>NW_026294447.1:76567007-77192007 GCF_007827085.1 Peromyscus californicus insignis
GCAAATGACGAGGATGGTGTTGTCTACCCCTGTCTGGCTCCCTTCTTAGGTCGCAGCCCATGGAGACAGAGGAGGTGGGAGGATTTAGATGCCAGTCAGAGAAGCAGACTGAATCCTGCAAGCCCAGCTTACCCTAAATAGTTACAGAGGAGAGAAAAGGATGCAGGGGACTTTCCTGCCAGCAGCTGCTGGCTAAACCTCTTTGGGAAATGAATCCTCTTCATGAGAACTGACTGCCCGTGCACATTGTAGCGACAACAGAACCGGTTTTGTATCCTCTGACCTGGACCTACCAAACCTCTGCCTATGCAGTTAGGAGCCTGTAATGTCCCCAGGGATGCCCGCCTGGGACACGGTTCCCAACCTCACTCTCCCTATGTGCTTTCAGACAGATCTCCTGTGTTGTCCAGACTCATGACACCCACTTCCGGTCTGTGATGACGCTTGGACATGGAAGAAGGAGAGGAACACCCTTTTGCTCCTCTCGTCTGCAAAGACAGCCCTGTAGACCCCTCTCGATGCTGCTTAATGGGAGAGCTCCCTTTCCATGAAGGTGCCCTAGATATTACAGACAAACTCCGGGCATTGCTGGCTTTGGTTAATACCAAGTAGATGACTCAATCACCCGAGAATTTAGCTGAACCCCTCTCTAATTCTGCTTGTCTCGCTGTCCAATAGAAGATCTGTGGTCTCCAGGAATTCATCCTGTGGGAAGGGAAATAAACACACGTGAGGTTATTTTCAAACGGGATGACATGTTTTGTGGAAACATGGTCAAAGTCTCATGGGAACGTAATGACAGGATGACCCAGAGGCTGGGGATGGCCTCACAGAGCAGGAGAAAGAAAGAAAGGAGAAAGAGTAGGAGTCTGTAGGCTGCGGAGGAGGGCTAGAGAGAGAGGGCTTGAAACTGAGTGCTAATCTCTGATCCTTCCCTCTCCCAGGAATGTCTCAAGCACGCTAATGGAGAAACTGGAAAGAAACTTGTACAAAATAACTGGCCACAGGATAGACTGAGGAGACCACACTATATGCAAGATCTGAGTAGACATGGGCCTTGAAGATGAGGTTCAGGAGGGAAGCAGCTTGAAGGCACAATGCACTGGGCTTCCAAGGGGTGAGGTGCCTGAGGCCTGGGGTTTGAATCAGGCATGTAGATATAACCACATCTTTTAATGTCCCATGCCTTAGTAGCTGTCTCCACCACCACCTCCCTGCTCTACAGGTGTCCTAAGAGATTCACAAGAGTTGATAAGCTTGAGAAGGTCCGACTCTGCCTGAGGGCACTTGGCACATTCACACGCTGCCCCAGCTTCTGACTCGGGCTATGTGACCCACAAAAGAGCCCCAGAGCTTCTGTCCCCTGGATAAGGCTGGAGTATGAGAGGGTTCTGGGGACAGCTTGTGTACTTGCAGGAAAAGGTGGGACTCCTATGACCCTAGCATCTTACCCGCCCCTGAGAAAAAGCCAGCAGACCAAGAAGCAGGAGGTATCCAGCCAGAGGTGGATTCCCAGAGAGGCCCGTTCTGACCGCCCACAGTGGAGTCGTCTCCTGCTGGCTGCAGAGGGCTGCAGCACCAGGCTGAAGGAGCAGGATGTGGTTTTTGGTTTCTGTTTCTGTTTTGACATGTGCTGTTGCTGTGGCCTGCCTAGGCCCCAGGAAAGGGGAAGTGCCCAAGGGTGGGATTGAACTCTCCAGGCCACATGTCATGGGGGTGCTAGTGGCGGAGGATATGGAACATGCCTCATTAGGACTCTTTCCTCAAGATGATAGGTAGGTGCCAGGGTGACCTTTGCCCCCTCCCCAGTCAGGCAGCCAGGAGAGGGGAGGAAGATGAACAGGCGAGAGAGGGCTGAGCTTCCTGTTTATGGGGGAGTTGGGGAGAGATAGACAAGGCTGAGCATAGCAGCCTACACATGCACACACAGCATGTGCCTTCACTTTTCTCTGTGCAGAGGCCTGGGGGGCCAGGGAAAGAGCAGACATGGGGACAGGTGTGTCCCTAAAGCAGTCTTGGCAGGGCATGTTTTAGCCCCTACCCTCAAACTTGCTCTTGTCAACACTCTGCTGCCTTTACACGTTGTCAGCTTAGGTGACAATAGGAGAGGATTGGCTTCCACTCAGAGCCTCTGGGAGGGAGGAAGATGTACAAATCGGCACCTCTGTGTTCTACCCATTCGTGGGGGTGATAGTGCCACCTCTCAGCCCGCCCCTCCACATTATTGTCAGCTTTTAAATGGCCGCATGTGCTGGGCCAAGTCCCATCTGGGAACCTGCAGAATGGCTCTGTATCAAAGGGAGCAGGAAGGCAGCTCTGGTACCTTCGTTTTGGAACAAGGTAATTCTGGAGTCTTCGTGAAGTCAATGGTCAAGTCTTGCTAGTCTTGCTAGCCAAGCCTGTAATTCTATCTTCTGGGAGGTAGGAGGGTTGTGTGTTTCTTCCTCAAGGTAGACAATTTTTAAAGATCTGGGGATATAACTCGATGGTCAAGACCTTGCCTGGCATATGTCAAGTCCTGGGTCCAATCCTCAGTATTGTAAAAAGGAAAAAAAAAATGTCTCAGGGATGTTGCTGAGAGAATGTATGTGGCAAACGGCCATATGATGTAAGATTCATATCAGCTTATAGCCAGTTCTCAACCTTACCATAAAGGATCTCACCAATAGTCTGGTTATTAATATGTTGAGAAGAATATTACGGTAGTGGATTGCAGGTAAGGTTTGGGGCTTTTTGCTGATATGTTTGCTTCTTGGACATGGACTGACTGTGTAGCCCCGGCTGACATTGAACTCGGGAAATTTCTTCTGCCTAAGTCTTCTGAGTGCTAGGATTAAAGGGGTATACTACCAGGCTCAACTCAGGTTGGGAGTGGGGAGGTACTTCATACACTTTCTGCCTTTCTCTGCTTGTGTGGTACACTTCATTCTCTAAATGCTAAACCAAATATCCTGTGTTGACTGCCTTCCATGAAGCTCTTGACTACCCTTGCAAAGAGATGTCTCCACTGCATGGTGAGGTATGATTTGAAGCTGAGAAGGGAGCTGGATTCTAAAAAATGGTATCTTCTTTTAGGCTTCAAAGCGTGCATCCATTCATGCGTGCTACAAAATGCCCCTGAGTCCTAACCCTTCCAGACGATCGTCAGGGAACCATCCCAGCCTCTGATGTCTGAGTTGACCTGCCCTGAGCAGAAAGGATGACAGAATGGTTCTAGGAAAGGAACCTTGGTGGCCTGTTGCTGAGTTCTTGGTCTTAGATCTACCTTTCAGTTGTCCTGGTGGCTCAGCGCCTGGGGGTGGGTTAAGCTAACGATGGCCTCCTCTTCCATTCCCAGAGACACCTGGAAGCTGCCAGCCAACCAGCCAAGAGTTAGCTGAGCTCTGGAGTGAATGCTTGTCCACATCACTGACAATGGCACCAAGGTCCAGTCTGATACCAAGACAAGGTTAAACCAGGACACAGCTGCACAGCGATCCTGATGTCTGTTCCCAGCCCTGCGGTCAAGGCTGAGTTAAGTGAGTGTGCCCCAGATGTGAGAATCACTGGCCCTGTCTGCCTCCCCATTTGGCACCTCATCAGCATGGGTACAGGTCTTGAGGTTCCAGTTCTCAGCCTGTTTCCTGTCCAAGGGCTTGTCACAGGGCTACAATTCTGGAATGGGAGGGGAGCGCTGAGCAGTTTCAGGCCATGTCACTGTTGGAGCTGTCTTATAGCTTCTAAAACTGAGCCAGACCCAGCTTGGCTGACAGAGATAAAACCAGACACTCATATTCTTTTTCCTCAAGAGGCTTTCCATCCAAACAGTGATGAGGGCTGTGCCTTACCTAGAATCTGAATTCTGCCCTCACACTGAGAGCAGTTAATGTACTGGCCCTGAAGGAGTTGGGTAGCGCCTCCAGGGTCTTAGATACCATGAACGGGACCAGGAGCCAGCAGGGCAAGTCCTCTCGCTTTCAGCAGAGGCTCCTTAGTTCAGACAAGCCCTACATAGGGTAAAAGGCCTTGACTGCAGAGTGTACCTGTCTGTCTCCATCTGGCCTCTATCCCTGTCTCTGCCTCTGGCTTTTCCTTGATGATACTTTAAAGAATGATAATTGAATATCCCCAAGCCCCAGAGGCCTGAAGGCCATTCTGTCAGTGCAGAGCAGACAATACAGTGGTGGGGTCGGGGACCAGAAAGAAGGAAGTTCCAATGAGGCAGGGCAGGCAGTAGACACTACTGCTGTCTTGGCACTGAGACCATCTGGATTGGACAGCCTCTAAAGAGGTCATGGGCTAGTCTCTTGGAGCCTAGAGTTGATTCCATCCTGGTGTATGCAGGGAGGGGGAACAGGGCAACTGGATTATTTCTCAGCTGTAGGTAGATCTCAGCTTTCCTAGCTGAGGGTTAGAACCTGTTTACCTGTCTGCTTATGCTTGCAAAGTCAGTGTGCTACTAACAGGTTGTTTAAGGGGGTGTTCTTGAGTTGATTTGCAGCCAGAACAGGATGAGCGAACCTGGTCTTGAGGGGGACTGGGAGGAGGAAGATGTTCATGGAGGTCACCGTGGTGATGTAGTGACCCAGATGTGAGACCTACTCATCACATGGCACAGGTTGCCATAGTAATCTACACCATTAGTCCGAAGACTGTCACACCTTTGATCCAATAGTTCCACATCTGAAATTACTCATGAAGAGATCTTTCATGCCAAGCATGGGAACATATGCCTGTAAACCCCCACTTGGAGGGCAGAGACAGGCAGATATATGGATAAAGGCCAGTCTAGGCTATATAGCAAGGCCCTGTCTGGGTTGGAGAAGCAGAGAGAAGGCAGGAAGAAAGAAAAAAAGAGAACAAGAAAGCTATCTGAATGTGTGTGTGTGTGTGGGGGTGGGGTGCATGTCTTTAGCTGAGGGGCAAGAGGATCAGTAGTTTGAGGCCAGCCTTGAATCAATGAGACTCTGTTTCAAATAAAGAAATATGGTGGAAGAAAGAAAGGAAGGAAGGAAGAAAGGAAGGGAGGGATCTTTTACTATGAAATAGTCTCAAAGAAGACAATGACTAAATTTCTTTTGTTACAGGCATGAAAGGTATTTCCGTGGTGTTCTCTGTAATAGGGGAAATGGAAAACAATTATTACCTTTGTTGAACATATTAGTCAAGGCAATTACAGTTTTCCACTTGGTGGGATATTGTATAGCTATTGTAAGGATGAGCACATAGGCTGTAGAACTCGGCAAAGACGGTTCTGAGCTGCGTGAAATGGCAGGGGGCAGACTGTACTTTTCAGTGACTTAGAAAGGGCACCTGGGGGGCTGCAGAGGGGACAGACACCGGCTCTGTGGTTTCGGTTTCGTTATGAGTGCTCTTCCTTTCTGTGGTGCCAGGGTTGGCTTCTTCTGCAACAGTTTAATCAGGGTGGCTGCAGAAGGCACCATTAATAGTGACTTTCTCTAAGAAGTGGGATGTGCGGGGGGGGGGGGGGAGTTCTTTGGGTCACTAAGTCATTTCTTCCTATAATATTTAAATTTTAGCAGTGAGCACATGTTACTTTAGTAATTGAACAAAATAAGATATTTTTAAATTTTAGAATTAAAACATCTTAAAAGACTATATTTCCCAAATAAAGGAAAGGAGAAAGACTGAGCTAGCTAGCTCTATATACCTATTCTTATCGTGTTTAAGGCCTTGGGTCTGCTTGGGCCTAGCTTTCCATCTACCCGTCAATCCATCCACCCATCCATCTATTCATTCATCTACCCCAGAAACTATTAGGCATCATTGCCAGGCATCAGGGAAGAAAACTAAGCCTCACCCCTTATAGAATTCTCACTGCAGTTGGAGCAAGTAGCACACTATTGGAAAGGGCTACAAAGAAAATAAGACTGGATAATTTGAATAATAAAAAGTCCACTTTTGACTGGGGGCTCAGGGAAGGTCTCAGAAGGGTGACAGCTGAGTGGAGACCTGAGTCTCAGACAACAGAGAGACGGCCACGTGGAGGCCCGAGAAGAGCATTCTAGACAGTGCACAGGATGCCTAGCCCGTGGCCCCAACCTGCAAGGTGCCCATGGCTTCCCAAGCCCAGTGAATCTCTGGGCCAGGACAAACCCCATTTCCCAGGCCCTCTCATGTTCCCCAGAACACTTCCACCGCTATCCTTCCCACCTAGGATGTGCTCAGTGTCTGAATCCTTCCCAAGTGTTGTGTGGGATGGTTTCTGACACCCTGGCTGTTGTTGCTCTGGACAGATGGCTCCTCTGGACATCCTGTACACAGGCCACTGCTCTTGGCTGGCATTTCCAGAGCAAGGCTGAGCTGTCTCAGATTGCCATACCAGGGTGGATTGGCAGTTAGGAAAGCACTAGGTAATGTGTGCCCTGGCAAAGGGTCTTTAGATGGCTCATGACTTGAGGTCCCAAAGGTTGGCTGCTGCCGTAGTCCTGTGAGGGTTAGCTTTGACCTTGGAGTACTTATGCATGGCTCCTGCCAGAATTTGGTCTGAGAAATAGGCCAGGAGCCTGTGATATGTCTAACACTTAGTTCTGAACGTGCTGGATGGACTAGTGAGAAGCACACATCCATTTCCATGGATCTTCTTGGTACTCCAGATGCCTCTCAGTATCTAGAGACAGCACCTTGGAAGATGTAGTACCTCCGAGGAGCCTGGAACCAGTCTTTGGAGCACAGGATGCTGATTAGGGATGAAGACTCTGGAGCCAGACTTATGAGGATTTAGTTCCTAGTCCAGCCATTTAGTGCTGTAAAAACATAGGCTAATTATTTAACCTCTTTCTGTCTTTTTGACTCCCCTATTGGTGTGAAATTATTAAGGCCACTCCATGTAGTTAAAAGGGAGGTTTATTTTGTGGGGTAACTAACAAGTGAATGAATAGTTTCCAGAGTCTGGGAAAGGCGTGGCGCAGTCCAGAGGTATTCTCTGGAGAACTCTGCTCGGTCTACCTCCAGTGTCCAGGGTCCAGGAACCAAGAGAGCCGGCGCATCCGGATCTCGGGTCTTCAGGGTCCTCTCTTGGTCCCGCCTGACAGTTACCGAAGCCTCAATGGGGGTTGGAACTTCCAGATCAAGGCTGGAATGGCTACCCACTACATCCCCCCCCCCCCCCCCCCCCCGCTCTGTAAAATGGGCTTCAGAATTCCCTGAGTTAAAACAAGTAAGTGCTGAGAACACCTGGTATTTATTGTCACTTGAGAGGTAAGGGAACTACCTCATCAAGACCTTCAGGGTCACTGATCCAGGGGCCTGTCAAAAGAAAGAAGGGTAGAAGTTGGTGGCATCTGAGCTAGCCACTGGCCACAGGAACTGGCCTCCTTTGACTCAGTCTGGCCCTGAAGTGTGTCTGTTTTTCTTCCTCTATCTTGATGACAAGGGATGTCCAAGGCCATTTCAGATCTGCCAATAGAACAGATGTAGAATGATTGCACTCCTGCCCTCCACCCCACCCCCCACCGTCCTTGACTCCTCCGACCCTCAGTCCCAATCCTACTAGGGACAGAACTCAAGATCTTCTCCCAGAGATCTCCTAGATAGGCTTGTGTGGCTCCTCAGAGCATGGAATAGTAGTGATCTGGGTGCTTCAGTGTGAGGAGTGAAGCTCGGGAAGAAAATGGGATTTCAAGCCTAGCAAGATGCTCCCCTGGGCAGGAATCCTTAGAGCCATTGTGTTACAGCATCTTAACTTCCTGGAATAAAATCAGAATTTATGGGAAAACCAAGACGGCCATTCCATCTGGCTTTGTCTATCCTGGTCTCTTTAAGGCTGATTCACCCGTCTCCATTGCCCATTCTGTGTGACGCTGCCCTGCGTTAGAGCCTCAGCGGATTCTGAGAGCTTCGGATGAGATATTCCTGGGAACAGGATGCAAGAAGCCAGCTCCCTTGACCCCGCCCACCACTTCTTCCCTCACACTGACAAATCACTTGAGTTTTGATCCTTCTCGGGGACACTGTGTTCTTTCACCAACAGGCATGAGTAGGGTGAAACCATCCACAGTCTCCAAATATTTCCCTCATGCTTCCAATCCTGGCCACACTCTCTCCTGTGCCACCCCGATTACCTTTGGGCTGTCCCATCTTTATGTCACGGTCCTTAGAATAGTGGTACTTATCATCAGGAGAACGGGGCCACCACCCATGGAGCTGCTGGCTCCTGCTGTAGATTTCCCAGGGCTCTGACTACAGACCTGAGCAAGGAGTTATTGGAAGGGGCAGAAGGGGAAGGGAGGGCAGGACAAGGAGCAGGCCTGTCGGACCCAGGAGAGGATGGATGAGCCTGTCCTAGACACAATTCGGGCATAGCATTTACGGTTATTAGAAACGGGAGTTGAGGGTGATGTTCTGAGATGCTCTCTTTCATCTGAGCACCTCCCGCCACACAGGGCTGTATTCCAACCCAAGAGACTCTCACATCCTCTTGTCTTCTGCCCCCAGCCACTCTTTGAGCTGCTCACATCACAGCGCAGACCAGCTGTGTTCCCCTGACCCCACCCCTTGGACAAGGTCTGACCTTGCTTAGGTATGCGTCCCTCCATCTGCCCAGGTGCTTCCTGCTGACAAGAAATGGAGCCAGGCTGAGGGCTTCCCTCTCTTCTGTCCTCCCCCTTTTTCTCTGAGCTGCCTCCCTTTTCTCCCAGGCTCCTCTCGTCCTTAGACATGAACTCCTTCCATCTTGTTTCCTCTGATAAATTTCTGAGGTCTAGCTCTTCCAGGTCACCTGGGAAAGTTGGAGCTGGCAGTTCCCAGCTGAGAAACCATTCTTGGCCATTCTAGGAAGGCGGGCTCAGAGACAAGTAGAATGGGATTTAAAGTCAGCATGAAGAAGCAGGAGGATTGGGTCGGGGAAGGAGTGCAGTAGCAAGACACTGGCCTAGCGTGTCCAAGGTCCTGGGTTTGATCCCTAAACACACACACACACACACACACACACACACACACACACACACACACACACACACACATGTTGGCTTGTGAGGAGATCCACATAGTCATATCCAGTTGCTCTAGGGGAGACCTTTGAGTGGGAAGCTCCCCATCCCAGGGAGCTTTGTGTTCCCCTGACCCCACCCCTTGGACAAGGTCTGACCTGCCTAGGGAGGAGTCAGGGGCTTGAGTGCAGGGCAAGTAGACAGGCCTGATCCTAAGGGGCCTGAGTCAGGTTAGGAGGCCCAGTAGTCTTGGAACTCTGCCTGGACCACCTGCCTTAAACCTGTCAGCCCCTCCTGTGCTTCCCTGTGACCCAAGTCTGTTCTCTCTTGGTCTGTGGAGGACATGTACAAAGCAGTGGAACTTTGCAAGGCTGTCCTGGGAAGCTTGCCTCGTTTATTCTATCCATTTTCAAGCCTGACCCTCAGGGCTGCCCTTTCCTCTTAATTCAGCTGTGGGCAGCCACAGGGAAGCAGGGACCTCACATTTGCTCTCCCAGGCTATGTGTGTGCGACTATTGTTTCACAGGGTTTCCTGGTCCCGTGGCTCAGTGTCTCGTAAGCCTGCTTAGCAGGGAAAGCTGCCAGCAAGCTGACTAGGGCAGGGGCATAGTGACACTGCCTAAAGTGGAAGGTGACCCTAAGAGCAAGCGAGGCTATTCCAGAAAGGACAGGATCTTAGCAGGGGTGTGTGTGTGTGTGTGTGTGTGTGCATGCTTTAAGATTTTTTAATTTTATATATGTGTTTGCCTGCATGTATGTAAGTGTACCATATGCATGAAGTTACTACAGACGCTAGAAGAGGACATTGGACCTCCTGGAACTTGAGTTATGATCAGTTGTAAACCACCATGTGGGTGCTGGGTACCTAGTCCTCTGGAAGAACAGCAAGTGGTCTTAACCTGAGCCATTGCTATAGCCTTTATTTGCAGTGTTTAGTAGCAGCTAGATAATTCATCCTCACAATAACTGGTGGTCATTTATATGACCCCTGCTTTATTTAAAAGGAAGCTGAGGCTGGATGCAGGAGGTAGCTTGCCAAGGATCTTACAGATTTGGGATATCAAGGCAGGAGGACTCAGGCCCAAACAGTTAGGATGTAGGGTTGCTGAGCTCAGTCACTACACGGTGTTCACATCTAAGTTGTGAATTATGCTGAGGTTAGCACAGGACGGAGAAACCTACATCAGTTCTGCATGACTTCAGGTTTCCTTGGGCCCATTTTATTTGTCAAGTTTCGAATATACAGACGAATGTAATGAAGAATCATATATAATTTCATCCAGTGATAATTTGTGCTGAATGTTTTGCGCATTTACACAGGAATACACCCTTGCAAAATCCTATGTTAACTCCACAGCTTCAAATCCTGACCTTTTCTCTTTGCATTGTGTGAAATGTTCCTCAGATGGTTACTGGCGTTAGCTTTTGGATGAATCACAGCAAAGTGAGGGTGGGCTGTTGGGACAGATGAACAAGGTGCATGGAGGTGGCGCACAGGTCGGTGGACAGCACTCGAGTCTCGCAGAACGGGAGGTTCGTGGACTGTGGCAGATGCGGGTAGGGGGTGCAAAGGCAGCAAATGGGAAGAGCATCCCAGTAAAAACAGTGATGCTGGGATCCAAAGCACGGAGCTGGCCAGGATCCAGAGGCAGAGCTGGGCCCAGGAGGACTTTGCCAGCTATCTCTGAGGGATGCTGATGTTGAAGATGCGCACATTTGCTTTTAATGGGGAGCACCTGCACTCGACACTTTGGCTATGGATTTGAACTGGAAGTAGGCAAGACAAGGCTGGGAGACTTTAGCGCTGCCGGGTGAGATGCCGTTGAACCAGGACAGCAGCAACAAGGAGATGGATTCCCAAGAGATTCAAAAGGTGCCAAGTGCAGGGGCTACTAGCTTTACCACGTGACTGACTCTGACCAATGAGATGTTCGCAGACATGCCTTAAGCCTAAGGGCTTTTAAAAAAAAATGGGCTGCCTTTTTATTTTTGAAAAGAATTTAAATAATGATAATATTAAAAATATGTTGAATGGGAGCTGAAGATAGAGCTTAGCTGATTGATTGCCTAGGATACAGGAAGCCATGGGTTCGATTCCCATGGCATCACTGTGCACTGTGCCGTGACACACGCCTGTAATCCCAGCACTTGGTAGGTTGAGGCAAGAAGACCAGAAGTTCAAGGTTATCTTTGGCTACACAGTGAATTCAAGGGCCAAACCGGGATACATCAGACCCTGCCAAACACACAACTCTTTAAGGGACATATAGTAAATTTTCGTATTTATGAGGTATAGTGTGACATTTCCATACATGTACACAATGTATAATCTGATCAGGGTAAATGGCACTATCGCCTGAAACATGTCATTTTTTTTTTTTTTTTTTTTTTTTTGAGAGCACTCAAAATCCTCCCAGCTCGGTATTTTGAGATACACGAGGAATCGCAATCAACCTTAGCTAGCCTACTGTATTATAGAACATTAGACATTATTCCTTATCTTCAGCTGTACCCCTGGACCATTAATAGTGACTTCCCTCCCTTCTTTCTTCCTCTTGGCCAGAGTGACAAACACTTGTGTGGTTGGGTCAACTTGTTCTCGGACTTATGACTTGTCACTTACCATGAGATAAGTGCCAGTCTACTGTGTCCAGGACGAAGATGAGAACTGATGGAGCATAGTCACTCCAGTTTAACCTCCCCAGCTGAGCACAGAACAGAGCCTCAGATGACTCACAGCCTCATGACTTAGGCCAGCTGAGATCTTCTGATCCACGGAAGCCCGAGCTACAATAGGAAATGATGGGTGATTTCGGATATGGTTTGGGGATGATATCCTTAGTGGCATTTGCTGATGATTGAGAACTACTGTCATCCCTCTGCTGAGTGCAGTCCTGTGTTCATATTGTGGGGTGTCAATGAACCTGACACATAGATCCTGACACCCAGAAACTTGGGTTAAGATAACAAAGGGCTTCTCATTTCTAACTGGTTGCTTGGTAGAGCCATTAATCAGGAAGGGTCCAAGGAGAGAAACTGGTTTGGGGGGAAGATACTGAGTTTGATTTAAGAAAGAGCTTGAGGTAACCACAGGGCATCAGGAAGATGTGCCCAGGAAAGAGAAGGAATCTGATTGTGTTACTGAAGGAAGAGGTCTAGGCTGTGTTGACCAAGTAGATAAGGTCTGGCTTGGAACTGAAAATTATCAATGGAATTTAACAAAATAATCTGCATCAGAGGGGTGGGGTACTGTGGAAACTCAGAGGAGGAAGAGGGTTTGTGGCTGGGGAGAGGAGAGATTTGTTCTGAAGATCACCCAGACACCGGGGTTGTGCTTGTAAGGATGAGAGAAGGCACACCAAACAGGATAAACAGGGCAGACAGAGAGGCCTGGGTGGTGAGAATGAGGTGGAAGAGAGATACTTGGGGCCTTGAATGGCAGGCCGAGGGTGCTATCATGTTCCATTAGGAAAGCGGGGGGCGGGGGAGCCTTACATGTTTCTGAGTGAGGAAGGGACAGGAGGCACACAGGTCTATGCAGGAGGCTGCGTCTGGAAGTAGGATTGAGAGCTGGGTCTAGTCTAACTCTTGTTTACTGACCCTGGAGATGTGGGGAAGAAGATATTCCCTCCCAGTCTCACATATAAAATAGGAATAAGACGTCCTCCCTCCCCTCTTCCCTTCCTCCTCTTTCTCCCCCCTACCACCCTCTCTCAGATCTTTTGCAGCTCAGACGGGACAGAACTCACTATGTAGCTAAGGATGACCTTGAACTCCTGCCTCTACTCAACTCCCAAGTGTTGGGATTACGGTCATATATTGCCATGCCCGGTTTACACAGGGCTGGGAATTAAGTGCAGGGCCTCTGCATGGTAGGCAAACTGACCCTTGCTCTCGTCCCCCTTTTTTTAATTGTGTTGACAAAGGGTCTTGCTATAATCTCCCAGGCTGGCCTGGAACTTGCAATCTTCCTGTCTCAGTCTTCCAAGAGCTAGGACTATAGGCACATGCTGCCACACTTGGCTTCATATGAGTTTTAATTAAGTGCCAGTTTTTAAAAACGTGATTTAAGGCACTAGGGTAGATAAGTATTATTGCAGTGAGGCCTGTGTAGCTAAAATTGGTGTTAGGATTCTCAGTCAGGTAGGCAAACTGCAGATGCCATCTTGGTAACCTCTGTCCCTTGTCCTGCCTTGGGAGATAGGATTGGTAGATGTCAAGCTGGATGCCCACTAGTAGCTAATAAAACTTCTCATTCTTGATGAACTGTGAGTTCTCCCACGCTACCCTCTCCATAAAAAAAAAAAAAAAAAAAAAAATGTGTTGTTTAGACTCTGACAGAGGAGAAGCCTGGGGCAATACCTGGGTAACAAGACTGTAAAACAGTCACTCAAGGAGTTCATTCAAGAAGTTAGAGAGCTAGTTGAATCACAGGGGTCCATGCATCAGAAAGTAAATAGACCGGCTTCTGATAGTGGGGCCTCATGAGTGACCCGGACCCTCTAAGACAGAAGAAAGTCAGGAGCCTAGGAGCCAGACAGGGCTGTAGGGAAGCGCGGGGGAGGAAGCCAGCCTTGACTGGCAGTGAAGTTTGAGAGAGGAGGGAGTGAGAGAGGGCGAGCCAAACCCCATCTACCGTAGCAGTTAAAAATAAAACAGGACCGCAGTGATATCATATTCAGGCACCTAGTTTAGGATGGATGTTACGGAGAAAACAAAAGCCAAATGTTGACAGTTATACAAAGAAACTGGAATTCGTACATGTTCTGCTGAGGATGTGAAATGTAGAAAGCAGTACCACAGTCCTTGAGAATTTGTTTTTTAATGTGTACTGTGTTTTGTATGTATGTGGACCACGTGTGTGCCTGGTGCCCACGGAGGCCAGAGTGTCAGATCCCCTAGAACTGGAGTCACAGACAGTTGACAGCTGCCGTGTGGGTGCTGGGAATCGAACCCGGGTCCTCTGGAAGTGTCCTTAACCACTAAGACACCTCTCCAACCCAGTACAGCGGTTCTTCAGAAAGGCTACCGCACATGACCATGTAGCCTAATGATTCTACTTCTAGGTATAGACCCAGAAGAGCTGGAAGCAGGTCTTGCTTGAATAGATGCATGTTCACCCATGTGTAACAGCATAGTTCAAAAATGGAAGCCATCCAGGCGTCTATGAACAGTGAAGAAACAGAATGTTCCATCCAGTGGAATTCCTTCGATCTTTCAAAAGGGGGCTTGTTCCAATACAGGCTACAACCTTCATAAACCTGGAGAATATTACACTAAGTCAAATAATCAGCCACAGGAGAAAAATTATGAGAGCTGTCCAATTTAGAGGCTGAAACAATGGCCACCAGGAGTTGGAGGAAGGGGGAGTCGGGGGATTGGCATTTAACAATATAGTTTTCTTCTCTTTTTTGAGACAAGGTCCCGTGTAGCTCAGGCTGGCCTTTGAATTCTCTATGTAGCTGAAGATGACCTAATCCTTCTACCTCTACCTCTGTGGGATTTCAAGTATATACCAGCACACCCAGTTTGCATGGTGTTAGGCAAGCCCTATCAACTAAGCAACATCCCAGCTCTGGTGCAGAGGTTCTGTTTGGGACATTAGAAAGGTTCTGGAAATCATGGCAGCAATGATTGTGCAACATTATGAATGTTGTTAATGCTATTGATTTGTACACTTAAAAACTATAAAAATGGTAATATATAGATATGATATTGATATTTTATATAGAGATACATATATGAGAGAAATATGAGAAAGAGACTCAAGAGTTGTTAAAATAGTGAATATACATATATTTATATGTGTGTGTGTATATATATATATATATATATATATATATATATATATATATATATATATATGAGAGAGAGAGAGAGAGAGAGAGAGAGAGAGAGAGAAGACTGCTTACATTTCAGAATATGAGTGACCTGGAACTGTTGGGAAAGAAGTGGAGAGAAAAACAGGATCCCTGATTGGCCTGGTGAGAAAGGGAGAGACCTGTGGGTCAGGGCAGCTGATTCTTCAACTGACTTCAGATGACCATAAATGTTACGAAGTTCAGTAGACATTTCCACATAGTATTTGAGTAGAGTTGCTCAGGGGAAGCCAATGGGTTAGGCTTTCTTCCTGTCTTTTCCTAAGCCCACTTGGCTAAGGGATGACGGAACTGAGGTGATGCCACAGAGTAGAAGGTTGAAACTATGGTTAGTACCAAAGGGGACAGAGAAAGGTAAAAGCAGATTTGAAATCCCCTCCAGCCTGGTCACCACAGAGATGGGGAGCAGGAGGCAGGGAAAGGTGCAGGATGGCTCCCCTCATCTGTCTCCTTGTATCCCCAGCAGGAAGTCCAAGTCGTCACCATGGCTTCTGCCGAGCCCCTGACAGCGCTGTCCCGTTGGTACCTATACGCCATCCACGGCTACTTCTGCGAGGTGATGTTCACGGCAGCCTGGGAGTTCGTGGTGAATTTTAACTGGAAGTTCCCGGGGGTCACGAGCGTGTGGGCCCTCTTCATCTACGGCACCTCCATCCTGATCGTGGAGCGCATGTACCTGCGCCTACGGGGCCGCTGTCCTCTGCTGGTGCGCTGCCTCATCTACACGCTCTGGACCTACCTGTGGGAGTTCACCACGGGCTTCATTCTGCGCCAGTTCAACGCCTGTCCCTGGGACTACTCCCAGTTCGACTTTGACTTCATGGGTCTCATCACCCTGGAGTACGCTGTGCCCTGGTTCTGTGGGGCCCTCATCATGGAGCAGTTCATCATCCGCAACACCCTCCGCCTACGCTTTGACAAGGATGCAGAGCCCGGGGAGCCTGCCAGTCCGCCAGCCCTGGCCAATGGCCACGTGAAGACCGACTGAGTTCAGAAGATTAATGTGAGAACCTAAGGCCTCTCCTAGGAACTCCAACGACAGAGAGACCACGCTGGTGGGGTTACCCCTTGGTTCAGCACAAGCCCTGCCCCCAAATGGGTCTTAGTCCAGTAGGGCAAACACAACCACACATGGTGGGCAGTGGGATAGTGTGGGGGAGTTGGGTGTCCAGACAACAGAAGGACACTGGGACTGGTCCATGGCTCTCCACCCATCCTGGGGGCTGGAGCCTGGGCGATGAACAATTGGACTTCGTGGATGACTTTGGAAGCAGCAGGCCTGTCCTGATGAAGGGACATGAACTCTGGGGCCACGGGTGGGAGACAAGGTCTGAGGAGGCCTTGGCTGCTGTTGGGGCCACCACCCCACCTGTCCCCTGGCTTCAGCTGGGCTTTGGCTGGCCCTATTAGGCAATATTCAGGTGCTTGCTTGCAACCAATACCTCCCCAGGGGCCTCTGAGCTGCAGCCTGAGAGAGACCCAGCAGCCAGCAGGCTGCTTGGTGGCACTGCTCTTGTACTGGGGCTGGGAAAACGTCCTCTGGCCCCTCCCCCTCCCCCAGGGCCCCATGCTGCTCCCATGGCCTTCTGGGGGGGCCCCTGTGGTGCTGGATCCCCACCAACCTTGGGCTCTTGGGGGTTTCAATCCCGTGTGTTCGGTGGCGTTTCCCCTTTCTCTTACGTTCAAGACATTTCCCACTAGCAGGCAGCCATTTTCTGTCAGTCACCATATCCGGATTCCCCTCTCCCAGCTCCCTACAGAACACAGCAGTGGCCAGAGGCACAGCTCTAAAATGAGCCCCACCTGCCTTCCTGCAGCCTTCCCTCCCCCTTCATCTGGGGACGGGGGGCCAGCCTGCCTCCCTGGCCCAGGGATGGTGGTCTGGTGCCCCCTCCCTGCAGAGGTCCCACTAAACATGCATAGTATTCCCCCAATGCCCATCTAGGCCTAGAGGTGTTCTGTGGCTCCACAGTGGGGGGAAGAGAAAAAGGCAGAGTTCTAGGTCCTATTTGCCCACATTGGTTTATTTACAAGCCAGTTAGTCAATATGACTTCCTGTGAAATAGGGGAGCAGGTATCTAGCTGGAGACCCGTGGAGAATTAGATATGGAAGACCATGGAAGGTTCTTTGGAACAAACCCCTTTTCTGGAAAAAGATGAGTTCCACCATAGCCTCAGCTCAGCAGCTAACTCTCGGGGCTGCTCCTCCTACAACTCCTCCTGGCCAGGCTGACCCTTTGAGCTTGTTCCTCAAACAGTATTAGCCCTGCCACACTCATGGGCGTTGTGAGCTCGGTTGTCTTAGCTTGCCCCCATGATGGGTCCATTGCTGGCAGTGGACAGGTGGAATCCTTATTCCAGGCCCTTCTGATTTTGTCCTCCACTCTTTGAAAGGATGAGCCAGTCCATCAAAGAGTGTCCATCCCACGTGGCAGTCTCCTCTTGGCCACCCTGGGGACTCTGAGGTAGCAGTCAGCCTTTTCTTATAGATCATTTAAAAAGGGATGGTGCCACTGTAGAGAGTCTCTGAAGCATACAGAGAGCACCAGGCGAGAGTCAGCAGCAGGGCTGGAAGAAAGACTCAACCTTCTGTGGCATCCTTCCCCACAGTTCTCTCTGTCCAGGGCAGAATGAAGTGTTTCCTTGAGTAGACATCATCAAACACCATTCTCTGTGTGTGTGTGGTGGGGGCTGCTTCTGGTTTTGTTGTAGCCTGGATTCTAGGACTTTGTGGGTTCCAGGGATTCAGGCTTCCCAATGGGAGTGGTTGATTTCCATCTACAAGTGGTGAGACTTCCTTATTTTATAGGCCCCTCCTCCAATTCCGTGTTATCTCAATTCCCTGAATCCTAATGCCTCTCTAGGGCCACCTCACACTTACCTTCACAACTGAGTCTAGTGGCTTGCTGAGGTGTCCCAGCATTCATTCAGACCCCAGTTCTCAACCAGAGAAAGCCACTGGGTGGCCCCTGGTCTCAGCACTCCAGATGTTGCCCTACAGGCATTCCCTGGCACCATTTTTCTCAAGCCCCTTTAGTCCCCTGTTGGAAGGGTTTCCTGGAGTGAATCTGTTTGCCTGGCAGCACTCAGCAATGTGATCTGCTTATGTGGGTCCCCTGTTCTCCTGTGGCCCCTCCTAGGCACAGAATCCCCAGCCAGGGGAAGCTACAATGTAAGGCCTGACCGCAGACCCATAGGCTCAGATCTCACCCAGTGTAGCCCAGATTTCAGCTCTTGCTTTATTGGCTATCTTCAGGGCTCCAACCCCTTAGTGCACAGGGACACAAAGTTTGGGGTTACCAAGCCTTTCTGAGCAGTGGGGATTTCGTTAGCTGTTTATGGAGCCTCTGATGTTCTGAGCCCAAGGCAGCCATCTCAGAGTTTCGGATCGTAAGTATGCTGCCCTGCATGGTTGAGTTGCTTTGGATGTCTGCTAGGCTTCCAGTGCCCTGTCCCCTCCTCATGCCAGAGAGTCACAATGGCCTGTGCTTATTCACAGCAATAATACATAGGGAGCGTCTGTGAGTCCCTTTTGTCCTGGTCCCTTACTCTTTCTTCATGGATCTCCCAGGAGGCTGCTGAGTGGGTCAGTTCATGTGAGAATCTACATCTGAAGCTCTGGGCTGTGCAAAGTGTTGGCTGCAGGAGGCGGGTGAGAGGAGAGACCTAGCCATGAACTATGACTAAGGCAGAGAGCGTGCCTTCCACCCTGAGGCCACCATACCTGGATGAGCTGGAGGCCCCAGTTTTGGAACAGGCGCTTTGAAATGGATAAGACTGTCTTCCAACTGGACGGCTCGTGAGAAAGGCACGTGACTGACTTGTGAGCCCATTGCCTGCTGTGTCTGTCTCTTCCTTTTCATAATTGTGCACATAAAATATACTGGTGTTTGTGTTCCTGGACTGTCTGTGACTCATCTATTCCACTCGGGGGGCCCTTTTCCCAGGGGCTGGGAAAACTGGAGGTTGGGCCCTTCATTATCTGCACCACACCTTCCTGAACCAGGATGGCTGGTGGTGAGGAGGGTGCGGCCCTGCTGTCAGCCTTGACCCTCTCTTCACCCCGATGCTCCATAGCTCTTGTAGTCCCAGGCCAAAGGTAGAGACGGAGTCCCAGCAGCATCCAGGTTGCCTATACCTGTCCATGTGATGAGCAGCGCTTAGACACACTGGCAATAACCTGGTATGGACCATAATTAGAAAAGGCGTGGGAGTACTTCAAAAAAGGCTAAAAGGCCAGAAACCCTTTTGCACAACATGAAAATCGTACTTGAAGAAACAGCTCCTTCCTTCTCCCTAGCAGTGCTACGTGCCCTGAGAAGGACTGTTAGAGGAAGTAGACCTTTCCTACTTCAAGCACCTTGGCTCTGTCTAGCTCCTCTACCCCACCCCTGGCACACACCATACCCCTGACTACCTTTTGTGATTCCAGGATGAAAATGGAGGCCTTCAAAATTGCCCAGACCTGGTCTACAGAGCAAGCTCCAGGACAGCTAGGGCTACCCAGAGAGACCCTGTCTCAAAACACAAAGTTGTTCAGTCCGGTCTGCTAAACTGGAATGGCTTGGGCCCTGTACCACAGCCAGACTACAGGGCAAGGCAGTGTATTTTTAAGTCACTGGGAAGGCCTTTGCTCTTACCATATACACATGCTCACTCACTTGAAAGTATTTCTTTCTTTGAGAATTCATCTCCTAATACAATTAGGCTAGTCTAAAGCATCCTCACAGTCATTTGCGTGTTAGCATAAACTCTGAGAGTACATACAGCCAGAGGCCCAGACTTCTCTTCAACTTTCAGAGTAAGACTTATTAAGTAGCCAACTCCAGGAGTGGCCTTTTTTTCCTGTTATCCCCACCCCATGTATGTAGGTGCATGTGCAGGTGCACGTGTGTGTGCTGGTATGTGAAGGCCAGAGGCATCTCTCCTCAGAGTTGCTGTCCACCTCCTTTGAGACAGGGTCTTTCATTGTCCTGGAACTCACTGGTTAGGCTAGACGAGCTGACCAGCAAATCCCAGGAGCCCTCCTGCCTCTGCCTCCCCGGCCCTGGGACTACATGAGGTGCATCACCATGCCAGAGCATTTTTATGTGGGCTCTGGAGCCCACAGTCAAACCCCCATGCCCGCTAATCAAGCTCTTTACCAACAGTCCACTCCTCCCCAGCCAGGCAGCTTCTCTTCTTACACTTGGCCCCACCCCTCCCTCTTCCCCTCTCCGACCCAATCCAAAGGGTAAAGACTCCGAGTTCACGTGAGTTCACGAGTTCATGGCCTAGGAGAGCCAGGGTCTGCACCTTCTAAAATCTTCCCAGCCTTTGCAAAAACCTAATGTTTAACAACAGCAGAGAAAGTACTAGAATTTGGACTTTTCTTCCCAGAGCAGGTTTCTCAGTGTGCGTTTCTGCCCTGTGTGCTGCTGATACAACCAAAAGACAGCCGAGTTCCTTCCTTGTGAAGGCGGTTCAGGAAGATGGAGCCGCTGGTCAAAGGTTGGAGGAACTGGGTCTCATTTGACTTCAGCTGTGGTCCCTGGTGGTTCCTGTGGCACTGCAACCAGGCACCAAGTGCCCACACACATCCTCATGTTCTCCCATTTCAGGTGGGCACCGTTGTGTCCCTGTTTTGTACAGGAAGACTGTTGACATCCAGCCTACAACCTTGGATTCACAACATTTTTTTGTTGTTGTTTAATTTTTTGGTTTGGTTTAGTTTGGGTTTTAAGACAGGCTCTCTCTGTGTGGTCCTGGCTTTCTGGGATTTTGCCATGTAGACCAGGCTAGCCTAGAACTCAGAGATATCCTCCTGCCTCTACCTCCCAAGTGCTGGGATTAAAGGTGTGCACCGCCATGCCTGGTCTGGAGTCACTCACCACGTTTCAATCCAATCTCTTCATTCCCTTTTTCTGAGACATCGTCTCATTGTATTGCCCACACTGGCCTAAACTCCTAGGCCTGCCTAAGCACGTCTGTCTCGGGCTGACAAGAAGCACATGGCAAGGCTCCCAGTTTTGTGACTTGTTTTGGTGCATCATCTTTCAATGAGGATTTGTGAGGAGTCAGGTGCCCTTTGGTACTGAGGACTTTCTGGATGCCTTGAGTTCATCTCTTGTGAATGCTACTTACAAAGCTAAATGGGAATATTTGTGAGTGTCAGGGTAGAGGCCTCGGGGGGCTACCATGTGGGCAGTATGGAATGCCATCTTAGCCAAGACAAGACAACTGGCCAAAGACCCCCTCCTAGTGAAGGAGGTTGTCAAATTTTGGCCTCGGGTGAGCTAGATTTAGCCCTGACACCCGTTCTGTCCCTCCTACACAGTTTTATTTTTGTCCCAGGCTTTTCTCAATGATCCTATTTTCAACTTGAAGAGAAGTCTGGGCCTCTGGCTATATGTACTCTCAGAGGGCTTGGAACTACCAGATGAAACCTCTTCGTGGCAAGAACCCTCCGCCAGGCCCTTCTGCAAACTCAGACAGGCCAGAGCACCCACCCTTTCAGCTCTTCAACTCCATATTGGACACCTCCAAGAGTAGATAGAGACCAGGCTAGTTGGCAATGATGGATGATCAGGGAGGAAGATGTTGACAGGGACCTCATACAGTTACGCCATTGTACCACTGACTGTTTCTCCATGGGGGAATCTCCAACAGAGACCCTGCTTGTCTGCAGGGACAGGTAAGGGTACCCAGAAGAACACAGCGCTGTTCTGAATGCCATTCTTTGATGTTTTCAGAGATGTGCTGGATTCTCACTGTCCTGAAAACACAAATGTTTTCTCTGCCTGGGCAGTCTCAGCTGAGTGTGGAGCAGAACAAGACCAGAATACAGTGAGTGCTTAAGGGACCTCTTGGTGAATGATTCTTTTTCATTTTATTTTCTTAAAACACAGCCTAACAAGGTAACTAAGGCTATGCTGGAACTCACTATGTAGCCTAAAACTTACAGTGATCCTCCTGCCCCAGCATCTCTAACGCTGGGATTGCAGGCATGAGCTATCAACTTGACCAACTGATAAATGATGTTCGTGTTCCAGAGTATCATACGCTCTTTGGGGGACCTAAGGCTAGGAATTCTGTTTCAACAACTATCCCAGTCATTGTCTGTGCCCCACCCCCATCATGGAGCAGCTGACAGACCTGCTCCCTTTTCCAAATTCACAAGACCCTGAGCCTTGCCAGCATCCTCTTGGAGCTTTTATGCCTAGCCAAGACCCAGCTCTACTGATTGGTCCATTGGTTCATTCTGGCGGTGTGTTATCTTGATACTGGAAAAAAAAAAAAAGACATTTTAGAGTCAAGTAGTATACAGAAGGAAAATCCACTGAGGATGTATAGCCTTTGCCTCTGCTGTAATGGCACCTTCTGAACAGGAAGTTTTCTGGTCTGTAAGAACCCACCATAGGGTGAAGAGAAAGGTTGATTTCTCACAGTTTTGGAGATGTCAATCCATTACCAACTGACTCTCTTGCCTTGGGCCTGTGACAGCAGAGGCCATCATGCAAGAGTGTGTGTCAGAGGAGGCCTGTCGCCCCCACAGCCAGGTACTAAGGAGAAGAAGGGTCAGGACCTCAAGACCCCCTTCACAAGCACACCCCAATAACTAACTAGGTCCCCATCTATTAAAAGTCCATTACTTCCCAATACTGCTAATGGCTGCAGACCTTTACTACACAGACCTAAGAAGGAGACTTATCTAAAACATATCAGAGTTCTAAGAAGGAAGCAGGGTCTTGCCCAGGTCCTTACAGAGAATCCTTCCTGAGGAGTGGGACCAAGAAAGAGCAGGCTGCAGCGAGATCCTGGAAGTCCTCTTAGCCTTAGCACCTGGCCTGCCTTCTCAGAGGCTGGGTCATGGATTGAGGTCAGCAGGACTGAAAGGTAGGCCTCCCTGGCTTCTGTAACCCTTTCTCTAACAGCTGAATGAGCACCCCTGCTCTGGGATAGACAGCACCTATGGGTTCTGAGGGGCTGCGAATCTGCAAATGTATCTGCCCCACCTGAAGGTGGGGAACTCAGATCCCATCCTTTCTATGGACCTGTGAAGTATCGGGGTCTCGGCAGCGTTAGAACACCCAACAGAAGGGCATGAGGGCAGATAGCACAAGTGTTAAGCCAGACAGACTTTAGTTCTAACTCTGTTTCTGCCCCTTACCAGCTGTATGGCATTTGTGTTGGTCTAAATAAGAGTGGCCTCCATAGACTCATATATTTGAATGCTTAGTCACCAAGGAGTGGCACTACTTGAATGGATTAGAAGGATTAGGAGGTGTGGCCTTGTTGGCGTGGGTGTGGCCTGTTGGCATGGGTGTGGCCTGTTGGAGTGGGTGTGGCCTTGTTGGAGGAAGTATGTCACTGAGGGTGGACTCCGAGGTTTCAAAAGTCCATGCCAGGCTGAGGCTCACTCTCTCTGCCTGCGGATCAGGATGTAGCTCTCAACTGCTTCTCCAGAACCATGTCTGACATGGCTGCCTTCAACCATGCATGCCCTTTGTCATGTTGATAATGGACTACACTTCTGAAACTGTAAGCAAGCCCCTAATGAAAGGTTTTCTTTTATCAGAGTTGCCTTGGTCATGGCATCTCTTCACAGCAGTAGAACAGTGACTAAGACAGCGTGTAACCAGACCCTGAGACAGTGCTCTTCGGACAGTGATGTTCATAGATTTGGTTTACTTTATTGACAATACATACTGACCCTCCCACCCCCAGGCTGAGTGTGAAAGTAACCATGGCAATGGTTCATGCAGCAAGAGGGGCATTGGGTTCTGGTCGGCCTAGCAAGTGTCTTGAACTGCAATGTTACACATCCATATTACTAAGCAGCGTGTGGGTAAAGTCTTTGGGGGATTTTTCACTCTAGCCCGTTACCTTGTTGGTTACAGAATGGCCAGCTATCCTAGAGCATCTGAGGCTAAGGGGTCCCAGGACATGGGACTTTTAACACCCAAACTGACAAAAACAAACACATTAGTGGAAACATATTTCTTATTAGTCACAACACACCACTTGGCAGAATGTCCTCTCTCCTGTTGGACGTGATCTTGGTGGGTCCTCTCCTTGGGTCCGAACCAGAGCAAACAGTATCATTCTCTTTCATTTGAACCTCAACTCAGACTCTAAGCTGGCTGTCCATTAATTCCTGCTATCTGGATGTTTGGACATGTGCTGGGGGATGATGCCTTTTTGTATGCTGTGAATATATGTTGTTCCTGTTGGTTAATAAACAAGCTGCTTTGGCCTATGGCAAGGCAGCTTAGAGGCAGGCGGGAAATCCAAGGAGAGAGACAGGAAAGAGAAAGGCAGAGTCTGGGGAGATGCCAGCTGCTGCCCAAGGAGCAACGTGCCATCAGACTGGTAAGCCATGGAACACGTGGAAAAATATAGATTAATAGAAATGGGTTAAGTTGTAAGAGTTAGCTAGCAAGAAGCCTGCTATAGGCCATCCAGTTTGTAAATAATATTAAGCTTCTGAGTGATTATTTTATAGGCGGCTGCAGGACTGAGGGGCCGGGTGGGACCGGAGAAACCTTCCGGCTACAAGTTTTGGTTTCCGTTGTTTTCTCAGCTTTTCCTTTGACTCTGGGGAGTTCCCCTCATGGGTTCCAACAACATCCCTTCTGGTTTTACATCAACTGGTTTCCTTGCTGCTACGGCCCTTCTCTCCACTCTGTACAGCAATGAGAACTTGCTCTGTGGACAGTCCAAATCTCTGCTACGCACCTCACTTCTTAAAAGAATATTTTTTTGTTATTGAGCTTTTTGTTTTTTGAGATGGGATTTTGTATCAGGCTTTTTCTTTTAGGCCACCAACCAGCTCCCAAATCATGACTTCTTATTAATTTTAAATGCTTGGCCTAACTTAGGCTCATTTCTGGTTAGCTCTTCTTAACTTAAATTAACCTGTTTCTCTTTATCTCCCTTTTGCCTCGGGGCTTCTTCTTTTCTTCCTTCTGTATGTATATTTTACTTTCACTGCTTCTCTGTGTCTGACTGGCTGGTGGCTGCCTGGCTTCTTGCCCCAGGCCTGTCCCTCCTTCTCTCCTTCTCCTCTCTCTCTTCCTCCTTGTGCCTAGATTTCTCCTCCTATTTATTCCCTCTCCCTCCCAGCCCTGCCGACCCTCCTCTGCCTAGCTATTGGCTGTTCAGCTCTTTATTAGATCAATCAGCTGCCTTAGGCAGACAAAGCAACACATCTTTAAGTAATTAGACACCCACCCTTACATCATTCAACAAAGGCAGCATAAACAAAAGTAACACACCTTTACACAGTTAAAGTAATAGTCCACGGCATAAGCAAATGAACCACGTCTTTGCCTAGTTAGAATAATACTCCACAACAGGGTTTCATGTCACCCAGAGTGGCCCTGAGGTGACACTGTGTAGCCAAGGATGACCTTGGACTCCATTCTTCCCACTGTTCCTCTCAGCTGCTGGGGTTCCAGGCTTACACCACTCTACCCGTTTATGGGGTGCTGGGGACGGATCCCAGTGCTTCACACATGACAAGCAAGTACTCTAAAGACTGAGCTACATCTACCAGCCCCTTTTAAAGCATTTGATCTCCGGCTTTATACGTTTAGTCCTCAAACTCTTTTCCTATCTCATGAGTTATTGTTGTAACCAGGCTGTTCTCTCCCAAGAGGAGGAGACCAGGACGTGCTCTTTGAGAATTTGAAGTTTATATCGAGCCACACAAACCCAGCCAGGGGCATGCACTCTTATGACCAGAAGTCTAAAGAGGCACCCCAAGCAGGGCCCTCTTTATAAAGGTAAAAACCTAAAGTTTGGTACCTCCTGTTGAGGGTGGCTGTCATGGCAAACGTGACAGGATATGGAAGTTTTTCATAAGAGTAGGGCACAGGGCCGGGCGGCGGTGGGGCACGCCTTTAATCTGTGAGTTCGAGGCCAGCCTGGTCTACAGAGCGAGTTCCAGGAAAGGCGCAAAGCTACACAGAGAAACCCTGTCTGGAAAAACAAACAACAACAACAAAAAGAATAGGGCACGGCTGTGTCACCGTGGTGCTGCTGTTTGATCAGGGAGGGGAGCAGAAGGCCTTGCAATTACAGAAGCAGAACAATGGCGGGTGAGTTACGGGTCCTGTAAAGTACTATGTATACCTGCAGGTCAGGCTGACCTTCCTTTAGCTCAGGGTTGGGTCAGGATTTAGCAAATGTATTTAGCAAGTATATTCTTGACTACGCATGCCTCGAATCTTATTCCCAGCACTCTCCCGGCAGAGCTGCCCTGTCACAGTCTGTGCTCAGTTGCTGGGCATAGCTTCTCTTGTTCCTGAGCTAACTGCTGAAAGCTAGAGGAAGTGGTAACTGTGCAGCACCCAGACCTTTCAAATTTTACATACACCCCATAATACAGACCGATCCTTTTGCTATTAATCCAATTTAGTTGCGGCCTTTCTCTGCGGTGGGATACACAGGAGTTCTTTAGACACAGGCCGTCAAGGTCAGCTAGGCCCCGGCACCTCCTGCCTTTCTCATGGGCAGCTTCTGTAACGGTGGGAGCTTCCATGCATCAAGGTGGGAGCTGGGAGCCTGTCCGGACCCATTAAACACCGAAGTGGCAAGCCTTTTCTTTGGATCCCTTTAGATGTGAAATCACAATGGCATGAGGAGTCATTTTGCTGACTTTCTCTCAATCTGTTCCCCCAGGATCTCATGCCTGCTGACCAGCAGGACCAGATGGCACCGTGTGCAGAAACATCTCACTGTGCCTGCCTTCACATCCTAAGAAATACCTCCCAGTCTTCTGAGTGACTTGTCTGTCCACCCCTTCCAGTTATTTGTGTAATTTTTTCCCCTCCCACTAACTCTGCTGTGAAGGCACTTGACCCGGCCCTTCCTGGCCTGCTTTTCATTCCCAGAGATGGTAGCTGATCTTGCTGTCTAGAAGGAGGGAGGACGAGAGGAAGAGTGGCAGAGGGGAAGGACCAGGAAGGAGCAGACCGCTTCACCTTCATGATGTTGACCATCAGCCCCCTTTCTCAGACATTGCCGTCTATACCCCATGCGCCCTTAGAACGTCCGTCTTGACTGCCCAACAAAAGATTCGGTAGCTAGCTCAGACTTTGGACCTGAATTTTTATTCCAGGCCCCTGACTCATGCATTGGGGCACGTTATATAACCTGTCTACGCATCTTCTGAAAATGGAGCTAATAATAGTCTGACCTCTCAGAGAAGTGGAGAGATTAGCTGAGACAGTGATTGTCAGGTGCCTCGCATGCAATGTCTCAAATCAAGAGGAAAATAGCCTCTCTCTCTCTCTCTCTCTCTCTCTCTCTCTCTCTCTCTCTCTCCCTCCCTCCCTCCCTCCCTCCGTCCCTCTCTCTCTCTTTCTCTCTCTTTCCTGTGTATCTGTCTCTTGGTATCTATCTATCTATCTATATCTATCTATCTATCTATCTATCTATCTATCTATCTATCTATCTATTTATCTTTGAGACAGGGTCTCACTAGGTAGTCAGGCTGGTCTGTAACTGTACTATATAGACCAGGCTGGCCTCAAACGCACACAGATCCTTCTGCCTCTGCCTCCTGCCATCCCTGCTGGGATGAAAAGCAAGCACCACCATGCCCAGCCCAAAACATTCTCTTTTATCTTGTGCATTTTGTAATGTCTGAGCTATGTGTGAGTGAGACCCTATCATCAAAGGTACTGTTATTTTTATACCTATGAATATATGTCATGGAGTATAGAAAGATTTGGAATTGCCTTACATCCATCCTTCCCTGGTAAGACAGGAAGGGCAAGTACTAGAATTCCCACCACACACGTAATAAGCTGAGGAGGAGAGGGAAGTGGTCAAGGTCACATAGTCTAGATGGTCAATACCATGATCCTTGGGTCATCTGGCCCAGGGACTTCTCCCATGACACTTGACTCTATTACAACCAGCCTCTTTGCTTTATGAACTTTACATTTTAAAACATGAGCTACTGGACTAGCAAGACACCTCAGTAGGTAAAGGCACCAGCCACTGAGCCTGACCACCTGAGTTTGACCCATCCTTTGACCTCACACCATACTGCGGCACGCCCCCTGGCATCATTCCCCAGTAAATACATAAAAACACAGCTATAAAATGTAAAGCCTTAAGAGATGGCTCAACAGTTAAGAGCACCAGCTGCTCTCAGTTCTATTCCGGAGGATCCGGGTTCTATTCCCAGCGCACCCATATGGTGACTCACAACTGTCTGTAACTCCAGTTCCAGAGGATCCGGCACCCTCATCTGGCCTCGGTGGACACCAGGCATGCACGTGGTACACGAACATAAATGCAGGCAAAACACCCCTACACATAAGATAATAAAACAATAATAACCTAAAACTTGAAAACGAGCTACTGCACAGCCAAGCTGCTTCTGTATTCTTTACAGGTTTGGGTTTTCCCACTTTAGTGTTGCTCTGCATTGAAATAGCCAACATCCTTGCCTTTAAATAACTATAGACCCTTTCAGAATCTTAATACATAACCTAGTTAGCTTAGCTATTCTCCCGTTATTGCTTTGCAGTCTTGCACTGTTCTAGAATAATGCTTCAGTCATTCCCTTTAAACTTCGCCTGAGGAATGAGCAAGCGCATTGGTTTGAAATCACATGTTTCCTGAACCCCACACCCGCCCCCCACTGACTGGCAGCCTTTGGGAGATTTCCAGGCACTTCGACTCTGTAGTTGTTGTTTCCAATCAGCTAATCAATTAGGCCTTATTGAGCACCCACTTGGAGAACAGTGCGTTCACCACTGCCTGGCCATCCAGACGCATAGGCTGTGTCCCTGACCCCCAAGGAGCTCATGTGTAGCCAGGGAGACCTTTCAGCTGTGTCCGCATCCAGCCAATGAGGTTGCTTAAGCGGAGCTCATCCAGATGGGCCTCTGGGTTCATGAAAGCAAGAACTCTAAAGAGGCTTCCGATCTGTCCTCCCGCCTGTCCAGGACTTGACTTTCACTGGGCAAGAAGCTGCTAAAGATGAAAGAGTGAACAGGGAAAACACACTCGGGAGGGTTATGGAGCCCCCTCTAATTCACCAAGCATTGATATCAGACTCTTGTGGTTAGATGATCCCACTGAAAAATCAGTCTAGGCACATCTGTGAACCCAGCGTTCAGACAGCTAAGAGAAGCATCGCAAATATAAGGCAGGCCAGCCTGGCTATGGGGCGAACTCTTGCTTTCAAACCAAAAACTGAACAAACAGAATTAACAAGGGAATTAAGAGCTCCAGGTGATCTTCCCACCGACACACCAAGCTGGGCAGCTAGTCACACACCCAATTTTTTTCCCAAGTAAGAAAATGGCTTTTAAAAAACTTTAAAAAAGAATATAAAATGTCAGTAATTGCCTTGTCTCTCTTGCCTGTTTGTTGAATGGAAGCAACAGTGTCTTTGTCCATCTGGTGTTGGTATAACAAAACACCTGAGGTTGGGAAACATACAAAGTGAAGATTTGGCTCCAAATTCTGCTGGCGAGAGAGTCCACAGAGATGATGCCAGTGCTCTACAAAATGACACAGAAGAAGAAATGAAACCAGTCACGTGTCTTGTATCCTGGGTTTATAACAACTCACTCTTCCAAGAATGAATTTACTCCTTCAAGATCAACATCGATGTCCTATATATTACGTTGCCCTAGGCCCTACTTTCTAGAAGATTCTGCTCAACACTGACCAAGACTGAGCTGAGCATCCTAACAGATGCTTTCCAAAGAACAAAATCTTAAACCAGGTGTGATGGTGCACACCTGTAATCCTGGAGTTTAAGAAGCTGAGGTTGGGAGAGTGAGTTTAAGGATAGCCTGGGTAACAGTGAGACCCTTCCTCAGACAAAGAAACCAAAATCAACACACTCATTACAAGCAAAGAGAGAGGACTTGGGAGATGGCCCAGTGGGTAGAGCACATGCACAGAAAGCTTGGGGAGGGACCCGAGTTTGGATTTAACCCATGGAAAGCTGGATATAGTGGCAGGGGTCAGTAACCCCAGCACTCCTACAGTGAGATGGGGGAGGGGCAGGCAGGTCTCTGGAAGCTACCAGGTCAGCTAGCCTGGTGTACATGACAACAAACAATAAGATCCCCCATCTCAAACAAGATGCCTCCACACTCAAACTGTGGCACAATGCACCTGCATTCACACACATTAACATACACACACATGCATACCATACACCATACACACTCAGATTAAGAAAATAAAGAGCAAAACATTGCCCAAATGATCTGCAGGAGGCTGGAGACCACAGCTTATCAACTACTGTATACTGAGGAGCACCCAGTGGGTCTAGCACATATTAGGAGCTCAATAAACATTTGTTGACTGAACCAGGGAATTAGCAGATGTTGTGATGAGTTCATAAAGGACAGTGTACCCCATAGCATTTAATCAGACCTGAGGTCGAGGCTCTCCATTCCCCATTCCAGTTCCACCCAGCAGACCCCTCCTATCCAGACGGTCTGCGCCCTGATCCTGACATCTGTATCTGCTGTGACAAGTGTCTCATTCAGGGGAGTAAAAACCTGAAGCTAGAAGTTCACCCCAGGACAGGGAAGGAGAGGCAAGAGCTGTCTTCAGCCCAACTCCTCAGGTTTCACAGACTGCAGGAGTCCCTGCCACAGCTCATCAGCCAGCTCACCCTTCACTTCCCGCTCCTGGCTGCCGAGGCAAGGGACAGCAGGCCCCCGAGTCATCAGCTGACAACATTCCCATCAGTCAAGGATGCTGAATACCAGACAGTGGCCATTCTCATCTATATCATGCCTGCCAGGGTCTTCAATGTCCTGCTCTCCTTTGGCCAGCCTCTCTGGTCCTTCTGGGCATTTTGTAACTGCAATGGACACCTCAATCTAGGCTAGAGAGTTGGGTTTTTGTTGTTGTTTAAGTTGTGTGTGGTGTGTATATGTGTGTAACACACATGTGTGCAGGTGTGCATGCCTATGCGTGCTTGTGTGAAGGCTAGAGGTCAGTAACAGTGTCTTCCACTATTACTTGTCACTTTATTTGACTTTTCAACTTCATTGTTGTTGTTTTAATTTTATGTATAGGAGTATTTGCCTGCATGTACATCTGTGTACCACATGTGTGCCTGGAGCATTCCCTCAGAGGTCAGAAGAGGACGTTGGATACTCTGGACCTGGAGTTACAGAAGGTTGTAATCTACCAGGTGGATTCTGGGAGCTGAACCTGGGACCCTGCAAGAGCAGCAGATGTTCCTAACCACTGAGACCTCTCCAGCTCCTCCACCTCAGTTTTTGAGACAATATCTCTAACTGGACCTGGAGCTCACTGGACTATGGTGGCAGATTAGAAAGTTCCAAGGAGTCTCCTGCCTCCGTTCCTCAGTACTGGAATTACAGACACGTGCTGCCATACCCAGGGTTTACGTGGATGCTAGGGATCCATTTTCAGGTCCTCAGGCTTTACATGGATGCTAGGATTTTATGTGGATGCTGGGGGTCCAAATTCAGGTCCTCAGGCTTTACATGGATGCTGGGGGTCCAAATTCAGGTCCTCAGACTTGCATGACAAGCACTTTAACCACTGAGCATCTCTTCAGCCCCTAGGGAGTGATTTCAGTGTGCCCAGAGCCCAGCCAAGTATGAGAAGGCAAGAGTCATATCTGCACTGGTCTCTCATTCCTGTGCTGGGAACTGTGCCTCATTCAAAGCCAGTGCTGAATAAACATTTGCTGGATGAAGAAAATGAACCCATCAGCAGTATTATGATAGCTGATGAATGACAGTTATTACAAATAATCATTACCAATAAGTGATTATTCATGATATTTAAAGGAAACAGTAATTTCCATAGCTTTTCGGGATTAACAAACACAGTGTCCTGCTTCATCCATTTCTTAGTCTCTCATACAGTTTATTCCTTCAGCTCTACTTTTGGTCTATAGGAGAGACAAAAATTAGATAACTCAAGCAGATCTCTGAGTTCAAAACCAGCCTGGTCTACCGAGTGAGTTCCATGACAGCCAAGGCTGCACAGAGAAACCCTGTCTAGAAAAACAAAACAAAAAAAAAAAAAAAGAAAAAAGAAAAAGAAAAAAGAAAAGGAAGAAGGAAGGAAGAGAACTAGATAACCTCAGAACTACAGAATGAGGCTGCATGGTTCTGGGAGCATCAGCGATGGGGGTCTGTGGTCAAGGCCAGCAGGGGAGCCACAGCTGTACCAAGTTTAAAAGGAAGTGGGCTGCTAACCCTGAGCCAGAGTTGGGGGAAAGCACACTGCAGGCACAGGAAAAGGTAGAAGTCGAGGAGCAGTGGGGTTTAGGAAAGATGAGGAGAGAGCAGACAGGCTGGGACCCGATAGGGTCTATAGCAGACCCGTGACATGGCCACAGCAGCAGCACAAGGACCAGCAGAATGCAATGTACTTGGTGTCACTGGCCTGGCCTCAGAGATGTCATCTCCTCTGAGACACTGTTCAGTCCCTTCTCTGTCACCCCCAGGAGGCTTCCCCTAATTATGCAGAACTAGGGCCTTGCACACACCCAGAAAGCACTGTGCTGCTGCTGGGCTATGCCCCCCACTTTCATATCAGGCCTGTTCAATGGTCCATTTGCTGAGAGCTCCACTACGGCAGAGTTGTGGCTATGTGTCCTGTGTCCTGCTGCCTCAGGCAGTGCCTGGAACAAGACAGAGTGCACTGGGCAGGTGTTTAGAGTTTTGTCCACTGGGGAAGTCTAGGCTGCAAATAGAAATGGGAACAAAGGATTGCCTCCGGGAGGGAGGAGTCAGAAAGTTGGAAAATGGAAAGATCAAAGGATGCCATGAACTTGGTGCCACATGAAGGAGGGAAGGATTGAAGGGGCCATTCTTGGAAGGAAGGGAGGATGCTGTTTTCAAGGAGGGCGCGTTTACCAAATGCTGGGGAAGAATTTCAACAGGTCCACAAGGGTGCAGAGAAGAGCAGGCGTGTCTCCATCCACCGCGCACGCTTTATATGCCAAGCGTTGTTCTAAGTGCTTTGCCAAGTACGAAGCCACCCAATTTTCCACACTAACCCACAAAGCACTTGATCATTACCATGTATATTTTGAAGATGGGGAGCTCAGAGGTTAATGCCCACCCTCCTTTGCCCTGTTCCTGGGAAGTGCTGCTGTAAGGGACAGAGCAGGAACAAGACTTTGAACCCTAGCAGTGTCTATCCAGAGTCCAGGTTCTCTCTCCAGCCAGCCTTTGCTCTGCTGCTGGTACTAAATATGTATATGGGAGGGTGGGGGGAGCGGATGCTAGGCAAGAGTTGCAAGAGTTCTCATGAAGTTGCTTGGCCCAGCCTTGACCTCCTGACCTTCTGAAGCGTAGGCAGGCACTGAGCTTTCAGCCCTCCTCCCAAGTAACTGGGATGACAGTCCTGTGCCACCACTCCCCATTTGGGCACCTTTTTAGAGGCCCTCCTAAGAGGGAGGGGCACCCGCACCTCCACCCCCTGCCGTGGACACATGATGGATCTCCAAAGCACAGGCAGCCGACAAACTGCTGAACCAAGATGTGCAGTTATGGTCACTCTGCTTCCTGTGTCTTCCAGATGCTCAAAGCTGAGCTGTAGGTTCAGGTCACCTCTAACTGTCACCCCAGTACAGCCTAGCAGATGGTCTGGTTCCATGGACAGTTCTGACTCAGCAGCTGGCTCTCACGGCCCGGCTCTGAACCTGTGCTCTACCATGATGAAGACTGGGACACCTCCTCGACCTGGCCCAGGAAAGGAACAACTCAGAGCATCAGCAATTCTGGGGGGAAATATAGGTACAGCTAAAATCTATTTCTGTGTCCTTGGTGGGAAGGATAGAGACAGATGATCTAAGGGATGTTCAAGGACTCAGCAAGTCAGCAACACGAGTACCTGAGCGGGCTGATGCAAGACATCCAGATGGGCACTACATGCGGCTTCAAGCAGACCCTGTGTCCTTTTACCCACAGGTGCTCTTCCTGGTTCTGCCCCACCCTGCTCTCTTGCCGCATCTCTCCGGGCTTCATTTGCAAAGAGCTGACAGGTTCAGGAAGTACCTGAAGCTGGACAATGGGGAAACCTTTACTTTTGTCTTTGTTTTGTTGTTGTTGTTGTTTGCTTGTTTGTTTGTTTGCTTGCTTTGAGACAGGTCTCATTATGTTTCTCAAGCTAGGCTCAAGGGATCTCCCATCTCGGCCTCTTGAGTGCTGGGACCATAGGTAGGCTGCTTCCTCCCACACAGTGGGACAAATGGCATGTCAACCCACTCTCCTTGACCGAGTGCTGCAGATAGCTCTCAAGCTCACTGTGCGGTCACTTAGGACATCTGCCAGAGGCTTCAGCCTCTCAGTCCTCATTTCTGAAAGTAATAAGTCACTATGGCCTCACTGTGCCTCAGTTTCCCCATGTCTGAGGCCTGAAGCTTCTTGTGCTTCTAGCACACAAACGTTGGACTAAGGAAGCCTTATCAAAGATGATAACAGAAAAGGCCCATCTGTGGGCTAAGAAGTTGCTTGGTGAGGGGCAGGAGCAGGGGCAGGGGCGGGGTGGAAGGGTGGAGGCAGGGAGATCCCTAGTCTCAATCCAAGTTCAAATTCTAGATCTGCCTCTTTTCGTCTATGTGATGTTGGACAAATTACCATCTCAAAGTCTTGTGAAAACTAAGCGACCCAATCTTCAAAATAGCCCTTTGAGGTAAGCAACATCTGTACTCACAACTTATAATCAAGAAATGGAGCAGGAAAAAAATTTAAATAAAAAATGAGTGGGAATGTCCTTAAGTTGGCAGAGTGCTTGTTCAGCTTGCGTGGCACTCTGGGTTTTCTGTCCAGTACCATATAAACCAGGGGTGGTGGTGATGCCTGTGATCCCCGCACTTGGGAAATGGAAGCAGGAGGATCAGAAGAAGTTCAAGGCTTTCCTCAGCTGCATAGTTAGCTCAAGGCCAGCCTCAGCTAGGGGGAAAGGGAAGGAAGGAGAGGGGAAGAGAATCTTTCCTGTGATGCTCTTCTGTAGCTCCAGGGCTCTAAGAGCTGTTTTTGGAAATATGGATCACATCTGCTACAGGATGGATCCTGTTTCATGGTGGTGAAAGTCATCTGGCCTGCACTGGAACTAGCTCCTCATGGATTCTCTTGATCAGATGGGATAACCACTTGAAGGTAATTCTGAGACTCAGTATTGGAGGAGAATGAGCAGTGGGTGGCAATGGCCAGAGTGCAGCATCCTGTCCTTAGCAGAGAGCAGAATCTAAGCCCTCTGGTTGGACATTCTTCTTGAAGCCCTGATTTGACCATCCTGCGGGCCTCTTGGAACAGGCTTCCCCATCCTTGAAGAGAATCACAACTGCCCTGCCAGTTCTTCTATTTGTAGATTAAATATCCCCGCTTGCCTTGTGTTGTCTTAGGTCAGCACACCACTCCCTCTGTTCCAGCATATTCTTCTAATGGATCTGTCAGGAGCCCTGACTCAGGGTCTTTTTCCCAGTGCTCTGCGGGAACACAGCACTCCAGTGTCCCGTAGCGGGCCAGCATTCTTGTCTGGGATCTCCCTTCACCACTGCTCTACCTTGCCGTTCCCCAACTCGCCAGGCTTTTCCCAGAAACAGAACCTTTCCCACCAAAGTGTATTCTTGTGGTGACAGTAGAGACTTCCAGATTCACCAGGATTCTGCTCCCAAGCCCAGGTAATTAGGTAAGAGGTTGGCACTCAAGTGACCTGCTCTACCTAATTCATCTCACAGAAATTTTGAACCCTGGTGCCTCTCTGGTGATGGAAACTAGAGGATATAAACGCAGCATCAGCTGGGCATAGGCACATGCCTGCAAGCCCAGAACCTGGAAGACTAAGGCAAGAGGCTCCTTGAGTTTGAGGCCAACTTGGGCTGCATAGTGAGACCAGTGTCTGAAACCAAACAAACAGGGCATTGGAGAAACAGCTCAACAGTTAAGAATGTTTGCTGTTCTTGTAGAGACCAGAGTTCAGTTCCCAGCACCCACATCCAGTGGCTCAAAAACAGCTGTAACTCCAGCTCCAAGAGATCTGATGCCTCCTTTTGGCCTCTGCAGGCACCTGTACCCACTTACATGTGTGTGAACGCATGCGCACACACACACAAATTTTTTAAATTAGTGTAAAATAAAATTAATCTTTAAAACAAACATAAATGAATAAAAATCTATGTTCAACTATCTGGATCAAGATAAAATAACAAATGCTTGAAAATTAACCAATCTGGAAATGTTAGAGGCTTAAGTCACTGAAAAATGCAGTTCTGAGAATTGCCACTGGAAAATTCTCCTGGAAAGTCCTTCTCTGAGTGGTGACTCGGGGGACCCAAGATCTCACTATTCTGAGGCCTTGTCATCTGAAATCTTTCATTTCCAGCTGCAAGGAAGAGGCTGAAAGTGGGTAGACGTGGAGAAGGCCCGCCAACTCTGATGGCCTCTTTTTTTAAATGGATGCAGGCTGTTTTTTCTCCCACGTCCATCAATCAGGTGTCAATCCTCAGTTTCTCTGAACTGAGGGGAGGCTGAGGAATGCCGTCTTCCTACATCCTGGGGCAGACAAGAAAGAACAAAAATTAGTGAAAACTATCGAGCTAGTGATTAGAAGCTTGCTGTAGATGCGGGGGCGGGGGACATTGTATATGTTTGGGGTTTCTGTTTGCTTGGTTACTTGCTTGCTTTAATGCATAGATAACTGGGCTATACAAAGGGAGGGGTAGCCATAGAGAGAAGCCAGAGATTGGAAGAAAGGTATTGTTTAGACTGTTCACGAGGAACACCTGCCTTCCCCAGGGCATCTTTCCAATGCATCCTTGTGTTGAGCCTATTTTGAATTAATTACATTAGGTCTGTCTAATACAGTGCCTTAATGTCATAATGCTACTAATCAACACAGACTAAATAACTATATTCTCCATTGCTACATTAATTGCTACAAACCCAAATCTCCCTGCTAAATATATGCCCCTTCAAATGTGGAAATTCTAACTCCTAAAGTGGTGGTAATAGGAGACAATGCTTTTCTGAGATAAGGTCAAGATCATCGTGGAACTCTGGTGCTGGGATTAGTGACCATAAAGGAGACCCGAAAGAGGCCTCCTTCCCCCTCCTACCAAGAAAGACAGTCACCAGGAAGTTGCCCCATCAGAAATGGAAGCCACTAGTACCTTGAACAGCCCAGCTCCCAGGAATGTAAGAAATAAATTTCGATTGTATGTGTAAGTTACCCAGCCTGTGGTATTTTGTATAGCAGCCCGAAAGGACTATGATTAACACACCTCTCTGATCTTTCTTGTCCAGATCAGTTAGCTAGATAGCAAGCATATTTTAGGCTGGGTAGACTTTGTCCCCCGTGTGACTGTTCAGCTCTCTTGCCACAGCACAAAAGAAGCAATGGAGGGTACAGAGACAAACGAACATGGTTGTGTTCCAGTAAAACTTTATTGTTATAGTAACAGGCAGAAGGGGCTGGGCATGCTTAGTGTAGGCAGGGTCTGGGTTTAAACCTCAGCACCAAAGCAAAGCAAAATAAAGCCAGCGAACAAAATCAGGCAGAGGCTAGATCTGGAACACAAGCTGTAATTTGCACCCATCAGTCTAGTTGGTCTATATGGATCTGAGTTTGGATCCTCATTTCTCAGTAATTAAATATACTCCTACTGGCTTCAGCCCATTTTTCAAGTCAGCAACATTTTTTATTGTTTTTGTTTGTTTATGTGTATTAGTGTTTTGCCTACATGTGTATCTATATCCCATATGCCTGCATCGTGCCCAGAGAGGTCAGAAGAGGGCATCAATCCTCTGGAACTGGAGTTCCAGATGTTTATGAGCCATAATGTGTGTGGTGGGAATCAAACCCAGGTCCTCTGCAAGAGCAACAAGTGCTCTAAACAGCTGAGCCATCTCTCCAACCCTCAAAGAGTCCTTTACTACAGTACAGAACAGACTAAGACACCTGAGCTGCTTGCTGTTTTAATTTGAGGTGTGTGTGTGGGGGTGTATGTGTGGTGTGGTGTGTGATGTGGTGTGTGATGTGGTGTGTATGTGTGTGTGGTGTGGTATGGTGTGTATATGTGTGTGTGGTGTGTGATGTGGTATATGTGATGTGTGTGTGTGTGTGTGTGTGTGTGTGTGTGGTGTGATGTGATGTGATAAGTGTGTCATGTGGGGTATGTATGTGTGCTGTTTCTCGGAGGATTGGTTCCAAGGCTAAAGAGACTTTCCGTCAGCCATAACCAAACTGGTGTGTATGGCTGCTCTGTGACTCACATCTCTTAAGCCAGGATAGTGTTTCCTTGTGAATAACCATTGTGTGTGTGTTTTTCAGATGTCACTCCTGAACTTAGTTTGTGTGTGAGGAGGGGTATCTGTGATAACAAAAATGTGTTATTTTTTCATATTATTTCTCCCATATAAACTAGCTACCCAATTCTGACACTACATACCTGGCATTGCATTAGAATTCAGAAATTAGAGAATTTATTCCTATACAGCCATCCCTACTTCTAATCATAATGCCAGCCAAAGGCGGGTCCCCAGATGACCTGCAGTTCTATCTGGTTGACCACAACATAAGGCATTCTAATGACAGTCTTCTCAGAATGATCATCCATGAGAAGAGAGTGCAGGGAAGTACGTGGTGATTGCTTTAAGACTGAGGGCAAAAGTCAGAACAGTCAAACAAAGATGTATAAAGCGACGTGTTTCTTCACCAGCAGGGAACGGCCTTGGGTTTCATGGTTCAAAAGTTTACAGCTCAACTTCTCGTGCCTCTCTCCTCCCTGGAGGTCAGACAGTGAGGCTCAATGTCCCCACCCTTTAATTATGTGTTGGTTTTTCTGGCAACCAACTCCCATCTTGAAGATGTCTTAGAGTTTCACCCCGTTATCGTGAACTCCAGCGTATTTAGAAAGGGGTTTGTTATCACTCAGGCAATACCACGGGTATGGGAACAAGAATGCAGAGTCAAGGGACAAGCAGCTATTTGTGCCGCATTAGGCCAAACTGTGAGGTTTTCCAAGCAGCTCGGACATTACAGGTTAGAAGCCTAAGGCCACATTTCATGTTACTTGTGGCCTAGGTTGGAAGCTCAGATCAGGTGTGGGTCTCAACAAGCCAGGTAGAGACATTTGCCCCAAAAACACAAACAAAAAACTGGTGGTAAATAGGAAAAGGATCGATTCGGTATGTTCCAATCCATCCTAAGAGACTTGCAGCAGAGAAGAAAATCCCTGCTGCCTAGGGTGGGGAGTTTCAACTCTGGCCACAGAGGTTTGTTGATCAGATTTGTTCCTGGAGTCCAAGATGACCTGCTTGAGAGAATGATTCTGAGAAAGGCTAAGTCAGAGAGACAAGACGGAGGTGAGGAAGAGTTGTGAAACCTTGCAGCTCTTCAGAGTGAAGTTTCACACAGTGTGACTCAAAAACAAACAAACCAAAAACCGAGCAGGTGGCTGGAGAGATGGCTCAGCCGTGAAGAGCACTTGCTGCTCTTACAGAGGACGGGAATTCGGTTCCCAGCATCCCCTGTAACGTCCCAGGCTCTGACAGCTTTGATCTCCTCAGGCACCTGCACTCCCACATACACATAATTAAAAATGAAAACAAAACCAAAGAAGGGAGAGAGGGAGAGAGAGAAAATGAAGAAGTGGGAGGGGGAGAAGAAAAGAAGGGAAAGAAAGCCAAGGCAGAGTTCGCTCAACAATGAGGCCTTTCTTTAGGGTTCAGGCCTTTCTTTAGGGTTCGCATAATGACTGGAGACCTCCACGTGTTACACTGGTGATCTGGAACAGCCTATTGTAAAATCTGGTAATTATGATGTCAGCCTTGACATGAGAAGACTACCAGTTTGTTTAATAATTTTTTTGGGGGACAAGTTCTCACTCTAGAAACCAGGCTGGCCTTGAACTCACAGAGATCTGCCTGCTTCTGCCTCTCTTGAGTGCTGAAATTAAATGTTGGGATTAAAGGTGTATAACACCATGACCAGCTGGGACTACCAGTTTTAAATGAATATTCCTTAAATGACTGCCAGGTCTCAGTGCAGAATTATGCAGGTATTGGACCCAAAATTGAAGTTATCAAACAGATGTAAAGTAAAGATAGAGATACCAGGCTAACATTTGCTCTTTGACATTAGATATCATTAGGCCCAAGTGAAGTGTCGGTGTTTCCAACAGGCAACCTCTAAGTGCCTGGCACAGTCAACCCATCAGCAAGGGCCAACTCTCTCTCCTTTTCTGAGCACCCATTTCCTTGTTTCCAGATAATAGCCTGTGCTGGCCGGTTTTGTGTGTCAACTTGACACAAGCTAGAGTCATCAGAGGAAGGAGCCTCAGTTGATGACATGTCTCCATGAGATCCAGCTGTATGGCATTTTCTCAAATAGTGACCCATGCGGGAGGGGATGGTGGGTGGTGCCTTTGCTGGGCTGTTGTCCTGGGTTCTATAGAAAAACAGGCTGAGCAAGCCAGTAATCAGCAACCCTCCTCCCCCCCCCCACCCCCCCCCACCCCCCCCCACCCCCCCACCCCCCGCCTCTGCATCAGCTCCTGCCTCCAGGTCCCAGCCCTGCTTGAATTCCTGTCCTGACTTCCTCCAAATGATGGATTATGATCTGAGGTGTAAGCCAAATAAACCCTTTCCTCCCCAACTTGCTTTTTGGTTGTGGTGTTTTGTCGCAGCAGGAGAGATCCTAACTAAGACACAGCCCTAAGCAGGCCAGACTCTCCCACGCGCCTCTTTGGGACTGTGCAGGACCTACCTGCATTCTCAGAACCCTGGGCTTTTCCCCACTGCTGATGACCTGTGTACCATCTGCCTGGAATGGCCACTTCCTGTTACTTCAATCAAATGATCTGTAGCCTACCTCCCCAAGAGATCAAATTAGGAAGATGAGCGTTCCGAGGAAGGAATCAGCTTTGTTTTGTTTTTGCATTGGTGTTTTGCCGCATGTGTGTGTGAGGGGGTCAGATCTTGGAGTTACAGTCAGTTATTAGCTGCCATATGGGTGCTGGGAATTGAACCCTGGTCCTCTGAAAGAGCAGCCGGTGCTCTTAACCTCTGAGCCATCTCTCCAGCCCCAGAAGGAATCAGTTTATTCAAAGCTGTCCCTGAAGAAGACAAGGGACCAGCTCCTCAAAGCTCCGCCTTTATGAGGAGGCGGGGCTCGGGGGTGAGAGGGCTTTTATGGGGAGGGAAGGGAAAAGCAGGCAGGGCAGCTGCATGCTGAGTGGGGTCTTCTCCAGGGACGACTCTCTCCTTTTTCTCTTGCTATATCATGCCATGGACTTGAACCCACTGTTGCTAGGTACTAAGGAAGCGTGTCAGATGGTCTGAGTTCTGTGATTCTAAGAAATATCTGTCAGTTCCTCCAGCCATGTAGATGGGTCTTCTTGTCAGCTAAAGCATCCGGAGGAAGTGGACTGGCAAAGGACAATAAGAACAATCTCAGGGGAGCCAACTGCACCCCATTCCTCTTCCTGTCAAAGTCCAGGGTGATTACAAACAAGGGACAGAGTCTTCTTTGACATGGCACACTCTACATTTACTTCTATTTTAAAATTTTCATTTTCATTTGTGTGTATGTGTGCTACCCTGTTAGAGGGTGTGCCCCAGACCATGCACCTCTCACTGACCGTGACTGTCATTTTGGGGTGTCCTATGGAACCATCCACCATGCCCTTTGTGATCTCTACCTTCAGATGCAGAAACTCAGATGCAGGTGCCCATGGAGGCCAGAAGAGGGCATCGGATCCTCTGCAGCTGGAGTTACAGGGGGTTGTGAACTTCTCAACTTAGATTCTAGAAACTGAAGTCTGATCTCAGGCGGTGGTGGCGCACGCCTTCAATCCCAGCACTTGGGAGGCAGAGGCAGGCGGATCTCTGTGAGTTTGAGGCCAGCCTGGTCTACGCAGTGAGTTCAGGACAGCCAGGGATACACAGAAAGAAACCCTGTCCAAAGAGAGAGAGAGAGAGACAGAGAGACAGAGACAGAGAGAGACAGACAGAGAGAGAGAGAGAGAGAGAGAGAGAGAGAGAGAGAGAGAGAGAGAGAGAGAGAGAGCAAGAACTCTTAACCACTGAGTCATCCATCCCTCCAGCCCTTTGTTTCTATGTCTTAGTTGGAAGAAATAGCTTCATGCTTCAGAGAACCAACAGCCTTATCAACTCTTTGCTACCCACTGGCTGCAGCCTTTGTTATATTTCATCACATGCTATCCACCCCTCTCCCCTGAGGCCATGTTCCTGGTCAAGCGCACATTCATTCTTCCAAGCCCTGCTCAAAAGCTCCTTCCTCTGAGCAAGCATTCCTCTTCCATCCAGAGCTCTGTGAGAAGCACAAGGCGCTGAGTAGTTAAGAGAGCTGCTTGTTTACAGGGCTGTTTCCCTGGTGACGCCCGCACCCAATTGTTTATCTTTACCCCATGATAGGGTAGCTGGCCTATGAGCAGTAAATATTTGAATCCTGGTCTACAGGAGACAGAGATCAGCCTGATTAGACAAAGAAGAGGACAGGACACAGGAAGACTGGAGGGGAGGCAGGCAGTGCCTGGATAGTCACCCTTGTCAGAAAAAGCTATTTCCTTACCCTTTGTTCGGGCCTGCCTGCTTGGCCTCTCTATGATCAGGCCATCCCCGACGGCACACACACATATTTCTATTCATAGACAAAACTCAAAATGATGACTCCAAAATAACTTCTTCAAGGTCATGGAAACACCATCTCCCATCCCCAGAACTAGGAGGTAGACTCTGGCTCAAGGAGAGGGGTATGCTGAAAAATGTTAGCAGGTCCCATTATGACTTGGATCTTAAGGCAGGGGTCTTGGGAATTTGTGTCTTTGTGGCTCCATTTCTTCATAAACAGTATTCATTCATTAAAACAGCATTCATTCATTCATTCATTCATTCATTCATTCATTCATTGTGTGTGCATGTTATGCAGCAGGGGGAGGGACATCGAGGCCACAGCACAGCATCATGTGTAAGTCATTTCTCTTCTTCCACCCTTATGTGGGTGTGGGGAATCAAACTCCTCCATCAGCTGCTCCACGAACTTTACCTGCTAAGCCACCATGCTAGCTCCTACAAAAATATTTTAGGATTTTATTATTTTCATTGTTGTAAAGGCAAACGCTCCAAGTGTTATTCATTCTTATATGTTCATTATTGTCATAAGTCATTCTCCTTTGTTCTCACTTGTGCATGTGTGGCATACACATGTGTGTGCAGGTATAGCACAAGCCTGCCCAGATGCATTGCCTGTGTGTGTATTCATGGAGGCCAGAGGCCACTTTGGGTGTGTTACTCTGTTGCTTGACCCCTTTTGTTTTAGGTTTTGTTTTTGAGACAAGGTCTCTTGCTGAACCTGAACCTTGCTGCGTCTGTGTTGTGGAATATTTAACTAGGCAAAGATGTGTTATATTTATTTGTGTTGCAGACTATGACTTTAACTATGTGAAGATGTGTTACATTTGTTTCTGCTTCCATTGTTAACGATGTAAAGATGTGTTACATTTGTTTCTGCTGCTTTTGTTTGATTATGTAAAGATGTGTTGCTGTTTCACCTTGCCTGCCTAAGGCACCTGATTGGTCTAATAAAGAGCTGAACAGCCAATAGCTGGGCAGGAGAGGGATAGGTGGGGCTGGTGGGCAGAGAGAATAAGTAGAAGAAGAGGGACGAGAAGAAAGGGAAGAAGAAGGGAAGAGAGAATGGAGGAGAAAGAGAGGGGCATGCCTGGGGCCAGAAGTCAGGCAGCTGCCAGCTACCCGTGGAGACAGCAGGAAAGTAAGATATACAGGCAGGAAGGAAGGAAGGAAGGAAGGAAGGAAGGAAGGAAGGAAGGAAGGAAGGAAGGAAGGAAAGGCAAAAAATCCTAAGACAAAATGTAGATAAAGAGAAACAGATTAAGAGAAGACCCAGCATTCATAATTAATAAGTCTCCATGTCATAATTTGGGAGCTGGTTGGTGGTCCCAAAAGAAAAAGCCTGGTACACTTCCGTTAGACTGGCTGGATAGTAGGCCCCCTAAGATCCACCCATCTCTGCTCACCAGGGCTGGGGTTACAGACAGGTGCTGCCACACCCAGCCTTTATGTGGGTCCTGGAGATTGAGTGCAGATCCTTGTGCCTGCACAGCAAACCCTTTACCTATGAAACAGCTCTCAAACCCTGGTTTTAGGTTTGGTTTGGGTTTGGTTTTTTGAGAAAGAGACTCAAATTGTTCAGGCTAGCCTTGAACTCCTAATAGTCTGGCCCCCACCATCCCGATTGTTAACATAAAGGCTTGGGCCACCGCACTGGGTTAATTAGTGCTGATGACTGTATCCAGGCCTTCATGTATGGTAGGCAAGCACTCTGCCAACTGAGCTACACCTCAAGTCATTGTGGGGGGGGGGAGCTTAAATTCCCTGTGCAAGCCAGGCTGGTTGGTCTCAAACCCCTGTCTTGGCTTCTGAGTGCTAGGATTGCAGGTATGCACTACCACACCTAGCTTTCCTTCTAATAGTCGTGTGTGCAAGCACATGTGTGTGCTTGCATGTGAAGGCCAGAGGCTGACATCAGGTATCTTCCTCAATCACCATTCATCATATTTTTTTGAAGAAAAGAATTCTCTGAATTCACTAGACTGGATGATCAGTAAGCCCCGGAGATCGCCTTGTCTCCGCCTCCCCGGGGCTGGGATTCCAGGCATACTCTGCTGTACCTGGCTTTTTTTTTTTTTTTTTTTTTTTTTTTTGAGACAGGCTCTTTCTATGTAGTCCTGGATATGATGGGCTTTACGTGCGTTCTGTGTAAGGGAGGCTGGTCCCTTTGAAGTTGGTACAGGACATAGCCAGACACTAAGTTCTTACCACAAAGGAGATTTATTACCCTGGAGGGGCAAGTGGCAGGGGTGGGGGGGTGCTGCAAAGAAAACAAAGCAAGAAAGGGTGTTTCTGCAGGAGTGGGTTTTTAAGGAGGAAAAGGGGGAGTCTGTGCTTGGGTGAGCTGGTAAGTCCTGATTGGAAGCTAAATAATGAATTTTGATGGTTGGAACTTGATGTTTTGTCTCAGGAATTAGTCAGTGGCCAAATAAGGGAATGGACCTTGGAGGCTAGCTTTAGGAATGTAATCTAATGGCTTTTAGCAAGGCAGAGGGAGTGGGGAGAAGGGCAAGGCCTGCCAGAACCATGTCTGCCGTCTTGGGCCTGCTGGAGCTCTTCCTTCCCACCTTTTGATTATTGGGTCGTTAGGTATTGAGTAAGTGGGCATCATTCTCCCTGGCTGCTTCCTGCTGACACTGGGGCTTCGTTGTTAGGGACCCAAGGAATCTGGAATGTAGGTCAAAGTCAGGAAGAACAGGCTATGCCATTCAATGTCCAGGTTCTGTGGGACCATCATCTAAGGCTAGGAGAATGTAGTCTGTGAGGCTGGACCAGGATGTAGATTCCAAGGAAACAGCTGGGGCTGGTGAGTCGTTGAAGCAGTCTATAGTTGATTTGGAATCTACTAGAACAGATAGAGACAGAGGTAAAGTTAAGGAGCTTAGGGGAAGGTTTTTATCTTTGATGTACATGTGAAGCTTTTAGGCTTATGGTCCTGGTAGTTGGGAAGAGGAGTCCTAAGACCAGGGAAGGAGGGAGAGATCCCAGGGAATGGGGGAGAGGTCCCACCTTCAGGAATAGGCAGGTGGGGAAATAGGCTGGTGGCTGACAAGAGTACTTATCTGGAGGCTGTTTCAGAGTTCTTGAGAGGAGCCAGGGACATTTAGATTGACTATTTATTTAGGTTAATTGGGGAACAGCTGTCGTCTGAAAGCAGGGTCTGGTTGTGTTGAGAAGAATACAATTTGAGAGACTTCTGTTGCATCAGAATAGGCTTTCCTGGGATGTCCAGGTGGGTTCTGAAATTGAGATATCTTAGGAACACAGATGATTGGGGAGGCTCTTGGCAAACAGTGAGAGGGACGGTCTGTAACAGATTTTGGGGTTGGTGTCGAAAGGTTGAGAGAACTTGGCTTTGGTTGTCAAATGAGAGCTTGGATGATCAAGGGGGACAAGTTGTCAGTGGCGGGGGTGGGATATTGGCAACTGAGGTATGGCCAGTGAGAGGGACTGAAGCTAATGGGGTGGGGGCGGAGCGTTGAAAGGAGTCATTAAAAGAGGGATTAGTGAAGTTGGAAAGAGAGTTTGTTGGATGACCTCGACCCAAGTAAGGGTTTAGCCATGAAAGTGTGTGTGTGTACGCGCGTGTGTGCGTGCATGCGTGCGTGCGTGCGTGTGTGTGTGTGTGTGTGTGTGTGTGTGTGTGTGTGTGTGTGTGTCAGAGAGGAGATGGCTTGGGTTTAATTCTGTCTTGTAATTGGGAATGAGGGAGTCACTCCGTGTTTGATGCCTGAGGACACCTGGACAGTTAATGAATTTTGGGGAGACAGTTGGTAGTAGATGTTTGGCAATCACTTGGGCAGGGAATAAGGGACAAAGACAGGAGATGGAGAACAAGGGAGAAGAGAATGGGAACAAGGGAGAGGGGACAGGGATATTTGTTCCAGAGGGACAAAGGACTGCCTCTGGATAGAGAGAAGACAGACGTGACCCATAGGAAAATGGCGGTTTATAAAGGGAAAAGGGAAAGCCCATGTTAGGACGAGTTGGTTTGTTTGGATAGGGCATGTTAACTAGGTGAGCCAAAGGGGGCTCTGATTGCTGGACTTCAACAGCTGGACCTTGGTGGTCAGCCTCATGGGGGAAGTGGCCAAATAAGGGGATGGACCTTGGGGGCTAGCTTTAGGAATGCGATCTAACGGTTTTTAGCAAGGGCCTGGGAAGGAGAGTGGGTGTCATGTTTGCCAAGCTCGGGCCTCCTGGAGCCCTTCATTCTGGGGATAGGGTTTCAGTTCCTTGTGCTGGGACTTCACTAAGTGGCCATCTCTCCAGCCCTTTCCGAGCAATTTTAAAAGAAATTATAATTTAAAATTTAAAAATATTTTTGTAGATCTGCCTATGTTCATCAAAAAAAAAAAAAACAGACTTAACAGGGTGGAGATAACATGTCTCATGTTTATACAGAGGCTGAAAAACCCTGTGATCTGCATTTGGCAAGCTGGTGACCCTAGAGAGTCATTTTCTAAGTTCCAATCAGAGATAAATGTCGCAGGGGAGCCTCCTCATACCTTACCCCTCCTTTCTCTTTTACTTTTCTTTCTTTCTTTTTTTTTCTTTTTTCAGGCTGCTAACAGATTTGATAAGACCTACCCACAATTCACTTTGTCAGTATCCTGGTTCAGATATAATCTCATTCAGAAACACTCTCATAGATACTCAGAATGATGTACTCATTGAATCATCACGGAGCTCTGGACTGTCTGTCCTGAGCCTGTTGGAGAAGTTCTCCCCGGGTGTGTGGGAGTAAAATGGGTATAAGGTCCTTTCTGTGGAGTTACCTCTGTATAAGTGGGACCCACGGAAGACATGACTGAGACACAGTGATCCTCTGGTTCTGCAGTTTGGATGCTGAATGTTCTCCAACAGCTCATGTAGTCAAGGCTGGGTCCCCACGATGGCACTGTAGAGAAGTGGTGGTGCCTGTCTTTGGGACACAAGAGAAGGGACACTCCCCCTTCTTCCTTTTGTCTTTCCTTCAGAATGAGAATCTACTGTGAAACCACACACCCAGGCCCTTTTCTTCTTTTTTGCTTCTTAGCACGAACAATTCCGCATTCTTGCCAGGCTGCATTGACTCAAAGGGGCTCAAAGCCTTGGGAGCCAATAGATCATGGGCTACACTTCGAAACGAAATGAAAACAAAAGGCAAAAAACCTATATTCTCTCTCTCCATTTGTTCCATATGTGTGTGTATGTATGTGTATATGTGTGTGTGTGTGTGTGTGTGTATACATATACATATATAATGTGTTATGCTTGTGTGTGTGTGTGTGTGTGTGCGCGCGCGCATGCTAGCACACAGACATTGAGAAGTCAGAGAACATTTCCACGGGCTTCTCTTCTTCCATGTGAATTCCAGGAATCAAACTCACATCTTCAGACTTGATGTGGAGTATCCTTACCTACCGAACCATCCCATCTGTTTCGTTTTTTGGAGACAACTTCTCAGTCTGTAGCTCTGGCTGATCTGAAACTCATTATGTAGCCCACAGTCGTGGCAATCCTTTCTCACACTCCCTAGTGCCAGGATTACTGGCACGTGCTACCACACCCAGATGAACCTTTTCTTGGTAATAAGTTGACTATCTGTAGTATTCATTATACTAATGGAAAGCTAAGGAAACACATGGGTTCTCAGAGCAGGAACCTGAGTTTAGAAGTTCATTTTAATCTGTAGTGGGTAGAAATGGGAAAGAGAGTGGGGGAGCCTCGGAGGACTGACTTAGTCTGCCCCATGTCACAAATTCTTTGTCCCTTGCTGAGGATCTTACCAAATGTATCTAGAGATAAAATTTACCTGGGAGAGATTTGGAAGAATAGTGCTTTCTCTAAGACAGAACAACACAAACTTGGCTCTAGGTCTTTTAGATTGACCCACAACAGTAAATACAATGGAACATTCCTTTTCAATGGAGTTTTTTTTTTTTTAATTTAAAATTGCTCATCCTAGCCAGAGAGATGGTTCAGTATGTAAAAGCGTTTTCTGCACAAGCCTGGTGACCGGAATCTGACCCCTGAAACCCGTGCCAAAAGCTGGATGTGGGCTGCAGAGGTGGCTCAGAGGTTCAGAGCACTGGCTGCTCTTCCAGAGGACCTGGGTTGGGTTCCCAGCACCCACCCTGCAGCTAAAACCCGTATGTAACTCCAGTCCTAGGGAGGAGATCTGATGGCTTCTTCAGGCTTCTGCAGACACTGCACACACATGGCGCCCATACATACATGTAGGCAAAACACCATACATACAAGAAAAAAAAAGATTTTTTTAAGGGCCGGACGTTGTAACTTGCATCTGTAATCCCAGCACTCCTGTGGTGAGATGGGAGGTGGAGACAGGAGAATTGTCTCCTATGGGCCAGCTAACCTGTAGTACACATCACAGCCCCACACACAAGAAAGCCCTTGCCTTGACAGGGTGGAAGGTGAGAACAGGTCTGAACACACACATAGACTCACTAAGATAAAAGATATAACATTGCCCACCTTGAGGTGGGACTCACCTGTAGTGTCCACGACTCAGAGACTGACACAAGAGAATCACTTGTGTCCAAGAGTTTGGTGCCAGGCCAGGTAAGATAGTGAAGACTTTGTCTCTTAAAAAACATTTTGAAAAGTAATTATTAATTAAAATGTTTCTCTAAGTTTTGCAGTCTACTCCAGATTATATTCAGATTTATTTTCCTCAAATGGAAGCTGATGTTTTCTTTTCATCCTTGTGGCTTCTGTATTCTTGCAATAATGGCCTCTAGCTGGGAAAATGGATTAGGAGCAAGGCCAGCTCCAAGGTTCTTTGTGAGGGGCTAATGGCACCGCAACTAACCGTTAGGAACGATGTCTGCTGTCTTCCTCCGGTTCCGCTGCCTCCTGCCCATCAGCCAGGCAGATGGGTAGGAAAGGAACGCATTTGCTCAGTGTGCCAGACTAAAGGGAAATAGAACCAGGACTGTACCAGGGAAAACCATGGTGCTTCCCCTGACCTAGCACCGTCCCATCTTGGGACAGAATTTCAAAGCCACATTTTAGTGTTATACCCACCTGAGTATTAGAATCACACACTGTGAGCCTAAGATACCTTCTTCTCCAAATCAAGGAGGTTTGATCTTTGAGAAAACACCCAGTTACTCGGCTTCCAACAAGCCTCACCTCCTGTCGCTTATTTTTAGTTCTTGGGGTACGTGCTGATCAGCAACAGAATAAAGAAAATGCAGATGCTTCCCACAATTACTCAGCTAATAAGATACAGCTGAAAGGCTGCCAGGACAGTGTGTTCTGATAATGGTTGCTAGGGAGGGTGCCCCACCCCCCAAGCAGCAGGAGAGATCGGTTGGACCTGGGTCACTTAGACACTCTGTGCAGGTGTATCCTGAGAGACACTGTGAGTCAGAATAAAACGAGGCAAAGACTGACTCCTAGGTTCAGGAGAGGAGTATGCATGCGTGTGTGTGTGTGTGTGTGTGTGTGTGTGTGTGTGTGTGTGTGTGTGTGTGTTACTGCTATGAATAAAGAGGTGGGGAGCCCAGCTATGGAGTCTTGCTGTTTTTCTGTTTTGAGACATGAACTCCCTGTGTAACTAAGGCTGACCTCAGACTCACGATCCTCCTGCCTCATCCTCCCCAGCACTGGGAATACCAGTGTATGTTAACATGTCAGGTTTCTGATTGTAACATTGGATGATTTTTTTTGATGTTGTTGGCTGGTTGGTTGGTTTGAGACAGGGTCTCACTCTGCCACCCCGGCTGTCCCGGAGCTCACTCTGTAGATCAAGCTGGCCTCAGATTCACAGAGGTCTACCTGCCTCCAACTCCCAAGTTTGTTGGAGGTTTTGAACCACATAGGGGAGACTCTGGTCCTGCGTGCCTCTGTTTCTAGGAGACTGATGGGAACCCAGGGCTTTGTTTTGTGTATTTCTGCCAAGAATCTCTCTTTTCAGTTGAAAGTCTTGACTTTTCCCTTTGCTTGAGGCTGTTTGAGTTGGGTTTCAATCACTTGCAAATGAAAGAGGCCCGAAGAAGCTAGGGAGGATTCTAGTCAAAGAGCCTGTGCTGGAAGTCAGGGCCCTAGGTGGGGGTCCCCCTTCTCAATAACCTAGGTTTGGTTCTAGGCTTCTGGATTTGGTAAGTCGTATCTTCTCTCTGGGCTCAGTTTCCCATTTGTAGACAGAGTTTTAAATTTCACTGATCAAAATAAATTATTATAATTTATTATGAATAGCCACAGCACCAACAATTCTCACCCCTAATTTATAAAAGAAAGGGTATCTGTTCTTGGTTGTTCGATTTGTTTTGACACAAGTATCACAACATTGCCTAGGCTGGTCTTGAACCCTTGAAGCTCAAGCTTTCATCTTGCCTCAGCCTCCTGCGTAGCTGAAATTATAGGCACATGTCACTGCACCAGGCAGAGAGAAGCTATTTTAACACCAGAAGTATAAAAGGACAAAATTTCAAAACTGAATAAATTCATATCTAAAAAGGGGTGGCATGCACTTGTAATCCCTGCACTCAGAAGGCTGAGGCAGGAGGATTTTGAGTTTGAGGCTATGTAGTGAGCTCCTGTTTCAAAACACCACTGACGACAGAAGACAGACGTGGTGTCTTGACCCGTGATCACGGCACCTGGGAGGCTGGGGCAAGAAGGACACAAGGTTGAGTCTGGGCTGCACCGTGAGCTCCAGGCCCGTCAGAGCTCCGTAGTAAGATACACTGTGGCCAAACAAACAAGCTTGTAGAGTAAGAGTGTATGCTGCACAAAATGAGGGCCTGAATTCAAGTCTACGGAACCCACATAAAAATCAAGTGGCGTCACTCGTGCCTGTAACCCCAGCCCTGAGGGGGTCTAGAGAAAGAACTGCTGGGCCTGTGCCAGTCTAGCTCCAGGTTCTGTGAGGGACCCCATCTCAAGTGAGGGGTGACAGAGAAAGTCCCTTCTCTGACCTCCACAGACATGCTGGCAGTCAGGTTCACACACACACACACACACACACACACACACACACACACACACACACACACACACACCAAGAAAACCACTAAAAACAAAAAGAAAAGCACCAAACAAATATATTCTAAAAGAAGAAAACCCAATTACATTACATTTCTCTCCTCTGTGCCCAGACAGGAGGAATGTCAACACAGACTGGTCCTGCTCTGATGTCTGATGCTTGGAAACATAAATCTCAAGAATGCCCAGGTCTGGGCTCACACTCCACTGTGGTCCAGTTCATCGTTCAGCTTTGCCTCTTTATCTGAAACTGGCAGCCTGTGAATTATCATTAGTCCTGCCTGGACCCATCCAGTTTGTCCTGGACTTCCCACACCCTGAAGATGCCAGAGAATAAGTCTGGGCTTTGGTTGGGGCAGATAGACCAAGCCTTCTTACCCCAGATCCTGTGGCTTCTAGCCCGCTCTAGGGACTGATGCTTAGCACCTGTCTCTTGTAGTCCTAGGAGTTCAGTGACAGCAGCCAGGCAGTAGTGGCGCACGCCTTTAATCCCAGCACTGGAGAGACAGAGGCAGGTGGATCTCTGTGAGTTCAAGGCCAGCCTGGTCTACAGAGGGAGTTCTGGGACAGCCAGGGCTATACAGAGAAACCCTGTCTCAAACAACAACAAGAGGTCAGTGACATCTCCTGTGTGCCCTGATGATCCTTATAGAGGGCACTTCAGCTCTCAAGCTTGACCTCTCTGGGACCCTCCCAAAGGTCCCACAGAAGTGATTATTATTTCCTAGGGATGTAACTAACCTGTCCAAGGCTACATAGTTGACACCCCAAGTGAGATCTCCCTGGCTCTTAAGCCCTAATCCTCACCCTTGTAAAGAAAGAACGGATTTGTGTCCCGTTTTGCCATTCTGCTGAGGCAGGAGGATTGTGAGTTTGAGGCCATCCTTCTCAGAGAAAGGAAGTCATGAGCTCAAACTGTCCAGGAACCGACCTGCATCCAGCCCCAATTCACCGCTTCCAGGTCATCATCACCCAGCCCTAGCTCATTCTAGAAGCTGACCCACAAGCATTGGAAAGAGAATCTGGGAAAAAGGAGATTACGAATGAATGAGACTAAACATGTGTCTCCTGAACCAAAGCATCCTATCCTGAATCCCAGTGCCAACATGGCTCAAAGAGACCTCTGGTGAGATGCTTGGCAGAGAATTGAGAGCTGGGCTGGGTGGGAGCAGCCTGGATTCAGGGCAGATGGCCCTAAAAGGCAAATCATCTTCTTGGTATTATCTCTCAAAGCTGACTCTGGACTCCTGGGCTCAACCACAGTCTGTTTCCTCAGACTATAAAATCAGGTTTTAGGGGCTGGCTGGAAAGGAGAGTAAGATAACAAATTCCTTGACTTTGAATCGGAAGGAGCCTGAAGACAAGCTAACACTGCCCTCATCCCCATTTCCTTGTAACCCCGTCCCCACTAGCTCTTCTCACTAAAAATAGCAGCGCCCCCATTCCCCCCTCTTCCTCATTCCCTGCCTGTTGGGAAGTCGTCCAGGTAAATTCCTGAGTGTGTCTAGGGTCCCTTTACCTACTCCTCCTCCACCAGCAAATACAAGCCAGTGCTCTCTCCTACAAGCCCTCTTGCCTCCCAAGTCTGTTCCTCATAGCTTCTTCTCAGACCTGAAGCCACATGGACAATTTAAACCCGATCGTATCATTTGCTCAAACCCTCTAATAACGTCTCACTTGACTCAGACAAAAATAAGAATCACACTATGCATGGTGGTACACACTGCAATTCCAGCACTTGGAGGGAGTGGCAGACCGATTGGGCCAGCCTTGGTGACCCTGTCTCAAAAAAAAAAAAAAAAAAAGCCTTACCTTGGTCACCTGCTCTGTACCCTCCAACCATCTCATACCGAGGGCCTCCTTCCTAACTCCCTGAATTGCAACCCCAAAGAACTTGAGGCCCCCGAATAAACCTCTACTCAGGTCACTTCCCCTCTTGGTCCTTCCTGTCACCCAAAATCTGCCCCAGAGGCCTTCCCTGGCCGACTCCTAAAGCCAAATCCCGCTTGCTTCCCATCAAGCACCTGCCTCCGTCTTTCTGAACACCCATGACAATTTGGTGATGTCCCTTCATGACTTTGGTTGCTTGTTGATTTTTTTTTTTGTCTCCTCTGCAATTTGTCATTTCCCTGAGTTGATCTGTTCACAACTGTAGCTCCCCAGCACAATGTCTGGCACACTATGGGCACTCAAGAAATCCTTGGGAATGAAAGACGCAAGTCACCGTAGACCTCTGGGCTGGGGGTCTTCTCTGCATCGCTCCCTTCTGCTCTCTGCCTCCAGAAGGCAGGTCCTTGGAAGGGAGCTGGGAAGATGTCAGATTGGCTGGTTTCTAACCCTGTAAGAAGGGTTGGGGGGGGCGGTGGGAGGGGCGGCGGGGGCGGGGAAGGGTGGCTGAAGGTGGCAGTGGGATAATGCCAGCTTCTGAGAGGAGGCTGGGAACAATGGCAACTCCCAAGTACCCACTCGGGTGCTCCCAAAGCCACTTTGCCTAGCCTGTTCTCCCTCATAGAAAAGGGGCTCCCTTGGATGGGCCATGCAAAGTTGCTAAGACTGTGCACCCAGAGGGAGCAGCTGGGAGGACCACCGGGGAAAGGTGGGAGTCTATATCTCGGACGGGAAACACACTGTTTCAGAAGAAGCCTGTGTATCTACCTCAGGGTCACCGAGCATCAAAAACAGGACTTGGGGCGTATATTTGAGTCAGGCCTGGCTACCACAAGGTCCCTTACTGAATCCCTGGTAGGGAGTAGACACTACTCCCACACGAGGGCGAGCGCCTATCGGTCTGGCTTTCTGGGCATTGGCCCAGCCTTCTTGGGGGAGGCTGACCACCCTTGGCTGGAAAGTAGTAGTGTGTGACACCCCCAGGTCCTGGCAAGAAGCCCCAAGACTCTGGGCAAGAATGGGTCTATAGTTTCCAGGGAGTCTTCTGTGAGCGGCAGAGCTCCGGTGGTACATCTGGGCCCCAGGGATCAGTGTGCAGGAAAGGAAGCCCCCTGGGAGCCAGAGAGGCTCAGAAGAGCATTAGTAACTGGGCTCCGTCTCCCTCCCCTGCAAAAGCAGCCACTTATTCAGGCTGCTAAGTCTTCTCTAATGGTTTGTTTGTTTCCCTGTATACAGTGAAAAAAAAAATGTGTGATCAACAAACTTGGTAAATGGGCACACCCCCGTTCCCCCCACCCCCACCCCCATCCCCCCTTAGTGGTGCCTCCATTGACAAGGCTAAGGTCACAGTGGGGTGATGCTTCTTCAATGCCACCCAGACCGTGAACAGTAATGTGACTATTAGTCACTTGAAGCCTGGGGTCTTGAGATAAAAGGGAAGGGTGGCATCCAAGCAGAGATGGCTAGAATCCCACAGACTCTCTGTAGGTGTTAATTCTTCAAGGGACCCTCCCGGGCTTTTGACAAAAACAAACAAAAAACCTTGTATGATTTCCTGTACCTCAGGCTCAGGGAACAGTGTGGACGAGAGGGGTGGGAAGACTGTAAGAGCCAGAGGGAGTCCGCTGTGACTGTGTCTCCTTGGAGTATCAGAAGCTACAGCCAGGAAGTCTCACCAACGTGACTGCCTAAATGTGAGCTGAGCAGGGAGGGCACCAATAGACACGCCAAATGGACGGGGAAAGACCCTGAGGCCTCAGCCCGACACAGTGGACTACAGGCAGCTACAGAATGCTGTAGAGTGGGAGAAACAGGCTTCCCCAGGGAAGGGCAGGCCAATCGGTTATCTAGTATCCAACAGTATACAGAGTGAGTTTATATTTAGGACTGTGTGTGTGTGTGCGTGCGTGTGTGTGCGTGAGTGTGTGTGCGTGCGTGTGTGTGTGTGTATGTGTGTGTGTGTGTGTATATGTGTGCGTGTGTGTGTGTGTATGTGTGTGTACATATATGCATGTGACAATTACTGAAAGAGGCCATGAATTTCAAAGAGAACAAGGATGGGTATATGGGAGGTTTAGAGGGAGGGAAGGGAAAGGAGAAATGTAATAATAATAATAATAATAATAATAATAATAATAATAATAATAATAAACCCTGGTATGACCATTCTGAAATTTGAGAGGGCTTGTAGAACTAAATGCAACATTGTGACTATGCAGTGACTGTGGCCACTGTATCCTGTTAGGGGCATCTCATAGAGGGGTTGCTGCTGCCCCTGGGTCTGGAATGTTCTCTGCATCCTCACTATCCATCTTTTTATTTCTGTGGAATCCCTTTTCAGTCCTGCAAAGGCTTTTGTGTCTGTGGTTTGCTTGGAGTCCAGTGGCCCTGCAACCTGCACGCAGTAATGGATCGTCTGGGCTGATGATAAAATGAACGTTCCCGGGCTCTCTTTAAAGATTCTTATTGATGAGTCTTGGAGGCTTGAGTCTTTATTCCCAAGAACATCTCAGTGTTTCTGAGCTATCTACCCAGTCCCACCTCTTTTTTTTTTTTTTTGGTTTTTCGAGACAGGGTTTCTCTGGGTAGCTTTGCGCCTTTCCTGGAACTCGCTTTGTAGACCAGGCTGGCCTCGAACTCACAGAGATCCACCTGCCTCTGCCTCCCGAGTGCTGGGATTAAAGGCGTGCGCCACCACCGCCCAGCTAGCCCCACCTCTTTTAACAGGGTTCCAAGGCTGGCCTACAACTCTCCATCCTCCTGCCTCAACTCCTTAGACTCCATGCAAACAGCTAGTTTCTGAATTGTTTGTTTTTAACTTAAGTAATACTGTGATAGGCACTTTGTAGCGATGACTCCCGCCTCTTACGTCACTTTCTTTGGCCATATCTGTGGAAATGAGACTGCAATCAAAGGGTAGAAACGGTGTTTTAGGTTTTGTGATAGTAGCATCCAGGAAATCTGCACTACCAAACATGAAATTGTATCACTTGAATGGATTTTACTTCGTTTTGAGACAGGATCTTTTGCATAGCACAGGCTGGCCTTGAACTCCTGATCCCCCTACCTCCACCTCTTGAGTGTTGGGGTCATGGCCATACACCACTATGCTTGGCTAAAATTGGTTTCTGTTCTGTTTGAGATGGAGTTTCGTGTATCGCAGCCTGCCTTTGAACTCACTATGTAGCCAAGGCTGGCCTTTAACTCCTGATCACCCTGGGGCAGGGTGGGAGTGGGAGGTAGAAGTAGAGGGCTGGTTATTGAGACGATGTTTTACTACACAGACCAGGCTGGTTTTAAACTCACAGAGATCTGCTTCCCAGGTGCTGAGATTAAAAATGTGCTCTGCTAGACTGGCCTTAAATTGATTTTATAACAATGTAAGAGTTGAAGCAGGAGAATGAAGAGTGGGAGGCTAGCCTGGGATGCATAGTGAAGCTCTGTCTCAAAAATAAAGAGTGGGGGAATGGCACAGGGGAGATGGTTCAGGACCCCCCCGTGGCCCACCTGTAATTCCAGTCTCAGAAGTGAGAGGCAGGTTCCCCCAGAACACACTAGCCAGCAAGATTAGTCACACTGGCAGAGAATGAAATGGAGGAATAATTGAAGGTGATTCCCCATATCAACACTGGGCCTCCACATGCAGCACACCTCTCCACACACACACACACACACACACACACACACACACACACACACACACACACGAAAACAAATCACAGACAAGCTATCTAGACTGCAAGTTCAAGGTCTGCAGTGAAGTTCCTCATTGTCCTATTTATGTGTGTGAACTATTCCTTTGGTCCTTATCAAAACGGATCAGGATTCTGGCTTTTTTTTTTTTTTTTAACTTGGGGCAGCTCCTCGGTTATTTTGGGCAGAATGCTTTATTTGCTGCATGTGTTTCTCTCCCATCTGTGGCTTTCGGTTCCCTGTTTGCTTTATTGCATTTGGTGGCACAAAAAGGCTTTTAAGAACAGATTTAGATCCGGCCCTCCTGCTTCTGATGTCTGCTGCAGGGATAGTTAAAATGCTTTCTCCCGGCACAGCTGAACGTCATCTGCATCTCCATTTCTTCCTCTGGCTTCTTAGGGCCCGTTTGGAGTATACTACGATGCGTGATATGGAAAAGGTGGAGCCAAGCCGATGGTGAGTCGTTGCGGATGTCCCACTGTTTGCTGAAGAGCGACACTTTCTTGCGCTGTTGTGTCCAGGCTTATTCGTAGTAAGCCAAGTCCTTAAATAACAAATCTGTCTTAACGGAGTCTCTGTTAGTCCCCTCACTTTTCTTTGTTTTTAAGACAAGGCCTCACTGTGTATCAGTGGCTGGCCTCGAACTCACAAAGATCAATCTGACTCTGCCTCCCAAATGCTGGGATTAAAGGTGTGCGCCACCACACTCGACTGTCTTTTCTTATTTTTGTCCTGGTAAAATATAGTGATTGGGGCTGGAGAGATGGCTCAGAGGTTAAGAGCACTGGCTGCTCTTGCAGAGGTCCTGAGTTCAATTCCCAGCAACCACATGGTGGCTCACAACCATCTATAATGAAATATGGTGCCCTCTTCTGGCCTGCAGATATACATGCAGGCAGAACAGTGTATACATAATAAATAAATAAATAAATATAAAAAAAATATAGTGATTGATTATTTTAAGTTCGTCAGCACATTTCTTTTCCCTCCAAAGGTATTTTTTTGAGCTGGACATGGTAGCACATGCCTGTACTGATAAGGCTGATGAGGGGTGGATTACAAGTTCCTGTCAGGATGGGCTACATTGTGAGGCCCTGTCTCAAACAACAACAAAACCTTAAAAAACAAACAAACAAACAAACAAACAAACAACCTTTCCCTTTCAGACTCCAAACAAATTTTAACATTTATATAATTTATATAATGCATCTCATTTTGCCGTCCCCCCCCCCCCCCAATTTAGTCTTACTATTTGACTTTGCAATTAGAATCAAAGAGGCTGGAGAGATGGCTCACCGGTTAAAAGCAGGTACCACTTTCACAGAGGCGTAGAGTTTGGTTCTCAGTATCCATGCCAGGATGCTCACAACTGCCTGTAACTCTAAGATACAGGGGGATCCCGGGGCTCTGGCCTTCAGGGGCACTTGCACTCATGTGTGCATGCTCACACAGACATACACTCACACACATAATTAAAAATAAAAAATTTTGGCCGGGCCTGGGGGTGGTGGCGCGCGCCTCTAATCCCAGCACTCGAGAGGCAGAGGCAGGTGGATCTCTGTGAGTTCGAGGCCAGCCTGTTCTACAGAGTGAGTTCCAGGACAGCCAAGGCTACACAGAGGAACCCTGTCTTGAAAAAACAAAGAACAACAACAAGAAGATTTTTTAAAAATCAGAATCAAGATGTAGCCCTTAATCAATCAGGTTTTCCTGTACTCTTCCCATTTAATTTTTTCTTTGAATAAATATATTTTACTCCGAAATCAGTTCCTTCCCAGCTGCCTACTTTATTTTCTGAGTTGCTATTTGGAATAAGCCAACTCTCTTCCTTTTTTTTTTCTTTCCCCTAGACCACCCTCATTCTCATGCTTACTAAAATAAGAGCATTTTGACCCAAAAGCCATGTGGCTAAAATGATACATTTCCGCCCTCCTGACCCAGCAAATGTCGTCTCTTGGCACCAGCCAGCAGACGTCTTTGAACTGTTCCCTGGACACAGCTGCCTTTCTCTCTCTTCCCTCCCTGTAAATGGGCAGAATTATCTTTGCCCTGCCTTCCTGGGTTAGGACATTCCTCATTCACAAAAAGACTCGGAACATTCCAGAAGTAGTGTCTCTATTTAACGTATGAAACAGGAAGATACAGTGTACTTAATTGAATGGTGTCTCCTCAACATTCATGCCCACCAGAATATCAGAACGTGACTGATTTCAAAATGGGGCCCTTGCAAGCAGAATCAATGGAAATGAGGTCATACTTGGATGGGGACGGACCCTACATCCCATGACTGTTGTCTTTATAACAGAGAAAACAGAGGCAGAGAGTGGAAGAGATGTGTCCACAAACCAAGACATCTGGACATTGCCAACATCCTCCAGAAGCTGGGAGAGAGACTCGGGACAGGTTCACTTCCAGCTCTGGGGACACCCTGAGTCCTCAAGTGTGAGAATGCACAAGTCTCCCATGTAGAGGGCAGCTGTAGGGCTCCAGTTCACCCTGGACTGCTTCCTGACTTCCTGAGCCTCTTCATTACTGGTCTGTCATCCTTGGATCAGCTGAGACAGGGGAGGGGTGTCTGTGTAAGCCTGCCCCAGCTGAGACAGGGGAGGGGTGTCTGTGTAAGCCTGCCCCAGCTGAGACAGAGGAGGGGTGTCTGTGTAAGCCGGCCTACAGCAGAGCATGAGTAGTCCCCTCAGGAATGCAAACATCAAGGCAGGATGAGATTTCTCCTGTTTCATGACAAATCTGTCCTTGTAGCAGGACTATTTACAGCCCCTTCGGGTTTTAAATACCCAGGGCTCTGTCATCAAGGGACAGAGTGGGTCATAATTCCAAAGTTTCAGACCACCAGGCTTTCAATCTTGGCCCCACCGTTTTTTAGAGGCCTAATTCTGGACAAGTCACTAACCATTTTGAAGCCTCATCTGTAAAGGGAGACAACCATCATTTATACCCAGTGTATCTTAGGGAGTTGATGGTGGGATCCAGTGAGATGATTTACGGAAAAAACACTGTTCGAACTGTGAACCTCTGGGTGGATATTACCAATCACTGGTGGTTGCCCATGAACCAGGAGGGACAGTGTGAAGGTGGGGGACGTATGCATCTCATTCTGTATCCTTCTTGTTTGATGTGTCGGCTCTGGGCCTTTTGATTGTTTAAGAAGTATTTTATTATTTTAATTATGTATATGTATGTACACACGACCTCAGGGGCCCCTGAAGGCATTGAGTCCCCTGGAGCTGGAGTTACAGAGAGTTCTGGGCTACCCAAGTTGGGTGCTAGGAACTGAATTTGGGTCCTTTGAAAGAGCAGTGCCAACTGTAAACTCATGAGCGTTCTCTCCAGTCCCTATTTTCTTATTTTTATTTTTATGAGTGCTGGGGATCAAATTCAGGGCTTCCCATGTGATAGGCATCATGTCCTGCTACTGAATCACATTCCCAGTCCAGCTCTATGCCTTTACTGAAAAAAAATGTATGAAATAAAAATATATTTTAAAGTTTTTTTAAAAATTGTGTGTGTGTGTGTGTGTGTGTGACCAACAAAAGCCAAAAGAGGTTGTCAGATACCCTCGAACTAGAGTCCCAGGTGGTTGTGAGCTGCCTGGTGTGGGTCCACTGGAAGAACAGCAAGTGCTTTTATACACCGAGTCATCTCTCCAGCCCCTGGAAATATTTTAGGGGCTAGGGATTTAACTCAGTTGTTACAGGGCTTGCCTGGAATGCACAAAGGTTTCTCCAGCACAGTATAAACTGCACATGGTGGCACACGCCTGTAATCCTAGCTAGCAGCCAGGAGGTGAAGGCAGGAGGGTCTGACGTCCAAGGGCATCTCAAGTTTGAGGCAGCTTGGGGTACATGAAACCCTGTCTTTAAGAAAATGATTTTTAAAAACATTCAATGAAGAACTGAAGGTAAATAAAACCTTCTGCCCTCGTTCCGAGGGTCCCGGTCACTGAAAGGGAAATCAAGGGCTTACTGCTGGTTGCTGGCGTGTATCGGCTCTCACACAGACGTTAGATACAATCATCGTTGATACTGTTGTGAGTGGAACGTTCTGCCTTGAGTTCAGCGTCAGCCTGGTGGAGTTCCGTGGGTATGAACAAGTTATTTCATCTCTGTGGGTTCTACTTTATCAAAAATGAAATGATGGGTCTTGAGCCTTAACATTTCTTCCAATGTTGTGATCCTGTCACCCCTTTGACTCCAATGAGGCAATTCCACTTGCCATGGAGACCGACATTAAGGTCTTTAGATGATGCCGGGCAGTGGTGGCTCACGCCTTTAATCCCAGCACTCGGGAGGCAGAGGCAGGAGGATTTCTGTGAGTTTGAGGCCAGCCTGGTCTACAGAGTGAGTTCCAGGACAGTCAGAGCTACACAGAGAAGTCTTGTCTTGAAAAACAAAAAACAAACAAATAAAAAGGTCTTTAGATGAGGGCTAGAGAGTTGGCTCAATGGTGAAAAGTAATTGTTGCTCTTGCTGAGGACCTGGGTTCAATTCCTAGCACCCACATTGCAGCTCACAACCCTCTGTAACTCTAGACACTAGGCACATGTGGTGCACATACATACATAAATACATACATACATACATGCATATATGCAGGCAAAACTTACATACATAAAATAATAAGAGAAACATATCTTTTTAAAAAAAGTATCGATTTGTTTTGTCTTAAGATCACTATATGAGGAGCCTGGCTGCCCAAAGGACATAAGATTGCCGGTCCACCTCTCAGGTAGCAGTGGGAAGGGATACAGGAACTCACAAACACAGAATGACAGACACCCAACCTTTAAAGGAGAAGGGGACAGGCCTCAAGCTTGAGCTTGGAAAGACAGGACTCAGCTGAATAAACCAAGTTTCCGTCGCTGACTCGGTCCGCTGGCGGAAGGAGGTTGGAGGGTAGATCAAAATGCAGTTCTCTGAAGAGGCAGTGTGCATGCTGCTTAGAGAAGCCAAGCTGAGGAGCCAGGCGAGTTTGAACTTTGCCCCTGCCGTGTAGTGTCCACGTGACTTTAGTCAAAGTATTTCAGCCTCATTCATGCGACCGTCACAGCAATAGCACCCCCTAGGGGATTTTCTTGAATATTAAATGCGTATAAGTACTAGGCACCAGGCACAGGCTAAAGAGCATGTTTTGGCATGTGGTAAAGGTCCTCCCAAAACAGCGGGGAGGGAACATGGCATAATCAGTGTCTGTGTGTGCATGCATGACTCTGTCTTGACCCTGTAACAGACCGCCCAATTAGAATGTATGCTACCATATAAGGGGGATAAAGGGGCTAAAATGGATAAGGGAACTAACAAAAGGTATAGAAAGCTACGGCCTGCCTGCCGTGCCTGGGGCTCAGCCTTCGGATGTAAATCCACTGAGCCAAAGCCAGCACAAAAAAAATGCTGCTTCCTGGCAGGAAGCTTTTTATCCCGTTCCTCTGTTTGAAAATTCCACAACCGACTATACATTTCAGATTACATATTTTTATTCTTTTTTTCTTTGCATCCTTACACACAGGCACGTGTTTGTGTTTGCACGTGCACGGGCAAATGTGTATGGTATGCATTTGGAGGTCCAAAGTTGATTTCAGAAACCATTCTCGATTTCTCTCCTACCTTACTCAGTGAGGCAGGGTCTCTCAGCCAAACCCAGAGCGAGTTGATATGGATCATCTCTCTCGCCATGTTGCTCTGGAGGTCCCTTGGGTTTGAGGCTGGATTATAGATGGGCCACCTTGCTCAACCAGAATTAGTTATGAGAGTCTGAATTCTGGTCTTCACCCTTAAATGACCAGTGTTTAATCACTGAGCCATCTCCCCAGACCCCCCCCCCCCCCCCCCGGTGTATTATGATCTTAAGGAGCAAGATGCAGCCCTGGGCTTGGCGCATTGAGGACACCTTGTGTATGTGGGTAGATAACGTCTCAAATGTTCTAGAAGCAGTCAGAGGTACCTCGTCTTGGTTGGAGGCCAATAGGACAGCCCTAAGCTCCTATGAACACCTCCTGGGGAGTCAGGGAAACGTGTGAAAGAGACTTCCAGCAATGGGCCCACCACGGGCAGAAAATATGATCCTCTAGCTGCTCTGCAACCCAAACCTGGTTCTCTAGAAACGATGTTTAGACCTCTATTCTTCAGGATCAGATCCCCTCCAGTCTGAGGACACCTGTAAGAGTTAAGTTAGCCACTGGCTCCTTGAAGAAATGCTTTTTTTTTTTTCAGATTAGGCAATATTTTAATAGAACCTGGGGGCTAAGAACTAAAATTGGCTGGCAAAGGTAAATCCTAAAATCAAGTTCTTGTAGGGTCCTGTGCAGCAGATAGGGAGCTGCAGTTGTGTCTTGATTTACTGTGGGAACCCTGGGGAGAAAGGAAGGGGCACAGAACCGAGGTTTGGGCTCCTGCTTGGATCCCCTGAACCTGCTGCAGGAGCATTGTCTATGGTCATGGCATCCTCAGCCCTTTGCAGCCAAGGACCTTATTGGCCAGTGACCATTTCAACTACATGGGGCTTGGCTGCCCCCTAGTGGCCATTCTGAGAAATTTTTTCAAAATTGGCCACAGTGCTTTGTGAGCTTGTTGGGTACCTGCCCTTCCCCTTCGTTCCTCTCCCTTCCCCTAATCTTTTCTTTCCACTTTCTTCTTTCTCCTTTCTCTGACACCTTCCTCTGTTTCATTTCTTTACTACTGTCACTTTTACCATAGTTAATTTTTAGCTCATGGTGTCATAGTAATACATTTTAAGTGTATTATTGGCTATTGTAGGCCAGTCTGGTCTACATAGAAAGTTCCAGGCCAACCAGTGCTATATAACGAGACTCCGGCTCAAAAATATAAATAAATAAATAAATAAATAAATAAATAGATAGATAGATAGATAAACAAATAAATAGATAGATAAGTAGATAAATAAGTAAGTAAATAAATAAATGGGTAAAAAAATAAATGGATAGATAGATAGATAGATAGATAGATAGATAGATAGATAGATAGATAGATAAATTACAAATTGTGGTGGCTCGTGCCTTTGGTCCCAGCACTTGGGAGGCAGAGGCAGGGGGACTTCTGAGTTAGTGGCCAGCCTGGTCTACACAGAGAAATCCTGTCTCAAAAAAACCACCACCACCACCACCAACAAAGGTAGTAGAGGAAATGCAGTAAGGATGTCAATGTATGGAAAAGCCACCACACGGATGAGTGTCAGCAGAGACACTAGGGTTTAGGGGAGAAGAAAGTTCAATCTGAAACTTTGGAAATGAAAAACTCAATGAAGGGCCCGTGAAATGGCTCCGTGAGTAAAGGCAGATGTGTGGGACCTACGTGGTGGAAGGTGAGGACTGAGTCCTGCAAGCTGTCTCCTGACCTTCTGGACCCCACAAGAACAAGTCTGCCATGACTTGCGCCCTCCCCGCCAGAAAAAAAACAACAAATTAATGTGATATCAAAACCAAACTGTAGCCGGGCGATGGTGGCACACGCCTTTAATCCCAGCACTCGGGAGGCAGAGCCAGGCGGATCTCTGTGAGTTCGAGGCCAGCCTGGGCTACCAAGTGAGTTCCAGGAAAAGGCACAAAGCTACACAGAGAAACCCTGTCTCGAAAAAACCAAAAAAAACAAAAACAAAAACAAAAACAAAAAAAAAACCAAACTGACTAACCAAACCAAAGCGACAGTGGAGAATACTCAGGGAGGTGGCTCAGCCTGCCGAGACGGGAATGCACCAAAGTCTGAGGCCAGCTTGTTCTACCTAGTAAAGTTTGGGCCAGCCTGGTCCTACTGTGAGACCCTGTCTTGTGAAAACAATCAATAACAGCAACAAAAACAACAGACAATGCCACCAATAGATTAAATCAAACAGAAGAAAGAATACCAAGGGCAAGGTTGAGGGAATGCTATATTTTAATGTCAATAAAGAAAAAAAAATCACTAACTCAAGCTTGACCACATTTCTTATTTGTTTTGCCTTTTTTTTTTTTTCAAAACAGGGTCTCACTATGTAGCTCTGGCTGTCCTGGAACTCATTAGACCAGGCTGGACTTGAACTCACAGAGATCCACCTGCCTCTGCCTCCCAAATGCTGGAATTAAAGGTGTGCACCACTATGCCCAGATGCTACTACTTCTTCTTCTTCTTCTTCTTCTTCTTCTTCTTCTTCTTCTTCTTCTTCTTCTTCTTCTTCTCTTTCTTCTCCTTCTTCTTCTCTTTCTTCTTCTTGTTCTTGTTCTCTTTTCTTTCTTTCTTTCTTTTTCTTTTTCTTTTTTTTGCTTTTTTCTTTTTCTTTTTTTTTGAGATGGACTCAAGTAGCTCAGATTGGCCTTGAACTCAATGTGTATATGAGGATGACTTTGAATGCTCTGGGAAACTTCCACTGTCAGGGATTTTGGTCACAGTGATAGAAAAGTAACCAGTACATTGCACAGTATTATTATTATTATTATTATTATTATTATTATTATTACTATTACTATTATTATCATCATCATTATTATTACTGTTAGATTGATTTTTAGCTGTGTGCATGCATGTGATGTGGGAGGTATGTGTGCATGAGCGCAGGTGCCTGTGGAGGTCAGGAGACACTGTCAGAGCTCCTGAAGGTGGAGGCGCAGGTGGTTATGAGCCACCAGGTGTGGATGCTGGGAATCAAACTCAGGGCCTCTGTAAGAGAGTCTGAGCTCTCGACCACTGAGCCACCTCTCCAGACTTTGTTTCCACCATCAAGATGGTGACTCATCTGGAGAGATGGCTTTGCAGTTGAGATCACTCGCTGGTTTTGCAGAAAACCTGAGTTCTGTTCCCAGCACCCATATGGCAGTTCACAACCATTAGTAACTCTAGTTCCGGGTGTTCAAAACCCTCTTCTGGCATCCAAAGGCATCAGACATGCATGTGGGCCACAGACATACAAGTAGGCAAACACTCTTTCTTATACATAACATAAGACAGGCAGATCTCTATGAGTTCAAGGCCAGCCTGGTCTACACAGCAAGTTCCACATCGGCCAGACCTGCATAGTGAGACTGTTTCAAATGTTGTTTTTGTTTTTTATTCATTATGTACGTATGTGTATATCTGTATGTGGGTTTGTGTAGGTGAGTGCAGTGCTCATGGAGGCCAGAAGAGGGTGTCAGATACCTGGATCTGAAGTTACAGGTGGATGTGGTTGATGTGGGTGCCAGGAACAGAATTCAGGTCTTCAGCAAGAGTAGTATATGCTCTTAACCACTTAGCCATCTCTCCAGCCACTGGGAACTCTAACAACTAAAATAATAATAATGGCATTAATTTAAAACCTGCATTTTTCCTGCTATCAATTTCCTTATAAGTTACACAGCTATTCCATTCATTCAGAATTCAGGATCTGCCAGCTAACTCACCAAGCACGGGCTCAGAAATCAGGTGAACAAAAGAAAGCCGGGAGAAGCTGTGTTTGGGATTCTTTTACGTGATGGTCCAGATTCACTCAGGCGAGAAAGGCAGGAGAGACCGGGACAAAGTGCATCACACCCACATGTCCAGAGGCAGGAAGAGCAGCATGCCACATCATACAGAGCCTCACAGGAGAGGACCCCCGGTGGTCAGGAAGCCTGGGACATGAGGAAGGAGACTTAGCCCATGGTCTTTAGTGAGTTTTGTATGGGAAAGTTCGGACAGGTAGGGGGAACAGTCTGGGATTGTCCATGAGAGGCTCTAAGATTTAGGGGTGATCCCTAGTTGGCTGGCACCTGGCCCTAGGATGTCTAAGGGATGATTAAGGCACAAGAGTATTGTCTCCTGGGGTGTACAGGCCTGATAGGAGAGAGATGCCCCTGGATTGGTTAGCGTGCATATCAAAGGTATGCTCCTTGCTATTTCTAAGAACTGGCTATCTCCAAACGAGGCAGTCTCTTCCCACGCAGGGCCTCTCGTGCTGGGCAATCATCTACCACTGTGCTACAAGTCTGGTCCTCCAACTAGGTTTTGGCGAGGTAGTTCACCAGTGTGCAGGTGTACATGTGTGTGCATGTGGAGGTCAAAGGCCAACCTCATGTGTTGCTCAGGGGCCATCCACCTTTTTATTAAGACAGGGTCTCTCTGGCCTGGAACTCATCAAGTAGGCTAGGCTGGGATTCCCAAGGATCCACACGCCTCTGTCTCCTCAGGGTTGGAATTACAAGTGTGTTCCACCACAACTGGGTCTTGGGGATCAAACTCAGGCCCTTGTATTTGTAAGCCAAGCACTTTGCTGATGGCTAGCCCCTCCAGCCAGGCTTGGTTCTTAAGGATTTAAAAATATTGCACAGAAAACCATGCACATGACTAGAATGCTTCCCACATCTCCAGTAGATGCCGCCTGTCCTTAGGTTAAGCCCTGTTTTAAAAATCTGGGTTATTTGTTAGGGTCTATCAGATGGTTAACAGTCTGGAATAGCTGCTAGAGGTGGGCACACTGAAAAGCAATGAAATGTAGCAATAAGGGAAGAGATACAAAAACCACTCAAAAACAACCCAGACTGGAACTCCACAAGGCACGAAAGGATGAGTCTATTTCAGAGGTCAGGTGTGAAGGGACACCTCTGCCGCTCCCATGTCATTTCAAGAGCTTCCCAAAGGCTCAGACCATATCTTCAGAAGCCAGCCAGGTGAATCACTCAGTGGTCACAGTGTTATCCCTGTGGGGCCTCCTGGAGGCCATCAGCAAGCCTGGAACGGTTTTCTCTTATCTTTGTGTGTGTGGTATAATGCATGTGTGAATGCACGTATCTGTGTATGCAGAGGCCAGTGTGTGAAAGCACGTACCTGTGTATGCAGAGGCCAGTGTGTGAAAGCACGTACCTGTGTATGCAGAGGCCAGTGTGTGAAAGCACGTACCTGTGTATGCAGAGGCCAGTGTGTGAATGCACGTACCTGTGTATGCAGAGACCAGTGTGTGAAAGCACGTACCTGTGTATGCAGAGGCCAGTGTGTGAATGCACGTACCTGTGTATGCAGAGGCCAGTGTAGGACTTGTGAGGGGTGAGGGGTCCACCTCCGTCACTCTCCACCTTAGTCTCCTGGGACAAGGTCTTCCTGAACCCAGAGCTTGGGGGCCAGGAAGCTCCAGTGATCTCCCTATCTACCTCCCCCAGCACTGGGGATACAGGCATTCATGCCCGGCTTTTTACACAGTTGCTGGGAATTTTCACTCAGGTCCCCAGGTTATACGGTGTTCTGGTTTGATTTTTGTTCCTGTGATAGAACACTGGCCAACAACAACCCGGGGAAGGAAAGGTTTTATTTGATCTTACAGTTCCAGGTCACGGTCTATCACAGAGGGAAGTTGGGCAGGAACTCAGGGCAGAAACTGAAGCACCGGGTGGAAGAATGCTACTTCCTAACCTGCTCCCCATGGCTTGCTCAGCTTGCTTTTTTATATGGTGCCCACGGGTGGCACTGCCAGTAGCGGGCACCCTTAAAAACAGACTCCGTGCCGGGCGGTGGTGGCGCACGCTTTTAATCCCAGCACTTGGGAGGCAGAGGCAGGCGGATCTTTGTGAGTTCAAGGCCAGCCTGGTCTAGATGAGCGAGATCCAGGAAAGGCGCAAAGCTGCACAGAGAAACCCTGTCTCGAAAAACCTAAAAAAAAAAAAAAAACAGACTCCTTTACTAATACACCTTCAAGATGCCATTTTATTTTTTATTTTTTTGTTTGTTTTGGTTTTGTTTGTTTGTTGTTTGTTTTTGTTTTTTCGAGACAGGGTTTCTCTGTGTAGTTTTGGTACCTGTCCTGGATCTCACTCTGTAGACCAGGCTGGCCTCGAACTCACAGAGATCCGCCTGCCTCTGCCTCCCGAGTGCTGGGATTAAAGGCTTGTCCCACCACGCCCGGCCTCAAGATGCCATTTTAATTTCAGGGAAAAATTTATGGTGTGAACTAAGCATGCCTGGAGGCATTCCTGCCTGCTCAACAACTTGATGAAGCTCACACTGGGTTCTTAGAATCCCACGTGCTTTGAAAGGTACCATGCCTTTGTTAGTTTTTTATTTTTGTGGTATTGTTGTTTGTTGTTGGTTTTTTGTTGTTGTTGTTGTTGTTATTATAGGGCTTCAGAATAAAGCCCAGCTTCCTTCTGCCTCAGCCTCTCAAGTGCTGGCGTGACAGGCCAGAGCCACTATACAGCCTTTAGAGCTTGGCTTCCCGAGACTTGAAATTGAAGTAAATTTGAACCAGGAGCATGCATCTTCAATTTATCTCGGGGCCTACAAATGATGCAATTGGTTCAGGATTCAAGGTGTCCTCTTTTATCTTATCTTTAATTGAATTTACGTATTTATGTGGGGGGGCGGTCAGAGGACAACTTGCAGGTCCTGGGGATCCAACTCAGGCAGTCAGGCTGGGTGGCTAGCGCCTATATCAGCTGCTGAGTCTCAGCTGTCTCTCCTCTTTTGGAGGAGGGGAATAACTTGTCAATTGAAGGTGTAGTCCAGCCTGACTTAGGCAGCAAGCCGTAAGTGATGAAGAGCTTGTTAAAAATGCAAAGTGGCTGGGCATGACTGAACACTCCTTTAATCCCAGTACTTGGGAGGCAGAGGCAGAAGTATCTCTGTGAGTTCCAGGCCAGCCTGGTCTACATCTACATTGTGAGTTCCTGGTCAGTCAGGACTATACAGTTAGACCCCCTCCCCCTCCTCCACAAAAAATGCAGAGTCCTTCCTGGGGCTAGAGACATGATTCAACCTCTGCTCTAATGCTCTTTCATAAATAATTTTTTTTAAATGCAAAATCAGAGCAGTAGTGATCACTCAGTGTTTAAGAGCACTTGGCTGATGAAGTCTATGGTCCACGCTGTAGCTGTCTGTTAGGGACTGGAAAGCTTCTTTTGAAGTGGTATCGATGACTGTAGACTCATAGTTGAAAATGAGAGACATTGGAGGCTTCTGGGGCAACCTCTTCCCTCTACACACACACACACACACACACACACACACAAAATAAATAGTCCAGACAGGAAGCCATTGAAAAGAGTCCTGTGATAAAGATGCTGAAGTGTACCTCTTCACAGTTGATGGCTTTTGACAGAGGTGAGGGAGAGCTCTACCATCTTGAAGGGGCTGGCCACTGGGAGCTTGACCATGCTCCAAAAGTATATGAGCAACAGAAATCGGCCTTGTGTGAGAGTCAAAATTATGTTTTAAGTTTTAACTACTGTGCTTAAAAGAGCCATAAGACAAAAGTGCCTCTAACCTGTAAGCCCCTTGCTCAAGGAGAGATACTTCCTGAAGTAGTGGAGGCCTTTGTTTATGTTTTCACTCCCTAAGAACAAGTTTGTTTGACCCAACTGCACCAGATGTGCTTGATCACATGTGGGCGGGAGGTTTACAGGCAGGAAATACATCAGGATATATGCTTGTCCCTGATTGAACCTGATGAATTTGCCTTTATAAGCCTCTGCAAAATGTGACTCATTTTCTAGGAACACCAGAATGGACCCGGCCAGAGTCCATCATCCTGGCCAGTATTTAATTAAAACATGTTTCAAGTTTGGCTTAAAATTGTGGTAGTGGCCTTATTCTCACCTGATGGGACTAACATTTTCTGGAGGTCCCAGCGAGATTCAGACAACCCACCCAAATTCTAAAACTGGATCGTCTTGCTGAAATTCCAGGGCTGAGGGGCTGCCTCAGGAGGCACATGCCTTGAGACATTCCAAGGCTCTCTAAGGCTGCCTCCCATTTATCAGAGTGAACTGCTGTGCTGAGCAAGCATCTATGGAGGCTTTCTGGTGAGACATAGTCTGGTTCTGTTCTATGGGACCCTGATCTGGGATGTGGAGGGGATTGGATGGGACCCCAATATTCTCCTGTCTAGGGCAAATAGTGAGACATCACCTGCCTGCCTGGTTCTGATTGGTTGGAAAATTTTGTCTGTTTTTTGTGTGTGAATGGATCTATGTTTTCTGGTGTGTGAATAAGTTTTTTGTTGCAAACATGGGAACCCAGACTGATATGGGTCAGACTCAGTTGAATGTATGGTGGCCACCACATGTTTTGTTTCTGACTCGTCTTGAGTGTGTGAGTTTTCTGTGTTCTGTGTTTCTTTTTCTTTTCTTTTTTTTAAAAAAGATTTATTTATTATGTACACAGTGTCCTGCCTGCATTCCTGCACACCAGAAGAGGACGCCAGATCTCATTACAGATGGTTGTGAGCCACTGTGTGGTTGCTGGGAGTTGAACTCAGGACCTCTGGAAGAGAAGCCAGGGCTCTTAACCTCTGAGCCATCTCTCCAGCCCGTGTTCTGTATTTCTTAGTTATATTTTTGCTGTCTCTGCTGCCACCAGCCACCAGCTGCCACCACTACCATGGCTGCTTTTATGGTAAGGGGTCAGAATTGATCTCTGAGCTCCTTTTGGTCACTGGATTCAGGCCAGCAGGGATTCGAATATCTTTTGGGTGTGGATAATATTAAAGTTGTTTTATGCTGTTCTACCTTATTGGAAAGCTGGCTCTAGAGTTGAGTTATGGCTCTCCCTTCTCTCAATCAAAGCATATTTAAAAGTTTCCTCTATGTCCTGGGTTAAGGGATCCCCTGGACACTGTGACAGGGAGAAGAGAGCAAAGCAAAACAGCCAAAAAAGTTAAACTTGATTTATGTGAACATTCTGTACCTCAAGACTGATAAGTTTATTGGATATGGTTAAAAAATCTATAAAATCTGTGAAAAAGGTTAATTTAAAGCTCAACACTGGGTTGATAGGTAAAAATTTATGCATAGGTAATCTTAAAGGAACCATGTGGTGTGACTCCATCTGGGGATATAAACAACATGTGGCCTGTCATCACCTGAGCAGCTGTCTTCCATCAGAATGGAAGCAGCCATGTGGCAGCCATCTTTGTTAGGGTTGAAGAAGACAGATGTCATGTAACTTTAGCACCATCTCGATTAAAGGTGGCCAACCAAGAAGGCAACAACAGGTCTTGAAGATACTTTGGATTAGGATGGACTTTTGTATGGTAATTACTGTCCTAAAAACAAGGTTTATACAAGATAGAATTTAAAAACAATTCTTGTTTTATGAGGTATTAAAGCTATACTCCCATGCTTCCGTATACAAGAATGAACCTTGCTCTGGCAGCCAAACTTTGTAAGAGTCACCCAAGCTGGATGGTGGTGGCACACACCTTTATCCCAGTGCTTAGGAGGCAGAGGCAGGTAGATCTCTGTGAGTTCAAGGCCATCCTGGTGTACAGAGCAAGTTCCAGGACATCCAGGGCTGTTACACAGAGAAACTCTGTCTCAAAAAAAAAAGTCACCCAGATGATATTGTTTTTAAAACATGAAGGGGTCATTGAGAACAGCTAAGGTTGGCTGGAATTCCTAAAGAGAGCCCAGGAGAAAGTACCCTAGCAGTTTTGGAGATGCTGGTGCCATATGATAGTCTCCAGAAACACCAGCAGCAATGAGATGGAGCTGGCTGAGACCTAGAAGGCAGGCTGCGTATGCTATCATGGGTGGGGCCAGAGAGGTGACCCAAGCTCCTTGGGAAAATCGAAAAGGATTGTGAATGAATTACAGATATTGAGCACTGAATTGTTTGCACTGTGTGAGTTTGGTCTTACCTTGTCCAGATTATGGCTGTGCCCTGTCTTTTCCCTCTTGAGAGAAAATAGGTACTTTATTTTTTGATGTTGCAGGAACACACAGTTGAGAGATTTTAAACTTTTTTTAAGAGGAAATTTTGGGGCTTTACAGAAAATTTAAATTAACAAATTGGATTTTTTTTAAAGGAACAACTTTTAAAATATTTAAATGTATAAGACTATGGGACATTTTTTTTTTTTTTTTTTTTTTTTTGGTTTTTCGAGACAGGGTTTCTCTGTGTAGCTTTGCGCCTTTCCTGGAACTCACTTGGTAGTCCAGGCTGGCCTCGAACTCACAGAGATCCGCCTGGCTCTGCCTCCCGAGTGCTGGGATTAAAGGCGTGCGCCACCACCATTTTAAGTTCATAAAATGTTTTCTATTATTAATATGTGATCTTAAAACTAACTAACTAGCCGGGCGGTGGTGGGGCACGCCTTTAATCCCAGCACTCGGGAGGCAGAGGCCGGCGGATCTCTGTGAGTTCGAGGCCAGCCTGGGCTACTGAGCGAGTTCCAGGAAAGGCGCAAAGCTACACAGAGAAACCCTGTCTCGAAAAACCAAAAAAAAAAAAAAAAAAAAAAAAAAGAGCAACACATTTTGGCCGGGTGGTGGTGGCGCACGCCTTTAATCCCAGCACTCAGGAGGCAGAGGCAGGCAGATCTCTGTGAGTTCGAGGCCAGCCTGGGCTACAGAGTGAGTTCCAGGAAAGGCGCAAAGCTACACAGAGAAACCCTGTCTCAAAAAAACAAAACAAACAAACAAAAAAACAAAAACACCACAGGAGATTCCCAAATAATCAATAAAAATATCATGTTGGGGGGAAGAAAAGAGCACTTGGCTGCTCTTACAGAGAACGCAGGTTCGGTGGCCAGCAGCCACATCAGAGGGCTCTCAACTATCCATAGGTTCGGTTCTAGGGAATCTGAGGCCCTCTGGCCTCCCTGGGCTCCAGGCATGCATGTGGTACACATACCCACATGCAAGGTACATAAATATAACTCAAAAGTAAATCCATCTTTAAAAAATAACTATTCTGCCTAGCGGCAGTGGCGCACGCCTTTAATCCCAGCACTCACGAGGCAGAGCCAGGCGGATCTCTGTGAGTTCGAGACCAGCCTGGTCTGCAGAGCGAGTTCCAGGACAGGCACCAAAACTACACAGAGAAACCCTGTCTTGAAAAACCAAAAACAAACAAACAAACAAACAAAAACCTCAAAAAACAAACAAAAAAACTATTCTTTAAAAATAAAATAAAGCAAAACCACCGGCTCAGCGGAGTTGACTGTACACTGTACCAAGATCAGATCCCGACAGCCTACAGTCTGTCGTTTGCTTATTCCATTTTTGCATTCACTAGAAACATACCCTTCCTTGCCTTCCATAAGCCTTAACCTTAATTTCTGATCTTCAAATGTGAAGACAGTATTATTACCTTCACTAGAGGATCCTCAGGTTTAAGAACAGAGTGGGCAGGCATCCTGCAGGAATTCAAAGGCACCGACTTGGCTTTTGACATTCCACTACTAGTCAAGGCTGGGACTGCAGAGGCTGGCCAAGCAAGGTTGAGTGGGTGCAACATTTAAGGAGGCGCACACTCTCAGGGCCAGATCCTGTCCCTGCGTGATTCCGAGGCATGCGCCTCCTTAAAATTTGCGTCTGCAACTCCTAATTTGCTTTTCTGCAGGGGAGTTTGGGTTGTCTCAATTATCAAGCCCTGGAGGACTCCAGCCGTCTGCCCTCTGGCTCAGCAGCAACCAGCCCTGGAAGCATCAGACTCGCCCTGGGAATTTCTAGTCGGAGCAACCGGGTTGAAGGGAACACAGAGTGGGCGTGATGGCTGCGCATCAGAGTTCAGCTTCTTAGCTTTGCTGTTGAGCCTGGTTGGGGCTGCCTTCACCGGGCGTTTAATTTCCCCAGCAAACTGCTCCACCTAGCAACAGGCAGCCTCTCCCAAGGGTGGGGCTTGCTGTGCCAGGAGCGCCCTCAGGACACTTACCTGCCAGCCTCAGGGTGCAGGTGGAAGGCCTAGCTGGACTTTCTGGCCGCCCCAAGCCAGTCAGAGCCCCGGGGAAGGGCAGAGACCCTGACCCAGAGGTTCCTTGTAGGGCTTCTCAGCCCACCTCGGGGACTGATCTTCAGCTGGGATTAAAAGGTGGTGGCGCACGCCTTTAATCCCAGCACTCGGGAGGCAGAGCCAGGTGGATCTCTGTGAGTTCGAGTCCCAGGAAAGGCGCAAAGCTACACAGAGAAACCCTGTCTCGAAAAACCAAAAAAAAAAACAAAAAAAACAAAAAAAACAAAAAAAAAAAAAAAGCCTCTTCCTGGGGAGGCCTGGGCTAGTAAGGGAATTTCCAGGTTCCCCGGGGCCAGCTCACCTTCGGGATCGCCTGGATTTAACTTTTTCTCTTCCTTGAATAGTTTCCATCTAGGGTTGTAGGAGAGATTTAGAATGAGGCTTACCTTATCTGGGACTCAGAATCTCCCTGCTAGTTTTCCACAAAGTAGAAAAAAAGCCCGAACCTGCAGGGGTGTGGCTTGGTGAGCGGGCAGAGCCTTTAAGTGAAGAGGAAGCCCCCTTTCTTGGGAGGAGGCAACACTATGTGAGGTGAGGCACTTGGCCCTTGACTCTGACAGCCCAGCCAGGGTCTCTTTTGTGCAGCACACAATCTTCTTGTTCTAAGCGATGGGAGCCGGAGGTCCCGGTAAGAGCCCTACAGTTCGGAGGCCCGCGGAGCAGCTGGGAGCAGAGGCTTGCACAGTGTTGAGCACCGGACACCATATCCACTCCTTTCTGCCCTGCAGTTTCCTAGACATCCCCAGACCACGAATATGTCCCCACCCCCGTCCCTTTACCCCACACAAAATAAACACAAGGAAAACCCAATTTCCAGGAATAACAGTTAGGGAAGGGAGGGAAGGGGGAAAGGGAGGGAAACCGGCATGAGAGGCAAGGAGGGGCCCTTATCACTCTCCAACAGGTCGGGTCCTGCCTGCATACAGGGCTGAGTCATCATCCTGCTCCACCCAAAACCTTATAGTCCATACGTGAATGGCTCTCAGAAGCCTGAGTTCTCTAGAGGGTAGGCAGGGTTGATATCATCCCCCCCCCTCCCGGCAGGAACCGGGGAATCTGGGCTCTGGCCCTTGCAGAAGGCTTGCTGAGCATCTAGACACTAGATGCTAGAGAGATGCAGTTTCCTGAAGAACCAGGGTGGAAGGGGTCAGCTGGGCTGGAGAGAGGAGTGTGGCAATAGCTTTTACGAAGTGACACTTGTTGGGTCCACTCTGATGACAAGGGCAAAGTCTATGAATTGCTCATAGCATGTCCCACTTGGCACTTCTGACATAGTGTGAGTCTGTTAATGAATGAGTGAAATAAAGATGAATATTCGCTGACTTACAGTGGAGTTCTATCTCTATAAACTACTATAAAGTGAAAATATGTTTAACACTGTGGGACGTCACAGCTCAGCAGTCCTGGCCATCCCTCCCCTTCCTGGTGGCTGGGTGACTGAGTGTCCACATTGTGCCTTGTCCACATTAAAAGAGTGTCAGAGAGGTGACGATTCGTACCTGTAACACTTGAGAGACTGAGGCAGGAAAATCTTGAGTTTGAGCCAACCTGGGGTACATAGCATGTCTGAAATTGGTTTGAACCACATAGTGAGATCTTGTCTCAAAAAAAAAAAAGATTACATCATTAGTCTGGGAAGAGAAAAAATTTAAAATAAAAAAATCTATATTCCTATATTGAACTGTTTTTGAACCAATTTCTTTCATCTTTGCCTGTTTGTTTGCTGTTTGTTTGTTTTGCTTTTCAAGACAGGGTTTCTCTGTATAGCCCTGGCTGTCCTTGAGCTCCCTCTGTAGACCAGGCTAGGCTGGTCTTGAACTCAGAGAGCTACCTGCCTCTGTTTTCCAAGTGCGGGGACTAAAGGCACTCCCCAGCACTGCCCAGATTATTTGTCCTTTCTTATTATTTATGTCACTAAGTGACAGTCATCATGTGTTTTGCACCCATGACTGACAAGGGTAAAGTGTGAGCTGCTCACAGCACTTGGTGCTTTGGACTTCTGACATATTCAGAGTGAGTCTCCTGCTATTAATGAACGGATGAATGATGCTGGATGAAAGAATATCAATACTCCCTGATTTACAACGGCCTGCTGCTATTGTTATTGTTATTATTGTAGTGCTGGCGGCCAAACCCAGGGACTGAACTCAACTTATAAGTGCTTTTGGGTGCAACATAGGCTCTAGGATGCCATATGGTTGGTACACCTGTCTGGGACTTCCCTGGCCCAGGCTTCTTCTATTTCTCAGTCACATCCAGGGAGAGTTGCTTTAGGAAGCTGGGGTTCATCCTGACAGATGGCACAGCCTATGCCTCTGGTTCATGAGGAAATCAGCAGTTTCCCCCCCAAAAAAACTGTATTTGATGTTTGATGTGGATGCCATGATGCTGGAGTGGACACCATGATGCTGGTGTGGACACAGAACTGCTGGTGTGGACACTGTGATGCTGGAGTGGACACCATGATGCTGGTGTGGACACAGAACTGCTGGTGTGGACACTGTGATGCTGGAGTGGACACCATGATGCTGGTGTGGACACCATGATGCTGGTGTGGACACAGAACTGCTGGAGTGGACACCATGATGCTGGTGTGGACACAGAACTGCTGGAGTGGACACCATGATGCTGGAGTGGACACCATGATGCTGGTGTGGACACCATGATGCTGGAGTGGACACCATGATGCTGGAGTGGACACCGTGATGCTGGAGTGGACACCATGATGCTGGTGTGGACACCATGATGCTGGAGTGGACACCATGATGCTGGTGTGGACACAGAACTGCTGGTGTGGACACCATAATGCTGGTGTGGACACCATGATGCTGGAGTGGACACCATGATGCTGGTGTGGACACCATGATGCTGGAGTGGACACCATGATGTTGGTGTGGACACCATGATGCTGGTGTGGACACAGAACTGCTGGTGTGGACACAGAACTTCTGTGGGGAGATCACAGGGTACATGTCTGGAAAAGCAGCTTGGTAATGAGTATGGAGGATTTAGCACATGTCTATAATCCCAGCACCCAGGAAGCTGAAGCAGAAGAATCTTTTTTGTTTGTTTGTTTGTTTGTTTTTTGAGACAGGGTTTCTCTGTAGCTTTGGAGCCTGTCCTGGAACTTGCTCTGTAGACCAGGCTGGGCTTGAACTCACAGATATCCACCTGTCTCAGCCTCCCCAGTGCTGGGATTAAAGCCACCAACCTCCAGCTGAAGCAAGAGAATCTTAAGTGCAAGACCAGCCTGGGTTAGACAATGAAACCCTGTCTCTCCTGGCCCCTGCCCCCACCAAAAGTAACATACACATTAAAAAAAAAGAGAGAGAGAGAGAGCTAAACCAACCAATATGGAAATGATTAAATATGTCATGACACAGTCATAATGAATTTGATGTAACTATTGAAGTCATCCTTTTGAATCATTTTAGTGATTTGTTAAGATGCGTGTTGACTATTGGAAGTAAAAAGGTCAGGGTTCAAAGTGTCTACACGGTGCAGCCTTGCTGGAGGAGGCATTGCTATCTTTGAGATTTGGATGGCCTCAGCTCACTCCAGCTCTTCCTTTCTGCTTTGTGCTTGCAATTAAGGACGAGATTGCTCCGCTTCCTTATTCCTTTGGAACTGTAAGCGTAAATAAACTCTTTCTTCTGTAAGTCTTAGTATTTTATCACAGCAATAGAAAAGTTACTAACACAGAGGGCTTCATTGTTTAGCCCAGGCTGGCCTGCAGCTCACTATGTAGATCAGGCTGGCCTCCAACTCATGGAATTCCTGCTTCCACCTCCAGAGTGCTAGAATTATGGTGTACATCACCACACTGGCCTGTAGGAACAGAATTTTTTTTATTTTTTAGACTTATTTATTTTATATGTATCAATATTTTGCCTGCATGTACATATGTGTACCATGTGCATGCCTAGTACCCATGGAAATCAGAAGAGGGCATTGGATCCTCTGGAACTGGAGTCATGGATGGTTGTGAGCCACTGTGTAGGTTCTGGGGACTGTACCTGGGTCATCCACAAGAGCAACAAGTGTTCTTAACAGCTGAGCTGTCTATCTCCTCAGTCCTCAGGAACAGTATTTTAAAGTCCTTTCTGCTTCTGTAGCCTTGATTTCTGATGCGGGCCACTCCTGAGAGAGATGCCCCTGTATCTGCTAAGGGCTAGCCTTGCAACACACCGCTCTGTTGGTTTGGATTCGGGCCCTTCCTTGTCACTATGTGGATGAAGACCTCAGACAAATTATTTTGTTTCTCAGGGTGTGTGTGTGTGTGTGTGTGTGTGTGTGTGTGGTTTATAAAACACAGTATCTGGGTTAGATGATGTCTAGTAGTAGATGGTCATTCTGACAAACTCATTAAGCCAATGTGTTCATTGTGAATAAGACTCTACTGTATGTAAACAAAAGATTCTTATCCAAAGCCAAAGGAATGACTCTCTAATGGTAGAATTCACATCAGGCAGAGTCATCACACACAAATACTGACCTAACAGCTTTCTCTAGCACTAATACCTTGGAGGCATTATCTTACCTTTCCAAACAGAAAGGTGTTCGCCTGGAAGATGAAGACCTGTTCCTGAGTCTGGAGGTTCCTTCCTCGCCCCGCCTCCTCCCCAGTCCAAGCTGTCACTGCTATGGGCTTTCTTCTGTCCCCCTCCGTTCTCCTCCCTGTGGGTGAGCTGGGCTTATGTCATCGTGGTTCCCTGGGAGGCTGGTGGCGCAGTCACCACAGATTGGGGAAGGCAGGGGAGTGACTCATGCTGAAGGTCCAATGAATCAGACAGGGTGAGCCCGGGCAGGGGCTTCCCTCCAAGGAAGTGCAGAGGCCTTCGTTGTGCTGGGGAGAAAGGACCAACCTTGCCCCTTTCAGAGAACTCACTGAGGAACCCGTTTTCCAAACAAAAGGCCCTGTCTAAGCTCCAAGAAGGAGGAGCTGGCAGAAGCTCAGGATCAGACTTCCCCAGCCCTGGGTTTGAGCCCTGCTGGGGTTCCAAAGCAAATGTACTTCAAATGCCCTGAGGCTGTGAGGCCTTCAGTTTCCTGGAAAAAATAATATTTGCCTCCTGGAGTTGGGATATTGCAAATGAAACTAGCACTATTATTGAATACAGAACGGAAACCCTGTTGCCTTTGGATTCAAAACCTAGGAAGCTTTTGCCTGGTAACACAATAGTGTGGTCCCTGCCAGGTCTCCTGGCTGTAACGGTGAGGTGAAGGTCTGTTACAGACCCACAGAGGTACTAGCTGGGCCGAGTCCAACACAGGGACCCTAGGGTGGGTTGGGAGCCAGCTTGAAGGGCACCACAGTTCCCTCTTCTAGTCAGGCAGTCTCTTTCCTCCTAGACACCCCAGGGCCTTTCTCCTGCCTAGCGCGCCCTTCCCTCTTCAGAGTAAAAGAAGGAACATCAGGCATTCTAAGCCGATCATCACTATTTGTAATTTACTTTTGTTTCGGGTGCCAACAGGGAGTAGTAGGACCCTGTTAATGCTCTCAGGATATTTTGTTTTTCATCATAGGCATTAATTTTTACTTGAAAATATTGCATTAAAATATGACTTATACGGATGACTGAGTTATTTTGTACGCTCTTGAAACTCATCCCGGACTACTAAAATTTTTGGTTCTCCGATTTTTTTTTTCTTTCTTCCAGATGAGGATGGTGTGATGTGGAGTGTGTTTTGGGAACAGGACCCCGTAGACTGTACCAGCTGCCTTAAACTTGTTATTCTCCTGCCCTCTTAGCCCAATTCCACCCTATCTACACACTCCCCTGCCTCTGTTTCCTCCGCGCTCAGGGATGGCTCCCAGGTCTAGACACCGGTCCAGGGTCATTTCCTTGGGCGATCACCGCGGGTCGCGCGGGGTGGGGCTGGCAGGGCTGGCAGGCTGGGCACCTCGCGTGGGAAGGTCGGTGTAGAAGTCCCGACCGGGACAGACTTCCTGCCCGCGGGGCCCGAGGCTCTGGCACTGGCTCCGCGCCAGGGGGCGTCCCCGGGCGGGAGCGGCTTCCTGGGCGCGGGCAGCGCAGCCGGCGGATCGCGGGGACAGCTCACCTGGACCGGCGACATGGAGGACGGCGTGCTCAAGGAGGGCTTCCTCGTGAAGAGGGTGAGTGCGCTCCTGCCTCGCGCCCGCGTGGCCGTGGGGACTGCGGGGCGGGCGGTGGCTGGACGCGCGCGGACGAGCCTGGCTCCCGCTGGCCAGCCGGCCTGGTCCGCAAAGTCGGATCCCGCTTGGTTAGTGTGGTTCGGGGCTGGCTCTCGCGTGGACCCCTTAAAACAACTGACCGGGACGACTCAGGACGAGGCCAGGGGCAGGACCCGAGGTTAGCATGCTCAACCCTCGGTTCAGTCCAGTCCATAGCAACACACACACACACACACACACACACACACACACACACCCCAAACGCCTTATTAAAATATCGTAAAAGGTGTGGGGTGCAGGGTGGAGAGAGGATAGTTAAAGGGTACTTTTGGAAAGAAGGAATGACTGCTAACACTCTGTGGCAGAAGGTTAACCATGGTTGGCTGCAATTAAGAGTGTATTCTGAAATAGCTAAGAGGATTTTTGAATGATTCCCACACCAAGAAAACAATAGTAAATGTTTGAGATGATGGATGTGCCGGTTACTCTGATGCGATCGTTGCATACCGTACCTGTTATGATTGACATCACAATGTATGTACCCTATGAATATGCACATTCCCGTGTCAGTTAAAACGTAGTACGATATTGAAACAAAAAGCACCATGGATATGCCGTGTAGTTTGCAAGCTGGGAGGGAAGCAGCACCCCTCCTCGTGTGTGTGCGTGTGCGTGTGCGTGTGCGTGTGCGTGTGTGTGTGTGTGTGTTACCACTTAGCTGTCTGTCTTGTTATATCCTTCATCAGTCCTGCAGGATTGGCACCAGACGGCCTTTGCTATCACTTAGAGATGAGGAGAATGAGCAAGATGGAAGAGCTTGCTTAGAGTATTAGAGGGGACATGAATTCCGTCCTTAGTCCTTCCCCCGCCACCCACGTTGAAGAGTCCAACCCAGGGACTCTGGGACTCCCAGGCTGCCTAGGATCAAGGCCGAAAGTGAATAAAAGAAACTGGAGGGGAAACTTTTAGGGTTCAGTGGTATGACACTGCCTAGCCTGCAGGAAACCTTGGGTTTGATCCCTAACATCTAAAAACAATTTAACATTGATGTCAACACTGAACATTTATATTAGTATAATGGCCTAGCATACAGATACAAATCTGAGGCCGAGCCCCTGGGCTGTTCTGGGCTTACAGCCTTAGGAAGTAGGGTGAGGAAGGGTAGACGCTGTTCTCCTCACTGGCTCACCTGGTCACACCAGCCCCATAGCCCTGAAGGCTCAAGTCCCTTCCATAGTCTGTTTATACTTGGTATTGTTTCGAAGTGTGTGATACAGAAAGACAAGGTGTGCTTTGTTCAAAGCTATAAGCAAGGAAGACAGGAAGCTGATGCCAGATCAGTGGTCAGGCTGGTGTCCGTCTGTCCAGAATTCCATGCTCACTTTTTGTCTTTGTCCTTTAAATGTGAGATGGTTCATCCAGGTCAGAGTGCAAACCTGGGGGTGGGGGGAACTTCTGTCTCCCACTGTACTGCAGCCTGTGAGGTGACTGAGCCGGTGTGATGGGGGGGGTTGGCTGGTGATTGCTAGACAGTGGCAGGGGCCTGTGGAGGAGCGGCGTCACCTCCAGGTCAAATCCTCAGACAGGGTTTGTGGGCCTCTGCCTATTCCTGGGGTTACCTACGTGACTCCCCACTACCACTACGCTGTGGCGATAAGAGGACATGGAGGAGGAGTGCCCTGGTCTTCTGGGAGGCCTGGTTTAGAATCCGGAGAATCGGCACAGGGCAAGGCTGAGGCACCGATGCTCTTTCCAGCCCAATCCTGAGGCAAGTGGAAGTCACACTTGTTCCTGCCCAGTGAGGAAGCTGGCCCAAGACCCCTACTATGGTCACCAGCTGCTTCCACTGCCATGTAAACCCACTTTCCTCTCAAGTGGCTGCAGCAGTCCTGGCGCCCACTGGGGCAGTTACAGCGTCATGGTGGCCCTGGGTGGTTTAGGAGGGTTCACAGCTCTGGGATGGGGAAGGCTCGAGCTGGAAGCGAGATCTTAGACCAGCCATCTCCTCCTGGAAGGCTTAGCTGGAGGCAAGCAGGGGCATGATGGGTTTGGCTCCTAATCCTGCCCAAACAAGAAAGAACCAAACTCAAGGCAAAACACAGGGCCCTTGCCAGGCCTGGCTCTCAGAGGAGAGGAGCAGCTGAGTGGGGGTGGGGGTGGGGGTGGGGTGGAGGAATAGAGCTCTCTGGTGAGGAGAGTTGAAACATGGGTGCTGCTGCCAGCCGTGGATCTTGAGCAACATGTTGGCCTAGAGATACCAACTGCAGGACTCCAGGACTCCATCTCAAGGAAATTCAGTAAAAACCTTATCAATTTTGAGACAGGGTCTTATATAGTCTACTGTAGCCTCAAACTCTCTATGTATTTAAGGATGACCTTGAACTCTTTGATCTGCCTGCCTCCACCTCCCAAGTCCTGGTGTATAGGCATGTGCCATCATGTTCGGTTTATTCAGAGCTGAGGATTCAGTCTGGCTCGGCAAGCCCTCTACCAACTGAACTACATCCCAGCCCAACAAAATATTTTTTATGTTTGAAATATTCTAGAAGCCTGGTGTAGTGGCTCACACTTATATTTCAGCACTTGGGAGACTGAGAGAGGAGGATCCTTAGTTGGAGACTAGCCCAGGCTACATGGAGAGACCCTGTCTCAAATAAACAAATAACACAGTCAATCAACCAGACACTCCTGGAAGCTACCTATACATTTCCTGAGATAAATGATTACTTAAAGCATTGTTATACAGATGTAAAAATGCTTATGGTATTAAGTCTTCTTTCAAGACAGGGTTTCTCTGTGTAGCCCTGGCTGTCCTGGAACTTGCTCTGCAGACCAGGCTGGCCTTGAACTCCCAGAGATCTGCCTGCCTCTGCCTCTGGAGTGCTGGGATTAACAGCTACCACGCCTGGCTGTTTCCTCATCATTAAAGTTAGGGAGTACAGTATCTCCTTAAAGAGTGTCTCCAGCTGTTACATTCTGTGCTTCCTTAGTACAACCCTGAGATGCTGGCCCCCACCTCATGAGGTCCCTCCTGTCCGCTAAAGGAGCTGGCCTCGGCCCCAATCAGTGGCTTACAGACAAGAGGCCTGAAGAGAGAGGCTTCTCCATGCGTGGGGACCAGTGCCAAGGTGGAGGGGTTGGGGCTGGGTTTATTTGGACCTAGACTCACTTTGCCTGTGTGCACTGAGGCTTATCTATAGAGCGGGAACCCTGATGGTTTTCTTCGTGGTCTGAGATTATTCCAGAGGCCTCCTGGTGAGGTTCCCACCGCAGTCTTATGGTTTCATTCACTTGATCCAGCATACTGTGGTCAGAATGATTGTTTCGTTGAGGCAGGGTCTCACTGAGTAGCCTCAAATTTATGATCCTCCTGTCTCAGGTGCAATTACAGATTAATGTCCCACTAAGCCTGACCAGAGTGACTAATGATTGATTGATTTTTAGACAGTCTCTATTCCAGGCTGGCTTTGAACTCACTATGTAGCTGAGGATGGCTTTAAACTTCTGAATCCTCCTTCCTCCACCCCAGCACAGACTTGTGCCACCAGGCCTAGCTTATGTGGTGCTGGGGATTGAACCAAGGACTTTATTTGTGTTAGGCAAGCACTATCCCAGCTGGGTCGCATCCCCAACTCTAGAGTGACCTTTTCAACCTAAGACCCCGAACTTGTTATGCTTCTGCTTAAAATTCCTCATGGCCTGAATGTCAAACTGTGACGTAGAATAGGAGACCTTTACCTACCAGGAACCCATCACTTCCTCATCCCTGCCCAGCCGGACCCAGTGCCCAAGTCATGTAGGGCCATGGAGGTGCTCCCAAAGAGGAAGCAGTGCAATGGTTTTGGTGCTGGGACGAACACCTAAGACCTCACGAGGACTAGGCAAGGGCTCCACCGCCAGGCTACATCCCAAGCCCGACCGTGGTTTCGTGCTCACTCTCGCCTGCCTGCCTGCCTTCCTCATCTGCCCAACCTAAATAGCTCATCAAGATTTTTTGCCTATTTGAATTTAATTTTTTTTTTACCATTATAAAAATAACACATCCTTTCTGGGTAGTATAATACATGCCCACAATCCCAGAACTCAGAATGCTGAGGCTGGAGGATCACAGGTCCAAATCTAGCCTGGGCAAGACCCTGCTGTCCTTCCAAAACAAAACCAGAATGTTTTAGAGAGTACAATGCAATGGTGGAGTGCTTGCATCTCCGAGACGCTGGGTTGATTTCCACCACCACACACCCACAAAAGAATCATTTATGATAATTTTTAGAATTATATTATGAGGAGCTGGGGATATAGTAAGTTCACAGAGTACTCACCTTGCACACGTGATGTCTTGGATTCAGTCCCTAGCTATATACATATGCACACACACTACATTTTCTTTTTAAAATTTTATTTATTTTTGGAGACAGGGACCTGGCTGGCCTGGGATGCTCTAGGTAGACCAGGCTGGTTTTAAACTCACAGAGATCTGCCTGTCTGCTTCAGGAGAGCTGGGATTAAAGCTGTGCACTATCTTGCCTGGGGCAGGAGAATCACAAGTTCCAGGCCAGCCTGGATTACACAGTTAGACCTTGTCTAAGTACATACATACATACATACCCTGTCTAAATACATATATATATATATATATATATATATATATATATATATATACATATATACATACCCTGTCTAAATACATACATACATACCCTGTCTACATACATACATACATAATACCCTGTCTAAATGCATACATACATACATACCTTGTCTAAATGCACACATACATACCCTGTCTACATACATACATATATACTTACATACCCTGTCTAAATGCATACATACAGACATGTATATATGCACACAGACATAGTAAAGGTGGAAAGACTGTATGGAATTAGCAAGTGTTAACAATGGCTGTCTTGTACTAAAAGAAGTACAGGTGAATGATCTTTCTTTATATTTTGCAGTTTCTCTCAAGCTTTTTGAACTGGTTCTGGGATGTATAGCTCAGAGGCAAAACACTTGTCTCTCATGCCAGAGGGCCTGGGTTTGATCATACCACTGGTTGGGGAGATTTATAGACAAGCAAAGGCCAATAGCAAATAAAAGCTCAAGGTCAAAGGCTTTTGCTTCCAACTCAGAAGAGATGAGCGAAGGAGAGCCCGACAAAATCCCTGCTCCCCCCCCCCCCTTCACCGAACATTGTCTCTCAGCCCACGCTGCTCCCCCAAGCCATGGGCTTCCTCTCCGTGGTGCAGTATCCTCCCCTGCATCACCTCACCACCGGGATTTCCTGTCTGTCTGTCTGTCTGTCCATAGGGGCACATTGTCCACAACTGGAAGGCACGATGGTTTATCCTTCGGCAGAACACGCTCCTGTATTACAAGCTGGAAGGTGGCCGGCGAGTGACCCCACCCAAGGGAAGGATCCTTCTGGACGGCTGCACCATCACCTGCCCCTGCCTGGAGTATGAAAACCGGCCGGTACGTGAGCATCCTGAGGCCTGGCCCCCCGAGCTAGCCACCTTGCCCCTTCGTTATCATTGAATGATTTGGGTTCAAATCCTGGCTGTCTCACGAACAGGGCAAATAGTTAAACCTCTTTCAGCTCTCATTCATCATCTGTAAAAATGGGGATAAAATAATTATGTGACAATGTTCCACATGTGGTGGTGCGGGTTGAGAAAGTGACGATCTGTTAAAAACACCCGGAGTTCTAGGAGGCAGGCACTCATTCAAAACAAAACCAGAAACTAAAAATTAACAGGAGCAGAGACTGGAAGGAGACACTGGATGTTAGCAACGGTGGTCTCTGAGAGCAGAGGTATAGGTGAGCTTTTCTTTACTCTTTGCAGTTTCCTTCAAGATCTATGACCATAATTTAGGGGGCATAAAATGTGAGAAAATATGCTGCCTTGGGGTTCAGTATGATGGCTTACAATCCTTGAGGGGTGTATGTTCCAGAAGTGATGGATGGCTTTGACCCTACATCAGAAAAAAAAAAAAAAAGTCAGGGTCCAGGTGTGGTGGCTTAATCCCAGCACTTGGGAGACAGAGAGGCAGGCTCTTGTGAGTTCAAGACCAACCTTGTCTATATAATGAGTTCCAGGGTAGCCAGGGCTGCCGGTGTACCCTTTCTATAAAAAAAAAAAATCAATAAATAAGGAGAGAGGGAGGAAGGGAGGGAGGGAGGGAGGGAGGGAGGGAGAGAGAGAGAGAGAGAGAGAGAGAGAGAGAGAGAGAGAGAGAGAGAGAGAAATTAATGGAGCCAAGAGGTGGCTTAGCTGTTGACAGCATTTACTGCTCTTGTAGAAATTTGGTTCGTAGCCTTCCTATCAGACAGCACATAACTGCTGTAACTCTAGTACCTGTAAGTACAGTTCCAGGGCATCTAGTGCCCTCTGGCCTCTATAGGCACCTACGAGCATGTGGTGCACATAAACACACACACACACACACACACACACACACACACACACACACACACACACACTGGGGGGGCCCGGGGGAAGGAGACAGAGACAGAGAGAGACATCTATTTTTTAAATACAGGGGCTGGGAATGTACTACTCAGTGGTAGACACTTGTCAAGGGTTCTACTCACCAGCAACACATGGTGATGGAAAACATCTGGAGTCCCAGATGCTGCTGTAAATATGAGCTGCAGAGGAGGGCACTGCTGTGGTTGCCTAGGTCAAGTACAGCCTCAGGAATAGAGATCCTGGGGGTGAAGGCCTGCCAATGTGGCCAGAAGGGAACACTCACTGACGGAGTGACCGGAGGTTGTCTGGGACCAGATGGAGGTAATGGGGAGCTACTGAAGGTTCTGAGTGAGAGAAGGGGCTGCTAAAAATCTTTTCAGATGCTGGGCATCATAGTAGCTCACACTTGTAATTCCAACACTCAGGAGGCTGAGGCTGGAAGAGTGTCAGAGCTCAGGAATTTAAGGACAGCCTAGACAACATAGTGAGATGCTATCTCAAACAGGCAACAAAGGAAATAATTCGGCCAAAACTGGGCATGGAGTTGGGTAGTGCACACTTTTAACTCCAGCACTTGGGAGGCAGAGGCAGGAGGATCTCTGTGAGTTCGAGGCCAGCCTGGTCTATAGAGTAAGTTCCAGGATGGCCAGGGCTACACAGAGAAACTTCGTCTTGGAAAACCAAAAATAAATAAAGAAAAACTTTGGATATGGGGTAGAGAAAGTTGACTTTATTTCAGAGACTTATAATACTGGTATATGTAAATGACCTCACTCTCCAAAAGACTGATACAACATCTAGGTACATACAGATAGCTTATGTTTGTTGAATTAATCTCAGACAAAGAAGAAAGATTGACAGATATGTCAGATGGTTCTGAAGAGGAAATCCTGGTGTCTTCAGTGGTACTGTGGGTATCAGTGAATGAAGCCGTGAACTCATAGGTTACATTCTCAGTCTGGTGCCCCTTAGTACTCGTTAGGAAGAATGGGGAGTCTTGTCACTTATATGAGCATTTGTAGTATTTGCTTGGTTATTTTGGGTTGAAAAGGATTGAGAACAACCAACAGGTTCTGTAGGAGCAAGTCATAAAATATGTGTGTGTGTCTGTGTGTGTGTGTGTGTGTGTGTATGTACGCGCTACTGAGTGTGTTTGGGTGTCACTTATCATTTCTAGTCTCTCTTGAAACTCTTTTCATTAAAACGGTGAACTGCAGCTGGACAGTAATGAGTTCAAATCAATCTTCCATGATGCCGGTGAGCGGATGCTAACTTGGTGCAGTGTCTCCCTAATATTCCTTGGGACAGCAAGTCAGCCATGACTTACTTTCATGTTTTCTATTGCTTTAAATGAAAGATATTTATAAATTTATATTTATGTATAAATATAAAGACATATTTATAAGTCGAAAGCAAAACCAGCTGTTTGTGAACATGCTGGTGACCACGGTCAGAATGAACGTGTCTTAGAGAGGCCCCTGGCTGGGATCCCCATCACTGAAGGCGAACACTGCGGAGGCAGTGGGTCTAATCTGCTCATAACATTTAATAGTGCCAACATGTGCCATTCCGCAGTTGGTGTAAGAAAGCCTCCAGGTGTCCAGCTAGAGGATAGAGAAGTGGCCCACGAGACTGGCCACTGTGTCATCGGCGGCTCAGAGCCCTCGCACTCAGAGGTTGTCGGGAGTGCGGTACTTCTCTCTCCGCCCAGTCCTGGAGCAGAACGTTCCATCCTGGGTGGGGGTCTCTGAGAATGCTGACCCAGGGCTGAGCATGCAGCAGAGGGCAAATCTTTGGGGAAGGAGTCGAAACTGTGTCACATGAAGAACGAGTGGATGGCTTGGTGGTGTTTGGACTAGAGACAGGGACGGAGTGGGGCTTTGCTAGCATTCCTGTAGGGGTAGAAGGCAGCGTCATATTCTTACAGGTGGAGAGGCTGCAGCTCAGCGAGGTTCCCGAGGTTGCCTGGCATTCCTAGCTAAGTGGCAGAGCTGAGGTTTGTGTGGCAGCTCCATCTGACTGCAGAGCCTGGGAGATTCCCTCTTCAGAGGGGCTGTGATAGGAAGTGAGGCTGTGCATCTGGAAGGAGGAGTCAGAGCCACAGTGTTGGGAACCACTCTGCATTGTCTGTGCAGAAGGGAAAGGCTGCTTTAGGAGGCCATGAGCTCCTTGTCTCGGGTATATCCAAATCAATCTGTACAGCCCCACCTGCTGAGGGTGAGCAGGGCTGGGCATCAGGCATCCCTGGATACATGGCCCCCGGCATCCTCTCTGGCCCTATCATTCCTGCGGCCAGCATTCCCTTGCCCAGTTCTCCTCTGAGTATTAGTTTGTCTGGTTGTCTCTTCTCACAGCTCCTCATTAAGCTGAAGACCCGAACTTCCACTGAGTACTTCCTGGAGGCCTGTTCTCGAGAGGAGAGGGACTCCTGGGCCTTTGAGATAACGGGAGCTATCCACGCAGGACAGCCGGGGAAGGTCCAGCAACTCCACACACAGAAAAACTCCTTCAAGTTGCCCCCCCACATCAGCCTGCAGTGAGTGCTCCACCTGCCCGCCCCTGACTCTGTCTGGCCTCCCTACGGCCTTGCCTGTCTGTTTAGTGGCGCGGTGTTGGGGGGGGGCACCCTATGGTACAACACAGGTTTGGCTAGTCCACCTTTGTGCTTCAGGGCCAACGGTTTGCTCTATCCTGCTTATGTGGGTTGACTGCCTGGAACTTGCCATGTTCAATGCCTCGCTCCTATGTAACTTTTAGGGCCTCTACCAAGTCATAATACCTCAGTGAACGAAGTAAAGACCACCATTGCATTTTAGGAGGAGTGCTTGGAAGTATGTGACAGGTCTCATTTGCAGTTCAGTGGCAGGTAATGGCTGCCTTATTGATTGAAGGGATTCCTCATTCAACCATCTAAGAAATCATTGAGTACCTCGCAGATATGTACAATTATTATGTGTTAACTTTAAAAAGAAAAGGGAGACATTTATTGAGTGCCTATTGAATATCATGCATTGTGCCTGGTGCTCAGTGGAGGTAAGCGGTAATAAACAAGGTCTCAAGGGCCGTTCACCCCAGGGACATACATAGAGATCTTTCATTGGTGTCAGCAATTGTCACATCAGGCAGAGGGAAGGCCAGTCAGTGGTGTTGGTGATACTGTGCCACAGAGATGTATGAAAGGTGTTTCCATCATGGAAATGCCCCATAGCCTCCCAGGCAGCCGCACTGTTACGGCCATCCTAGATGGGATGCGAGTCTGTTCCTGAACTCATACAGCTCCACACCAGCCTCTGAAGTCCAGTGTGTGCACCGTCAACACAGCTGTTAAGCCAGGGTGAGTGCAGGCAGGAGCAGCCGATAGGGTGGATTCAGAAAGGGGAGCTACAGAGCTGGAGGAGTTCAGACGACGTGGAGCAGATCGTGGTGAGCTGCGAGGGTTCCTGTACACTCTGGGTTTTAAGCGGTCACAATTGTTTAGCTTTATGTCCACAGTAATAGTTGCCCAGTGTGGAAATAGTTGAACATTTAGATGACCAAGAAGAGGAGTGTCTGAAAACCATGGGCATTGGATTTTGATTTATAACAAAAGCCCATTTCCGTGGTGTGTGTCTCATCATCTGTCCCTCGCTTTACATCATGAACTGTCTTCGTGGTTTATCTCACGATTCTTGGGGCCTCCCTGGAGCAGACAGTGTGAGCAGGGGCCCTTCTTTGCCTTCCTTCTGTGCAGTCGAATCGTGGACAAGATGCATGACAGCAGTAGTGGAATCCGGCCGTGTCCCAACATGGAGCAGGGGAGTACCTACAAGAAGACCTTCCTGGGTGAGCCTGTCTGTCCCCTGGCCAGGTTGGAGACCAGGCACATGGTGACTGGAGCTCATCCAATTGCTTAACCAGCTTCTCACGGGGACAGAGCTGTCTCCTAGGAAGTGGGATAGCCTGTGAGGGCCACCTGTGGGTATGGCTACAGCTCTGCGCATTGGATGTGAGCATCAGGCTGCTCTTAGGTCGAACCTGAGGCTTCTCAGGAGGTCAAGGTCAATGAGGTACTGACCAAGCCCCCTGAGTAGGCTAGCTACCCCATGGTCTGACAGGTGCTTGCCCTTGTGCTAACACAGGCTCCTCCTTGGTGGACTGGCTCATCTCCAGCAGCTTCGCAGCCAGCCGTCTGGAGGGAGTGACCCTGGCCTCCATGCTCATGGAAGAGAACTTCCTCAGGCCGGTAGGGGTCCGGAGCATGGGAGCTATTCGCTCTGGGGATCTGGCCGAGCAGTTTCTGGATGACTCCACAGCCCTGTACACTTTTGTAAGTTAGAGGTTGGGCTCTTCTTGCCACTAGGGGAGAGGGAAGGGAGTGGCTAGGGTGGGAGTTGGGAGTCTGGAGCCCTAGGGAAGGCCCAGAGTATGGGGGACAGTTTCATCCCGAGGAGACAAGCGACTTTGGTGTTGAGGAATTCTCTTTGCTTTGCAGCCACCATGGCCTGGGCCTGGGGTTCCTTTGTAAGAAGCCCTTGTCTTTCTCTTTCCACTAGGCTGAAAGCTACAAGAGGAAGGTAAGCCCCAAGGAAGAGGTCAGTCTCAGCACCATGGAGTTAAGTGGCACGGTGGTCAAACAAGGTTACCTATCCAAGCAGGTATGGCTGCCTCGAGCAGGGGGCAATGTATAGTTGTCACACTTGAAGGAGGCAGGAATGAGCCCAGAGGATGCTGGAGTACATTATTAGCAGGATCCACAGAAACAGGACCTCCCCTCCCCAGCCACAAGAGGCAAATCAAAGCCCCACCCATGCTCGTTCTCACATACACGTACCAGACCCCAGAACTGTTTTGAAAACATACGCACACAAGTAACTGTCACATTAAAAAGAAACTTCTATATTATTGCCCGGTTTCATATTCGTCGCCTGCCTGGTGAACATTAGGATCCATCTGCTCTTATTTACCTTAGAGGCAATGGTCTACCTCAAGGGTCTGCTGCTGCTGGGCCTGACAGGGACACTGACTGAGGGAAGAACTGAGGTCCCCACAGGAATGGAAGAGGGGATGAGGGAGACCCTAGATGCTAAGGAAGGTTTATGATCTCGGGTGTACGTTCAGATAAGTTTCTTTCACACTCTGCTGCACACACAGATTAATACCTGACTATTTAGATTTTACCATATACTGTATCATAGACTGTAACTGATCCTGTTTCTGATTTAGAATGTTACATTGGTTTCCTCTGTGTGTACACATAAAATGCACAAATATACATGTAGCTATAGGGTTGTTTTTGGACCAAATTGATCCTTAAAATGTTGGTGACCTCGGGTGCAATGTGACCTGTGAACTGATGATCCAGTTGACATTTGTCCTGTCCTCCTTTAAAATTAATTAAAAATTATACAATATTATTAGAAATATTTTTGTGCAAATGGGTGTTTTGTCTGCGTGTATGTGTATGCAATACCTATAGAGACCAGAAGAGGGAATCTTCTGGAACTGGTGTTACAGATGGTTGTGAGCCACCATGTGGGTGCTGGGAACTGAACCTGTGTCCTCTTCAAGAGCAGCAAATGCTCTTAACCAATGAGCCACCTCTCCAGCCCACTCACCTCTTTGTTGCTGAGCATTGAACTCAGGGTCTTGTGGTTGCTTGGTTAACAACCCTACCACTGAGCCGCAGCCTCCGCCCCTTAGTCCGTTCGTTCCTGAGTGTTGGGGTGAGGTGTCCCCTTTCTGTCGGTGCTGACTCGTAGCTCTCTGTCAACTAATGTGCTGTTTTTGCTGAGGCGCCACTAAGCAGGGATCGTGTCACTGTAATCCTTGAGTTTTCTTGCAAACTGTCCTTAGAATGTAGTCCCATTGGAGCGGCCTAGCTTGTTGGGGTTTTGTGAAATGGATACATGGAAAAGGGCAGGAAATGTAGAGCTGTGACCAACATGAATCCTTTCCTTCCTACAGGGGCATAAGAGGAAAAACTGGAAGGTGCGCCGATTTGTTCTGAGGAAGGACCCAGCTTTCCTGCATTACTATGACCCTTCCAAAGTGAGTGACCCATGCATGACCCTTCCAAAGTGAGTGACCCATGACCCTTCCAATGTGAGTGAACCATGACCCTTCCAAAGTGAGTGACCCATGACCCTTCCAAAGTGAGTGACCCATGACCCTTCCAAAGTGAGTGACCCATGACCCTTCCAAAGTGAGTGACCCATGACCCTTCCAAAGTGAGTGACCCATGACCCTTGGGGCTGTGCTGCTTCCAGAGTCTGAAGCCGAGTGGGCAGCTGCTGGGTGCCCTCTCTCACATCCCCCATGGTTCCTTGCAGGCCGCACTGCTCTGTCGTGTAGTTGTCTGCCCAGGGGAGGGTCTTCTGGGCCCACTTCCTCTGAGAGGGAGGACCTTCATTATGCTGAGAAAAAGCACCTTTTACTTTCCCCAAAGCCTGCTCTGTGGGCAAGGGGAGTGAGGGAGACTCCAACACGGTGCTCCCAGCCTCTTTACCCCTTTTCATCCAACTAGCCTACAAATTCTGTCTCCCCCAACTTCCTGTTTTCACATAAAAAAATTTCTTTTTATTGTATTTAGTTTACACATTACTTTTTGAGCCAAGAGTTGCTGCTCCACGTTTCTGATAAATACCACCTCATACCGAGTCAATATAATTCTAATCAAGAGAAAAATGGCTCTCTAGGTGGGGTGTTCAGCCTTGTCTTTGATATGAATTTCAGTCGGGACCCCTCAGCCTCATGGAGGAACCCCCTCATTCCCTGCAAAGCACAAAGAGGTTTAAGGCCTAGGCAGAGGGCTGAAAGGAGAGCTGATTGGGGGACCAGACCCTTGGGCCTCCAAAAGGCACCCATTGACCTCTCTGTGGGTCCTAGTGGTGTTGCTACCATGGCCAAATCCTTCTTTATTTTATTTTTAAAGACAGCGTATCACATAGCCCTGGCTGGCCTCGAACTCACTATATAGCCAAGGATGAACTTGAAGGCTGGGATTACAGGCATGTGCCGTCATCCCAGATTGAACCCAAAACTCTGTGTAGGCTAAACAAGCATGCTAACAAACTGAGCTGCAGCCCCAGCCACACAAATCCTTTCTAAAACTTGGGAAATATCAACAAATGTATGAGCACATTTTGCATTTAACTCTTTATTTATCTAACCTCAACTACTTTGTGCCCTTGATGAGTCCAGGGCCTTTTGCTATTCATTTGCTCCCACACTTTGCTTTTAACCCTTCTGTTGCTGGGCTAAATCTATCCCAGTACCCAAGACCTGCTTCTCAAGGCCAATTCAGTCCCTGCTTGAGACTGCCTGCTGTAGATTCCTGCAGTGCTGGGCCTCTTCTTACTGGTATCTAAGTCAACACTTCTGCATTGTTACTCAACTGCTTTAGTTTTCCTTTGCTGGAGCCACATTTAGTAGTGATTAACAGAAGGAACCAAGGGCTGAGGCTCCCGGTGTGTGAGGTTGCTCTTTAACCATCCAGATATCATAAAGCCATCCTGTTTCATGCTAAGCACATGATTAGAGACTTACATAACAATGTCCAATGTGCGGGGAAAACCCATCATAACCGTATATTGTTGACAAAGGTTAAGGGAGCCAGTGCAGACTTCTGGTAGAGTGTCAGATGAGACTGTTGTTCAACTCTGCCAGACCTGGTAATTTGGTGACAGTGCTGCTGCTGGCCATGAACCAGGCCCAAACTGCCTCACTGGTACAAGTTACTTGCCCAAGTTCAGCCACATCTATTCAGACAATTTGGAGTGGTTTTAGACATGGTCTGGCGGGTCAGTTACAGAAGAGGATATGTCTTCTTTTTTTGTATGTTCATGGAATCAATCTCTTCCTCCACAGGAAGAGAACAGGCCAGTAGGTGGGTTTTCTCTTCGTGGGTCCCTTGTGTCTGCTCTGGAGGATAATGGTGTTCCTACTGGTAAGGTACAGCTTCAGCTCTGGCCTAAAGATCTCTGGGACCTTCATCTGCATGTCATTAATACCTCTGAGGGGCAAGGTGGGGGGAGCCTGAGCTCTGAGAATCAAGTGGGCCTTTCCTCAATGAGATCATGGTATGATTTTTGAAGTCCATTTTAAAAACAAAGGAAAGCACGATATGGAATGAATGTTCTTGTGTTTTAAGAATACAACTGAATAAGCCTTATTTTTTATATTCTGTTTCTGTGCTGATGGCCCATAAGCTTCCACCTAAGTTATAGCTAAGAGCCACAGTGTTTTCATGTTAATAACATGCTTTTATTTTCTATTTACACTGATTTTACAGTCCCCAGTAGGAAGGTCATATCATTTCTATCTTGTGGATGTAGCAATTGAGGCTCAAAGTCAATTCGAAGCAATTTTTTTTAAAAAAACATAAATGGGATTCTTTGATGTAAATGAAACTGTAGGTCTATGGGTAACACAGAGGCAGGCAAGCAAGCAAGCTGCAAATGTTTGGAATAACCACTGGTAGGCCATATGGTTGTAGGGAGTAGAAATACTCGATGCTCAGCTTCAAGCTGGAAGTTGACACGGATATTCAATACTTTTTTCCCCTTTGTAGGAGTTAAAGGGAATGTCCAAGGAAACCTCTTCAAAGTGATTACGAAGGATGACACACACTATTATATCCAGGCCAGCAGCAAGGCTGAGCGAGCGGAGTGGATTGAAGCTATCAAGAAGCTAACATGACCTAAGGGAACAAACAGGACCAGAGTCCTCATTCATATCAGCTGATACAGATGGGACTTCATGGAGAACTGGAGTACCAGACAGACATTGGGCTTAGGATATGGCTCAGTGGTAGAGGACCTGCCTGAGGCCCTAGTTCAATTCTTGGAAAAGACTTTAACATTATCCATTTTGTACTGCTTTGGAGTGAGACTGCTCAAGATGGTTCCTCAAATGACAATGGTGGCAAGACTTCCTTCCGTCTTCTGATTACCAACCTGAAAAAACTGGAATCGCTGTTAGGTGACAGCATCTTGACTTTTGCTCTTCAAGACAGAAATCTAGGCAGTGGTGGCACAAGCCTTTAATCCCAACACTTGCCAGGCAGAGGCAGGTGGATCTCTGTGAGTTCAAGGCCAGCCTGGCCTGCAGAGTGAGTTCCAGGACAGCCAGGGCTACACAGAGAAACCCTGTCTCGAAAAGCCGCGCACACACACACACACACACACATACACACAGAGAAATCTGGCTTTGGGGACTATAGTAGTATGTATCCCTTTGTTGGAACACTAACCTGGGCTTTGCTATATTGAATACTCTAGTCTCAAGATACTCTCTTAAGCGATTTCAACAACTCACATTTCTGGAATTAATAAAAAACTGACATGTGTTTTATAGTTCTTGTGCAGTTTTATGTCCCCACAGGTTTACTCCCTCTAAGGTCCTATGTATTACAGAAAATTATGGGAAAACCTCAAGTGACCTGTCACTAGGATGACATGTCTCACTTTGAAGTGGGGACGCTGGCAAACTGCTGACTGTTGGCTTTGCAGAGAAAGACAGCAAATAACACAAGTCACACAGGTCACAGACTCGCCTGAAGAAATTTGTCACAGACATTAAAAAAAAAAAAGCATAAATACAGCTTTTCTATACAAAATGGACATTTAGAAAGATGTGGAGCAGGAGCCCTCTAAACAACAAAGATACAAATGGCAAAAGTTAAATCAAGGCATAAGACTGATCTGAAAATGAACATTAACTGAAATAAGTGAACTTCCCCATTTGGAAGGTTAACCTCTAGTGAAAAGTCTGTATCATACAGTGTTTTTATAAACATTTTTATTAAGTTTATACAGTGATCTGGCACAAGTTATGGCTAGCATTCTTGCCAAGGACAATGGCTTGGACTTTGATAAAATACATAACTTACATTTAAGGGGAATGGATATTTCTAAAGTGCCTAAGTAAAAACTTCTCTTAAAATAGATTTCCTCTTAATGTCTGGAATCCCTGACCCTGAATAGCCAGGAATCCCAAGAGCATGTTTTCCCTTTATCCTTACTTTGTAAGAGACTGCCTTTTCAAGCACCAGTTCTTTCCTTTGGCATCTTTCCAGGTTGAATGAACCCAGAATTGCTTTTAGGATATTGACAGGTGCTTATTTGAATTAAGCTGCATTTGGTTTGATAGCTTTCTGCTTCCAAACTGACACAGCCCTACTTCCCAGGCCTACGGGTGAGACAAGGATTCTCAAGGGTTCTGAAACAGGTAATGTCAGCTCCAGACACAGCAGTAAAGCTGGCAAGGTACTACAACTTCTTTCATCCCTACTCACGTTAATTGTTCTTGATGCAGAACAAAAACAAAGACCAAAAAAAAAAAAAAAAAAAAAAAAAAAAAAAGGCTGGTGTATGCAGCTGAATGGTAACTTCTGCTCAGTGGTGCAGAGATTGGCACATCTCCGCAGCTCATTAAGAACTTGAACATCTCCAAAAAACAAACCCAAAACCCTAAAACTTGAACATACTCATGAGAATTGGTGTTTGACTATAAAACTGATATAAAGGCAGTTTCAATGTTTCTTTTTAGTCAGTTTCAACTGACTAATGTAGGAAGCTTCAATATTGCTCATTTTGTTGTATGGATTAATGACTGTATGACTGTAATCAAAGGCAGATGAGGGAAAACAGAACGGTTAGTATTTTTCATGTAAAGGCTTTGGTGGGGAAAAAAATCAAGATATGGTAAGTTGTTCTCTTCGTTGTCCATTCTGTTCAGTCTCCCATGGCTGGGTAAGTATTCCAGGCCTCACATATCTTAGTTCGTTCTTTCCATCATGGTGCTAATGAAGGACTGACCTTTCCCCTGGCTAGGGTCACCATTTTACACAATTGTAGGACGTATCCAAAGAGCCCAGATGGGATCACAATCATCATGGAGCCCAGCTATATTTAATGTTTGGTTTTGAGACAGAGTTTCTCTGTGTAGTCTTCTGTTCTAGACCTTGTTCTATAGAAGACCAGGCTGGTCTAGGGGTACGCTACCATGCCTGGCTTAATTTTTTTTTTTTAAATATAAAAATTTTCAGTAAACAATTGCCAGGAAAAGGGCACTTGCTATATTTGATAATACATTTTTTCTTCTGTGGTTAATGGGGATTGATCCCAGGGTCTTGACATGCTAGGAACACACTAGGCTAACTCAACTATATTCCTAAATCATTAGAGCAGTTGCCCAAACTGGTCTCTAATTTGTAGTATTCCTGTGTCTCTGAAACAGCTGAGATTATAGCTGTCACTGAAGCTTTGATAATATACCTCCATGTGACAGTCTTACTATGCAGTCTTGGATGGCCTGTAACTTGATATATAGACCAGCCAGGCTTTCAACTCAGAGATCTGCCTGAGTTTAATCTCTGCTGGGATTAAAGGTGAACACTACCATACTTGGCCCTAAACTTGTTTCTTGATGCTTTTAGAGCAGAGGTTCTCAACCTGTGGGTTGTGACCCCTTTGAGGGTCAAATGGCTCTTTCATGAGGGTTGTCCAAGACCATCGAAAACCAGAAATATTTTCATTATGATTCATAACAGTAACAAACCTACAGTTATGAAGTAGCAATAAAAATAATGCCAGTAACATGGTAATGCCCACTGGCAAGCACAATTCCTTGGAAATGGGTTACCTGAGGTTAGACCATTAGATTTAAAAAGCTAATAAATAGACTACTATGTTGAACAAAGGGACAAACTTTCATAAGTGGCAAAGTATCTCCCCAACATTAATTTCCAATCCTTTTGAGACACAGGTCTGCAATGGTTGCCCAAGCTGATCAATGATTCTAGGCTCAAGGACTCTTTCCACCTCAGCTTTCCAAGTACTAGAGTCATAAGCACATGCTACCGTACCCAACTCTAGAGCCCTTACTATTTAGTCTAGGCCTAGATTGACTAGGTTTTTAAGTTTGCCTACAGATAATAAATAGTACAAGTATCCTAAGACCAGCATGCCAAACTAAATGATTTCTACATTTGACTACTGTAGCTGTAACTTCATGTGTTACTTGTGAAACTTGTTTTGCACGTCAACCTTTAAAGTTAACTAGTCTGTGAAGGTAAAAATAGGAACATTAAAAAAAGTTTGTGTTAAATCAGATCCTGGTATATATAAAAAGATCTAGGTAGCACCTAGCAGATAAAGAGGAAAATGTCCCCTTCGGTTGGGTGATGCTGTTCAAAGAAACTACATCAAAGCAGCAGCACTTTACAAAAACCCTTAGCATTATGAATTTAAGGTAAGTAGTTTAGTATGTACCAAAGGGAATAGGTGTGATGACTTCTCTCATACAAGTTGTCATTGGTCTCAAACAGGTTAACAGCCACGTAATTCTTTAATTGAATTTCAAGATTGTTCTCTACTCAGGACCAAATTCACTATGGTTAAATTTCCAACTGCTTTACTATACTTTTTTTTTCAGAGTCTTACTGCAAAGGTCACTTATTACTTGCCCTTTTACTTCTCACATAGAAAGATAATCAGGGTCTGAGCATTCAGACTGGCTTTCACTGCTGACAAGAAGGAAGAAGCCTAAAGTTAAATATCCCAGAAATTTATTTGAATTTTCTTGAATACATTTTATATAGAAAGTTTGGACTGTTTATGTTGGGTGCCCCTGGTAAATCTCACGGAGGCACTGAACCATAATAGTGCCAATCCAGAGACATCAAAATGGAAACCGAAAGCCCCATTTTAGGACTGCTCTTTAAGATCTGTCTCCGGTCAAATCAAGCCACTCCCTTAAAAATGCGTGAGGTGTTAGAGCATCTACGTGAAAACAGCTGACATGAGGGAGGGCATTTAGATTCTTGTGTTGAATACTTAAATACTTGGAAATAAAAATATTCAGCTTTGAAGTTTTCAATACTGGAAAACTTTCAAGTCTAGGGTTTACAGCCAGGAAGGCTGCATCATATTCCTTAAATTGGACTGATTTCCACAAGGCTAGTCTTCAGCTTTGGCCTCCATTTCTTCTGCATCATCATCTCCATCTACTTCTGCATTTTCTCTCTCAAGCCGTTCCAGCTGCCTTGCAAGTTCAGTCTCATCTGTATCTGTGACCACTTTGGGCTGTGGAAGAGGCATAATTTCAAAATGAAATAAACAGCAGAGCAGATTGGATTTCAATAGTATCACTCTTAAAGTTTAAAATTTAACTTTATGTCTACTAATTTAGTCATACCCTTGTTGACTTACCAGTGAATAAGTTCTATTAGCTGAAAGTTGAAGTACAAGACAAGATGGTACAAGGAAAGAGTGCACACTCCAGTGGAATAGTACTTTCTGTCATTTTAATAAGCTAAACTGAAAACATGAATTCAGTGATCACAGCAGAGAACTACCATTGTTCTGTTTTTTTTTTTTTTTTTAAAATAGATATTCTGGGCTCAAGATAAATTATTATTCTTCCTCAGAGAAGGATTCATTCTAGACACACAGATAAACAGCATATGGATATTAGGTTCTATTTATATTGAGATGAGGGAAGACAAGATTACTCTGTTTGAGACAGGGCCTCCTTATATACATGAAGCCTCCTCCTGCTTCTGCCTCCCAGTGTTGAAATTAGGTTTGCATCACTATGCCTAGCAAATTTTGCACTGTCTGTTTTTCTCCCTGAGGGGGAAAACCCTAATACCACTGGCTCAAACGTCTGTCCAACTATATGACAGTCTAGTGCTAATAGTTCTTATTACCAACAAAACCCCTTTTAGGAATACTCGGTATCAATGATGACTTTATTATACTTAATACTTTTTTATTTCCAACTATATCTGACTGGGCAGGTAGCCTCAGGATGCTGACAAGGTTGGCTCTGAACTTTAGGCAATCATCCTGGTCTCAGTTTCCCATTATAATCAACTCATCTGATACAACAAGAACGCCTTTACTTATTTATGTGTGTGGGAATGCAGGCCATGGTGTGCTTTTGAAGTTGAGAAGACAACTCTTGGGAGTTAGTTTTCTTCTTCTAACAAATTCTGGTCATCAATCAGGCTTGGCAGCAAGGGCCTTTTACCTGCTGAGCCATTTTGCGGCCCACATGTGACATTTTAAAGAGCACAAAGAGGCTGAAAAGGTAGCTGAGTGGGTGAAGTGCTTTCTGCACAGGTATGAGGACCAATGTTCAAACCCTAGCAGGCACACAAAGGGCGGGACACAGTGCTGTGTATCTGTAACCTAGAGCGAGGAGAGTGAAGACAGGTGGATCCTGAGCTCCAGGTTCAGTGAGTCTCACCGAACAGCACAGAGGATGTCTGACACTGACCTCCGGCCTTCCTATGCGCACCCATGGGTCAGCATATCTGGGCACACACTAAAAAGAAAATTAAATAAATAGGCAGTCATCAGGGAGTGCAAGGCTAGCCTCCACTACACAGTGAGCTAGAGACCAGCCTGGACTACATGGGATCCTGTATCAAGAGCAAAAAACAAAGCAAAAGCATTAAGAACAAAGTGAAAACTAAGCTACCAATCTCACCTTCATCTGCACATTGAACACACCCCTTTTCTCCTCGATCTTCTCTTTGATGACTGCCATAGCCTGATTGAGAACAGAGAGGCCTTCTGTTCTCTCCAGGGTCGTCGTCGTCATCACATACCGGGGTGGAGCTATGAGGTTAATCTAAAGGAGAAAGACAGAAATAAAGCGATGAATATACATACCCAGACATTCACCAATTGTTTTATTCATTTGCTGCATGAAGGAATCATCTCAACTTGCCTCCCACTTTTCTAGATCAGTTTATTAATACAGTCTCTTATTTTTATCTCATTGAGTTGATAAAAAAATACTCTAATGAAAGCAATTTATGGGAGAAAGGATTTATTTTAGCTCATACAATTTAAAGCACAGTCCATCATGGTGGAAAGTCAAGGCAGTGGGAATCTGAAGCAGTTAGTCATGCTATGTCTGAAGCCAGAAGACAGAAATGAATGCATGCACCCAGCTAGCTCTTCAGTTCCCTCTCCATTTATACAGTCATGATACAATTCAGAGAATGGTGTCATCCACAGTGGGTGGGTCAGTGTACCTCAACTGACACAATTAAACCAATCCTGCACAGACATGCCAGACGGATTCTAAATCTGTCAAGCTGTAAACTAACACCAACCATCATATACAGCAACAGACTATTGATACAATGATCTAATCCAGTTCATAGAAATAGTTCATTGCAATACTGAATATGAAGAATTGTAACTATTGAGTGTTATGGGTGACTGTCATCAGAATAATGAGTAATTGGGGTTGGAAAGATGGTTCAGTGGTTAAGTGCACTTGTTACTCTTGCAGAGGGTCCAAGTTTGGTTCTCAGCATCCACACAGCAACTCACAACCATCTGCAACTTCAGTTCTAGAAGATCTGATGCCCTCTTCTGGTCTCTGTGGGCACCAGGCATGGATACAGTACATATATACAGGCAAACACACATAAAATAAAAATAATAAATATTTTTTCCCCCTTTCAAGACAAAGTCTCACACTATGTAGACGAGGCTGGCCTTGAACTCACAGATCTGCTTCCCAAGTACTAGGATTAAAGGTGTGTGCCACCATGCCTGATAATAAATAAATCTTAAACAAAGAAATTCTGAGTAACGACTATCCAGTTAGGCAAACTTCATCAAAGCTGAATGTATGTTGCTGAGGAAATGTTACCCTTCTCAAGGTATAAACAATCTGGGCACTGCAACTCCTTACTGTAAAGAAGACTGAATACTGCTGGTCCACTCACAATAGGAACCCATCCCCCTTCACTGTCATGGTAGTACCAACAAAAGCCATAGTTGCAAACTGACCAGAAACATCACCAAGAGACTCGTCAACTCGGAGAGGGGGAAAAAGGTTTTAAAAATGAGGTAAGACTGACAGATTTTTGCACACCTCCCACCCCCACCCCCGTTTTTTAACTTATGTGTCTGTTGGGGCTGGAGAGATGGCTCAGTGGTTAAGAGTTCTGGCCACTCTTCCAAAGGACCCAGGTTCAATCCCCAGCACCCACACGGCAGTTTACAATTGTCTGTAATTCCAGTTCCAGGGGATCCAACACCCTCACACAGACAACAGGCAAAATCCCAGTTTACATTAAACAAAAAAAAAAACCCAACAACTTTAAATTCTGTGTCCGTGTCTACCATGTGTGTGGTATATGGGTACCTGAGGTGTCAGATCCTCTAGGGCTGGAACTCAACTCAGATCTTTTGCAAGAGCAGTAGCTCTTAACCTCTAAGGTAGTTCTCTAATCCCCATGCTACCTTTTTTTTTTTTTTTTTTTTTTTTTGGTGTTGGAAATTAAACTCTGGGCACTGAATATGCCAGGCTAGCACTTTACCACTGAGAGCTGTAATTTCCTATCCAGTAAGACCAACTAAGAGAGACAGAGAGAGACAGAGAGGGAGAGACAGACAGACAGACAAGACAAGACAAGAAAAAAGAAAGAGATTGGGAATATAACTCAGTGGCCCTGGGTTCAACTGCCAGCACACAAGTCAACTGCAAGGTTCTGATGAGCAGGGTGGGATAAAATGCATCTTACCTTGATGGGCATGGTTTCTGTAGAACAATTCAAACCTGCTCTCAGGGCTTCTTTTACAGCATCAATTCCCTCATAACCATAGCAAGCTACTTCAATATCTAAAATTACAAAAATTCAAAAGCTAGCACCAGTAATGACCATAAGGAAAGATAAAAGAACCAGAGATGTTGAAGTTATACAGGTATAGATACTTATGACATTAACCTCAATTAGAAATATATTTTCACAGCTGAAAATATCTGTCTATGGCTAGGTAAGTGGTCAGACCCCTGTGATCTCAGCTAGGGAAACTGAGGCAGGATCATTTTACAAAAGACAAAGATACTTATCAAACACTGTGACAGCAAAATGTCTAGATCTGTTTGGAAACTGCAACTCATTTGGCCCCGCAATTCTTTTTTACTTTATTACACTTAATTATCGTGTGTGTACAAATGCACACACAGTTGTGTGGAGGTCTGAGAGGATAACATGGGGGAGGGTCTCTCTTTCCACTATGTAGGTCCTGGGTTTCAACTCAGGTTGTTGGGCTTGTTGGCAAGTAGCTTTACTTGCTGAGCCAGCAAATCTTTTAGAACACCTGTATATATGAGTAAGTATACATTTTTGTAATTGTGAAAGTTAATAAAATCGGTATGTTTCCTAAGAGGAAATGTTAACATCTATGCACTTTTATTGGGGGCTAATGCTAGCTAGGGCTTCACAAATGCTAAGAATGTGCTCCACCCTGATTTTTATACCTCTAACCCTTTGACCAGTGGTTCTCAATTTTCCTAACCCTGCAACCCTTTAATATAGTTCCTCATGTTGTTGTGACGCCCAACCACAAAATTTTGTTCCTACTTTATAACTAATTTTGCTACTGTTATGAATCATAAACATCTGATATGCAGGATATCTGATATTCAAACCCTGTGAAAGGATCACTCAACCCGTCAGAGGGGTCGCGACCCACAGAATTACTGCCTTAGACACATGATCTTGTATCTGAACAGGAAGAATATCTGAAAATATTCCAGATGATTGACATAGGGTCAATACAGAGGCATGGAAGGATATCACTGTCCTGTCGAAATATTATAAGTTGTATACCAAGGCGAAATATTAGTTCTTTTTGTTAAAGGGCTAAATTAAGGTTAGTTGAACTTCCAGGACTGTTTTCATTTGTGCCAATACATTTTATGCTTTTGTGGAAGTAATTTCTTGGGCGATGGGTATGAGATTGTTGTTACAAAAGAAAAATATTTAGAAAAATTTGTAGTTGTTGATGTAGCAACACATATTTTGGTAAGTCTTATTACTTAACAGCTTGTTTAGGCACGTACAACAGTTAAAGTCATTTAAAAGCCATTTACCTGCTCGAATTTTGACAGCTTGTGGGGTCAAACGCCTATTGATATTGTTAATGAGTACTTCTCGTTCATTTTCATTCAAATCTAAACTATCCAAGATAGATGGATCTCTGAGGAAAAAAAATAAAACAAGAAATGTCAAGGCAATATTACTAATAACGGTGAAACCAAACACCTGACTACAGAATACTACAAATAACAATAAAGCATGAGTTTCAGCATAGAAGTTGAAATCTTGATTTTGCACACAATTTTAACTATGTGTTCTTTTTCTCTTCCGAAATGTGTAAATTGAGGATGAACAGTGTGTCACAGAACTGCTTTATTAAATGAAGGAATGCAGGTAAAGCACTTAGTATATGACAAACAGAAAACACCCTGATTATCAAAACGAACTTTGGCTAAAATAAGCAATTTAATACCTTTCAATATGAATCTGACATTCTATTGTAATTAAGTATTTTTGTGTTATTAGAACTCTATTTCAAGGACTTAGAATCTAGCTTGGAAAGAACAAGTATTTGGGCAGCAGGACAGGAAGGTATACTGCCAGTTAGTGAGGTTGGGAAGGACTTCATGCAGAAATCAGCATTTCATCTGATCCTCCCAAGTGTCTAAGACCTGGATCATTACATCAGGTAAGGGCTTAGCTAACACTGGTAATAAATGGAAGAGAGAAAGAATAAGAGAGAGCTGGGTGGTGGTGGTGCATGCCTTTAATCCCAGCACTCCTGTCTTGACACCCCCCACTACCACCACCCCATAAGGGTAACTAGAAGAACAGTAGACCCTAACAAGCACAGGCAGAATGTCACAGAAAGTTATAATATGCAAAAAAGGTCTAACATGAGCAAGCAGCCAAACTAATAACATGGGGACTTAATGAAAAGTGATAGAATCTGTATATAGGGGACTTTTCATTTAGCTTGCACAAAGTAACAAGACAAATCGAAAGAGAGTTACATTCTCATACTGAATTCACAGACTGACATTTACAATCAAGAAACACACAAAGCTGTTGACTGACTTCATCAATAAGGAGGGGCATGTAAATGAATTAGGGCAAAAAGAAAAAGAATCTGACATATATACCAAATGATGGTTAAGATGAGGGAAAACAGCAATATCTACTTATACAGTCGCTAAGGGAATATAAACTATAGAACCAATTTGGAGTGTAATTTGGCAAAACCAAACAGATGTAAATATGTTTGTACATATTTATAAATCTAGAAACCTTCAAAGGTAAATATACATTCATTTATTCACAACACTGTTTGAAAAATTGGACAAAAGGAGAAATTAAATCTCTTAATAGAGGAACATAGAGTGCATAGTCCCAAAATGAAATGATACACAGATTATGAGGAAGTAGGTACATCTTCAATATGGAAAAATCTTATTCAACCTTATAAGGCAAAATGTCACTTGAGAGGTAAAACAATGGATTAAAGTTTACATATACAACTTATCCTACTTGTATTTTATGGACTTGCAAAATCTTGTGCTGTGGAATATTAGTTGAAGATGTGTTTCATATGCTGTGGAACATTTGTTTAATAATGCACAGATGTGTTGTACTTATTCTTTTATGCGTATTTGTTTAACTCTGTGAAGCTGTGCTACTTTGCCTCTCTAAAACATCTGATTGTTCTAATAAAGAGCTGAATGGCCAATAGCAAGGCAGGAGAAAGAATAGATGGGGCTGGCAGGCAGAGAGAATAAATAGAAGGAGAAATCTGGAAGGAGGAGACCAAGGAGCGAGGAAGGAGAGAAGGACCCCAGGGGCCAGCCACCCAGCTACACAGCCAGCCCTGGAGTAAGAAACAAAGGTATATAGAAAGGTAAAAGCCCATAGGCAAAAGATAGATGGGATAATTTAAGTGGAGAAAAACTGACTAGAAACAAGCCAAGCTAAGGCTTTGCATTCATAAATAAGAATAAGGGCTGGAAAGATGGCTCAGAGGTTAAGAGCACATGCTGCTTTTCCAGAGGTCCTGAGTTCAATTCCCAGCAACCACATGGCGGCTCACAATCATTTATAATGAGATCTGGTGCCCTCTTCTGGCCTGCATGCATATATGCAGACAGAACATTGTATACATAATAAATAAATCTTTAAAAAAAATAAAAATAAATAAATAAATAAGAATAAGCCTCCATATGATGATTTGGGAGCTGGGTGTCAGGGCCTCCCAAAGAGCAAAGAGCCAAAAGAGTAAAAAAAAATAACAATTATAATCTTTGGACTAGAAATAGTTTGCATTTTTCCAAGATTTTGGAGTATTTATCTATACAAATGAAGTATCTCTGAGAGGAGAGCCCGGTCTAAATGTGAAATTCATTTACAACTGTTTGTACCTCATACAGACACATTAAAGAACATTATTTATAAGCATCTTTAGCGTGTCTGCATTTTAACCATCATTTGTCACAGGTCAGGCATATATGTGGCATAATGTTAGTACGCAAACTTTCAGATTTTGTAATTTTTTTGTGCTTCTAGATTAGAGATGCTCAAAATGTATATTGTAAAACTGTGAAAATAACATACAATTATTAATGTTGCGGAATATTTGTACACTGTGTGAAAATGTGTTGCTGTGATTGGTGTAATAAAAAACTGAAAGGCCAATAGCTGGGCAGGAAAGGATAGGTGCAATTTCTGAGGACAGAAAAGAGGAGGAGGAGAAGGAATCTAGACGCATAGAGAGCCACCAGTGAGACATGGACATACAGAATGAAGGAGAGGTAAAAAGCCACGTAATAGACTGTAGATTAATAGAAACAGGTTAATGTAAGTTATAAGAGCTAATGGGACAAGCCTAAGCTAAAGGGCAAGCTTTCATAATTAATGTGAGGTCTCTGGGTCATCATGTGTAAGCTGGCAGCAGAAGAAAAAGCTGACCACAAACGACTTCAGGATGGCACTTACTACTGATGAGGGAGGAGACTGGATATGGAGAGAGAGGAAAAACATTGTTTCCAGTTACTTCAGAAATCCACTTTTTTGGTTTTTCAAGACAGGGTTTCTCTGTGTAACAACCCTAGCTGTCCTGTAATTCACTTTGTGAACCAGGCTGGCCTTGAACTCAGAGATCCTCCTGGCTCTGTCTCTGAGTGCTGGGATTAAAGCCATGCACCACCACAGTAGGCTAGAAATGTAGTTTCTTAATTAAAAGAAATAAGGTGAAGCACACATGGAAGAGTCAGTATTAATTAAAACTGGACAACTGCTACCTGAGTGATGAAGTGAAAGAACATTGTTAAGAGAAGGCAACTAAAATACAACTAAGACTTAGTGGTAATGGAGAATGCTAGAAAAACAAATGCAAGACGTTAACAAGGCCAGGTGGTAATGGTTTGCCATTAGCATACATACTGACTAGACTGTGGCTGAGTAATTGTGTGGTATATGTTTGTGCCTTGGATTCTATATCCCATATAAAAACCCCCAAAACTATTGACTAAGGAACACAGAGTAGAAGGATAAATAGCACTGAAGAGTGAACAGTATAAGAGCTGGATGGAGACAGTATGCCTGGGCTTAAATACTGGTGACACAAACTTTGGAATGTGTGACCTTGAACAAACTGACATCTGCCTCAGTTTCTTCAATTATAACACAAGGACAAGACCACATACATCATAGGATGCTAGGATTATGGAATTGCAGCTATTATTTTTCTCTTCTCTCTTACAACATCTCACACATACAGAGTCACACCAGGAAATTTGGTATGCTGGGGATTATGACAGGCCTAGTCTTCCTGTCTCATTCAAAGGGCTGGGAAAACCAGCTGTCAGCAGAACAGGGGCTGGGAATGAACAGTGGGGAGAGTTCATGCAGCATTATCATTTATGAAGGAACAGGAGGAAAAGATGTAGAGACAGCAAGCAGGGACAAGTAGATGGTTACTAGAGAGGGCATGATGCTGCCTACAAGAGATTCAAGGGAAAGATGAGAAGTAGTATTTTGACTTAAATGGAGAAAACTAGAATATTTTTAGGATAAAGGCAGAAATTAATAAAGAAAAAGGCTGAAGATCCAAGCAAAGGAGCTTTCAGAGTTAGTAGGCTATAGGGTTGGTCTGAGCTGAAAGGGCATGAAGCCCAGGAGCACAGGAGAAATGTGTTCAAATGGTCTGGAAGAAGATGGGTAGAGAGAAGATCACCAAGAGTCAGTGACTAGGAGGGTTTCTGAGGAAGAACACTGAGAAACTCTAAAACAGCCACCACAAAAACAGGGAGAGGAAATGGCCAAGAGCAGAGATGTGGGGCAGCATGAAGACACAGCTGAGCTGAGACCCTGAACACACAGATACCAAATGACTACTTTTTCTAGCAGTAGTCAGTAATCGACAATTGCAGAGAAGTTGGGAGTTATTAGCTGAAGACTGGATATAAGAGAAGGAGAAACAGAGCAAAAGCTCTACTACTGGCAAGAAAGTTATTGAAATGATATCTCATGAAGATTGCATGTTAGCTGACAAAGTCAGGAAAGGAAAGGCTACAGACACAAAGAAAAACAGGTTTGGAACCAGAGCCTAATATGTAAGAATTTAAGAAGAAATACAGTAGGACCCCAGTGAAAGACCAAAATCTATGAACTACAGTTTTTTAAAGGCAAAGCTAACCTAGTTTAAAAGGTCCATTGTGAGGCCACACAGAAGGTAAGCTAATGGGGCATGCGATGAAGGTCCAAACACTGCACTAAGCAAGAGGCTGTACTGTTTTGGATGAGACGTCCACATTGGTCCTGAAATCATCCAGACAATGACTTGGAAATGGAAATTTACAAGGAAGAAGTATGAGATGAAACCAAGTAAATACGGCATATGGAAACTATACTGGACCAGATAGGATAGGCCCACATCACAGGCCTTCTATATAGAAGTATTTTTAAAGCTAACTTTGACAAGGACCTAATATATGGGTGTTGTATGACTAGATGCTAGGTAATCAACCTGTGTGTTAATACTTAGCAGGTGAGACATAAAGGCAGAATCAAGGTGTTCTTACGAGACTGCATGCTTAAAGGCATCGTAAGCACCATATCCAGGTTTTTTGTACTTGTCATCAAAGACCCAGGCAGTCCTCTGGAACAGGCTTTCCAGTTGCTCATCCTTGGTATATTCTAGTACTTCAGCAACATGGCGAAGAATGCTATAAACCTAGGTACAAAATGAAGAACTCAGTATTTGAAAATTAGAGAGCCAAAGAAGAGGCACTGTTATATTTTAGCAGAAAATGTAATTTTACTCCAATAATTCCTGAACAATAGCATCTCTAACTGTAAGTTCTTTCTCCATAAAGAAATATTCACTACTTCATAATAATTAACTGAAGTGAGTATAACAAGTAGAAATATGACACAACTTAGGGCATTCAAACAAATTAACATCTCTGAATTTGTTTCACTTGCAACAAGGCACTTAGTATCTTTCCTTACTAAGAGAGCTCTTGCATAGATCAAGTATATACAAAACTACACTGTTATAAGGAGAAAACTGTTATGAGAGCATAGAACCAATTGAGATTTTAATATTTCTTTTGCTGTTATCATTTAATAATTATCCTTCCATTTACTTACCCATCAATCTCCCTAAAAAATACAAATTTAGAGAAAAATATCTAAGTTGTTATTTCACGAGCTAGGAAGATGGCTCTGTGAGTGGGTAGAGATGCCTATATCTCATAAAACAACAGCATAAACAAGAGTATGTTAACAGGCTGATAAAATGAAATGAGCAGTTTAGGACCCTTTCTTAGTCAGTTTTGAAGTGAACTATGTTAAGAGGGACGACCAGAGTCCAATCCCCAGAACCCACATGGCAGAAGCAGAGACTTGGTCCCCACAAGTGTCCTCTAACCTCTACATGTGTACCATGGCACACACACACACAAACACTAAAACAAACAAACAAGCAAATGTAATAAAAAAAAAGTTAGCCGGGCGGTGGTGGCGCACGCCTTTAATCCCAGCACTCGGGAGGCAGAACCAGGCGGATCTCTGTGAGTTCGAGGCCAGCCTGGGCTACCAAGTGAGTTCCAGGAAAGGCGCAAAGCTACACAGAGAAACCCTGTCTCGAAAAACCAAAAAAAAAAAAAAAAAAAAAAAAAGTTTATATTTCACTTCAAAACTGACTAAGAAAGGGTCCTAAACTGCTCATTTCATTTTATCAGCCCAGGAACATACTCTTGTTTATGCTTAGCTTCCCATTTGGTAGGACTATAGGTGCACAACACTGTTCCAGGCAAATACTCAATCTGACAGTGTCCTAATGAGACCAGAAACATGCTAATTTCCTAGAGCAGTGCTTTACAAACAGGACCAAGCTAACACCTTTTTTTCTTTCTTTTTTTTTTTTTTGGTTTTTCGAGACAGGGTTTCTCTGTGTAGTTTTGGAGTCTATCCTGGAACTCACTTTGTAGACCAGACTGGCCCCAGAACTCACAGAGATCAGCCTACCTCTGCCTCCTGAGCATTGGGATTAAAGGCGTGCACTATCACTGCACTATCACTGCCTGGCTACACCTTTATTTCTTTGACAATATAAAGAATCAAACACAGGGCCTTCTCCATCCTCTTACCTCTCAACTACAATCCTAGTCTCTCATTTTGAGACACGGTGGTATTACGTAGATCAAGCTGACTACAAACTCCTATGCTGATTTCAAATGTTGGGAATAAAGGCATGTACCACTATACCTGACTTGAAATTCTACATTTCTAATATGTAGTCTCGTAATGCCAAAGGGGTTAGCCCTGAATGACAAGTTTTACTGAAAAGAGGTTTTACCAAAAAAAAAAAAAAAAGCATTTATTTCACATGCTTCAGATGTATAAACACATAAAATGAAAGGAGAGATCTGGATCATGGTCTGATGGACTAGGGATCTTTATTTATTTTACTGGGCATCTTAGTTTCTTTTCTGTTGCGGGGATAAAATCCGCCAACAAAGGCAACATAAGGGAGAGAGGTTTATTTGGCTCCCAACACCAGGGAAGTCAGAGGCAGATGAGAAAACCGGTCACATTCGCAGTCAACAGTAGAGTATGAATCAGTGTATGCACGCAGGCTAGTGCTTAGCTTGCCCTCTCTACTTCGTACAGGCCAGGATCTCCCGCCAGGAAATGGTCCCACTCACAAATAAGACAGATCTTCCCACATGAATTAACCTTAACCAAGACATTCCCTCACAGGTGCACCTGAGGCCTGCTTTTCAGGTGTCAAACTATGATGTTGTATTAACCAAAATTAAAACTTTTTATTCAAACATTGTCTTGGTATTTTATTTTGCGGATAGGAACCCACACAGCAGAAAAGAACAAAGCACTAAAAAAAGCAAAGAAACCAGAAACAATGTCATTAAAAACAGAGATTTAGGGGCTGGAAAGACTGCTTACTTGGCAGGAGCACCACTGGTCTTGTAGAAGACCTAGGTTCAATTCTCAGCACTCACAACTATTTAAAACTCCAGTTCCAGAGTATCTGATACCCTCTTCTGACCTCCTTGAGTACCAGACACAACCATAGTGCATACACATACATGTAGGCAAAACACTCATATACATAAAATAAATAAAGCTTAACAAAGAGAATCAACTCACAGTTTTGGATTTTGTGAATTTGTCTTCACATTTGATTGCTTCCTCTGGAGAAACTCTTCTTTTTGACAAATCAATATATCCTGTATGAAAATATTTTAAAATAAATTTTATTTGTTCAAGTGTAAACATATGATTAGAAACAATTTTATAAGCAAATGTATCTGACTGAGAAGCTTACAATTATCCCCATTAAAACCATATTGATAAAATACTGCTATAAGATGAGAAATTTAGATAAAATTTCAGAAACAAAATTTTTTTTTTTTGGTTTTTCGAGACAGGGTTTCTCTGTGTAGCTTTGCGCCTTTCCTGGATCTCACTCTGTAGACCAGGCTGGCCTCGAACTCACAGAGATCCACCTGGCTCTGCCTCCCGAGTGCTGGGATTAAAGGCGTGCGCCACCACCGCCCAGCTTTATTTTTTAATGTTTTAATCTAAGAAATTGCAGCAAAAAGTTATAAAAATTTACTTTTATGCCTTCTTCTAAAAGTGCTAGTTTCAATTTGATGTAGGTCTATGATTTTAGGTTATTTTTTAAAGGTAGTATTTATGAATCATGCTTCATATTTTTTAGCATATGGCCATCCAATTGTCTCAGGATTATTATTTTTTAAATTATTTATTTTTATTGTACGTGCCTTGGTGTTTTGCTTACATCTATGACTGTATGAGGGTGTCAGATCCCCTGGCGGTAGTTACAGGCAGTTGTAAGCTGCCATATGGGTGCTGGGAATCGAACCCAGGTCCTCTAGAATAACCAGTACTCTTAACTGCAGAGCCATCTCTCCAGTCCCAGCATTATTTTTAAAAAGACAATGTTTCTACCACTCAGTTGCTTTTGTAACCTTGCTGATAACCGAATGCATAAATAAGAGCACATATAATTTTGAATGTTAAAACAGATTGCCTCTCCGTCCTGGGGTTAAAGGTGTGTGCCACCATGCCTGGCTCCATTTGATCCTGCCTTACTACTTTATACACCGTTATATACATAAGTCTTTTCTTTTCCTGACACCCCTAACTCCACTCATTCCTGGTGCTGGAGCTCAAACCCAAAGCATCATATTATAGGCAAGGCCCTTCCATTGAGGTATACGCCCAGACTCTCTCATTTTCTCTTCAATTAAAAACCTAATCATTTTAGGTCTTTAATCTTTTTAACATAAGCAATAACATTTATAAAATCTCCCTGCAGCCTTAATACATGGGTGCTCAATTTAGCAAATGTTTGCTTTCTCCTCTCAAGATACAATGATAATGATTCAAACAAATTTCAATATGATAAGAGAACATATGATTTCAACCCTCTTAAATTTACTCAAAGCTCTATTATGGCCCAACTTATTATTTTAGTGAGTTTGACATGCAATCTGAAACAAATGTATATTCCATTTTTTGTGGGTATAGTGTTCTATAAATTGTTCAACTTTTATAATGCATTCCCCCCCAACCCTTTTCTTTTGGTTTTTCGAGATAGGGTTTCTGTGTGGCCCTGGCTGTCCTGGAACTCACTGAGATCTGGCTGCCTCTGCTTCCCAAGGGCTGGGATTAAAGGTGTGGGGCACCACTGTGCAGCCTGATATAGCTCTTAAATTAACTAGTCAAAAGTTATCTAAACCTCTAACTATAATTATATATTCATCTACTTTAAATTTTTACTTCACATCACTAATATCTATTGGGCACATATATATAGATGACTATTTGTAGTTGTTGTTGGTTTTTTTTTTTTTAAAACTCTTTGGGGGCCTGCCATCCAGCTCCCAAATAAATACAAGAAGACTTACCCTTAAAAAAAAAAAGATTTATTTATTACATATACAAGTGTTCTGCCTGCATATATCCCTGCAGGCCAGAGAGGGCACCAGATCTCATTACAGATGGTTGTGAGCCACCATGTATTTGCCGGGAATTGAACTCAGGACCTCTGGAAGAAGAGCCAATGCTCCTAACCTCTGAGCCATCTCTCCAGCCTTAACTTGGCTTGTTTCTAGTTAGCTTTTCTAACTTAAATAATCCCGCTTTTTTTTAAACTATGGGCTATTCTATATATCTTTCTTTGCTTCTTACTCTGTGGCTGGCTGTGTGGTTGGTTGGCTGGCCCCTGGCATCCTCCTGTCCTTTCCTTGCTCTTCCCCCTTGCTCTTCTCTTCCCTAGATTTCTCCTCCTATTTATTCTCTCCACATGCCAGCCCTGCCTATCCTTTCTTCTGCCTAGCTATTGGCTGTCCAGATCTTTATTAGACCAATCAGGTGTTTTAGGCAGGTAAAGTAACACGTTAACTTTACAGAATTAAACAAATGCAACATAAAAGAATGCAACACATCTTTGCACCATTAAATATTCCACAGCACAGATGAACGTAACGCATCTTCAACTCATATTCCACTGTGTGTCTTAATCATTACAAAATGTCCCTGCTTAATTCTCGCTTACTGTATCTGTTATTAACAGATATTCTAGTGTTACTATGTCAGCATAGCATCTCTCTTACATCTATGATCCATCCACCCATCCATCCATCCATGAGACAGGTCTTACTTAATATACTAGGCTGGATGCACCAACATGCCTGGCTCCATCTGCTTATTTTCAGTAAAGTATGTCTCCTGTAGACAGTATTACTGTTCGGTCTTGCTTTTTAAATCTAGCCTACGAATCTTTGCCTTTTAATTGGAATATGTGTTTGACTTATATTTAGTATAATTATTAATGTTAACAGGATTCAGATCTATACTTCAAAGTATTTGCTTTCCTTTTCTCCAACTTGGTTTTCATTTTTCTCCTGTCTTCTAAGTAAACTTAGTATAGTCAAGAATTTTTTTTTTAGAAGTACTTTTTAATTTTATTTGTATGGGTACTGTGCCTATGTGTGTATGTGCATGTCTGGTGCTCTAAGGCCAGAAGAGGGTGTTGGATCTCCTGGAACTGGAGGTACAGATGGTTGTTAGTCACTATGTGGGTGTTGGGAATTCAATCTAGGTCCTCTAGAAGAGCAGCCAGTGACTGCTAAGCCTTCTCTCCAGCCCCTATCACCAGCTTTTTAAAAACTACAATACAATTACATCATTTTGTCCCATCCCTTTCTTCCCTTTAACCCCTTCCATGTATCCTACCTGTGTGTTCTCTCTCAGATACAGTCTCTTTTTCTTTGTTGTTGCACACATACACATATTTCTAAGTATATAAACACAACCTGTTCAGTCTGTAAAATGTTACTTGTATGTATATGATTCCAGGTCTGACTACCTGGTATTAGATAGCCTTAGAAGAGAACCTACCACCACTACTTTATTAAATTAGCATAATTCTTAACTACATTGTAAGTACATTGTAAGTATTTATACTTATACCCACAGATAAGTGTAGTTCTCATCTATCAATGGCCTTTTGCTGAGTCTTTTTATTTTTAGTGGTTGTTTCAAGAATTACAATATACATCCTGCTTATTGTCAGTAGACCAGACTGGCCCCCAATTCAAGAGATCCACCTACCCCTGCCTCCCAAGTGCTGGGATTATAGGTACGCCACCAACACCCTATTTTTTGTTTGTTTGTTTTTGAGACAGAGTCTGTGTAGTCTGACAGTCTTGGAACTAACTCTGTAGACTAGATTGGCCTCAAACTGAGATCTGCCTACTTCTGCCTCCTGAGAATTAAAGATATGGACCACCATACATGTACCTATGTATTCTTGATGTTCTTCTCATACTTGTGGTCTCAATAACTTGAGTGAGAAAGACTTTCTGAGGGCCAGCCAATTCTTAGAAGAGTTAGCAATGGGTTTGTATTATATAAACTACTCAATCTGGAATCTACATATTTTTACAAAGTATATCAATATTGTACTTACCCTTTATCAAGTCAGAAGGAATTAGATAAATTACTGGCAACCCTTTTATCCCAACTCCTTCCAGGATTATTCAAACTGGCCAGGTAGGTCTGTTAGTCACTGCATGCTGCCAGAATCTAAGAGCATACTGGAAGGTGGGTATGGTAGGTAGCTCATGTCTATAACCTCAGTAGGGAGGCAGGATTATGAATTTGAGGCCAACCTAGGCTAATATAATAAGATGCCGCTTGCTCCCTGCCATCACTACCAAAAACAAAGCCAAATAACTATGCTAGTTTACTCTTGTGGCTCCTTCTGCTGCCTCTCTCAAACTAGGGCTTGCCCAAGTTGCCATGCATATCATGACATGCCTTCCTTTGGGAATCTTAAGAAAAATCTCCTTTGAAGATACTGTTCTTCTCGAGTTATCACTCAGTGACTTTCATAAATTTACATCTTTAATGGTAAAAATAAGACAAGCAACTAAATGCATTGTAAAGAAATTAAGAGAAAGGGGAAAAAGAGCATTTTAAAATTAAATTCATTTGAGGGACCACAAGACTAGTCTAGAGTATTACTATTTCCTTAATGCAGTTCTATCTGGCAATAAATTCCTAGTTTCTCATCACATGAAAACATCTCCATTTTTGACTTTCATTGTTTGGTATTATTTATTACTGGATACACAATTCTAACTTGACTTTTTTTGTTCTTTCCAAGGCCTGACATCTATTAGTGACTTCTGAGTATACCAGAGTACTTTGTATCTCCACCCCTACATACTATGTACTTTTTTTTGTGCGTGTGTCCCCACAATGTCTGGGTGTGCTGATGTGCAGTTTTACTACTATTTATACGATAAAAACCCATGGGTCTTTTCCAGTCTGTAAACTCAGGGTTGGATTTTAAACATTTATTTTGGGTGGGGGGCATCTCACTATAACCTAGGCAGGCAAGGGCCTAACGTTTTTTTTTTTTAAAATACACTTTCCGCCCCTCTCCTTGTCTACTGGTATAGTACTTCTGATACTAGATGGTTGCTGATGTTCTATCTGTATTCTTTTCCCCAATATTTTCAGTCCTTTAGATTGGCTAATTTCAGTGTTTACCAATGTTTTGTCATCTTCAATCTTTTAGCCTATCCAGTGAATTTTTCATTTCTAGAATTTCAGTAAGTAATTTATAAAGACTTCCTAATTTCTTTTTTAAGATTTCCTTTTGTCCATTCTTTAAAAGAGTATTTTCCTAATGTGTTTGGGTAGCTTAACAATCATTTTAAACATTCTTGTTACCGAATTTTAACTTGGATTACCTCTAGATCAGCCCTTAGAAACTACTCCTTGGCCTTGTTTTGTTTTCTTGCCCCCCAAAGGGGTCATGACCCACAGGTTGTTCTATACTCCCGCTCTATTCTTGATCATTATCATCATTTTTTATTTGCTGTGTCTATCTAGGGCTTTCTGTGGTTAAACCAAGTTTTATAGCAGGATCTTAGGTGCTGAACTTGAAGCATCTTCAGTATGCACTTGGGGAAAAGACACAAAGACAGAAAAGTGATCCAGCACAGCTCCTTTCTTCCAAGTGTGGACTTTCAGTTTTGGACAGATTTTGATTTCACCTTGTCATACACAGTTAATTTTTACACATGTCTGGAGTTTACAGCTGTTGGTAAAAGTCTTGTCCAACAGGATCTAACATTCTCATATTAAAAACAGATCTCCTTGGTGGGCATGGCAGTGCACACCTTTAATACTAACCAGCACTCCAGAGACAGAGGCAAGCAGATCCCTGAGTTCGAAACCAGCCTGGTGTACAGAAAAAGTTCCAGGACAGTCAGAGCTACACAGAGAAACCCTGTGTTGGAAAACAAAACAAAACAAAAAATCAAAACATAAAAAGATGTCCTGGGCTGTAGAGATGGCTTAGTGGTTAAGAGTACTAGCTTCTCTTTTAGAGGACCTGGGTTTGATTCCCTGCATACCCATGACTGCTCACAACTGTCTGTAACTCCAGTTCCGGGGTATTCAATGCCCTATTCTGGTGTCTGAGGGCATGGGCAGGCAGGTGGTGCACAGGCATACATGTAGGCAAAACACCCATACACATAAAAAGTAAACAAATAAAAATGAAACAAAACCCTCTACAGGCTCTTTTGTACTTTGCTTTTATCCTTACCTCGGAGTCCTTCCCACATTAGAACAGTCAGATCTCATTCTAAATAAAAATGCCAACATAGTTAACCAATCTACATTTTAATTGCTTGTTTTAAATTAACACAGTGCAAAAAGGTTCTGCCATAGAAATAATTTTACATATATCTATTGTATTTTTCTGAAATATCCTTCTTGATGGCATCTGAAAATACACCTAATTCCTTTGCAGGTGTCTTATGTAATAAAGAATTACAAAACAAGGCAGTATTTGGCTCTGTTTTGGAGCAGCGATGTGAAGACTTAAAGCTGAGAATGTGCTAGCAAACTCAATGGTAGGGGAGATTAAAAAAACAAGTCTAGTCATCAGAGGTATGCAGTTGTTTATTCCTGACAGTAATCAGCTGACCTGAAACTAACACCTAATGAATTACAGTGAGTTTGCTAAAGCCAGTACCTATTTAATAGTACTGTATGATTTACATGGAATCCAAAAAAAAGATGAGTAAAAAAGAAAATGGATATTCATTCAGCACTGTCTGAAAGATTTTGCAGGATCTACAGGTGGGGGGATGACACAAACATTCTAACTGCCAGAGATACTGGAGTTTAGTTGTGTGTATGTATGTATGTATGTATGTATGTATGTATGTATGTATGTATGCATGCACACAGCATAATTCTTTTCCAAAGCTTATACAAAATATTCCTAAAATCGCCTGGAGGAAGTGGCACAAGTCTTTAATCATAGCACTCAGGAGGCAGAGGCAGGCAGATCTCTGTGAATTCAAGACCAGCTTGATTTACAAAGTTGAGTTCCAGGACAGCTAATGCTGTTACTCAGAGAAACCCTGTCTCGAAAAATAAATAAATACAAATTCCTAAAACCCATTCACTTTTATCTCACATCTATGTTTACCCAGTTATCTCACTGCTAGTTTAGTTTTAAATCAAGAAAAAACCATTAGTAGACATTCAAGTCTACTAATAATGAAGGGCTTCCTATCAGGCATTGCAGACAGGTTTTGCCCTTTCTTCCTCTCCCTTGCTAAACCATTAGATTACCTTCCTAAAGCTTGCCCCCAAGGTCTAGTCCCTTATTTGGCCACCAACTCATTCCTAGACAAAGGTCTAGTAATCAAAACTCACTATTTGACTAACCTGTCCAATCAGGACTTAACAACTCATCTTAACACAGATTTGTTCTTTTTCTCCTTAAAAACCTACTCCTGCAAAAACACCCGCTGTCTGCCTTTGCCCTATCCAGAGGTGCAGCCCCTCACCCCTAATAAACCTCTGTGCTGAGAGCTTGCTGTCTGTGTGTTCTGAGCAGACTCCTCCCAAGGGCCTCCCTTACAAATACAGATGAGTTAACTACTACTCTAGGGTTCTTTCTTTTGGATTATAATGACTTAATTACCAAAATTCTTATAAATACTGAAAAATTTCAAGTTATTTGGCCACAAAACTAACTCTGGAATGTACTTATTAAACTACTACTACAGTAAAAGTTTTTTTACTTAGCTAATTGGTACCCTCTAAAGATGTTTTATTTAAAATTTTAGACAAATGAAACTAGGCTTGTGCATATGCAGATGTGGGTATGTTCATGTGATTGCATGTGTGCCTACACATGTATGCTACATGTGAGTCAAGGCTATAGGAGAATCTCGGGAGTGGTTTGATTTTGAGATTGGTCTCTTGATGGCCAGGAACTCAGTAAGTTCAGCTGGCTGGTCACGAATCCCCAGATTTTTCATCAACCCAGGGTTGGGATTACCAGCCTGTGCCTTCAAACCTAGCCTTTTGTTCTGGGACTGAGCTCACCCTCCCCAAGCTTGCATATCAAGCACTTACTTGACTGGTTATCTCCCCAGCCCTTCAACAACTTTGCAAGTAAAAGAATTTTAGTAGTTTAATGACAGTGTATTTTAAAATATATACTTTTAAACAAGTTTTTCAAACAGGGAGCATTGTAGTTTTGCAATTCATATTTCTTAGCTATTTTTTCTCACTTACCCTTTTCTTTGTCCACTCTAATGACAACTACACACTCATTTCTGCCAATGCGGATCAGTTTGTTTATAGAACGGATACGTCTTCTGGACAATTCACTAAGAAGAATCATGCCTTCAATGTTATTGTATTCCAACAAGCTGACGTAAGCTCCCATTTCAGCAATGGATCTTACATTCACCATCACTACATCTTCCACCTCAGGGAATTTGTGTTGATAAAATCTACAACTTAGACCCGGCATTCTGCAATTTAAACAAACAAATACATAAATAAATAAAGTGAATTTTGTAGACTTTGACAATGGAAGAACACAACAAAGGAAAATAGACACTAGTCTCCTCATCTCTTTAAACATCAGAAAATGGACAGATACCCAGGAACCAAATTTTAGTTTTTATTTGCTCCATAGTTTTGCAATGCTTAGATAATCACTTTCAGAGAAACCATAAAAAATAATGACTATCTATAAAGTGCTGTGAGAGCTAAGGATTAAAGGAATATGTCAAGAGTAAAACACTATTTTAATATTACCACTTAAGTAGGACATCGTGGTGCATACCTGTAATTCCAAAGTTCTGGAGGTTGAGCCAGAAGGATCACAAGTTTGAAGATAGCCTGGTCTATACAGCTAGATGCTATCTTAAAGCAAAAAGCAAAGCAAAAACAACCCCCAAACACAGTAAACCAGCACCCATCATTTAAGAACTATCACAGACCAGGAGGCATCACTATAACACGATTTCTAACATTACTTAAGCTACTCTTTCTCCAAGTCAGCTCAGATGGCATCCCCTACCACACAGCATACAAAGGGAAGACTACTCCTTAATCAATATGGTAAATGTTACAACCAGTCCTTTTGTATGCTGCAGACTGAGCTAAGTTCCTATTTACTCAAGTAGCAAATCCTTTCTTACTTGCCTCTCATGAACTGCACCCCTAGTCTATTATCACTGTAGCAAAAACTACAGAATCACAACCTAAAAATTTATTAAGGGGCTGGAGAGATGGCTCAGTGGTTGAGAGCAAATGCAGGTTCGGTTTCTAGCACTCTGCTCACAACCATCTGTAACTACAGTTCAAGGGAATCTGATGTCCTCTTCTGGCCCCTGTGGGCACTTCAAGCACACAACACCCATGGCACACGCCTTTAATCCCAGCACTTGGGACGCAGAGGCAGATGGATCACTGTGAGTTCAAGAACAGCCAAAACTACACAGAGAAACCCTATCTCTGTTTTTAAAACAAGTAATTAGTCCACAGTCATTATAATTTTTAAGTTGTATTAGTCTCCAACAGTTCGAGACACTAGGGTCTTGCCTATGCTAGGGAAGTACTTCACTACCAAGCTCTACCCCAGTTCTTCTATTTTTATTCTGTTAACAAATATGCCTAATCTTGAGAAGAGCTCTATAAATCTCTACAGTTCAAGTGTCTTTTAATCTCCATCCATTAACAATATTCAAAATGATTCCCTTTGATCCACCCAATTTCCAGCACCATCTCTTTAGTGACCCACATGCTGAAATTCCTACCAGTTAGCACTATACTTTAAAAAGGAAGTCCTCAGACTTTAATTGTAGCTGAGGACTTTTATGTTTTCCTACTAATCATAACCTACTTACTGTGTCAGAGCTCAGAAGACAGGTAGCAAATAGCACCTGAAGGCCTAAGGAACTCATTGTGAAATTTTAGTGACTTACTTCCTTGTTAATTGGGACTAATGCATCAACAGAATTAGATACTCAGCCATGTTTAGGGTCACATGCCTTTAATCCCAGCACCCAGAAGGCAGAGGCAGGCAGATTTCTAAGTTTGAGACCAGCTTGGTCTACAGAGTGAGCTTCAGGACAGCCAGGGTTATACAGAGAAACCCTGTCTCAAAAAACCAACCAACCAACCAACCAACCAACTAACCAACCAAACAACCAACCAACCAAGAATGAGACTTTCCACCCAGCATATGGAACAACAAAGTTCTGTCCCGGTAGGGTCTGAAAACTACTACCTGACATGCATATTTCTACTAACAACTGGGAACATGTATGTGGGACTTACACATGCTTATATCAGGTAGGGCTATTATTACATGATCCTAGTTCACTGCCTAGCTCTTTGAGGTTTGAGGTATCACTTTCTCTCTAGTTCTCCCTATTTGTAGATAAGGAAATGGAGGGGCGGGATGAGCAACTTGCTCCTTTATATATTGATATGCAGTGAAAGTCAAGATTTGAGCCTATTAAATTTTGAACCAGTCTGTGCTCTTAAAATCTGGATACGTTATTAAGAAATATCACAACTAGAAACATCTAACATAAACGAAAAGCAATACTGATATACATATTCCGTGTTAGAAACACACCACAACTTAGGCTAAACTATCAGGACAGAACTAACAGTACTGTTTAGCACACAAAAGTAACGTGTGCCAGGCTCATTCTCTTGCAGCTCCACAAAACAGGGATTTAGTAAACAAAAGAAATCCGACACTCAGCTAGAATTACCCATTTGGAAACAGTTGTTTCATTTTTAAACAGTGCTTCTCTTAAGGGTGGGGGTGCAAAAGTTTTCAAATACCTGTATATGGCGAACTTGAGAATTAAACAGACTTTCAATGAATAAATGTGGAACAATTTTAGGAGATTTAATTGCTGCTAATCATATTTATTCAGCAAATTTCCCCCAAATAGTAAAGGTGATGCTTTGACTTAACCTGCTGGTTGAAGAATACAAGCAGCAGGGTAAGAGGACACAGAAGGGAGACACAGCTGCTATGTTAGAAGGCACAAATCTTTTTCCCCCCAGAAGTAAATAATGGAACACTGCTAATGCTACATTACTTACAGTAGAAAGAAAGTAGCCTGAAACTACAAAGGAATTCCTGTCATATTGGCTGACACTTTATGAAATGCTAGTAACTGTTTAAAAACAATTTTTAAAAGCCCATTCTTATTCTGTCAATGAAACAGAAATCAAGCATTTATTCAGTCCTTTCCATAATTTTCAAAGTATTCTGACTTTTTCATTTCACAATTTTGGGTAGTCACTACTAAGTACCAAACAATATGGACACAAAAACCTTCCCTAGGGAATTAAGTACTAGTGGGAAAACAAACTAGGACTGCAAGGCGCTACGAAAAACGCACAGAGAAGGGATTAACAGGAAACCAAGGAACATAAATATTAAAAGACTTCAATAATTCAAGGACAAATACATAAGTACTAAAACCACAGACTTCCTCTGTGTAACAGCCCTCCCTAGGTGTCCTGAAACTCACTTTGTAGACCAGGCTGGCCTCGAACTCACAAAGATCCGCCTGCCGCTGCCTCCTGAGGGCAGGCAAACCCAAGTCTTTTAACACTAAATCTGATGTGTCTTTTATCCACAAAGTCTCAATATATCACAGTATGATAATTCTGATTGATAAGCGTTCTCCCCCCTTCCGCTTTTAGACAGTTTCACTGTGCAGTTCTGGCTGGCCTCTAGCTCCCAGAGCGCCTGCCTCTGCATCCCGAGTGCTGGATTCCAGACGTGTGCACCACGACACCCCTCAAACTCAAGATCCCACTTCTGCCTTTAGAGTACGTAGGATTACAGGCACACACCACCGCACAGGCAGTGATGTTGTTCTGATGTTCAAAAAAAAAAAAAAAAAAAAAAAGCCACTTTTCCAAAGATATTACCCAAATTCGAAGTTAATTTCAAATACCTTCCATTATCAGTACTTTGCCCCTGTCAACAGTAGGTTCGACTTCTAGAACCAGTTAATAATCACATCACCATAGCAGATACAGGAAATAAACCTTCCAAAATAAGGTGTACTGTGTCGGGGAAAGGTCTGTTCTAAACCTTTAACACTACAACTACACCTTCTGAGGATCAGCGCCTGCCATCTGGCGTCATATGCACTGAAAAAAAGTACAAGTTCATGAAAGTAACTGACACTTCTGAGGAACTGTCGAGCTTCCCCCCTCCCACCCCAACTTAAGGAGGAGAAAAAACAAGACTTCTCGGACGCACCCCTTTTTTTTTTTTTCAAGAAACAATGTTTCTTCCGTAAAAAAAATTGAAGCATACTAGATTTCGTGTTTGTGTGTGTGTGTGTGTGTGGGGGGGATTATTAAGGAGCCCCAAGAGTGTGAACACACATTTAACTCTAAAGTTTCCCTAAATGTTAGGCTTTCAGCTTCCATAATTAAAAAGATCCCAGTGCTATTCTCTCAGTAGCTCGAACAGGGCCTAACATCATGAGTTTCAATTGCAGGGATGATTCACTCTACCGAAATGCACAACCAGAGCGAAAACTTAATGCTCTTCAACCTTAATGGTCACATTCTGGACTATCTGGGACCTGCTTTTTTTTAACTTAAACATGGTGGTCTAGCCTACTGGTTCTTTGGCGAAAACTTGGGTCTCCACTGAGTCGGGGGAAAAGTTTTGGCAGTGTCCTGGGGCGGGGGAGGGGGGGAGCCCAAATTCTCAGGCCGGGTAAAAAGCAGAGCGCTCGATCGTGCTGAGCCGGGGTGGGGTGTCGGAGCGTTCTCCAGAGGCCTCCCCACCACAAGGCGTCTTTTCTTTAAGGAGGCTGTAAAACCCCTTCACCGGGTGCCTCCGCCCGTACAACCACGTTTCCGGCTCCCAGGACCAGACCCCGGACTGGCGAGAAGACCTAGGGAGTAAGCGGCCGGCTGTGGCGACGGGGTCCGGACACTTCCCGCGCAAGGACGGGAAAGGGGGGCTGATAGCCCGGGCCTAGCCTCGCTCGACCACTCCTGTCACCGGACATAACTGAAGCGAATTCCCGGGGAAAGCGAGCTGCGGGGCCAGTCACCTGCGCTGTACGTGTCAATCCCGGACTGGGGTCCCACGCCGTGCTCCTTAGTGCCGACGAAGAGACTCTCGGTACACCAGCACCGGACGCCGAACCTCCTCAGCGTGCGCTTCGCTCAACCCAGCGCGCATGCGGACCCACCGCCCACTGCGCAAGCGCCGAGAGAGAAGGCCCTTCGTTACCACTAACCATAGAGTCTTGGTCCTCCCAATGTGAGCGGCGTGAGCCGCAGGACGGCCGGAAAAGTACGTTTCCTTGGTTCTTGGTAGACTGGGCGGAGGGAACTTGGCAAGGTTTAAAGGAAGGGGTAAGATTCTGTTTCTGGCTCCAGAATGGATTACTTTAAGTTTTCGTCAACCAAGAGATGGCGCTGTGACGGATGGTGGGACGCTGAGGAAGAGGAGGGGCGTGATCTTCGGATCCGTCACTCAGACCAGGCTGCGAGCTGCCTCGGCGAGCGGCCGGCGGGCGGCGAGGTGAAGGGATCCGGAATTCCGGGCTCGGCGCGCCTCCACATCCGGGCATTCCTCAAGTCCGGCCCTCTCCTCCCTCTCAAGTCCTCAGGCCTGTAGGAACCGGAAGTGGGGACCGGTATCCCTGTAGCCTCCCTAGCAACGCGAGAGGGTCAGGTGACACCATCAGCTGACTCCGGCGGAGGAAGGCGCCCTGGTAGCCAGTTGTGGAGGTGCAGCAGTCACGATTGCCCTGCCGGGGGCCCGCGCCCAACAGTCACCGTCAGAATGTCGGGCAAAGACCGGATTGAAATCTTCCCTTCGCGAATGTAAGTGAGAGAAATAGGACAAGTGACATCGGGCTCCGGAACCCCTTCCCGGAGCGCATTCCTGCGTACCTTTGGCCACCAGCGAGCTTCCTTGTTTTTGGGGACCGGGGTCTGCCCATGAGTTCAGAGCGAGGCTTCCTTAGGGCCCCCTCACCTCTTCCTTCTGAGCGGACAGACTAGGGGGAAAGTGGTTCCAGTCTCAACGAAAAGGAGTCCGCCTGCTGGCTTTTTTTTGGAGGTCTGATGTCATTATACTCATTTTTTCCTCCCCGCACACCCTCTGAGCTGCACACACAGTTTACATAACTGAGCCGTCGCCATCTCCGCCTCCCAGGCCTCATCAGTGCCGAGGGGGTGAGATGTAGACGTTAAAAGGTGGCTTTGACCCAAGCTCTCAGACGGAAGTTATGTGATGAGAAGCATGTAGACGGCCCCTAAGCCAAAGTGGCCCTACCGCAGCTGTCGGTTTTCATCTTGGATCCCGTCAAATGTCACCTGCTGTGGGAAGGTAGACCTGCGCTTCTGAAGCACTCCTTCAGCCTCGTGATAACCGTACTTTTTTCTACCTCTAGCCGTCACTCATGACGTCGTCACGTGGATATGTTTGGTGGGATCTTTCTCTCCCACCAATCTCTCTATGGGCTGTCTTCTGGATGATGGAGGCATCTTTAAATGCATAGCAGGTCCTCAAAAATGTTCCTTGAACCCTCGCCCTGGGACCGGCTCAGTTGCAGGGTGCCTTTCTGTGTTGGCCTACATCTTTGTCAGGGGAAATGACGTTTGTAAAGGAAAATTTGAAGTTTTCTCAAATATGCATAATAACTTGTGGAGAGTAAAGATTGCTCTTATTTGTGCTCTTTTGCCCCTTAGGAAGGAAACCAGTTTTTACTCTGATATTTAGGTCTTTTCATTGAGGTCCTGTTTTGGGGTGGGTGGAGTATGTGTGTGATGCTGTATTATTTTCCTTAGCCTATCTTTTTTTTTTTTTCTCCTCACAGAACTCGAGGACTCTTTAAATAGTCATATTTAAATCCCCGACTGAATTTCTGTCTCTGCCAGAATGTGTGTAGTTCTGAATGAATGAAAAAGAGTTTTGATTATTTTTTAAAGGACTTTTTAGCTGTCACCTCACTGACCTTGAACTGACAGACTGTACTAACCGTACAGATGGGCAAGCTGTGGAAGAGATGCAGTGCCTGTGAAGTAAATAAAGATCCAGACTTCCCCAGCGCCGTCTCGAACTCAGCATGCTATGACCCCATCCAGACTTCACCGAGACACCAAATTCCAACACGGCTTCTGGAAACAGAAGGCTATGCCCCTAGGATGGCCCCAGTCCTCCCCTCATCCCGATTAAAGTGCCGCTGAGTAGTAGTAACCCAGTGGCAGAGCTCTTGCCTAGCATACACAAGGCCCTGGGCTGAATCCCCCAGCACCTCAAAAGTGAAAATCACCATGCCTGCCCGAAACAAGTGAAACTCAAAGCCGACAGAAGAATTAAGTACTTGTTTTAGCTAACACCTGGTCCTAGACCTCATTTCCACAGAACATTTATTAAAAAGGGTTTGTTTTTTTTACAGTTGGATATATATTTTGTATAACTCATAAATGTGTCAGGGACCTGAGAGAGCCCTTCTTTGAAAGGTCATCAGCCAGAAGGATGGCTTCTCTGTGTCTCTGTATCTGGGAGGCTAGACTCCTAATTTGTTTAATTGTCAGCAAGCAGACGCAGCTGACCCAGCCACAGGTTGGACTCACCATCCCTTAGTGATTTTCATTTTTCTGGCTCTGCTTGGGTCTTACTCATCCTTTTAAAACGCCCAGGCATGTCTGCATGAACCAGAATGGAGCTCACTTTTTTTTTTTTTTTTTTTTTTTGCCTTGCTGTCAGTGGTCTCACTGTTTTTAAATAATGTCTGGCCATATTTAATCACTATTCATAACGCTGATATGTTCTTATTTTCCTTGGAGCATTTAAATTAGGACTAGGAGGTGAAAATGGGCTTCTTTTGGGCTTAGGCAAGAAAAATGATAGGCATGTAAGGGTGAAAACTTACTTGAGAGCACTGGGCCTGCTGGGCGAGAGGAAGTCAGGTGTAGGAAGTACATGTTTTTCCCGCAGCCTGACAGCGGGCTCTTTGTCATACAGTCAGATGTCTCTGATTCAGCAGGAGACACAGTCACTGTTTTAGCTGAAGGTCACACTTCTTGTTGCTTTGCTTTTTGGTAGGGCCGAGCAGCTCTGAAACAGAAAAGAACAAGTCTAACAGCCATGGTCTAGATCACACAGGACTGGTTTTGGTTCCACTTGCATACTCTTGGTGCTGTTGCCCTGTGGAATGTTGCCTTCATTCAGGTATCACCAGAGAAAAGGAAACAAGTTTAGGTGGAAGCAGAGGATGTGGCTCAGCCATATGGTAGAGCACTTGGCCAACATGCACAATGCCCTGACTTTCAGCCACCAGCACCACATATGCCTGAAGCCCAACACTCAAGAAGCAGAGGCAGGGGTTCAAAACCAGCCTGAGATACATAAGACCCTGTCTCAAGGTGGAAAAAAAAAGGAGGGGGGACACAAAAACTAGTTAATAGAACTCAGGTAAATTCTAGGTTCTTATAAATGTTCAGGCAAATCACCCTTTTTTCTTTCTCTTTTTAAAAAAATTCTGTGGCATGGTCTCATGTGTCCCAGGCTAGTCTCTAACTCATCTATCCCAGGCTGGCCTTCAACTTCCAATCTTCTTGCCTCTACCTCCCCAGTGCTGGGATTACAGGTGTTCACCACTCCATCTCCAGCTCTAGTTACTCTCCAGTCTCACTAACTGAAAACCAGAGGTGCAGTCATCCAGAGGGAACTTGAGTTTTAGCTTATCAATCGGTCCATCCATGAGCTCCAAATTGGCAGGAATCTGCAGTGCTAGGAGCAACCTAAATTTTATCCAACTTTCTCTCCCCACTCTGTGTGTGTGTGTGTGTGTGTGTGTGTGTGTGTGTGTGTGTGTGTGTGTGTGTGTGTGTTACATGCGTGTTGCATGCAAGCTTGTGGGTACATGGGCCTGTGGAGGTCCGAACAGGATGTCTAATGTCTTATTCTGTTGCTTTCCTCCACTTTGCCTTGAGAGAGTCTCACTGGAAGTTTGTGGTTTGGGCTAGGCTGACTGATCAGGGAGCTCTCAGCATCTGTCTGTCTCTGTCTACCAGTGTTGGGGTTCCAGGCACATGCAGGCATGCGTGGCTGTCTACCTGGGTACTGGATCCTTATGCTCGAATAGCAAGTGCTCTTACACATTGACTCATCTCCCCAGCCCCTCATCCAATCTTTTGACTCTTAATTCTGGTATTTAGTGTCAACAGTGCAGAATGTTCTGTGTACACATTGGTGTGGGTGGCTCTTGTTTAGCTGGAAACTGAAGCGGCTTCACTGGACTCAACCTCTGGCGAGGCTGCTCTCTGCAGTCCCCCACTGCTAACTACCTGTCAGATGGAGAACTGGTCAGGTGCTGCAACTGAACAGCTTTCAGAGGGAGGCAGTGTGGAATTGGGGTCTGGTGAACCTAGCTTTGAGCCACCTTTTGAGTCTTGGGCAAGTCACGGGAATCAAATCCAGTTCAAATTCCCACCTGCTTGTTCTTCAGTGAGAAGCTGTGGGGAAATTGCTCTACTTTTCTGAGCCCCACTGTCCTAAAGTTAATGTCTAAGGTTTTCTCCATTTGTAGAATTACCTGTTACCTTAACCTCTTAGTGGAAGTTTTTAGTAATCAAAGGATTTGCCCACAGATTCACTAATACATGCTGTTTTGCTGTTGTGTCTGGATTGAGCAGTCTGTTGAGAGATTATATTACCGAAACACTTTTTTTCACTATTTAATTTTGTCATGTGACAACTAAAACAGCAATATCACTTTCCACTATTACTTTACTTTGGTGTTGGAACTTCTGGTGAGGAAAACATGCAGTAAGTTTAGGAGGCTTCATTCAGAGGTTAGCTTGCCACTTACAGGTCTTACATATGCATTTGTTACTGGACACACTTAAAAATTCATTCACAAATGATAATAGGGTCTTGGTTTATGACAGGGAAGCACTTGAATACCACGCAGTAATAGAAGTGTAATGTAATGCATCATTGTGGATAGAGTCTAGAATGTACCATAAAATGTAGCAGTAAAAAAGTAAGCTTATGTTTTTCCCAAGCCTCATGTCCTGAAGAAAGCCATTTCTTGTTTCTGTGAGTCCTTTGTGGATCTGTTCTTTGCACCTGAATGAGCACATTCATTTCTTTGTTCTCGTGAGATGGCATATAAATCTGCTGTGGAGGTATTTTTTGTGTCTTTTAAGTGGTGACAGTACGTGTTTGCATTTTTTTTTTTTTAGGGCTCAGACCATCATGAAGGCTCGATTAAAAGGAGCACAGACTGGTCGCAACCTCTTGAAGAAGAAATCTGATGCCTTAACCCTTCGATTTCGACAGATCCTGAAGAAGATAATAGAGGTAGAGTAAGCTTGCTTGGTGCAGGGTATCTATTTAATGTATGGCTAAGGACAATCAAGTATGACTTCAGCACTTACATTCCCTCCCCCCTCCCCCTTTCTTTCTGGTGGTGGGGATTGAGCATAGAGCCTCACGTGTGCTAAATACACACCTTATTTACCACTGAGGTAAATATCTACTTCCTGATTTTTCTTTAAGTCAATTTTTCTCCTTTCAAAAATAATAATCCTTTATAGTAGGTGTAATAATAGAGAATAGCTGGCACATGTACACAGAGAGATTTAAGTTGCCAAGAATCATTTTAACACCTAAACTCTGTCATAGGTCTGCAGAACCACGGGATCTGATCTGTGCCTTGCCTGCCTCTTTGACCTCATGTGGAGTGCTCTTCCTAATGCCCCCTTCCAGGGCCTTTTCATTCTGTTGTATGACTAAAGTGCTTTTATCTTAGTCCTTTTAAAATTGAGATAGCCCAGGATGGTCTCGAACTCACGGCAGTTCTTCTGCCTCAGTCTCTCAGTGCTGGGATCACAGGCATAAGGCGTAGTATCTGGCTCCCTAGAACTTCTTTTGACTGGCTTCTCTGGTCATTGTGATCTCAGAGAGGCCATTGCTGATCATCCAGTCTGAAGTGGCTACTGTTTTCACTTGGGTCACATCTCCTCCTCACTTTAGTCTTACGCCAGTACAGACAACTGCATGGTGGTTTCTCACCTGATGGTGTCACTCCTACTAGAGAATTGAAATTCCAGGGAGTAAGGACTTGGTCTTTTCGGTACTCTAGTTCCAGTGCCTGAACTAGTGCCAGCACATAGTAGGTTCTGTTCAGTGGTTATCTTGGGCAAATGGTGGGTGACTTACACAGAATAGTGTGTCAACAATACAGATTCATTCTCAAAACTGAAGATTCTTTTGCTAGGTCTCTTCTTGCCTCCAGCAACCCTGTTTCTCATTTCCCTGAGTTAGTTTTAGACACTTTCTAAATATGTATTTGTTTATTGTAGTTTATGTGTGTGTGTCTGCCACACATGTGAGCACATGCCACAGCATGTGTGTGGCGGTCAGAGGACCGCATCAGGAGTTGGTTCTTGCCTTCCATCTTGTTGAGGCAGTGTCTCCTAGTATCTGCTGCTGACCTGTGTACTCCAAACTATATGACCAAATGATTCTTCTGGCCCCGCCAACTGTCTCACGATAGGAGTGCTGGCATCACAGATGTGTGCCACTGTGTTTTTTTTGTTTTTTTTTTTTTTTTTTGAGGCAGAGTCTCACTCTGTAATTCTGGCTGGCCTAGAACTCTTGATGTAAACCAGCCTGACCTTGAATTCAGAGAGATCTGCCTGCTTCTACTTCCCGAGCACTGGAATTAAAGGTGTGCACCGCCATGCCTAGCCCATCTGGCTTTCCCATGGGTTCTGGGGATCAAGACAAGTCATCAGGTGCTTTTTACCCTCTGAGCTGTCTCTCTGACCCGTGTTTGTAAAGAGTATTCCCAGAGTATTATGTGCATACACATGGATTTTTAAAGTAACAGTAGTATTAAATTCTGAAGTGTTTTTGCCTTGCTCCCCACTCCCCTGCTCCATGACACAACACAGCTTTACATATCAGTACATAAATCTGTCTTATTATAATACCTGAATGGTATTCTTTTGAGAATAATGGAATAATGATGTGGCTGTTGTCCAATGTTTAGTCTTTTTTTTTTTTTTTTTTTTTTTTTTGGAGACAGGTTTTCTCTGTGTAGTTTTGGTGCCTATCCTAGAACTAGCTCTGTGGACCAGGCTGGCCTGGAACTCACAGAGGTCCTCCTGCCTCTGCCTCCTGAGTGCTGGTGAATTTCTTCCCTTTTCATTTGAAAAAGGTCATTATACATTCTAGTAAATGTATAAAACACTAAAAATATTTCCTTCATATCTGTAAACTAAAGGACAACTGAGCTCTCTTTTGACTCTCTTAGATTTGGACCTGTGGACTTAAAATTGCTAGGCAAGTGCTCTTCCACTGAACTACGCCCCCTGCTCCTGAATTAAAAAAATAAAGAAAATGATTAAAAATCCTTTTTATTTTGTTCAGTACTAAGTTTAGCCCTCTGTCTCCCCTCACCCTGCTTTTAGACAGGGTGTCACTTACAGGTCAGTTGGAGGCTGGCCTTTACTTCAGCCCTCCTGCTTCCGTCTTCCAGCACTGGGATTCTGTGTGAACCACTGGGCCTGGGACTCCTTGTAGATCTGAATTATATAAGGCTTAGAAAGGCTTAAAAGGGCTAGGGAAATAGTTTTATTTTGTTACTTTATTGCTACTTATTTATTTTGAGAGAGAGTCTTACTTTTTTGCCCAGTTTGCCCCTGAATTCATGGGCTCAAGCAATCCTCTGGACTTGATTAATCTTCTGAATAATTGTGACTACAGGTTCATAACACTACACCTGGCTTGCTGGCTGCCAGCCTGGCTCCAGTTCCAATAAGAGACCCTGTGTCAAGCAAGTAAGATAGAGTCATAGAGCAGAACCACCAATACCCTTCTGCACATACATCTGACGTGTGTGTGTGTGTGTGTGTGTGTGTGAGAGAGAGAGAGAGAGAGAGAGAGAGAGAGAGAGAGAGAGAGAGAGAGAGAGAGAGAGAGAGAGAGAGAGAGAGAGGAGAGAGAGAATAAAAGTCCTGTTGAATATGCATTGATCTCCATTTTAGGGATGGGTGGAGGCATGTTGTAAGATAGGAATTTGTCATTTTGTGAATGGATGGACAGTTGAATGGTCTTTTTATTATAATAAATTCTCACATAGACCTGGGCTTGTTTCTGAGTACTCTGTTCTGATTCTTCTCTGTTCCACACCAGATATGTTTCCTTATTTTAACAGATTTTTAATATTTGTTCAGCTAATTTCCTACCCATATTACCCAGTTTCTCTTTTCTTAAAAAAAAAAAAAATGGCTATTCCCAAGCATTTCAGCTGATTCTGAAGTCTATATGCCAGTGGGGTTTTGAACGCTAAGAGAATTCAGAAGATTAATTTGAGCACATCGACATGGACTTATTCAAGAAGAGTGGAGCCTCACTAGATTCACTTTTCTGTTTGTCAGTGAGTTTATTTTAATTTTCAAGCTCATGGTTTCCTAACATTAACAGGGACTTGACCAAAACTGTTCAAAACTTGAGCTTTGTATTTTCTCATTATTAAATCAGTTTTTGATGCTGATACTTTATATAAAATGCCGACTGTTGAAGGAACCAATTCTGGTATGATGTTGTTGTTGGTTTATGCTTTCTCAGACTAAAATGCTGATGGGTGAAGTGATGAGAGAAGCTGCCTTTTCATTGGCTGAGGCCAAGTTCACAGCAGGGGACTTCAGGTAAGATGACAGGACAGGGTGTTTCCAGTTCATAATTTCCTAACGTTTTCATAAAGAATGTATGAACATTAAAGACAAAGGCTGCAGTTGTTAGGAATACTTCTAACATCCTAACCTTAGCCCCACTGCCTGTTACCCTCCAAATGTGTCTTGTTTATAGTGGCAAGTGCAGAATACTTGCTGTTTTGAAGCCTGTTTTCATTTTACATTGTGTCCTAAACATTTTCCCATTTCACAGGTTTGTCTTCGGAAGAAGTCTTATAACCTATTAACCTTTTCTTCTACTGCCAGATCTTTGAGTTGAATGCTAGATTTTTGAAATCTGAGGGAATGAACTGTGAACATTTCATACATACTTACTTTTGTTTCTAGGATACATTGTTTGAGATTGAAATCCATTCAAAATGGAGAGCTTTTGGCTTTGGTCATGTCATAGCTTAACAAAGCACACAAACTGGCTTGCAAGTGGATTATGCCCATTTAGTTCCTCACGATCCCCTAAGTAACTGTGCAGATAAGCGGGTGTTACTCATACTTTGAAGGAAAGTATTTCTGAGAGTCCATGGCTAGTTAGGGACAGAGGTGGACCTTGTTTTCTGGACTTTCTAGTTTCCTTGTCTAGTGACATGGGCCCCACTTACTGTAGGAGCTTTTCCTGCCAGGAAGGCCTTATGCCCGAGGGCCATAAGGCCAGCTGAGTTGAGCAGCAGGTCTTACTGTCTGCCAGTGCTGGTAGGATAATATAATGGGCTGTTCTTACGTTCCCAGCAGAAGGGGAACATTAGTAGAGTGTATCTTATGTGGTTATGGGGAAATTCTCTTTTTTGGTAACAGATGGTGAGTTGGATGACATCAGAACAATGTTAGGATAAAGACTGGGAAATAGCAGCTTAGCCAGCTGAAGAGCAAACCTAGAAGGAAAGAGTTTTCTTCAGTGTTCTGCTAGGAGTACACCCTCTAAAGTCACATACCCACTTGTGACTGAAACACAGCCGTCCACATACTAACTTGGTTGTCCTATGGCTAGGGATTTAGCTGTTCTTTGTTCTGCACTCTCTGAGGGCCTCTGCTGGCACTAGTGAGTTTTCTGTTGTTGAGTAAAGATGACTACCAATACATAAGGTGACTTAGAGTGACTTTTTACTCCTGGTTTCAATGCTGTTGATTTATTTCTTCAAACAAGAATAAATAAAGCTCTTTTTTCTTCTCTCTTTCCTTCTTCCTTCCTTCCTTTCTTTCTCTCTGTCTCTTTCTTTTCCCCAGCACCACAGTTATCCAAAATGTAAATAAAGCACAGGTGAAGATCCGTGCAAAGAAAGATAATGTAGCAGGTAAGTGACCAGCCCTGAGAGTCCCTGCAGGGGTAAAGGTGACATTTACAGCTAATCAGCTGCACGACAACATCTTAATGTCCCAGTTTCTCTTAAATAAGAACAGCTTGATGGCATGTTAAGACCTTAGCTTGCCTAGTACTCAGGATAATTTGACTTTTGAGTAGAAGCAAACTCTTGAGAAGACAAATTCTTAAATACAGTACTTGAAGCCATTTACAGTTCCAGACGTAATCTCTTGGTTTTTAGTATTTGGTTTAGTATTTGGTACTTAGTGTAGAAAGCAGCACAGCTTCCAGGAGGCAGAGGCTAACTGATCTCAAAGTTCCAGGTCAGCCTGTTCTACAAGTGAAACCTTGTCTTACGAAAGAAAAAAGAAAAAAAAAAGAAAGAAAGAAAAGCTGCCTGGGCTACATAGGCTATTCTAGAAGAGCCAGAATCCATCCAAGGACGGGGAAATAGAAGAAAAACCAAGTCCGGTTTGTTTGGGAATCCACATCTTCATTGTTTTCATTTAACAGGTGTTACCCTACCAGTGTTTGAACATTACCATGAAGGAACTGACAGTAAGTGTGGACATCTTATGATGTATAATTTTAACTGAGAAATACAGTTGGTCGTCATTTGCCATTTAAAAACATGAGACTTTGTCTTTTATTACCAGTTCACTAGTAATAAAACCCAGACTTTGGTGTTGTCTCTTTGGTTAAACTGTATTCACCATGGATTATTTATAATTTCTGGTGTGTGTCTTTTAAAAGTAGAATAAGATCTTATATTCTGTGGTGCATTCTGAATGCTGGATCTTTCTAGACAGTTTTAGCTCACTTCAAGCTTTTTGGAATTGTTCCTTTCCTAATTTGGCAGCATTTGTGAGGATAAGTAACACTGTTTAGTCTTCCTCCAAGTGATGAAGTAGTTAACCTTATCCCATATAAAATTACTTTTTCTTCTGCCTTGCCTGTCTGATTGGTTCATGAACTTGCTCATTGAATTGTGCAGAATGTTAATTGTGGCTCACATAAAGGAATAGTCATCTGTACAGAAAGTTTCCATGTAGTAATGGCATTGACCACTATTAGCTAATTCATCAAGCTTGTGAAGTGGTTCAGTTTGGTGATGTAGCTCTGTGGTAAAGCGTTGTCTAGTGTGTTTAGTTTTGGATTCTATCCCCAACACACACACACACACACACACACACACACACACACACACACACACACACTTCTTACCCAAGTTCTGTTTAGTATTTATAGAACGTTGTCATCTAAGCATACAGCCATTACCATCTCAATCAGACAAGCTGTGGTAACCTGCAAGAGACCCTGAAGATGGGCTTGTTGACCTTCCTCAGAGAGAAGGTAGGGTCATGAGATCCTTAGCTGAGAGTCTAGTCATTCCCTCAGGCATTTCGTTCTAGCTGCACATGGTCTCTGGGGGTGATAGAGAACACTGAAGACTAACTAAAGGGGAGCCTAAACTATGCAGCTAGAGGGAAGTTAACTATGCTAGGAGGAGACTTCCCTGTGAGGCAACTTTTGGGGTCACCACATCCCTATAATATAAGCCCAATAAACTCACAAGTTCACCAGGCTAGACTGAAGTGGAATTGTTAGCTTGGTCTGTCACTGGTGCCCTGTTGGGTGAGCAGACACCTGTTCATGTGGGCCTGGAATGGGTATTTTGTGTTTGGCAGTTGCATTTAATAGGAGTTAAGTGTGTTTGTCTTTCCATGTTTGTTATTATTCTGAATTGTCTTCCTTTTGGGAATTTATGATTATTTGCTCCCTAATTAAAAATGTTGTCTGACTGGCTCTTTCAGGCTATGAACTGACTGGCTTAGCCAGAGGTGGGGAACAGCTGGCTAAGCTAAAGAGGAATTATGCCAAAGCAGTGGAACTACTGGTGGAACTGGCTTCACTGCAGGTGCGTGGCGGCTAGAACTCTCCAGTGTGGCCTCTGATAGTCACTGGGCAATGTCAGGGCTTGTGGTGGAGCACACTCAACTCAGCTGAGCCTGGTGAAACAAGCCTGTGATCTGACCGCTGGAGTGGTGGCTTCTGCTCACCCGCCTCTGCTCTTTGTTAATAAAGTGCAGAGTGTTGTTAATAACCACTTCGTTAATAAAGTGGTGCGCCTGCACTCCGCTAGATGGGAACAGCAGTGGTTGGTACTGGAGCTAATGCACATGAAACATGGTCCGTGTATGTGGCCAGTCACTGCATATCTAGGTTAGGAGTGAATGAATGCTTCTCCATGGAAGCAGCACTCATTCTATAGAAACCTCACGTGAATTCTGTTTTTAAGGCAGGCTGCAAAGTTAGTTGAATGTTTTCTGTAAGTGCAGTCTGAGTCGGGTCAAGAGAACAGGCATGACCGATTATGGAGATGTGCGCTTGTTAATAATTTGTCCTTTTATTTTAGACTTCCTTTGTTACTCTGGATGAAGCCATCAAGATAACCAACAGGCGTGTAAATGCCATTGAACATGGTGAGTCCAAGCTGCTGGGAAGCACTTTGTTCATCCCCCCCCCTACCCCGCCCCGCCCACTTGTTAGGTAGCTGCTAGTACTCAGGCCCAGCATTCCAGGTTGAGAGGTGAGATGTGCCCCTGCCACAATGTAGACAGAAATGTGTCTGGCAGTACGAAAACACGGGTGCATCCTGAGGGAGTTCCAGATCTTGGAATGCTTGTACACTTCTGCTTATTCATGCAGTTAGTAAAGTTCTGTTCCTTACGAGCCTCAGTGCTTTCTTAACTTCTGTCCATTGGGGGATGATAACTGTTGTGTTTTTTTTTTTTTTTTAAACACATTAAATCTTTAAATCTCCCCGTTAGGCTATTCTTGTTTCATTTTGCTACATTTATTTTCTATCTTTTATGCCACTATTTTAAAAATAAACCATGTTAAAATGTTCATGGCTGAAAAACTCAGTTTCCATGAAAGAAATGTTTATTCAGCCTTAGGTAGGAGAGGAGCAAAGAAATCCCTTCAGCTGGTGCCCTGACAGTATTAGCTCATCTGAAACTGTGTATGGCCACATTACTTGGTGGTGCCTTTGTCCAGGCTAGGCAAGTGTTGTACCACTGAGCTACACCATCCCCAGAAACACAGTTCTTGTCTGCTTTCCAGTGTCAGTCTTTGTCTCTGAACTTCCATCAAAACACAATGGGTAAGGTTAATAGTTCTCAACTTCAGGAGGATAAGAACATTCTGTGGAAAGCAGAGCTGAATGACATACAGAATGGTCCCAGCATTCTCTCCTTTCATTTTCAACTATGGTGTTAGCCAGGTGGTGGTGGCACACGCCTTTAATCCCAGCACTCGGGAGGCAGAGGCAGGGGGATCTCTGTGAGTTCGAGGCCAGCCTGGTCTACAGAGTGAGTTCCAGGAAAGGCGCAAAACTACACAGAGAAACCGTCTCGGAAAACAACAACAACAAAAACCCCAAACAAACCATGGTGTTCTAGTGTATTTAAGCTAATATCTGGCTTATTGTGACCTGTTCAGGTAGACTTAGTAGTATTCAGCATTAGATCTGTTTGGGCCCAGTCTTGCTATCTGTATGTAGAAAGGATCCTGGAAGGACACATGCCAAAACAATGACAACGTGATTTTATTTGCCTGGATTACATCTCTTTTTTAATTCTTTTCCAAATTCTCTTCATTAAGTATACATTATTTCTACAATTAGAAAATAATAAGTACTGTACAGCTAAATATTGGTAATTTTTTGAAAGGGCATTTAAGTTCTCACATATGTGTATTTTTAAACTCTAGTTATCATTCCCCGGATTGAACGCACCCTTGCCTATATCATCACAGAGCTGGATGAGAGAGAGCGAGAAGAATTCTATAGGTTTGTTGGTTTTTTTCCCCATACACTAGTCTCAGTTTGCTTAGTGACTAATTTACTTAACATTCTTTTGAATAAGCAGTTTATTTTATTCTGTTAAATAAAAACAAGAAATAAATGTTGGGCATATGGTGCTTATAATCCCAGAACTCAGAAGGCAAGACTATGCTTAAGGCTAGCCTGGGCTATATCAGAATATATACTAAAGACAGTAAGACTGAAAGAAGAAATAACAGTTGTCCCCGTTACCTGCATCTTGGTCTTCCATTTCAGTTTACTGTGGTTAACTGCAGTCCACAAATATTAAATGGAAGGGGAAAGACCTAGTATGTAGTATGTTTTCAGTTGTGTGCTCTTCAAGTAGCGTGAGAGGTGGAGGTGCTGTGCTATCGATGAAGCATCATTTCAGCTAACACACCCACCCTGTACACCCACCACCTGCCATCAGTCCCTTGGTAGCTGTCATGTTACGGTGGCTCTTGTGTTCACAGAGGCTCTGTCTCCTTTAAGGAAAGAGGTGAAAGTTTTTGACTTAAGGAAAAATTTGTTAATCCCTCACTGTACTTAATTTTTAGATTAAACTTTATCGATTTTTCACACTTGCCTTAGTATACAGAGACAGAGCTGAGGCACTAAGGGCTGACTGTGCATGAAGGAGGCATACTATACAACATGGTTTCAGATCTATGGGTCTTATAGAGTCTCCACTGCAGAGTGAGACGACTGTATTCCCAAAGGCTGTGGAGATCGGTGTCATGTTCTGCACATAGATCAAACATGACAGCTCCAAAAATTAATGCCTTTCAGAAAAACTAGAAGATAATTCTTTAAAACAAAAAGAGTGATTGGGTTGGATGTCTCCTATGTAAAACCCAAGATGAGAAATGAATCAAGCTAGCCACTCCATTCAGCGCACATTGAATACGTGCAGGTTGATATAAAATACTTGGGCATTCCCCACTAAAGAATCACACCACTAGAGAATTAGCACAGTATATGGTGAGGAAAAACATGCCCACAGCTTGTTCATGGAGATTAGAGCAGGAGTGGCAAATATTAACCAAAGGGGCCATGCTCTAAGTTTGCAGAAGTAGAGGGTGGGTGAGAGGAGTGTTTAGGAGCATGCGTGAAGCAGCTCAGTGTGATGCAGAATTGTAGTTACCATTCGTGTTCAGGGTTGTAGTGATACAAAAATTTTGAAAACAGAATGCTCAGAATCTGTCCCATTACAGGATGGATTTCAAGTTTTACTTAATGTCGGCTAGGGTGTCTGCAATCAGGTATTAATAGGCTCTTCCCTCCGACATGTTAAGATGGCTTTTAAATGACAGAAAAAGAAAGCCAGACTCTAGTTTTCCTGGGTGTACTGCCTAGTTACAGAACCTGAAGACGTTCACGTTCCTTGGCACTGAAACAGCACTCAGAAGTCTCCTTCCTGCAGGCTAAAGAAAATACAGGAGAAGAAAAAGATTATCAAGGAAAAATTCGAGAAGGAGTTGGAGCAGCGGCGAGCAGCTGGAGAAGTGATGGAACCTGCCAACCTGCTGGCTGAGGAGAAGGACGAGGACCTGCTGTTTGAGTAACAGCCCTTCGCCCCCTTCAGACCCAGCTCCGTTTTAGCTCAGTGTGTAGGTTTGGAATGTGTGGGTATTTATTTTGGCATAACAATTTCCCTGGCTGTAGGATTAAGGATGCCCTGTGAGACCATTTCTCCTGCACCAGAATTCAGCAGCCACTTGTCACAGTTGAATGAGACTGTACAACATGCTCAGCAGCTTACATCATTTCCTCTGTGAGAGTGTCCTACAATCCTATTTAAGTAGTTTCATTGGTACTTGCAAACATTCATGGTCTCAGCCAACTGCTGTGAGCAGCCTTCGTTCCTACTCACTTGCAAACCTTGGCGCTGTTGTCCGAGAGTTCGAAGCCACTGTTGTGTTACTGTGGTCTCCTCAGCTCTACATCTATTTTTGTTTGCACGATAAGTCTGCCTGTAATGGAAGCAGTTCTGCCCATTTCAATGTGACTTATGAACAGAGTAAAATGATTTAAAAAACATGTTGTTTCTTTTTCTTTTTACTAAGAATAGTGGTTATGTCCTTGTTTCAGATCAGTGACCTTATTGCCACTCACAGCTTTTATCCCTATCTCAGTGTGTTACTAGGTTTATTTGAGATAGTTAATGCATTTTGGAGTAAGTAACTGCCAGTGCTAAGCAGGCTTCCTAACACATCTCTCCTAAGAATGATACTAATCCCTACTTTGGACTAACCAGATAACTTTGGATGTTTTAGAAACAATAGCATTTTGCTGTCTTTTATGAAGATGAGATGCCGAAGTGGACAGACCAGGGAGTGCCTTGAGTTTTCAGTACTGTTTGATTTGGCATGACTGTCTGTGATTACTCACACTGTAATGCAACCAGTTTCAGGCATTCTGGGCTTGACTGGGCATGACACAGTTATGGGAGTGACACTAGCATTAATATATTATGATAACTGCTATCACAAGGTAGACTTGTAAAGATGTTAAATGATTATGGAAACATTTAGGACTCTTTGCCAGGCACTTACTGTTTTGTGTGTTTATGTTCTCAAAATAACCAACCATATTAAGGTTTTTTTTTTAAGTGGTACTAGGGAGTGGCCCATGGCCTCATGATAAGCAAGCATTTACATTAAGTCACATCCCCAGTCCAAAAATACATTGTTTTAGCTCATTCCATGGAATAAAAATTGAGACACATTGGCGCTTGAGTAATTGCTTTTAAGTAAAAAGGCTGGAAAGTGATGATGGTGAATCCAGAATTTAACCCAAGTAGTGTAACTTCAGTTATATAAAGAATCATATTTATTATGTGTATAGGTACGTAGAGGTGGAGGACTGTGTACCACAGTTCACACAAGTCAGTTTTCCCTTTGACCATGTGGGTCCCAGGATGGAACTCAGTAATCTTTATCCATTGAACCATCTCACTGACTCTACCTTCAGAGGTTCACACTTAACCTTTTGTCTGTTTTGATGTGTGATGTACATGTTTGTATGTGCATGTGGAGGCCAGAGGACGCCCTTGGGAGCTATTCCTTAAGACCTGCCTTTTTTTTTTTTTTGAGAGCCCTACTGGCTTGGCTCTTGCCCAATAGGCTAGACTAGCAGGCTAGCAAGCCTCGCCTCTGTTCTCCAATGCTGGACTTATAAGTATGCACTACCATGCTGCTTTTTTTCTACTTGGGTTCTTGGCAGGGTATTGAACTTAGATCCTCTTGGCAAACCCTTCAGTAATCTCCCAGTCTCTATCTTTTTTATCCTTGTCTCTTCTATATTTAAAATTCTAAGTATTCAAGAGCAAGATAGCCTGTCTCAGAGGAGCTGATTTGTAGGAAACCAGATGTGGCTTATAGGAGAAAATGTCAGGTTCAGAATCAGTTTAGTAGCCAAGTTCACAGTAGGTGGCATTGAACTGTTCAGCAATCAACTTCCCAGTATCTTGGTGAGGTATAAACTGTACCATTTCAGTTCTGCATATGGAGAAATTGAGCAGCTGATATAGGTCAAATCGCATAGGTGGAAATAAATACGAGTCAAGCGAGACTTATTACAGAGGCATAATCCTTGAGCACTCAGCACTGCTCTTAGTTTGAAAAGCATCACATTTGGTGATTTTATTTTTACAGATTTGGTGATTTTATTTTTAAGGAAATCCATTCACTTGAAAGCATTGGACCAAAGGAATTTAAATTTCTCATGTAGTGTCATTAAAGCTCTGGTACTTACTGGGCTTGCCTCAACTGTCCAGATTGACAGGTGAGTTCCTTTTGAAATAGTGTCTTGTATGTTCCAGGGTGGTCTAGAACTCCTGAGAGCGGGGATTATGGGCATGCATCATCACATTCAGCTAAAACTTCAGATGACTTTATGGCTTCACATTAAAAAGTCAAGATTAAACAGTGGGTAAATGTTGTTGGGTTTCGCTAGGAGTGGGCTGACCCAAGGGGAAAGACCAATAGAAAAGAAAGATGGGAGTACATCAGGTTGTGCTGTGGGATGTTCTGTATGGCAAATGTGTTGCTCTGATTGGTTAGTAAATAAAACACTGATTGGCCAGTAGCCAGGCAGGAGGAAGTATAGGCGGGACAAGGAGGAGAAGAATTCTGGGAAGTAGAAGGCTGGGTCAGAGTCACTGCCAGCCTCCGCCATGACAAGCAGCATGTGAAGATGCCGGTAAGCCACGAGCCATGTGGCAAGGTATAGATTTATGGAAATGGATTAATTTAAGCTATAAGAACAGTTAGCAAGAAGCCTGCCACGGCCATACAGTTTGTAAGCAATATAAGTCTCTGTGTTTACTTGGTTGGGTCTGAGCAGCTGTGGAACTGGCGGGTGACAGATTTGTCCTGACTGTGGGCAAGATAGGAAAACTCTAGCTACAAGGTTGCATATATGTAGTATAACTTTTTATGATTTGTAATCTTTGGGAGGTAAACAGTAGGAGAATGAAGTATGTGCCAACAACTAGAAATTCTCAAATCCCTGGCTGCCCTAGAGTGAATTTGCCTATTATACACCTCTTCTCTCTGAAAAGTTTTGTTTTTGCAGCTGTAAGCTGGCTATTTTCAACAGTTTTAGGTTAAAGGCTAGGTCTGGTAGTGCACGCCTTTAATCTCAGCACTTGGGAGGCAGACACAGGTGGATCTCTGGGTTCGAGGCCAGCCTGGTCTATAGAGGGAGTTCCAGGATAGCCAGGACTCTGTGGAGAGACCCTGTCTCAAAGAACAAAGTTTCTTGTTTGTTCCAACAATAAAGAAATAGACTGACCATCTATGCAATTAAAGGACAACCCACGACAAATGGCACTGTGATTTGTATTCCACTCAGACTCCAGCAGTGTTGCTTCTGACAAACCCTTGGAAGAGGAGTGGTCTGGATGTGTACAAACCTTGGCTAGGACCATAATAAAAGAAAGTATTTAACAGCTTTTATGATTTGAAACATAGTTTTACCTTTTATTTTTACAATACAGTGTGCAGTATGACATCTCAAGATAACGAGTGGAGGACAAGACAGTCCTAAGGGAGGTCAACAACGAATGTCAGAGTGATTACCTTCATGAAGGAGAAATCCCTGGTTAATATTTTACACATTCACAAAAATTACATTCAAATCATTCCTTGTCAATATTTACTCCTTAGGCCACGAGAGAAAGAAAACAATCTGGACCAGTCTAAATACTAATGTCCTATTTGTTCTGACATCGGAAAATTTAAGAAATGTTTTGGTTTCCCAAGGACATGTCATTAGCTGATACTATCTACTTTTGTTTCTGAGACAGGGTCTCATGTGGCTGATGGTAACAGTGAGCTGCTGATCCTTCTGCTTCCACTCCCCCAAGTGCTGGGTTTCTGTAGTGGCTGGGGATCTAGCCAGGGCTTTGTGCATGCTAGGCAAAACTCTATCAACTGAGCTATGTTTCTGCCAACCACAATACAGTTTCCAATCAACCACAGAGGGATGGGAAATCAAATTGGCCTTAATACCGGACAATTATATGTATAACACAGCTTTTGTTTGTTTGTTTGTTTTTGTTAGCATAGCTTAACTTTTCACTCTGTTTAGGGACTATGTTGAGCATTAGTACATTCATAATCACTAGGATTTAGGAAAGTTCAGGACATATACTATCCATCTGTGGATATGAGTAAAGAGAACTACAGGATCTCACTGACCTTGAAAATCACAGTCTAAAGTCTGCATGGTGGCATGGCACGTGCCTAAGGATAGGCTCTGCCGGTGAAGGTCATGTGTTTGAGTCTTGATAGCACATGGCCCCATTGTCCCCAGTGGCACTGACACTACTTAAAACTTTACTCAAATCCAATAATATTTTTTGTCTTTTTCTTTTCTTTCTTTCCTTTTGGAGACAGAGTCTCATGTAGCTCAGGCCAGCCTTGAACTCTAGATCTTCCTGCCGGGGTTACAGGTGTGCACCAAGTCTCTGTCAGTCGGTATGCAGATCACAAAGCTCTACTGACCACTGACTACCCTTTCATTCCCGAGGAGAAAACACAGTGGAAAACTGAAAAGATTTCATCTTTTCAGTGCTGAGTATCAATTGACCTTCAATGCTGACAAGGATGTGGACTTTGCATTTTTCTTGCTGTAAACTGGAAGTGTTCAGATTTGAAACTGTACAGCATTCCTTCCTTCAACCCAAGAATGTTCCTTTATTCCTAAGGAAAATCATTTAAAAAATATTTCTAAATAGACACGCTTGCCAGTCAACTACAAAAGGCATGCAAAAACTGAACATAAAAAGACATCACAAACTCTGATTTGTTCCACTAAGATTATCTAGAAGAGAAATCAGACACGTAAACGGCACTGACAGACATCAACAACTGCTGGTGCTAGGTGACAATTCAGTATCATTCCAGTGTTTAGCTTTGGGAACATGACCTGCTGCAGCTAAATAAAATCAAGACATTCACATTGTCACACATTACACTTTGCTTATAGGCTTAAGAAGACTACAACTTAACTTTCCATGCAGATTTGTAGACACTGCATTTTAAAGCTGTAGCTGTAGAAACAGTACAAAAATCCTATTAGTGTCAACATTTAAGATTTAGCAAGCTGTTGTATACCAGTCACAAGGCAGACCTTGTTAGGACAAAAACTTGTCTATACATGCTTAAATAAACTTTCCTCCAATGTCCTTTTCTAAAATGCTCGATGACTTTTAAGTCTTCCATCTGATCTCAAAGTTAGTTGTCATGGTATTCCCTCAGTGTATATGTGTATAAAATTGTATTCCAATGTTGAAGGCAGCTATTTATTAGTCTATTAAATATTAGTATACAGTACAGCAGATTTCCAGTTTGATACTTACATACATAGCACAGTCATAGGTAAAATTCTGTACTCTGATATAAAAATGCAGAAACTGTCAAATGTATTATATCTTTCCATGGAAATAAAAAACTATTTCCATCACAAGGAAGAAACTTCAATGGTCAACACAGTTTATATGAATTCTTGAATCAGAGAAAGGAATCAAGGCTATCAAATCACCACAATTTACTAAAAGAATTTAGAAAATTCTATCTTTAAAAATGTCAGCATCTTTTGTATACTTTTAACTACACTAGAGGCTGCTGAGTGTGCATTTTCATCCACGAAGTCTGAACTAAAAAGTTGGTTCTTCTCTTTTTATTTTTGGTTTTTTGAGACAGGATTTCTTTGTGTAGCCCTGGCTGTCCTGGAACTCACTCTGTAGACCAGGCTGGCCTTGAAATCAGAGATCCACCTGCCTCTGCCTCCTGAGTGCTGGGATTTAAAAGCATGCCCTGCCATGCCCAGCGAAGTTGGTACTTCTGATGGAATGTTTTTTTAGAATGATAAGACATAAAATAAACTTTAAAAGTCGCTCCAAACTAAAGCGGCATTTTTTTCTTTTTAAGAGAAATATTTCTGATGACTAAATCAGTCGTTTAAGAAAATACTGTTATTCCTAGTGCTCAGAAGCACAGTCCCTTCTCCCAATAATCTCACAAAGTCATTTAAGTTAAGTGTTAAATAATGTTAATATTTGTAACTCTGTGAGACATGGAATATTATGTATATACATACCAGTTTTGTCACTGACATCTGACTGAGAAACAGTCAGGAAGGTGAAAACAAAAGGTTTCACCAGGATAAATCAGAAATGCTCTGAAGAAAGTTTCCATTTTAAATCTCCAAACAAGCCAAGGATCCCTAAAGCCATGCACAGGAAGTAAGAGTGTTGTGTACAAACTGCCTAAGGGACCTTTCTCACTAGTTTAAGAGATCTACAGATGGGTCAGCTGCTTATTCTGCCTCCTTCTACCTTATCTCAGCATTGAAGCCATCTTCCTGTTGGTGGTTTGCCAAATAAAGTTCACCATGATGACACAGACTAGAATAGCTGTTTCCTTCACCTTAGCCAAGTAGATGGCACCCACTGAGGTTCAGTGTCCAGTTTGTTAATGAGCCTAAGCAGTTCCTGATAGGCTTTATCAAGATCTGAATTCACAATCGCAGTGTCAAAGTAGTGGCCATTGTTTTGTTCCATCTCCCTAGTCTTCTCAATGATCTCCCTTAACTCTTCAGGCTGCAAAGAAAAAAAGAAAGACTGTGAGGCCACACAGAATACACAGTGAGTCAGGAGTGTCACTATATGGCTTCCTCTGTCTGTGGCAGACCCCAGAGCTCCTTTCTGACCCTTCTCTTGGATCACCTTGGCATCAGTATCTCCAGAATTGTGTTTGAATCCTGGCGTATAGCACTTTCGTTTTCATTTATTTCCATTTTATCTTTATGTTTGAAGAACATGGGCAATTACTTTGAATTCCCTAAAAACTTTCCATTTTCAAACATTTTAGAGCATAATAACCTTTATCTAAAAGTAAAGTAACATTGGGGGCTGGAGAGATGGCTCAGCAGTTAAAACACTACTTTTTCTTACAGAGGACCCAGGTTCGGTTCCCAACACTCACATGACAGAGTTCACAACCATCGGTAACTCTGACCTCCTAAGGGACTGTAGGCATGTGCTGCAGACATAAATGCAGGTAAAACACCCATACACATAAAAATAAATAAACTTTAAAAAATAATAGTAATAGTAATATCTTGTATAATATGGAGTCAAGCTTTCTGACTAGACTAAGTACCTCTAATACATTCTTCACAAGAGCATTTACTTCTGCTGGGCCTGGTGGCACGCAACTTTAATGCCGGCACTCAGGAGGCAGAGGCAGGGGAGTCTGAAGGCATCTTGGTCTACATAGTTCCAAACCACCCAGGGCTACACAGTGAGACCCTGTTTCGAAGACAACAATAAAAGTGCCTTTAAGTGTGTGGCAAATTTAGGCAGAATTAACATGGGAAAAGAAAAGGATTAATACATTGGGTTATCTTTTGCTAAGAAAATCTTGTATCAGTCCAAGATTTAATAACATACTGGGGGAGGTATTCCACTTACTACACTTTAAAACTCTGTTTTTAATGTACAAAAGATTCCCCCTCCTCTCTTTTGAGACAGGATCTGACTATGTATCCCCAGGCTGGCCTTGAATTCTTGGCCTTCCTACTTCTAGTGTGGGATAACAAGTGTATACCGCCACACTGGGCTCTCCTAAGGGCAGTTTTTTATTTTTTATTTAACTTTCTTCTCCTCCAACTCCGTGCCAAGCTATATGGCTCTGGTTGTCCTGGAATTCCCTATGTGAACCAGGCAGGTATGGAACTCACAGAGATCCGCCTACCTTTGCCTCCAGAGTGCTGGGATTAAAGGTGTGTGCTGCCAAAACTGTGCTTGGCCCTACAAAGGACAGTTTAAGATGCAAAAGAACATCCCACTAGAGTTTGGGAAACAATATAAAACAGGTTATTTTAAAATACTGAGTAAAGAATGATATTTAGTGGAAGTAAGCCAGTGGGAAGGCTATAAGGAAAAATTATCCAGAGCCCTACAACAATCAGGCTCACAGTCAAGAAATGGAAACTACCTAACCACACTTGTCAATCAAGACCAGATGTTGAAGTATCACTGTATTGGGCCTACAATCACTGTACTGGGCCCACAAAATGACTTCCACTCAACTGCAAGAGAAAAACAGAAAAAGCATGGCAACTCTTCCATGGCTATTTGGTTTCTATTTTGAAATGCTGTGATTGGGTACTCAAGATGCTTTGTTTACAACAGACTTATAACCAAACACTATGACATTCTTATAAAACCTGTCTACTCAAAGCTTGAGATTAGTTGTTAACAAACTAAAGCATTACTTCATCTTTTTATCATTTACTACCATATATCTGAATTTCTTATTCAAATTATAACCCATGACTCAGATAAAATGTTCTACCTGAAAATTGTATGAACTGAAAAAAATTAACTGTTCATCAAAACCTGACATCCATCACCTCATCCCATCTCCTCTCAAGCCCCTTCCCCAAACCCAGGACAGGTTCCACAACTGTAAGTACAAGACGTTCCACCAGGGGTTTACATTTGGAACCGAGTAAGCAACACTGTCACTAAGACTTGTGTTTACCCACTAGTTATATCATGTGATAAAGTACTGTAAGACTGGTCTACATAGTTTCAAGTCACCAAGGACTACACAGTGAGACCCTGTCTCCAAGACAACATACATACATACATACATACAAATGTAAGTGGAATAAAAAGGCAACCATATATACCACCCTCCAGTCAGCAAGTACAGAGCAGACACTTACAAGCATGGGTATTAAGAGTGGGTGATAGGCCATAAAATAAAATTCAACACATTTCAAAAGATTGACATCTCTTGGGGTCCATTCTCTGATAATGATGGAACTGTAATTCAGTAATGCATTCTTTAAAAATCACCAAATGGGTAAAAATTAACATATTTCTAAATAACCCATGAGTTAAAGATAAAAATGACAGCAGAAAGTAGAAAATATTCTATCAAAATGATAACAAAAATACATCAAAAGTTATCGGGTACAGCTAACAAGTTGCTTACAAATGCCTCCATTTGAAAAGAGGAAAGGCTTAAAAATGATGTAAGGTTTCATCTTCAGAAGTTAGAGCACGTGTGAATGAAAGTCAAAGTGAAGGGGAACTGACTTCAATAGAAAAGAGAAGACAGACTCTCTCGGGCTTTCTACAGGGTTTTGGTAATTTTGTTCAATTTTGACGGCAGTTTCTAATCAATTACTCAACTTCTACAGAAAAGCCTGATGAGACTGTTTTTCCCCTGCCTTGGGAAAGTTAACAGTTTTCTTGAGATACAATTCATGCACCATACAATTTACCAATTTAAAATATACAATTCCATAGTTTTCAGTATGGTTGTAGAGTTTTGCATTAATACCATAATCAATTTCAGAACAATTTTTTCACCCCCACTTGTGGTTTGAATGAGAAAGGCTCATATTTTTGAATGCTTGGTCTCTGGTTGGTAGAACTATTTAAGGAAGGATTAGGAGGTGTAGCCTTGTTGGAGAAGGTGTGCCATTGGGGCTGGGCTTTGGGGGTTCAAAAGCTCACACTAGGCCTAGTCTCTGTCTGACTCCAATGAAAACTCTCAGCTACTGCTCCAGCACCATGCCTGTCTGCCATGCTCCCCACCCCACTGTATGGTCATAGACTCACCCTCTGAAACTGTAAGTGAGCCCCCAATGAAATGTTTTAAGTTGCCTTGGTCATGGTTTCTCTACACAGCCATAGAACAGTAACTGAGACACCACCTAAAAATATTTATAAGCTTGTAGCCATTAACCTTTTTCGCCCATGCCTTAGCAATTACTAATTTATGTCATGTATCCACAGATTGTCTGTTCGGGACATCTCATATGTATGGAATCATATAACCTGTGGTCTAGTGAGTCTGAGTTTCTTCAATTAGCACAGCATTTTTAAGTTTTCCCCTTGTTGCATTATGCACCAGTACTTCTTTCTTCTGTATTGTCTGCTTTTCAAGACATAACAGTAAAGGTACAGGAATCAAAATAGTATGGAATCAGTCTAAGTGCAGAAGAGAATCCAGAAATAAAAGTGCCAGCACAGTGACTCAGCAGGTAAATGAGCTTACTTACCCAGAACCCAGTTAAAGGCAGGAGAATCAACCCCACAAGGCTGTCCTTGGACCTCTACATGTGTCCTGTGGCACCCACCCATCATGCACATACATACACATACCAAATACCATAGGAAAGACAGAGTTCCCAACAAAGATTGTTGGAACAATTTGATATCCATGTTATTTCAAAAACAAAATAAAACTTCCCTGTCACATCACACTATGATTAATTTAACCAAAACACATAAGCTAAAACTAGGAATATTTAAGAAGAAAACATAGGATAATATCTTTACAATTTTTTAGACATGTCTAAAATTCACCAACTATAAGAAAATGAAAAAGTGAACTTCATTAGAATTAAACATTTCTCTGGCAGGGTATTATGGCACATGGCTATACTCCCAGAACTTGTGAGGCAGAGAAAGACAAGAGGTTTCATATTGTTATGAGCTACATAGCAAGATCCTGTTTTAAAACCAAACCAAACCAAACTTATTTCTCATCACTAAATTATAAAAAAAAAAAAAAAAAAAAGACAGCTGGATGTGGACGTGGGTGTAAGCCTTTAATCCCAACACTCAGGAAGCACAAGTAGATGGGTCTCTATGAGTTCAAGGCCACCTGGTCTACACAGCAAGTTTCAGGCTATTGAAACCCATCTTGAAAACAAAGAAACAAAGGACCAAAACAACAAAAAGTACACAAGATGTGGAGAAAATCACTGAAATGTATATGTGTGTAAGGGGTACCAACACAGCTCGGGGGCAATGTGCTCACTACACCAGCTTGGCAACCTCAGTTCAATTCCTGGGACCCAGGTAAAGGTAGAGGGAGAGGAACAATGCCACAAAGTTGACCTCTGACCTTGACATCCACATCACAGCACACAAGCACCCATTTACACAAATGTACACATACATATACACAGTCAAAAATACTAAATGAATACAAAAAACAACCCAACCTTTGAAAAATGACAAGGCTTGAGGTCTTCACAGAAGAGCATGCTCAAATGCCTACATGAGATTTTCATTACTCATCAGGAAAATGCAGATGAAAACCATATATAACATGGACTCCATCAACACATTCAGCAAATATCTAAAATAATTTAAACCTTTGTTCCCTTTCTGTTCCAGATCATGTTGGAAAATGAAGAGAAGAAAAACCAAAACAAAGCTCGGGTAAAAAAAAGACAATTCTGGAAACCTGAAAATGTGGACTAGCTAAGGAGAAAAGTGGGTGATTGCCAAGGGTTTGCTGAGACCTTTCAACAGGGAGGAAGCAGCAATATGATCCCCTTGGAAATGTCAGACCTTTTGGGAGAGTACACAAGTTTTAAGGAGTTCTGGAGGTTCTCATAGGTCTGGGGTTAGCAGAAGGGATAGGGGAGACAGGAGCAGCCCTCTGATTTGGACAGCTGCCATGGTCCAGCCAGCTGCAGCGGCAGCAGTTTTGGGGCAAGTGATATAGAAAGAATAATCAGCTTCATAGCTGATGCTGATACAGCTTCTCAACTCCAGGAGGTAAGATGAGGGAGGTTCCAGTTGGCGTCAGTGGAATGATACGGCACCGTGACAAGTTTACCTTTGGATTCTTGCCTTCTTTGGCTAGCAATGCCCGAAGTCTTTCTTGTGAAGGGGGTGCAATGAAAATGATATATGGTTTCAAATCCGAATTCCGGAGGGTCTTCAAAGACTGTAGAGAGATTTGGGCTTTAGAAATAACTCCCATCATTGAACTACTTCTCCATAATATACAGTGTTAAGATGTCTATAAATATTTCCAAGCATTTTATCATAAATCCTAACATTCTGAGATAGTATCTTCATTCACTGTAAAAGTATATAAATACAAATTCACATATATTATGTAAGCCTAGTATTCTATATACTGAAATAGAGGTAAAAGACATTGAAGGGATTGCAACTGTATAATAAATCACGTGGATTATAATAACCACATTAAAATTCATTTTTGAGGAATCAGAATCTGGGCAGTTGCCTTTCTAGGTGAAGATATTAAAAAGCAAAACCAGAGAGAAAAACTTCCTATACACAGGCCAAAGAGACCCAAGACAAGGCAGATGGTATGCAGTCAGACACTGGACTCACACTGTTCTATCACTGCATTGCTGTGCACGTCAAGTTGAATACTCTAACAAGCAGTATTATACAGACATGCCCTTTCTTATGTGAAGAAACATTAATATGCTAAACTATTTTAAGTCTTATGGTAATATCTGTTAATCCAAATAAAGAATTCCAAAAGAAATTTCAAAGTTTCCTTAGCCCGGTGGTGGTGGTGGTGCATGCCTTTAATCCCAGCACTCGGGAGGCAGAGCCAGGCGGATCTTTGTGAGTTCGAGGCCACAAAGTTCGAACAAAGTTCGAGGCCTGGTCTACAGAGCGAGATCCAGGACAGGCAACAAAACTATACAGAGAAACCCTGTCTCGGAAAAAAACCAAAAAAAAAAAAAAAAAAAAAAAAAAAAAAAACCCAAAAAGTTTCCTTAAATAAAATGTTTATGATTGAAATAGCACAAACCTAGTGCCTCTGCCCTCTAAAAACCCAAACCCAAAACGAACAAACAAAAAACTAATTACTATCTTAGGAAGCCATTGAAGAGTCAACTTCTGTCTGTGTAAATCTACTTAATGCCTACTGATGCTGTGGCTTGAGTTGGTATCAGCAACAGACTCAGCTACATTAATTAAAGTTCTATGTTAAAGCTGAATCATTTATAAAAAGTAAAACATTTCCATAGCAAACACAATCTTTAAAACCCCAAATTTTGAAGGTAGCATTTAAAATGTAAATCTAAGAAGCATTGGCTGGTAATTTTAAGTGTGGGTTATTCTATCAAATAGGTGAATCTAAGGTCCTCTTACTCAGATAATACTGAGTCTTGACTGGGACATGTGTGGCCTTTAAAACTAAGGTTAACCTTTGAATTTTCTAATTTTTCTCAGATCAGAAAAGGTAGTTTCTAGAGACTTAAAGTATAGTCAGTACCAGAGTTAACTATATTTTTAAGTTTCAAAACTATGCACATGTTGAAAGTGACAGAGATTTAGTGACAAATTTGATTTTAGAAAATGAATGGAAAATTGCACGAGAACTTAAATCATAGTCATTCTTGGACCCAAATATAGTTTTTTTTTTCTAGGTTACTTAATAAAATATGCCCTTCAAGTTTAACACTCTAAAACACAATTCTAGCTTTACCTGTGTTCGAAGACTTAAAAGACAGATTTTGCCAGAGTTGATGACTTGTCGTACAGAATCTATGCTGGTTCCATACAGATTTTTCTCAAATTCACCATGCTCAATGAACTTGCCAGCTGCTATATCTGCCTCAAACGCTTGCCGTGACACAAAGTGGTAGTCTCTACCAGCTACTTCGTGGTCCCGTCTATTCCGAGTTGTATCTAAACAAACACAATTAGATAAAAATCATAAACACAAGGGGCTGGACAGAGGGCAGTTAACAGTATAGTCTGGCCTTTCCGTAAGACCTGAGTTCGGTTCCTAACACTCACATCAGGTGGCCCATAGTTCCAGGGTAAATGGAGCCCTCTTCTGCTCACCACAGGCAAATGCACTAACATGCACACACCCCTTCCCCAACATACATAGAAATAAAATAAATCTTTAATAATATTAATAATATGAGTCAGTGTGGAGAGGAGATAAACCCAGGAAGAATTTTTATTTTATAACACATATTATGAAATAATGAGGAAATGTTAAGGGCCTGTGTGTTTAGCACTGTTCCTATGGAGACATGAACAAAAACAATTTACAGTGTCTTAACAGTTAACCTTAGTTACCTTGATCCATTTTGTTTATACTGTAAAACACCACCAACTCACCTCTTCTTAAAGTTTATTTCAGTAAGAGTAGGTACTATGTAATCTGACATTTCTTTTCAGAAATTAGGCCTAAATCGCTATCTTCAACATCAGTTTAAGAATGAAGAATTGAGTTTCCCATGAAATAGGAAAATGGGCCTAAACTAAAATTTATTTAGAAAATCTCCCAGTGCCATACACTCAGGACAATTTTAATTCCTCAAGACCTACCTTTAATAAAAACTTGCCAACAGGTTAGGTTAAAAAAAACTTCCTCTTTCATTGACAACACTCTTTCACTAAATGTCACTGAGATTCTGAGGAGAGCACAGGAAAATGGGAATGTGTCCAGACTTACGAGGGACTGCAGATGCAAAGCGGTCCTTTTCTTTGTTCATGAGTCTCTGACGCAGCTCATTCTGGCCACAGTTCTGGGGACCAATCAAGATAATAGGTCTTTTCCTATTTGCTGGCTGATGGTAAAGTGACATCTCCTCATACGTTAAGATCTCTTCATTGTCATAATCTTTGGGAAAGAAAGAGAAGAATTTCAGCTATAACTAATACCATGTCATAAAGATATGCTTTCTTACATAGAATAGCTAAGTTTTGTTCGTGCTGTTGTGTGTTTGTTTCTGAGGCAGGAGCTTACTCTGTAGTCCAGGCTAGCTTCAAACTTGTGGTGATCCTCTTGCCTCAACCTCCCAAGTTCTGGGATTACAGGTGTTTAAGCCACCCTGTCTGATTTAAAAGTTACTAGTTTGCAGTGACTACTGTACCAGAGGGGACTGTAGGGATAAGCTTATGGGATATGTGTCATTTTCACAGACTCCTCTTATTAGGGCTCCTTTTAGGATCAGCTATAATGGAGAGCAAGCATGGACAAACATCTGCATACCGTGGCTACCACCAGTATATCTGAGAGTGCTAGAATGCTTTCCTGTAGGTACACAAGTTAAAAATACATTATACTTCTACTACTAACGCTTTAATCCAGAATCATGACTCAAAATACAAACTGTAAGGAGTGGGGTGACATCCTAAAAACCCAAGATACACATGAAGCCAAAGCCATCAAGTCAGAACAAATGCAGGCAATTAGCAGCCAGCATGAGGACGAGGCACCAGGAAGTTCCATGAGGGAGGGAACCTTTTAAGTCTTGCTCATGTCCAGCATAGATTTGGGGCTCAGACTGTTTAAATTCCAACTCAACTGTTTAATTAGCTGTAACAATTTAAACAAACAGAAACTTTAATATCTGAACTTGAATCTCTTAGTCTTCAACCTCAAGAAATTTGCTGTGAGATGAAAGTACATCATTTATTGCTATAGAGCACAGCAGGTACTTCAAGTAACAATGACAACTGCTTCTTTTCTCAGTCACTTTTCTTCTGAGCTTCTTCTAATGTGTACAGTCACGTTGGTGACATTCTGATTTCCAGACTTAGTCTCGTCTACATCTGGGGGCTTCGGTCTAGAAGCTCTAGAGCTGTACTTATCACCTTGAGTCTGTTTTAAGAAATAAAATAAGAGGTGCTGGGATGTGGCTCAACAGTGGAATACTTGCCTCACAGAAAGAGAGATCGGGAGTGGAGGCAGAAAGAAAAGAAAATAAAGAAAACAGGGCTCATCCCCACTTAGATCTGCAATGTACTAGCAAACAAAGATATTAATCAGTTTTAGCCAGTAAGATAAAAAATTTATTGACTCTTCTTAGTTACATAATATACCAAGCATAAAGGATACTTGCTTTAGAAAACAATTATTAAAGCTGATTGAATTTTAGATTCAGTATCATATAGAATATCTAATAATCTACTGTGGTGGTGGTGGTGGTACACACTTTTAATCCCAGCACTGAGCAAGCAAAGGCAGGCATCTCTGTTGAGTTCTAGGCCAGCCTGGTCTACAGAGCAAGTTCCAGAAGAGCCAGGGCTACACAGAGAAACCCTGTCTCAAAACACAAATAAACAAGAATACCTAATAATCCTAAGTTTTTCTTTAGGTGTTTAGTTTATGCTTCATATTCTTGAGAAATAAGCGGTGCAGCTTTTAAAGTAGTGCTTCTGACTTATTCCTTGGTTTTTCTAATGTGGACCAAAGCAGGGCTGAGGAATTTAAATGCAATGAAGACCAATCACAAAGGTAATGAGTCCAGAAAACAAGCAAAGGAGAAAAATCACAGGTGGTGGTGACAGCTGACCTAGATTGTAGGCGCCCCAAGTCAGGGCCATAACTGTCAGTCAGTACAGAAAACTGCTGTCCCTGGGAACAGAAACCCAGTGTTAACTGAGTTCAGCATTTTCAGAGATGTTATGACTTTATAACTTCTAATCTTAGCAATCTGTCAAGATAAAAAAAAAACATTCCTGTGTGCCGGCCTTAGCCAGTAAGCAGTGTGCTCTGTAGAATGAGTTGCTTTTGTGACTTAAGATACCGTAGACAAACTTCCTATTTTACTTCAAACACATTTTTTTTAAAAAGAAAATTGTTAGAGACAAGTAATAGTTTTGTAAAAACTTTAAGGAAAAAAAAAACCTACAGGAAACAATTGAATATTACAAATGTTATAAATACAACTCCTGCTATACCTGAGATTAGAACTTACCATCATTTTTATTGGCGTTATATAAAACCTTTTTCCTCTTCTTTTTGTTCTTCTTTGCACACCACAGTTTTCCTGTTGATTAATTAAAAATAGTTATAAATACAGTATTTATTTCCTTAAACAATAATATTTCAAACTGATCTAAGATTTAACACATACTGTTCACAGAACTATTTTTCATTTGTCATTTTCTATTAATTACACACTGTAGACAGATGTCTAATATTTTCATCTTTTCTTACATCTAAAGATAATGAGTTTTGGCCAGGTGGCAGTGGTGCACGCCTTTAATCCCAGCACTTGGGAGGCACAGCCAGGCGGATCTTTGTGAGTTCGAGGCCAGCCTGGTCTACAGAGAGTGTTCCAGGACAGGCACCAAAAACTACACAGAGAAACCCTGTCTCGGGAGAAAAAAATAAGATAATGAGTTTTGCCTCTAATACTCCTTTAATGCATACTCCTTTCTTTCTTGATAATTCTAGTGTGTATATTCAACATGGTTCCAGATGAAAACCCAAGACTCTTAATTTTATTAATACCAAATGTAAGTCTCTAACCTGATTTCTCTGGCTCCTTATCTTCTTCTATGGTTTGCTTCATGGCTTCCCTTTGCTGCTGAAAGCTTTTCCCTTAATAACACAAAGAGAAAGAACAGTGAAACATTTAAGATAAAAGGATAAAAATATTTTTAATCAAAGAGAAAACATTAGAAGTAATTTTTCATACTGCCTTCCAAACCCTTCTGCCAACACAAGAATAATTCCAGCTAAGATATATAGCCTACAAATGTCCTTTAAAAAAAAAAAAAGGTTTATTTTTAATTATGTGGGGGGAGGGCGCAGGGGAGGTGTGCAACGTGGATACTGGAGACCAAATCTGGGTCCTTTCAAAGAGCAGTATGCACTCTTAATTGGGTGTTGCTGAGTCATCTTTCTGCTCCAAGCCTGCAAATGTTTAAGTTTTGACCCAGCTTATCAATCTAATCATATGTATTATTTATTTATTACATATTATTAAAAGATAAATAATCGACAAATATCAGAAAACCTAATAGTTGAACTTTAAATAAAGTTTCAATGAACATTACTATATATAAAGTACCATGCTGGGACAGATAATGCTTCTGCTCACTGAGGATTATCTCAAATCAGACATATAATTCTAGACATTAACTTTCGAAGTAATATGCAGTAGGCATTCTTCATTTTCTGCTTCTAAGACACCATCAACATACATATTCATTGGCATTTATTATTCATAATTTCTCCTTTTGTTTTCATGTATGTGTGATAATGATTTCATTTCTATCTTTATTACCAATGATACAGACAAGTAGAAAAGATTTTAATGTAAGAGGTTTTCAAGGTGACTAACCTTCATATTCTCAGATCTCTGTCTTCAAGTAAATTAGGGAAGGAGATGGTACAGATTATGATTCTAGGCCTCTGTATAGCTAAATACATGTCCGACCACTGGGCTGTGCCCTCAGTCCTTCAAATGCTTTCAATCTTGTCTCTTACCTGGAACAAGTCCAGCTAGAGGCTGATTGTCTTCATCCCCCTCTCTATAGGCCTGCCACCAATTCGGATCTTCTTGACTGATCACATGAAGTATATCTCCTTTTTGAAAAGACAGACCTAACTCTCGACATGGAACATAAGGGTCATCTGAAGGGTCATAGTCAAAATGAGCTTTTACATGGATCTGAAACATAAAAAGGGTAAAAATAGAGCAAGAATAAATAAAATGGTAAAGCATAATATCTAGAACAAACGTAACATGTGTTACAGCAGTGCAGAGAAATGAACTAAAAGGGCATTTAGTTAAGTAACAATACTTTAGGGTAGGATTGATTCACTTAAGCTCATCTGTTGATACCTCTGTAGACTACAAAGAAATAGAAGACTATTCAAGCTGGGTTATTGTTAACAGCTAACAAAGGGCAAGGTAAGCAGAATAGGAACAATCTGACCTGTGAAAACAGTGGTCCTCAGTAAGGTATGCAGCTTCTAAAGCACCACTATGAGAAAAGGCAGATTAATCTCACCAGGTCCCATGGAAGTGTCCATTTCCCTGGGGCTGTCATGGCTGGCAGGCTTCATGATCGGTAAAACTGCGCCTTAGTGGCTCAGTGTTTCTTTTAAAAGTGCATATAACTAGCACGTTCCACACTGCTAAATTATCTAAATCAGGATGGTCAACTGGGAAAAATATCCTTACCATATTTGACCCAAATCTATGCAATCCATTTATAGAAAATAAAATACAAAGAACTAGTGTTTCTAGAAATGAGGACAATGTTTATGTTGGGCATAAGGTGGACTACAAGGCGAATAGTGGCTAAAGGGGATACAAGGTTGGGATTTTTGATGCAGATGACATTGTGGTTCTTTAATTGGGTGTTATCTGCAAATACAGTAAAGATCCTTTGTCCAATTTGCAAGTGGGGTCTGTTTACCTAAGAGGGTTCCCTAGGGAACCTTCTATTCTTGATATGAAAACAGACATTTGATGTAATCATATGCTACACAACTTATGCGTTTAGTAAATTCAGAGGCAGGCTAACCATCGATAGTGGTAGACTATTTTAACTCTCCTGCACTCAATACTGATGAGGGACTATTCCTGTTCTCTCCCTATTCCCCAATCGCACATCTAAGGAACCACTGATAAATTTCTGTTTCTATGGATTTACCTATTTTTGGATAGTATATAAATGAACCAGTAAAGCCTTTTGACTGGCATAAGTTTTCCAAGTTCATCTTTGTTGTAGCATATACTCACACTTTAGCCCCCTTTTTTTTTTAATCAAATAGTATCTCAGTGTACAAACAAACTACACTATATTTTCTGATATTGCTGGTAGCTATTTTTAAGTTTTTTTTTTTAACTTTTTGGCTCTTACAAATAATACTTGCATGAATATTCATGTGCAAGTTGTTCTATGAATATATGTTTCTAATTATCTTCAATATATACTTAATAGAAATTGTTGGGTTGTACAGTAATCAAGTGTATCATTTAATAGAGCTGAGTTAAACATTTAACATGCAGCAATACACTAAAGTAATGAGTTACATATATTTGTAAAAGTACCTTTCTCCTCAATTTTACTGAGCTAAAGTCAATTATAACTGTAAACATCAATGTCAAGAATAACAAAAATTCTGAGACTGAAGTATGTTGTATATTTTACTTTTAAAAAGTTCAGAGTTTACTACATTTTAAATGTTGATATTTTATACTTATTTTAATAAAATCACCCAATTGCTCTGTTTTTACTTATCACTCTATATTCAGTGAAGTTTCTGATACAGAAAAGTAGACGTCAAGGAACAATAAATAATAAATATTTAAAAGTTACTTACTACAGTTTCTTTAGCAGGAGGAGGCTTGATCTGTTGACTAGGAATCAGAACAAATGTCAAAGTACCATGCATATCAGACTGTAACAGAAAGGTTAAACTACTTTAGAAATCTTTATGAAAATCATTCCACTATCTTATGATTACACTCCCTAAACAGGATGATCCCAGTCCTCCCGGAAAACATTTTCCATTCTCAGATGCTGTCTTTCCCAGATTTAGTCTTTCTGTTCTACTGTTTACTGTATTGGGTTGTACAGCTAGGTTCATAATTACTGCTCAGTACAGAACTAGCTGTTTTCAGACATACCCAGCCTAGACAGCAATCACCACAAATTTTGGTCATAACAAAACAGGGAACAATGCTCAACCTAAGACACTCACCAATGAAATGGGCTACCAGTGACACCCAATGACACTTTGCTCTATCAGAGCAATGGGCTAAGATTTGGTGGAAATGAAGATATGGATATTTTCTAGCTTTTACAATAGATATCAGCAGGCAGTAGACATACTGTAACAACTGATGCTAAATAATTAAGAATATAAACACTGTTTGTCTCTGGGAGTACTGGCTGATGCTTCTAATGCCAGCACTTAGGAAACCATGGGAGGAGAATCACCAAAAAGGTCAGTCTAGGCTACACAGTGAGTTTTACCTCAGCCTAGATTAAGAGTGATACCTTATCTCCAAAGAGAAAAATCATAATTTGTACTTCTGTACAATATGATCAAAAATTCTCAAAAAGACAATTATTCTGAGTGTGGCAGCAAATGACTTTAATCCCAGTACTCAGGAGGCATGGATAGGTGCATTTCTGTGAGTTTGAGGCCAGTCTAGTTTACATAGTGAGTTCCAGGACAGCCAGAATTTCATATGAAATGAATGAATGAATGAATGAATGAATGGGGGAGGGAGGGAGGGAGGAAGAAAGAGAAAGCAAGAAAAAAGAAAAAAAAGAAAGAGAACGAGAAAAAGATGGTTCATCAACTAAGATCACTTGTAGCTCTTGCAGAGAATTTGGGTCTGATTTCCAGTACCCATAGGGTGGCTCACAACCATATGTAACTCTAGTTCCAGGGGATCTAATGCCTTTTCAGAATTTCTCAGGTATCAGGCATGTACATGGAGCCATACATACATGAAAACAAAACACTTATACACATAAAATAAATAAATCTTAAAAAATTGTTTTTATAAAGGTAATTAGAAGTGAGTACCTGATTATACTAGCACTGCCTAATAGATATGTGCTGTGGCCATCTCTCAAAATGACAGCCATTAACTACACAATAAGTCTTGGTCAATTGTAGCTAGTGAGAATGAGAAACTGAATTTTAATTTAATTCACCAGGCATGCACAGGGTGTACAGACACGCATAAAATAAAAACAAGTTTTTAAAAAATAATAAAAGGAAAAATAAAGTTGTTATAATAAAGTGCAAACAAACCCAAACCCAAAAATAAAATAACAGAAATTGACAAATACTGTAAAGTTAGGCTAAAGACTATCTTATACTCAGTGCTCTGAAATAATCCTTTCTAAGTTTAATAACAAGACAGGTTTTCAAAGGAATCGATTATTACTCTACAGTCTGAACGTACCAACAAGTCAAAAACCTCATTGACATCTTTCCCCCGAATTTCAATGCCGTTGATCTCCAGAACTTCATCGCCTTCATGTAGGAGTCCACTCTTCTCTGCGGCTCCTCCTTTCACTATCCGGCTGATGATGACAGAGTCCATTTCATTACGAACTGTAGCACCCTAAAAACACCCAACATCTAATTTAAACATAAAAATGTAATTTTTGTTAAGCACTTCACTTTTAAATTCTATTTATTTAATCTAATAAAACTAGCCTTTAATTTATCTTGAGGATAAATTTACTCACATTCCAACAGTAATAACTGTAATTACACATGAAAGCAAAGCATCCCCCCAAACATTTCCTGCTTCAGAAATACTTTATTCATTAAAATTCTGAAATCACACAGATTTCTGGAGCATATAATAACAGAAAATGTACTCAGTGTTTAAAGACATAAAATGGTAATTGTTTTCTTCTGGATCCTATTCCAACAACTAGAAAACATCTAGGCATAATTAATAAACACAGTGCCTAACTATAAAGAATTTCTTAAAATTCAAAATACAATTATGGGATAAATAGCAATATGGTTAATTATGCAAATGTTAAAAAACAGCTGCAGCCATCTCACATTAAAATGTATTAAATACTAATATCTATTATACAAATTTGAAGAACAGTGAAAAAATATACACTTAAAAGCTAGAAATGTAAGATACAAGATAAAACTTATTTTCTGGGGCTCAGTGGTTAATAGCCCTCGCTGTTCCTTCAAAGGACCTCAGTTTTGTTCCCAGCACCCACACTGGACAGCTCACAAACCCCTGTAACTCCAAAACCAATTCCTTTTCCTGGCATCTTCATGTACCTGCATGTATGTGGTACACATACATACACTCTAGCATATACACATACACACAATAATTTTCTTAAGAATTTACTTTAACATTGTCATAACTTTCCTTTTTATTCTCCTGGAAGGAACTAGTTACATAAACTGCTTATACATTCTTTTTAAAGATTATTTTTATTACTCTATTTGTGTATTTGTGTGTGCACGCTCGTTTGTGCACGCCCCAGAAGTCCTAAATATAACACCAGCAGCACAAACACTGAGCACAACAATTAATAAATGGGACCTCTTGAAACTGAGAAGCTTTCGTAGGGCAAAAGACACGATCAATAAGACAAAAAGACAGCCTACAGAATGGGAAAAGATCTTCACCAACCCCACATCTGACAGAGGGCTGATCGCCAGAATATATAAAGAACTCAAGAAACTAGACATCAAAATACTGAACAATCCAATTAAAAAATGGGCGACAGAGCTAAACAGAGAATTCTCAAAAGAAGAATCACAAATGGCTGAAGGACATTTAAAGACATGCTCAACATCCTTAATCATCAGAGAAATGCAAATCAAAACGACACTGAGATACCACCTTACACCTGTCAGAATGGCTACGATAAAAAACACTAATGACGCCGGGCGGTGGTGGCGCACGCCTTTAATCCCAGCACTCGGGAGGCAGAGCCAGGCGGATCTCTGTGAGTTCGAGGCCAGCCTGGACTACCAAGTGAGTTCCAGGAAAGGCGCAAAGCTACACAGAGAAACCCTGTCTCGAAAAACCAAAAAAAAAAAAAAAAAAAAAAAAAAAAAAAAAAAACCAAAAAAAAAACACTAATGACAGTCTATGCTGGAGAGGATGTGGAGCAAAGGGAACACTCCTCCATTGTTGGTGGGAGTGCAAACGTGTACAACCACTGTGGAAATCAGTATGGCAGTTTCTCAGAAAATTGGGAATCTATCTACCTCAAGACCCAGCCATACCACTCTTGGGCATATACCCAAGGAATGCTCAATAATACCACAAAGATACATGCTCAACTATGTTCATAGCAGCACTATTCGTAATAGCCAGAACCTGGAAACAACATAGATGCCCATCAGCTGAAGAATGGATTAAGAAAATGTGGTACATATACACAATGGGGTACTACTCAGCAGAGAAAAACAATGACAGCATGAAATTTGCAGGCAAATGGATGAAACTAGAAAATATCATCCTGAGTGAGGTAACCCAAACCCAGAAGAACAAACATGGTATGTACTCACTCATAAGTGGATTCTAGACATAAAGCAAAGAATAATCAGACCGCAACCCAGAGAACCAGGAAGGCCATATAGCAGGGGGGACCCTAGGATGACTGAGGCTTATAGTAAGTTTTGGTTTTATTCAATTACTGGGCAAGCCTCAATTAAACATTTCACTATTAGGATAAGAATTTATACTATATCAAGCTGATAATAGAAAAATAAATAAATAAATAAAATATTTTTATTACTCTATTTGCGTGTGTATGTTGTATTTGTGTGTGCACACTCGTTTGTGCACGCCCCAGAAGTCCTCAGTCACTCTTATATTTGGAGACAAGGTCACTAAACCCAGAGCTGACTGATTTGGCTAGGCTGATGGCTAGGTTCCAGAGAAGTCTGCTTGTCTCTGAGAGAGTTGGGATCACAGACACATGCCATCATCTTGGCTCTCCAGGTCCTTATGCTTGGATATGAAGCATGTTCTAATTAAGCCATCTACCTAGCTCCCAAAGATTAGATTTTCTAGCTGTAGTTGTAAAGAGCAAGTTGGAAGAAAATTAGTTATCTCTTCTTGATCCTCGATAGGTATTTTATAAGCTATTATTTTCATTATATCATGAATGAGAAAAGGTAATGAAATTTGTTTTGCAACCAGTAAGGGTTTTGAGCAAGAGCATATTAGAACTCCAATAAATTAACCCACAAAGAGAAAACTCCAGGAACATAACAGGATCTTCAGCTGTGCACCATATGAGACCTTTGTATAGAAAAACATCTCAGATCAGATATGGGAACACTTACCAATGGAATATCACGAGCCTTTTCTATACGAACTATTTTTACAGTTTCTCCTCCATACTGGCCGATACTTTCATAAACTCTCTCATCTGTAATGGGCTCTAGCTGCATTTCCTGCTCAGCAACCTTATCATGGGCCAGTAACAGTGCCTGTTTCAAAGAAACCCACAATATTTTAAGGAAGAACACAACTGTAGTAAGACTTAGTTCTCTCATACACATAGTATTATGACCAAGTCCTTAAGGGCTTAAAATGCAAGATAATCATGCAGGAATTTTTGCCCAGTTTTAAAATAAGCTATTTAAAAACATGATTTGGATAGTTTTACATATGAAAATGTATAACCAACAATAATTACTTTGCAGTGAGGTTACAAACACAAATATTAGAAACATATACAATGTTCTGTGCTTTCTTTACCTGAATATGTGGAGCATTTAACAAAGCAGTTAATTCTTGTCCTTCCTTCTGATGGACTGGCTTTAAGACAGTTTGTACCTAAGAAATTAAAAAAAAATTTCTGATTCATAGGAATTAACAGCAGCATCTATATAATGTAGTACTTTCATTTTTTTTTAAAGATTTATTTATTATGTATACAGCATGTATGACTTCAGGCCAGAAGAGGGCACCAGATCTCATTACAGATGGTTGTGAGCCACCATGTGGTTGCTCAGAATTGAACTCAGGACCTCTGGAAGAGCAGTCAGTGCTCTTAACCTCTGAGCCATCTCTCCAGCCCAGTATTTTCATTTTTAAGTGAGAATCAAAATGGCAAAAAGTACTTATTGTGAAGAAAAACACTAAACAAATATATGAATAAAAAACCCTTTCCCACAGATCTTTCGATTTTGTTATGGGTAAAAAATTACATTTTTGAAAGCATTCTCCAAATATGGTACTTCCATCTACAAATGAGCCATTTCAATTTCCAAAGCTTCTCCCAACATAGCATAAAGTACATTAAGGATGGCATGACAGAATACCTGCTTACCAGTTAGTTACCACGCTACTTTTAGAGATTTTAAAGTCTATGTGTTTTTGAGACAGGGTTTCTCTGTGTAGTTTTGGTGCCTGTCCTGGATCTCGCTCTGTAGACCAGGCTGGCCTTGAACTCACAGAGATCCGCCTGGCTCTGCCTCCCGAGTGCTGGGATTAAAGGGGTGCGCCACCACGGCCTGGCTAAGTCCTATGTTTTAAGAACTACATAAAAAATCTGAGATGTCAATTTAAAGTTATAGACTTATAAGATAAACGTAGTGACGTTGGACAAAGTGTTCTTAAGATAAACTCCCACAGTCATGATACATTTTTGAGGCTCCTGTGTCTTAGGCAGGCTGACCTCCATCATGTGAGGCTCTTCAAAGACTGACTAGATGCTCTCAATCTGTGTCTGCATTTGTGTTCTGTCTTTCCTGACAATGCTGGATGGCTTAATTTCCCATAGGCATTGTCTACTTTCCTGTCCTTTGCAGAGAACCAGCTTCTAATGTAATGATCATCTATTCTTCCTATTAAGAAATTTAATTAGTCTTTCCTATTGCCTTGGTTTCTAGTTACTTGAACTAAAAATTAAGTCCACTTATTTGCAATTCAATCTTTTACCAATGAATACTGAGGTAGGTATGTTTCTCTGTACATTACTTTCTCTCAAAGATTTTATTGTATGTTCTTACTGTTTATGCCTCTTTTTTGCCTTTGTACCTCCAAACCCCACAGCCACTCCAAAATGGTACACTGCAACAACGTGGACTACAAACCAAAATTTTCACTATTAGTGAAATTATAAGAGTAATCAATGATTAGAGCAGGAATTCTATATCCTTTACAGCTATTTAATTAGCAATTCTCCAATTAAACCTATGAGATGATAAGATGAGGACCAATTTTACCACAATAAGCATAGCAAAGCAGTGAGAAGAGCTGGAGAGGTGGCTCCACAGTTGAGAGCGCTGGCTATTCTTGTAAAGGACTGGAGTTTGATTTCCAGCACCCAAAGCAGGCAGGTCACAACCACCTGTAACTCCAGATCAAGGGGATCGGATGCCTTCCTCTGGTCCCTGCAAGCACCCACATATACACGTGTACATACACATACACACACACACACGCCCAAAATACTGTGATAGTGCTGGGTGTGGTGGTGCATGCTTAATTCTCCTCACTCCACAGGCAGGAGGGAGGATTCCTGTGAGTTCCAGGTAGGCCAGGGCTAACCAGTGAAATACTGCCTAACAAACAAAGTCCCAAAAACTACCCTGTCCCCAGTTTTGGTACCTAGAAACTACAAGACAGTGCTTTCCTTTTGAAACTTCATGAAAACTACTACACTAAGTTAACTTAAAATTTATAATCCCTGACCAAAAAACCTTTTGACTGCTGGAGAAAGCAACTCTGGGAGAGAAAGACAGTTTTGAATTCATAATGTATCAAAACTTTATAAAAGCTACAAATCAAGTCAATAATAATATTCTATGTGCAACACTGCTTTCCCCTGTTTCTACTTTTAAGTCAGTTCCTAAACATCTCTGAAATTTTTCTTAAAAAAAAAAAAAAAAAAAAAAAAAAAAAAAAAAAAAAAAAAAAAAAAAACCTAGGCTGGGCAGTAGTGGCACACACCTCTGATCCCAGCATTCAAGAGGCAGAGGCATTCAGATCTCTGTGAGGGAGTTCAAGGCCAGCCTGTTGTACAAAATGAGTTCCAGGACAGTCAGGACTGTTACACAGAGAAACCCTGTCTCGGAAAACTAAAAACAAAAAAACAAAACAAACAAAAACCTAGAACTCTGATAAATACCCCTTCCTCTACCAGCAAGCCCAGATATTATCTTTTCTAGTGTCAGTACACATCATCAGCTGCATTTACAAGGCTAAAGGAATTGAAGGACTATTTTCATATGTTACTGGTCCCTTCCCACCAACCTATAATCAGAAATATTAAAAACTCAAAACTGCAAATCTTTTACAGTGAAAATATCTGACCAAATAGTAAAGACAGAGAAATGGCCAATAACTGTGCAAAAATAGTCAGCAATCATGATGGAAATGCAAATTAAAACAAGACACCACCACACCACATATCTGAGGATCAGTAACCAGAAAGTTGGCAAGATGGTTCAGTGGGTAGGTAAAGACACTTTCCACCAACCTGACAACCCAAGTTCAATTCTCAGAATCCACATGGAGGAAGAGGAAACTGACCCCTCAAGGTTCTGCTCTGAGCTCCACATTCACACTCCACAATAAACAAAACCATGTAAACATAAATTTAAAATGAATCAGTAACAGGAAACAAATCTCTCTCAACAGGTTGAAGTGACTAAACAGTGTGGGATAGCCACACAATGGAATACTACTCAGAAAACATTACGAACTACGGAGGCTGGAACTTGGGTGAGTGGTAATGTGCCTACCATGTGTGAAGTGTTGGGTTCAACTTGATACATGCACAAGAGATGAACCTCAAGATCATACTGAGCAGAGGACCCAGACAACTGTCATGGTTTGATGTGGAATTATCCCACAGGCTCATGCTGTTGAACATGTGATCCTCAAGTGGGGGTGCTGTTTTGTGAGGCAGTGGGCTGCTGATGGTTTCTGTGTGTATGTGTTATGGGTTATAGCCAGCTGTCCTACATTCCTTCTGCCACAATGAGCTACCTCAATGTTTCACCTTCTTAACCAGGATAAGCTATGTCCTCCTGAATCCTGTGAGCCCAAACATATCTATTGAAACTGCTTCTTGTCAGGTACTTAGCACACTGACAAGAAAAATAACTAATGAAGACACAAAAGAATAAATACTGTCTATTTATTTGACATGTTCATAAATGGCAGATTAGTAAAGCAGGAAGCAGATTAGCTATGACAAAGGGGCAAAAGAGTAGAAGGGGTGATTACTGTCTGTTCTGGCCTTGAGTGAGCTCTGTGGATGGTGGATGTTTTTTTTAGTAACTTGCTGGCAGGTGGTAGATTGCACAGGTGTAAACACAGATATTTACACTGAACCAACCACAAAACACCAGTTTTTAATAAATGCAAACTATATCTCAATAAAACTGGACATACACACAGCACCGAGGACACACCAGCACTCTATGTATACAGTTACTCCTCAGTATCACGCAGAATTAGTTACAGGAACTCTTGTTCCATACCCAAATCCATAGTCACTTGAGTTTCTTCTACAAAAAGGCAGAGTATCTGCGTGTAACTAACATACTTTTCCATCCATATACTTTAAATTTTTCCCCTAGTAATAATATTGTGTAGGGAATAACAAGGAAAAAAAAGTCTGTGTTCAGTACAGATTTAAATTCTTGTAGCAAACTAGGCTGAATCTGAGGATGTACAGCCCAATGACACAGAGGGGCAATTATACATCCTTTTTGTTTGTTTTTGTACAGTGCTTTAGGACTGAATTCAGGGCCTCACACATGCTAGGCAAGCACTCAAGCACTGAGCTCTATCCTCAGCCCTGGTGGATAACTCTACACTTACTTTTACCAAAATGAGATCATGCTGTTCAAACTGGATCAGAATATTGGATAACTATTTTGATTTGATTTTCAATTATAAAACAGAAAACGACCACTGTCATCCTCACTGCCTCTTTCTCAGCCACTTACAGGATCGAGTCTAAGAACTTTAGCATTAAGTATCCCCTGATTCTTGCCTTGTTCCCAGCCCTGGCATTACTCATGGCCTTAGGGTCCACCATTAAACCACTGTTGCACACATATGCCACACTGTCTTCCCACAATCCCTGTGCTCAGGCTAACACACACACACACACACATGCACGCACCAGTATTTCAAAATAAAAAAAAAAATCAAATTCTATTTCCTGATATGTTGACTTACACTTTACTCACAGATGTTTTTTGGATAAGCAAAAGTTTATTTCATGAAATTCAAGTTACCAATCTTTTCTTTAAAAAAAGGATAACAACCACAAAATTTGCTTGTTTATTAATGTCTAAGAATTAGGTTATCAAAGATTGAATCTGGATCTTAATATTTTCAATTTTTCGAAGTCTTTATTACTTACCACTTAGTAGTAAATGTTAACTGAGGTTTTGTTCACTTTCTTTACGGCAATGCTAGAGATGGAATCGAGGGCCCTCTACCACTGAGGGCCATCTCCAGCCCTTCAATGATACATATAAAATATTTAATTTTTAATATATTTATTTTCTCTGTGTGTGTGCATATGTGGGTGCATGCATGCGATGGCACACATGTGATCAGAGGTCAAATTGTAGGAGTTGAATCTTTCAACCATGTTTGTTCCAGAGATCAAAGTCAGGATATTAGGCTTGGTGGAACATGTCTTTACCTGCTGAGCCATTTCACCAGCCCTGAACATACATTTCAGTTATTAAAAACCAAAGAGTACTACTACGTTTTGTTGTTGTTTTTTTGGGTTTTTTTTTTTTTAGAAATTGTACTTGCTCCCAGTCCCTTTTCTGTATTTTATGCAGACTCAAAGAAGTACATTTTATTTGATGTTTTCAGAATTATTTTTTGTAAGATTAAAATAACCTGCAATTTTATAATAATGACAGAATGTATACTGTCCCGAAATCAGAGCTTATTCGTAATGCTTTAAAATCTTCAATGTGAAAGATGCTTGGGGACATATTAAACACTGAACATCAACTAGCATTTGAACCTAGAATTTAAAAGCAATATGTTAACAAAAGAAACTTTTTTAAGCAGTAGAACTGGATAATATGGGCTGGAGAGATGGTCAGTGATTAGGGCAGGGGCTCCTCTTCCAGGGAACTTGGGTTTAATTGCCAGTGCCCAGATGGCAGCTAATAACTGCCTGTAACTTTAATCCCAGGGGACCAGACACCTTCTTCTGGCCTCTATGGGCATTTCATTCATGGGGTGCACAGACATACATGCTGGTGAAACATATGAACATATAAAATAAATAAAAATTAATAATCTGCAACATTTGTACTATTTTCATAAGAAAAATCCCCCAATTATCAGTAATGTATCTTCAAGAGTTAAATATTTATAATCCCTGATTATTAGGGATTATTTTATCTGAATTTATAATATATAATGAATGGTTAAATAAAACCATACTGAATGCATTAAAGTTGAAACATTTGCTACCATCTATACTTATTTTATGTATAAAATTAACTCTTCCTGATCAGTATTAACTAGGTTATAAATACTTTCAGAACATAATGCATGCAGCAATTTTTTCTCATTTCCCATTGCAGTATCTTAGCAGGTAACCACTATCAATTACCTCAGACAATAATCACATCAGCCTTGCCAACAGTCTGCTTCACTGTGACTAATCACTACCCTGTGGATGTCAACAAGATGTTTAGACACGTACCTCTTGTACAAGGTCTTGTACATTGGAGATAAGAGGAAATGGAGGACTGGCCTTGTTCATGTGCACTGTGACAGCATTGTGTATCTTGAACGCATTCTGAAAGTCTTTGTTTTGTACAAGTTGTAAAAGCAGTGAAATATCCTCCTGGCTCTGAGAATCAACCAAAGTGTGTTGGATATGTTTAAGTGAAGAAAATAAGTCTTCAACTTCTAGTAGGAAAAGGAAAGTTGTCCCAAAATTAATTGTTTTGGTTTAAATTCAACACATGTTTTAAGATAAAATTCCTTGAACCAGTAAAACTCTGTCTTTAGGGTAAAAATAGTTTGTATAGTTTTAAGTGTCAATCATTGTTATTTTAATAACACTATATAAAACTGTTAAAGTATAAAACATAATAACTTGCATTTTAAGAAAGCATTTTAATTGGAAAGATACATTCTTACTATAAAATAAATGAGGGAATACAATATTAAAGTTGAAAATATCAATAATCTCACTATCTAGAAATATTTCACCTTTTAGCATAACAGTACATTGTAACTGCTTTCCCACATCACTATTTTTAAAAGAACATTACAAGTAATGGGTCCATCATATTTTACATGGCTAAAGAACAACTTATAATAATTACATTAAAGTTCAACATTTAGGATGCTTCCATTTTAACTATCATAAGCAATAAGAAGTACTTCAGTACAAAAAAAATCATTGCTGCATATAAATTTGTCTGAGATTCTGTTAAGATGATTTCTAGAAACCATTACTGGAAAGATGGCTTAGTGGTTAAGAGTACTCATTGGCTGCTCTTCCTGAGGACCCAGGTTTGATCCTCAAGCACCCACATTGCAGCTCCTAACTGTAACTCAAGTTCCAGAGGATCCAACACTATTCAGGCCTTTGAAGACACCAGGTTTGTAGATGTGTACAGACACACACACAGGTAAAATATCCATACATATAAAACAAATAAACGAAAAAAATTTAATTTCCAGAAATAGAACTTTTACTTAAGATTCTCACATTTTAAAAGCCAAACTCAGCCGGGCGGTGGTGGCGCACGCCTTTAATCCCAGCACTCGGGAGGCAGAGGCAGGCGGATCTTTGTGAGTTCAAGGCCAGCCTGGTCTACAGAGGGAGATCCAGGAAAGGCACAAAGCTACACAGAGAAACCCTGTCTCGAAAAACCAAAAAAAAAAAAAAAAAAAAGCCAAACTCAGCCTGTCAGTGGTGGGCCATGCCTTTAATCCCAGCATCTGGGAGGCTGAGACTGTGGGTCTTTGTGAGTTTCAGGACAGTTAGGACTATTACACAGCAAAACCCTGTCTTGAAAATAAACAAACAAACAATCAAACTCATCTCAATGAGTTTTTGCTAATTTATATTATATTAGTAATGTCATTACCATTATTCAATATTATTTGCAAAACTGACTTAATAGGGAGAATGAAGTGTATTCATATTACCAACACCTTAGGGTTTCTACTGCTGTGATAACACCATGATCAACAGCCTTTTGTGGAGGACAGGGTTTATTTCATCTTACACTTCCAGGGAACAGTCTGTCCCTGAGGGAGGTCAGGGCAGGAATGCAAGCAGGGCAGGAACCTGAAGGGAGGGGCTGAGGCAGAGGTCATGGAGGAACACTGCTTCTTGGCCTGCTCCCTGTGCCTTGCTCAGCCTGCTTTCTTTTTTTTTTTTTTTTTTTTTTTTTTTTGGTTTTGTTTTTTGGTTTTTTCGAGACAGGGTTTCTCTGTGTAGCTTTTCACCTTTCCTGGATCTCGCTCTGTAGCCCAGGCTGGCCTCAAACTCACAGAGATCCGCCTGGCTCTGCCTCCTGAGTGCTGGGATTAAAGGCGTGCGCCACCACTGCCCGGCTCTCAGCCTGCTTTCTCACACACTCCAGGACCAACGGCACTGCAGTGGCACCACTCAAAATGGGCTGGGCCCTCCCACATAGATCACCACTTAAGAAAATGTCCCACAGACTTGCCTCCAGGCCAGTCTTATGGGGCCATTTTCTCAATGTGGTTCCCTCCTCTCAGATAACTAGCTTGCACCAGGTTGACAAAACAAAGCAAACTAGCCATCACAAACAACTACTTTTGTTGTCTTCAAAACTAATGAATGTGTGTGTCTCCTAAAAGGTGAAAGTTTCTGGTCTGTGTGTGTGTGTTCTGTGCCTGCTGGTATGCACACACAGCACACTCCTTTTTCCAGTTACAGACCTGACCCAAATGCTTAAGAACCATTAGCAGTTTCTCCCCTGTCCCCCAATAGGGTTTTTTGTGGGAGGGAGAGTATTAAAATGAAAATGCTTTAAAAATTTTTACTTTCAAAATTACTCACAATCTTTGGCATATGTTCCATTCTCTTTTTCTTATTTTTCTAAAATGAAAAGTCCCTTTGTGATTTTGACAAAAACTAAGTTTGTAAATGAATCTGGCAAAAACATATAGTGGACACTGTTACAGTCACATGGGGAAATGCCTTAACTCTTGTTAGTTCTGAAGAGAAATTACCAACTTTCATTCCTTCATTTTGTATGCCACCATTTTAATAGCAGTTAAATTTTAAAAATTTACACTTATTTTTGTGTGTGGGTGTGCGTGTGCAATGCATGTGTGTGGAGGTCAGAGGACAAGTTGCAGGCATCAATTCTTGCCTTCCATTGTGCAGGTTGAACTCTGGCTGTCTGACTTGTGGGAAGTACCTTTACCACTGAGTTAAACTTTAGACAGGCTCTAAAAGCACTTCAGTTGATTCCTGGAGCTTCTTATCTATCCCTCCCAAATCAAAAGAGCCCTAGTGACCCTTGTTTTTTGGTGTGTGTGTGTGTGTGTGTGTGTGTGTGTGTGTGTGTGTGTGTGTGTGTGCCTCTGCATGTGCACACACAAACCCCTCATGAAGTACACAGCACAATGAGAAATTACATGGTTATCAACATTTTAAAATGATTCAAAACTGGGAAAAACTACAATGACCTAGGAAATTGTTCCAGAGCTATGGAAGGAAGACTTGAAGAGAGACAGAGCTTAGGCACAAACTATTGTTATATTTACAAGAGTAGATAAGAATATGGAATTTAAGATTCTACCAAATTCTAAGAGGTGACCATATTAATAACTTTAAAGTAACTTTAGAGCAATACAGGAAAACATTTAATAACTTAAAAGAAAAAATACGAAATCTACAAAGCAGTTAAGATAATTGTCCACAATCTTAAGGGAACTACAGATACTTCCCAAAGTGGAGGGAGTCTTATTAAAAATGTTAATAACTTAACTGTTGAAAGAGGCTCAGGGGGTTTGTCTGGGAAATGAGACAAGTGAGGAGCCTCGGGCCTCACTGGTGACTGAAACCAGTAAGCAACCTACTGCAGAAGGGAACTGCTTCTCAGGGTCTCTGCAACTCCAGGGAGAATGAAATTATTTTAAGACAAAAAGTTGCTGGAAAATCTCTCCTGAACACTAAAGCTACTTAAAAATGACATACTAATAGTATATATATATATATATATATATATACATATATATATATTAGATATATATAATATATATATTAAATTATCTATATTTTCACCTATTTTTCATAATTACTGGCATTACTTCATACCATATAGCTTTTCCAGGTTTTTTTTCAAGGCAGATCTAACCATATAGTGACACTGTTAATTTTTGTAATTGAAATACTAATTATTCATCAGAATAAATCCCTAGGGTAAGCTTACAGAGAGTAGAAACACTTAGGACTTTGATACACATTGCCAAACTGCCTCCCAGATCTGTACCAACTTATACTGCCATAAGCAATGACTGTGAGTTTCTGCTTTCAAACAAACCAAATTAAGGATTGCTGATCTTTATTCTTTGGTGAACGCATTTCTACAAGACATGGCCATTTGCATTTCTTTTTTCCATTAATTTATCCTTAACAGCTGGAATTTCACTGGTTACATTGATATTGCTGCAGTCTTAAGTGGAACATACTGAACTTAATTTCATTGCTATATTGGAGTAATAGCTTTTAGTCCAAAGTATCTACAAAAATAACTGAAGAGGAGAGTGGGAGATGGCTCATAGTAGGAAGCATTGCTGCACAAATTCTGGTCACCAGCATCCACTGCTCATGTCGGCCCTGTGGAGGCAAGGTTCCCGGGGCACTTGGCAGGCTCTGGGTTTAGTCAGTTCTCAATCATCTTGATATGATTTTCAGCCTTATTTTGATCTCCAATGAAAAATTTTAATTTCATTACATTGGAACTTGAAATTGGCTCTGCAGTTAAGAGCTCTGGCTGCTCTTCCAGAGGACTCAGGTTCTATTCCCAGCACCCACATGAAAGTTCACAACCACCTGTAATTGCAGTTCCAGGGGATTTGATGGTCTTCTTCTGGCATGCATGTGGTAAACAAACATACATGTAGGCAAAACATTCATATACATTCACATTTTTTCTATTTACTTTGTGTACGTGTGTGTGCACACGCATGCACGTGCATGCACACATGCATGTAGGTAGCTGTAGGGACAACTTGAAGGAGTTGGTGCTCTCCTTCTACTACATGGGCCCTAGGGATATAATTTAAGGTGATTATCAGGCTCAGCAGCAAGCATCTTTACCCTGCTGGCCTCCTCACCAGCCCCCAAAATTCTTACTTTCAAAGATTAGACTATTTAGTCGTAAATTAAAAAAAAAAAAAAAAGCTTTGTTCTGAACAGCAGACCATATTTAAAGGCCAATATGCTATGTGCTATTTCAGGATAGTTCATTTCTTACCCACTAAAGAAAGCTCCCTCCACTGATGGCTACACTTGTAAATTAAATCTACGTAAGTTCTTCAACAGTAAACAAGGCCAGAGGAAATTCCAAACCATCCTATCTATCAGACAGGACAAACTCAGTCCTGACACACACGCATGCTCTTCTGAAACTACAATGAAGCCGGGGTTAGGCCGTGCTCAGTGGGGAGCTCTGGCAATCAACGCACTTAACATCTACTAGACCAGCTCCGTCTTTAGCACCGTAAAACAAAGCAAAGCAAAACAAAACCCAAGACACAGAGGCAAAAGAGAAACAAGACAGGGACAGCATAAGACTTCCTTCATCCTCACCACACAGACAATGGACAAGGAAAAAGAACCCTGGACAGAGAAAACAGGTGGAAGAACACAGGGCTAGACAGAGACTGGCATGAGGGCGAAGCAGGGAGCGGACAAAGGGCGTCCCGAGGCAGAGAGGTGGGGGACAGTCTACAGTGTGGAGGCAGAGGTAACATGGCAAGTCTGGCTTTGGTAATAAATTCTGGGGGGGGGGGGGGGGGTCACAACTTTCCTATAAAGCATTTCTTCATATCTAGATTAAATTCCTCACTGGTACAGTGTTTAGTTCTTTCTTACTTGATTCGCAGTAGAAATTATTTTAAGTTCCCACTATCACATCTACTATGTCATGTGATTTAAGTGTTGATTACATATGCTAACAGAAATCAAGGATATTGGCTTTGGGATATAATTAAAAACAAAAGCACAGGTCCTTAAATTCACCTCTTGACGTTTTTCCAGTCTTGGCTTGCTCCCAAGAATAGAAAACAGAAAGAAGACTATAAGACAGGCAATGGGATCGGGCATGAGGGCACAACCTTACAGTTGTAGTGCTTAGAGGTGGGAGGCAGAAGCATCAGTTAGAACTCAGCACGGTCTACATAGGGAGTTTCAGACCAGTCTGGGCTTTATAAGGAGACTTTCTCAAAAACTAATGAACTAAAAATAGGTAATAAGAAGCAAGAATCTATTTTCTAGTACCTAAGAATCTGGACAAGCATCTGGGAACACTTTTAAATTTACATTTATTTATATGCATGTCTTCTCTGTGTGGCTATGCACACATCTGTGTTGGTGCTTGTGGAGGCCAAGAGACATCAGGTTCCCCTGGAGCTAGAGCTACAGGCATGTTGGTGCAAGGAACCAAACCTGGGTCCTTAGCAAAAAGAACCGTATGCTCTCTCAACCGAGAATCATCTCTCCAGTCCCCAGACTTTTTTGACTAGAACTGGGAACAGAACTAGGGTAATTGCTAAACTTACCTACAGAAGCTAAAGACCTCCATCTCTAGAGCTGTTTCACAGTACGAGACAGCCGTATTCTGTGAGTTAATCTCACTGTTACTTAGTGCTTCCACTTAGCCATAAGTAGACAATCTAGCAGTTTACCCCAGCATTGAGTCCCAGGGATCAAAGCCAAAGCCTGGCTCACTCTCAGCAGGCACTGCACTGCGCTCACTGGACTGCGCTCACTGCACTGCGGTCACACTCTTACCCTCTTTTCTCTTTGTAAACTCAATAACAGAAAATGTAGATCTTTGAACTTTGATTTTCAGTGGACTAGGTCAGTATGAATTTGTTTCAAATAATCAGAAACTTAAGAAATATCCTGAACAGTAATTACTCATTAAGCTAAATTTAAAAAACCCTAGAGACAGGGTTTTAACACAGTAATAAAACACTGCTTGCCTAGAATGTGCCAGGCTTTGGTTAAGTTACTAACAGTGCAACAAATAAAAACAGTAACAAAAAACTCCAAATATGCCGGGCGGTGGTGGCGCATGCCTTTAGTCCCAGCACTCGGGAGGCAGAGCCAGGCGGATCTCTGTGAGTTCGAGGCCAGCCTGGTCTCCAAAGCGAGTTCCAGGAAAGGCGCAAAGCTACACAGAGAAACCCTGTCTCGAAAAACCAAAAAAAAAAAAAAAAAAAAAAAAAAACTCCAAATACAAGTATACCACTTGCTTACATACAGCCTTCCATTTGGGCCTCAAGAAAACCTTAATACGAAAGGTTTAGAAAAATAAATAACTTGTCCAAAGTCAATAGTAATTAAGTGACAATAAAAATAACTTAAAATCAAGTGTGGGCCTGAGTTTTGTGCACCAAATGCATGCAGGAGTCACTGAAGGTCAGGAGAAGGCATCAGATCCTCTGGAAATGGAGATACAGGTGGTTTTGACACCCCCTCCCCATTGTGGGCCTCTGCAAGTGCAGTAAGTTCTCTTAACTATTGAGCCATCTCTCCTGCCCCTGGAAGCATTTAACATGCCATAAAAGGAAGAAGCAAGTCTTCGCAAGAAAGGAAAAAGTTAAAAACTAGTATTACCTAATAACAGAATCAAATTTTAGGTATGTGTAAAAAAGTTTGAATGATGTAGCACTGAATCACTTTTAGTAAAATTACATTGAAGAACCAAAATTTATAGGAGTATGTACATATCAAATGAATTCCTAAATCTTTAGGGAAGCTCTGATTTTAGCAATCCCACTCAGAAACTTTTCAAATGGTCTCAACACTTCAAACAAAGCTATTTTCAAGTGGTTTATCACTTCATTTGCAGGAAGAAACAAATGTCAATGAAGGTATGGCTAATACAGTTTGTTTAGAAGGACCTGTAGCAGGCTAAGCAGACATCTGATGGTGAAAATAGGCGGGCAGTGGTGGCGCACGCCTTTATCTCAGCAATCGGGAGGCAGAGGCAGGCGAATCTCTGTGAGTTCGAGGCCAGCCTGGTCTACAGAGTGAGTTCCAGGAAAGGCGCAAAGCTACACAGAGAAACCCTGTCTCGAAAAACCAAAAAAAAAAAAAAAACAAACCAAAAAAAAAAAAAACAACCTCACAAGAAAGATAATGTAAAAAAGATTCATTGGCCCTAACATTTTGCTAGCTTTAAAGAAACTTATTTTTAAAAGCTTATTAGAGTAGGACAAAATTGTAGTCTCACGATCAATACAAAAATTGATCAAAAGATAGTTTATATTAGAAATGTGCAGGAGCTGTGTTACTCTGATTTCATTCTTGATTCACCCTTGCTTTCTTCACTTTTTTCTTTTCTTCAACATTAAAATATCTGGTATAAATCAGAAGGTTCGAACCACAAAACTCAAGAGTTTCCTACACAACTGTCCAACAACTCACTGTGTGTGTGTGTGTGTGTGTGTGTGTGTGTGTGTGTGTGTGTGTGTGTGTCCTTTCCTGCTGCCTCTTCAAGGATGCATTAATTACACAGACATGTATGTAACAGAAAGTAGTTTTCTCTAGCTAATTTCCTTTACTCTGCCTACTTGTTCACAACGCTGGCCCCAAATTATATAACTATTAATACAAAACAGAAGCTGAAATACATAACCTAGAAATATCTGAGAATTACTTGATTTTATCTCCTACTGTAATCTACACTTTTTTCAGGATTCGTCTTACAAGATAGTTTGCTCTGATGATGAATGAGAAAAATTTATTTTATTTGTAATAAAGCAAGGTTTTGAATGTATGTCAATTTTAAGGAAATCTTAATAAATTAAAATTCTTACAACTTGTAACAGTATTATTTACTAGATTCTGACTGCTTTGAAAAAAATTCAATTTATCCCTTCTGAGTATTTTCTATATCAACTCCCTTTTTTGAGTCTTTATTATTATACATTACAAATTTACAAATACTTTCATTAAAAATAACCTTTCTGATCACGTTTTAAATTCTTATAGAATATTTTGTCTACTCACAGATAAATGATGTATCGTTTGGAAACTGAAGGTGTCTTCTCAGAGAAATAAACTGGCTGCCCCATCCTTCCCTCACTTAAAACAACACTGCTGTTTCTGGCTGTGAAGGCTGACGCCATCTCCTATCATGTGTGTTTAATTAAAATACTGACAAGTAGACACTTAATTTTTAAGGGAGTATTTCTGTTGTAGTCTGATGTGTTAGCAGATTATTAGCAGAGAAAAAAATTTGGTAAACACTATTACACTTCTTTAGAAATATTTTTCAGTTCTTGCACAAAATGATGAGTTTCATTATGATTTATTAAATCTTCCGAGAAATACATTACTAATACCTGGCACTATATTTCAATTTACTTTAAACAGCCTTAAGTTCAAAGTCCACAATGAAGGTATTAATGAAAACCACAGTGGATTATAAATTGGAAGAAAGAATAGTTCTTTTAAACCTGTAGGAAAGCGAGTTATGGAATCCATGAGCAGGAACAGAGAAAAGCAGGGAATGTTGCTTAGTGGTGAGGGGAGAAAAGAGGAGTCGAAAGCAGAGGAGGAAGAGGATAAAGAGAGGGAGAGGAGGATTGGAAACTCACTAGAAAGGCTGAGACAGGAGGATAACTTGAACCCAAGAAATGTGAGACCAATTTGAGCAATGTAGTGAGAAAAAAGGATATGAAAAATCAAAAAACAAATAATAAAACTAGAAATTATTTTACTTTTTGTGTGAAAACACAACATTACATTTTCCCTAAACTAACCTAGCTTAAGCTATATACATTGTGTAAACTGTCTGATTCTAAGTAGTACACATGGACAAATGCATTAAGATTTTAAACTAATAACAGATCAATCCAGACTACATGAGGGAGAAGGAAAAAGGGAGAGATGGTGAGAAATGAGGGGTAAGCAAGAATAAATTGGGAATGACTCTCAGTGGGAAAAGTATTAAAATTTTTTCATTTAAGTGTACTAAATACATAATTTTCCCACTGTAATTACGTCTGAAGGCATACAGACTTGACTATCTCTGAACACATTGTTGGAATAAATCTGGAACAAACTCTGTCAGATCCTGACCAAGGAACTTCCCCTTCCCTTACAACTTGCTGAAACCCCCACCCCATGTTGAAACTCCAGCCCCTTCTCCCTCACCACCTAACTCAGTCCCCCCATCTGCATCCTGAAAGCTGCATCACAGTAGCTCCTGGTAGGCAGGGCAAGGCAGTTTTGAAAGATAAAATGACCTTGTCTGGACAACAATTCCAGGAGGTAGAGACTGAAAAAGCCCCCTGCAGCTGCACTTAACTTCCCATTCCTAAAACCCCTAAACAAACTCCAAGTACTCCCTTCCCTCTTTGCAGAACACTCCTCCACATATATCGAGGTCTGTCCTTCCCTGGTTCAAACAGTCCTTTCTGCTGAGGTCAAACTGGTCACTTTCTGACTTCTGTCTCTTTAAGCTGCCCCAGAAGTCTAACATACATTATCTATGATTTTTTAAAACAGAAGCATGAACATCTGAAATAGGCGTTCTAAAAAAAATTACCAAAGAAAAGTAAATGAGATAGAATAGAAACTGCTCCATATCTGAAATAAAAAGACTCATGGAAGTACAAATGTAGCATATATATGATGCTTGTGGGCAAATTAGGGTTAGCATGAGCCCTGGCCCGGTGCATGAAGTGCAGGTTAGACAGATATCACGCTCTATCTAAACCACTACTTGCTGCAGTAGCAACTCCAGATCTGGCAAACTCAAATTGGACCCTCCCAGGTATTAGCTTGATATCTTTATCAAGTGTGATGTGACTGAGATTCGACAGTTGCTCCTTTTGTTATTTTGTTTGAGACCACGTCTCATCATGCTGCCCTGGCTGGTCTGGAACTCACAATCTTCTCACATTCGTTCCCCAGTAGCTAGGATTACATGTGTGCACTGGTACTGGCTACTTCCTTCATCTCTGAAACAGAGATAACAGAGATATTCTTAACAGGATTGTTATAGGAACGGTGTTTGCTAAGGTACCTAGGCTGCAGGGTTCAATCGGCATGGGAATGGCAGAATGACGACAATGACCGGGGGGGGGGGGGGGGGGAACATGCCTTGTATCACATCTAAAAACCAGGAACCACAAGAAACAGCACCAGCTCTAAAGAAAGCACAAATTAACGTGCAGGGCAACATTTCTCAAAATGACTTCTACTGGCTTCTAACACAGCTCTGAAAGTGTTGGTGTATGCAGGAACAAAATTCATTGATTAAATATTCTAAGTGTGGGAATACACATCTGCCATCATTCATCAATCTCATTAGATCTACACTGCCAGCTAACATTATAAAGGCTTAAAGAAATTCTTTATGAGAAGGCTTTTAACCTAATATTTTCATGTTTTTTGGACTCTTTTGCATATAAACTGTATCCTAGATCCAGGTTTTCAGTTTTTGTCAAGCAATAGAATTTAGAGATGATAAGTTGATCCCACATGAGCAGTTCCTGTTTGTCTTACTGATAGTCATAAAAAAATAGATTTTAAGATGTAGTTATCATTTTCATTATTATTTAACTTTGCCTTCCAGTAGTTTGATTAAAAAAAATTGAGTTAATAGGAAAGATGAAAATATCAACTCACTTTCCAGCATAAAGCCTGTAGTAATCATTTGTGCTGGTTAGTTTCTGTCCACCTGACCCAAAATTAGACATACTTGGGAAGACGGACTCTCTACTGAGGAACTGCATCTTTTCAGACTGGCCTGTGGGCATGTCAGGGAGTTATTTTCTTGAATACCGACTGATGTGGGAGGGTGCAGACCATTGTGGGCAGTGCCACTCCTAGGCAGGTGGTCCTGGGCTACTGTATAAGAGTAAGCTAAGCAAGTCACATAGATCATGCCAATGAGTAGCTTTCCACCATGCTCCTACCCTAACTTCCCTCAATGAGGAACTCTGATTCTCCCTAAGTCACTTTCAGTCACTGTGTCTATCACAGAACAGGAAGCAAAGGAGACCACGAGCAGTACAGGAGTGCAGTATTTCTGTGACAGACCTGACCATGATGTGTTTGCAAGAACTGTGGCGAGAACTGGAACCTAGGGCTGGTAAAGCCTTTAGTGCTTAGAGCTTAACAGGCTGTTCTGTTAACAGCCTGGAAGAGAAGATGATCAAGGGAAATGCAGACAACGGAAGACCAGGATGCAAAGAGAAGTTTGAGAGTCTCTCACAGATTTTATTAGGGCTTTCCTATGATATTTTCAAATTAAGAATCTCTAGCTTCTGGTTGCTGAGGTTGAAGAATCATCAGTGAATTCTAATAGACCAGCATCACTAAAGTGAAATGTTTGCTTAGGCAGGACAATCGATACTAGTTAGCAGAGGTTGAAAAATAAACTGTGATTAACAAGAGACCAGCAACACTGTGTGTCGATATATTGTGTACCCTAATAAACTTAAATACCACATGAGCATGTCCTTGAGGAGCCAAGGACAGAGCAAGCCACTAGATTAGACCCAGAGGCCAGGCAGTGGTGGCACACACCTTTAATCCCAGTACTGGGAAGCACACACGCCTTTAATCTCAGGAAGTGATGTCTGGGCAGAGAAAGGTATATAAGGCGTGAGGAAACAGAAACTCACTCTCTTGAGGCTGAAGATTTGGTAGAGGTAAGAACTAGTGGCTGGCTGTTCTGCTTCTCTGATCTTTCGGCTTTCACCCTAGTATCTGGCTTTGGGTTTTTATTATAAGACCTCTTAAGATTCGTGTTACAACACTGAGGAGAAATTTTTTAGCAACTATTTCCTCCAGGAGAACACAATGAAGCTGTGGTCCCCGCCAAGGCTGCATCTCAAGATGGCAGATGAAACTGGCAATGTGAAAGTCTCCCACACAGTTTGTGCCGACTGGTTTTTGATAGCAAAAATTTCAGAACTGAAGAGGTCATGAAGACAAGCTGAGGCCTGGCACCTTGTGGCAGGGTGGGAATCCCTGAGAGGACGAGAGGCCACTGGTGAAGATGTAGCCTTCACTGCAGTAGAGACTCCAGAATATTGGGAGATGACAATACCATGGGCTAACCACCAACGATGGTAGTATGGTGGAGTGAAGCCAACTAAGCCTATGACACAAGCTGTGTTTTGCAGACAGCAGAGCTAAGAGGCTGAGCTGCCCAAGCCCTTTGGTACTTAGAAGATCATAATTGAGTCCCAGATATTGGACACTGAGCCATTTACACTACTGGGATTTTGCTTTGATTTGATTATAACTGTTCAATGGTTCTTCCCTTTTGAAATAAGAAAGTATATAACTTGTTTTTTTATTTTTTAAGGCTTATTTTTATTATTTTAATTATGTGTACGAATGTGGGGAGTATGTGTACATGAATGCAAGTGCCCAAACAGGTCAGTGGTATGAGATCCCCCTGGAGCTAGGTTTATAGCAGTTGTGAGCCACCTGAGTGAGTCCTGGGAATTGAAGTCTGGAAGAGCAGTATGTGCTCCTAACAACTGAGCCATCTCTCTAGTCCCGTGTTTTGTTTTTAGAGGAGCACACAGTAAGAGATTTTGGATTTTTAAGAATTTGGGCTTTTAAATTGCAGAATTTTTAAAACACTGTGGAAATTTTAAAAGTTATAGACTGTCTTATACTGTGATATTAATATTAACACGATACATTGGGGACAAGTAAGAAAGGAACAGCTATGGTTTAATAGTGATGTATTTGTATATCATGTTGGCAAAGGGTCAGTTGTGCTGGTTTACATTAATTTGACATAAACCTAGACTTATCTGAGAAGAATCTAAGTTGAGGAATTACCTGTCATATTGGCCTATAGGCATGGCTTGGGTCATTTTCTTGACTAATGGCTGATGTGAGGGGGCAGACTATGGTGGGCAGTACCACTGGTTATATGGCATATTCATAAGAATTGCAATAGTCGCTCCAAATTGAGGGAATGTTTGCTTTAGGAAGGAAGGGGAGGCTCGTGAGCCTCATGAAGTAAACAAAAAGGCACATGTCAGAGAGAACAGGAACTTACAATCTCATTCTTCAGGGCCCCTTCCCAGCAGTGAAAAAGAGAAGTGAACAATTACTGGGGGCAGAGGGGAGACTCTGGCCAACTAAACTGGCTGAAAAAGAAATTCAGACTGTCAAGCTGTCAGCTGCATAGAGAGAGTGAAGTTTGCAGTTTTGGGGAGCTGCTACCCACATTGGTATAGGCTTTCTGGTGCTGAGCTGCTTTTACATTATCCTTGCTCCTTGTAAGTAACCCTTTACCCAAAGTCCAGTTAGTACCCCCAATAAAAAACACATTGGCTCACCAAATTGGACATTGGTGCAACCATTACTTTGGTCAGTCCTGGCTCCTTTTCTGGGATGAATAGACATGTATTACATCTCCCCAGGAAAAGTCTGTGAAACAACAGTCATCCTGGGTAGTTAAAAAAGGCAATTTGAGGAAGCAAGTCACGGGCAAGCTAGGAGGCAGCTTTCCTCTATGGTTCCTGCCCTGACTTCGCTCAATAACCGACTGTAACTGGGACATGCAAGCCAAAGAAATCATCCCTCCCCAGGTTGCTTTCGGTTGTGATGTCTATCCCAGCAACAGCAAGCAAACTAGAACAATATTCAAACCAACGCTTTTGTTCTGAGTACAAAGAACTGATCCTAGCCTTTAATTCAACTTCCATTACTTACATTCTCTTAAAGCTGGCCCTTCTCATACACATTTTGTGATGGTATAAGTAAACCAAAGCAAAACAAAACATGCTGTGCTATTTTTACTTACCTAATATTTTCACAGCATAGTGAGGACTTTCTAAAACAATTCCTTCTTCTGTGTCAAATATAGGGTTATCTATTCCAGTCTTTGGAGGAATTTGAGCTAGTTTCTTCAGTCTCATGGAAGAGTTTAGGTCAAGTTCTTGCTTTTTCCCTTCTTCCTCACGCCTGCGTCTCATATCCTCCTGCTGCTGCCGAATCCTCTCCAGCTGTGCACTTCTTCGCACAGGCATCATCCTGGTGCCCAAATCTCCAGGGCAGTCAACAGCCATCTCTCGGTGCTTCTGATGTTCCTCTGGTGATGCAAGATCAAGATTTTTTATTCCGATGGCTGATTCCTCTGTTACATGCCCATTCATATATGATGTTGTCATGGTTATCTATAAACACCTGTACCACCTTTTAGATATCAATTTTTCCCATAAAGCCAATTCTTTTAATTCTGTAGTATAAAATCCATGTTACTTCAAAGAAAAAAAATAACTTCTCATATCACATAATAACGCTATGAAAATGTATCCATGAGGGAAATCTAAGAGGAAAGATGAAGGGAAAAGTATAAGAATTACAATATAAAAACAAACTTTACATAGCCCATTTCCCATTTCTATACAATACAGAAACTATATACTAAGTTCTTAATGTAGTTTACAATGCAAATTAAGGCCATGAATTCCCTTCATTTTACAGATAATGTTGAGGACATCAAGGTATTTTTTTAAAAAGTTGCCCCTCCAGAATATGAGGGGTAACTATTCAATTTACAAGTTAAGAAAACCAATTTACTGTAAAGTTTAGCAGAGTGAGAAAGTAAAACGGTTTGCTTATTAATTCTGTAGAGAATAGATGCTTTGGATATAAGGAGATATTTCAACAGTCACTTTAAACATCTCAATCTTATGATTAATTAACACACACAGGATTAGTCAACTCTGTGAACTACAGCCATGTAAATGGCTAACTTGAAATACAGAAAGTGTTTTTAGGTAAAATTCATTTTTTAAGTGGGTTTTGTAATAAAGATGATGCTCCAAAACAATAAGGCTTATCAGTGAACCTATCTAAGGACAAAACTACATAGGTTAGAAAAGGACTATGTAGAACATCAGTTTTTATAACTGGTGATATTTTATAAAGAAAATTAAAATTAACTTTGTAAGGACTCATTTAGAGAAAATGGTAGTTTCTGTACCATTAAACCAAAGACATATAGCAAAAGGAGCACATAGACCAGAAAACTGAATTTTCATTTTGGCTCGATTATATTTCCCAGCTTGTTGTTTAGAGACAGTTTCCCTATGAACCTCAGAGGCACTTAGAAAATTTACTCACAGAACTTTTTTTTAGTTTTAAAAAAGATAATGTATACAAGTTACAATATAAATATGTGTGCTATTAGTATTAACTTGATTCTATCTTAAGAGTCCTCCAACATAAATTAAACTAGAAAAAGTTTATTCAATGGTACTAGGTTTTAATCAAGCCACTTAGGCATAAATACACAGGATGTTTATGTGTGCAGACCCACACATTAAATTTAATTAGCTTCTTCTGCCCAGGCTTTAAAAATATTGACAATAATGAGCCTTCTACCTCCTTGAGTTGAGCATCATTTCAGCAAATATGTTTAGAGTACAATGCTGACTGAGTAAAATCCAGGTTTTTAGACAGTATTCCTAATTCCAATCAATCTTCTTTCAAATGTCATTACAGTGAAACAGGGGAAAAAGGCAAACTACTTAATACAAATAAACAGCTATACAGGCTCCAGGAGAACTGCTAAGATCAACAACCAGGAAAACAGATACAAATGACAGGAACTACTAAAATTGTATTTTTATAAGAATGACAGATTATCCTCCATCAAACTTTAAGTCTCTTTATTTATAAGCATGTGACCTATATATAAGCACCATATTTACCATTATGTTGCCTTCTGTTCCATGAAAATTAGAGCTATTTAATTTATATTAGGTGATCTTTAAACTTTGTGTTAATTATAAAAAGGAATAAATTAGAGACAGCTTACTTAATGTTTTCATTATAAGCAAGCAGAAATTTGCGTAGGAGTTACTATAGTGCTATGGTTAATTTTAATTTTAAAAACCTAGGAGTTTACATATTTCCAAAAATGAACTCTTAGTTTTTTAACTTGTAATTATTGGATATTTTAAAATGTATGTATATTCACTACATTGAATCATGAAAGAGAATTATAAATCACACATCTGGATCAGAATTCTCATCATTAGACTATTATTAATCCACTTAACACTCCATTTTAGCTATTTCTCCTAAGTGTCCAGTTTAGTGAGAGAGAAAAAAACTAAATGCTTATTTTCCTCTGGTTCTCCTCATCAGATTCCAAATGTATCAGAGAACAGATTATGTCTTATTTTTACATCTCCAGTACTTAGCATAATACATGTGATAGAGGAAATGTCCAAGAAATACTTGTACAACTAAACTCAGAGTATCGTAAGTTTGAAGAGGGTGCAGACATCTAAAACAGAGTAACAAGAAACAAAGAAAATCTAAGGGTACAGTTCTTTGTGCTGCACTCTGAAGTACAACTATCCATACACAAGCAGGGTTGTGGAGAGAAATGGAAATCACATGACCAAATGATAGAGATGGAGGAAACCAAAACTCAATACCAAGAAACAACCATTTGTGCCAAAGCTGGGGAGCAAAGCAGGTTACTGGGAAACCAGTTTCTTACATAATCGTGAGCTTTCGGTAGAGAGACAGGCAAGACAGAACTCACATGCATGACTATGTTCACTGCCTACCTAGAGTCTAACCCCTCCCTTCCAGTTCATCTTTCCTTCTCTTTTCTAGCATGTAACACCCTTTGACCAGCAGCTGGAAAGTCTCATTTTAAGTGATCAGCATTCCTCTGACATTTTAAGAGGCTGGACTATGTTTCCATAGAAACAGCTTTGTCAGCTAATACAGGACTTAGGCCAAAAATAGTGAAAAGAACTTACATTATGCAAACTGAAAAACCTTGTCTTCTATCCGTTTCTCTACTCTTGCTTTTTCTCCAAAATTCAGGTTAGCTTTCTTATTCTGAAAAACAGAAAAAGGAGATAATTAACTAAGCATGAAAGTATGCAACTAACCAAGTGTTATACAATGTTTTCTGGGCAAGTGAAAAGAAAAGGGTAATTCAGCATGATATTCTTTTTGCAGATAGTTAGGTGTTTTTTTTTTTTTTGCAAAGTTACACACACACATACATATATATATATATAAATAAAAACTATATAATTTTTTTGAACACCACTATCATCCCAGTCACTAAGAGACATCAATTAAAATCAATGTTATTATATATTAGTGTAAACATAACATGCTGATCATGGTGGTAAATGTCTGTAAGGCCAGTGCTTGGGGAGTACTAAGACAAGTGGATTCTTGGAGCTTATTGGCCAGCCAACTCAGCCAAAATAATGAGCTCCAGGTTCAGTGATAGATACTGTTTCAAAAAATAGGGTAAAGAGGGGTTGAGGAGCTTACACATGCACATGTATATGTGCATACCCACACAAACACATATATATACCACACATACACACATACACCAGAAAAAAAAAGCTAGTTATAAAAGCCCATATACTGTACAATTCTATTTATTGTCTAGAACTGGTAAGCCTATAAAGACAGAAGTAAATAGGTTGCTTAGGATTTTGGTGGGAAGGTAGGCAAGAGAATTTTAACTGAGGTCTCGAAAAACCAAAAAAAAAAAAAAAGTTTAGAGTAAAAACCCAATAAAGATCTCAAAGAGGGGCTGGAGAGATGGCTCAGAGGTAAAGAACACTGGCTGCTCTTCCAGAGGTCTTGAGTTCAATTCTCAGGAACCACAAGGTGGCTCACAACCATGTGTAATGAGATCTGGCGCCCTCTTCTGGTGTGCAGACATACATACATTCTGGCAGAACACTATTCAAAATAAATAAATCAATCTTATAAATAAATAAATAAAAACTGACAAAAAAAATCTTAAAGAGGACTAAGAGTAACATATATCTTAAAGCCATAAAAATCTTCAGCCTTTGAGGACAGAAAATAGTAAGATTCTTGACACTCAGCAGGATATCAGTAAGATGATGTCATCTATTTAGAAGATCTATTTATCTTTTTCTGATATGAACTTTCAAGGATTTAGCAGTTTTTACATTACTGAATGAAATTATACATCAAACACATCTGAACTCAAAGACTTAAGTTTACGAGTGCCTTCTCTCCTCCTATGATTGTGGGTCATACAACTGCCTTGTTATAAAAATAAAATAATACAGACCAAGTAGATAGGAAAAATACTGCTACATTTATAATTTATAAAACTCAACCTAAAAATTGGTTAAAGACTTCAATATTAAGATCAGAAACTCAAAGTTACTAGTGTTAAACATGGGTTGGGGGATGGGAGATTATACACTTAGTCACAGTGATTTTTTTTGAGGGACTCATCCAAAGGCACAAGCAACAAAAACAAAAACAAATACTATCCAACTAAAAAGGTTGGTACAGCAAAGGGAACAAATGACAGAAGGCCCCTTCCAATGGAGAGACAACATCTGCACACCATGAATCAAGAAAAGTGAGTATCCAAAATGTATAAGGAGCTTAACTAATCTACACTAAGAAAAATGCAAGAAAAACACAATTAAGGGGCTAGAGAGCCGGTACAATGGGTAAATATGCAAGCATGAGGGACTGATGCAATCCTCAGCACCCACATGAAGGCCAAGCACTGCTTTGCACATCTGTATTCCAGCTTGGGTGGATGGAGGTAGGGCCCAGAGACAGGGGTTCAATGGCCTGCCAGTCTACCTGAAAAGATGAGCTCCAGGTTCAGTGAAAGACCCTTCAAACTAAGTGGGGGAGGGGTAACAAAGACACATACATCAGCTCACACACATGCAAACATGCACATACACATGCATTGTACACAAACATTTTTAATTAAAAAGAGAGACCAAAAAGAGAAAATGAAACACATACACAATACTATTTGGCTTTGAAAAAAAAAAACTTTAGCCATTTTTATAAATATGGTATCAAAGAATATTATGCCAAGTGACAAAAGCTGTGCACAAAGACAAACACTACATGCCCTCACCTAGATGTAAAGGAATAAGACAGACATTTAGGAAGAAGCAAAGAATAGATGGCAGTTAGAGGGGAAAGGGAGAGGGGATGACAACATCTAAGGACACAAAATCTCAGACAGGAGAGCAGGAGAGCAATACCTGAGATACACTAAATAGTACAGTGAATGCAGTGAACAAAGAAGTCTTACACATTCAAAATTGCTAAGATAAAACATTTCAAATGTTTCACAACAGATCCTTTAACTTTGTGATAGTGGATGATCCCAGGACCATTCAAACAAGAGGAGGAGAGGGAACTTTTAAGTATTTGAGGTGATGTCCATATTATTTAGCTTGATCACTCCATTCTGTATTCAATAATCATAATGGCTACTTTGTGTCCCCAAAGCACATGCCATTATAAACTATAAATTTAATAATTTAAAGCAAACAGTAGTGTTTAAAAAATTCATTCTCAGGGAACTGTGTTATCAGAGAACTGAAAGAACATATGGCAGATAAGCAGCAAACAGCAGAGTCCAGCTTCTCAGTGACTTAGGATGGAAACAGCCAGAAAACTGAGGTGGGCAATAGAAGGAATGCTCTGTATGGACTTCAAAGGGGCGCCTGAGGTCCAGGAGTTCAGCAGAGTCTGGTGTTAACTCAACTCTGGAAATAAATCAAGTTAATCTGTTGAGGGTAAACTTAGAGCCAAGGGAACTTGAGTTTGGTGCTACTTGGTATCAGCCACAAGGAAAATCAAGTCATTCCAACCCACTCTGATGCTGACCACTCCCAATGGTGGGCCACACACAGAGAAAAAGGGAATATCCCAGCTTTTGCCTTTTCCAGGGAGCTCACAGTCAAAGAAAACACAGAAAAAAGTGTAGACTGACAGAGGCAGAGAACAGGCACTTGTGCCTGCAAAATCATTTATGCAGAAACAATACATTTTTTGTTAAAACCTGCCTCTCCTCTTTTAGAATTTGCTGGTAGGTACATAAGTTCATAATTTCACTACATGTGTATGTACATATACACATTGTTATATATACATGCACACTTCCTGGACTTTGTTGTTACTTACTTTTTTTAATAGTAAAGTTCTTTTATCCGTTCCTTCTTCCTCCAACACATTTACTATATATGCATATTTATTTTTCAGGGTTTTGCTGTTAATTTTTCTCTTCTTAGTTCTTTTATCCATTCCATCTTTCATTTTCCCCCTACTTTCTAAAATTACAACCTTGTTTCTCCTGCCCTCTCCCTTTTTCACATTTTGAATACTGAACTTTCTCTTGCTTTTCACTTTCCATTTCTTCTGTTAATTGTTGCTTTCCTTTACATCCTTAAAGTTCTCAGTTTTTATTATGACCGCACAATTCCTGCTGTTGTTCGAGCTGTAGATGCTACAGCTGGTTCTTGTTTTTACTTTATTTCTGTGTTCATTGTTATTCGTTACTAGTCCTACTACTTGTTTCCTGGAGATGAGTTCAAGCACAACATTTGCGTACACTATAGAAATGCTGTTGCTGAACTATACCCATAGCTCAGCTAAGAAATAGCAACAAGTTGCTCTGTACACAACTTACGCTTGCTCAAAAGTCAGAGAATACTTTAACTCAAAAGAATAGTGGAGATAAAACCTCCATTTAGGGCTGGGGAGATGGCTTAGTGGGTAAGAAAGAGTACTTGCAGCACAGCACAAGGACCTGACTTCAGATCTTAGACACCTACATAAAAGCTAGGTATGGCTGCGTGTGCTGCAACCCCAGGGAGGGGAAGCATGGAGAGGGTCACTGGGTTCCCTGGGACAGACAAACAACCAAGCTCCAGGTGTAGTGAAAAAGGAATGAAGGTAGAGTGACAGTGAGCAGGACATGTGGTGTTCTCCTCCAGCCTCCACACATGTGCATTGCATACCGCAAACAAAACAAATGCATGGTAGTGACTAGGCTCAAAGCAGGCATAATTAGGACTGCCTGGAGATGGTGTTTTTCACAATTGTTTTATTGTACACACAGTTTTCTACTTTGTTTATACAAACAAAATGATTAAATGTGGAAAACAAAAACTTGTAATATTTTCCTGCCATCATTCCTCAGTGTAAGTATCAAATTAGAATATCCCTGGATTGTATTGTGTTAGTATATCTGATTTTAAAAACTGCTGTTTGGAGCCAGACGGTGGTGGTGCATGCCTTTAATCCCAGCATTCAGGAGGCAGAGCCAGGCGGATCTCTGTGAGTTTGCGGCCAGCCTGGTCTATAGCGCAAGTTCCAGGATAGGCTCCAAAAGCTACACAGAGAAACCCTGTCTGGAAAAACCAAAAATAAATAAATAAATAAATAGATTAAATAAAATAAAAATAAAAAAAAACCCTGCTGTTTGGGATCTGAAAAGATAGATGGCTGTGTGGTTACAAGTACTGGCCGCTCTTGCAGAGGATCCAGGTTCTATTTCCAGCACCCACACCCAGTTCAACGCTAGCCACAGGGAACAGATGTCCTCTCTGACTTCCACAGGCACAGCATGCAAGGAGTGTCCAGAAACACGTGCAGGTGGAACACCCACACAAATAAAATAAAGGTTAAAATACAAACAAAACACAATTTGCTGTATGAATTGCTAACTTAGCGTCAAAAGAAATCGAGTGGTAGCTCAGTTGTTAAGAGCACACACAGAGGACTAAGCTCAGTTCCCAGCACCCACGTCAGGCAGCTCACAACCACCTCTAACTCCAGATCCAATGGATCTGATGCGCTCTCTGGCATTCACAGGCACCAACACACATCATATACAAATAAATAATACAGGAAATCACCTAATTAATTTTGGTTTGAGAATAGGATATAATTTCTATTTGTAAAAAGGCTCTAAATATACTTCTACCACTTTGTACTCTGAGTTTATGTAAAAGTGGCATTTTCAGAATTAGTGATTATAAAGTCAAAATATTGCATGCACATGGTTGCACATCACATACATGCTGGTAAAACATTCACACACATTTTTTTTTTTAAATTTATTTATCTATTTATTATGTGTACAGCATATGTGACTGCAGGCCAGAAGAGGGCACCAGATCTCATTACAGGTGGTTGTGAGCCACCATGTGGTTGCTGGGAATTGAACTCAGGACCTCTGGAAGAGCAGCCAGTGCTCTTAACCTCTGAGCCATCTCTCCAGCCCCCATTCACACACATTTTTAAATCTAAAAAGAATTAAAAATATAAAGCCAAAATATTGGTCAGTTCTGAAAATTGCTAAACATGTCCTACATCCTACAGTATAAATATTCGGCCAAGATTTCATTCTTGGGGCTTGTGAGTCGGCAAGTTTCAGACCAGCCTGGTTAGGAATGCTTACTGTTTCTGCTGGGGACAGGAGTTGGATACCCAGCACCCAAGTTTGGTGGCTCACAACTGCCTGTAACTTAAACTCCAGGGGATCTGATACCTCTGGCCTCCACAGGAATGTGCACTCACAGATATATACCAAGACACTGATACATACACATACATATACACAAAAAGGAAATTTTTTAAAAAAGATTTACTTTTTTTTTTACTTACACTAAAAGTAAGTAATTCAGGGCTGGAGAGATGGCACAGCAGTTAAGAGCACTGGCTGCTCTTCTAGAGGTCCTGAGTTCAATTCCCAGCACCCACATGGTGTCTCACAACCATCTGTGATGAGATCTGGCACCCTCTTCTGGCCTGCAGGCATATATGCAGACAGAACAATGAATACATAACAAAAATCTTTTAAAAAGAAAAAAAAGTAAGTAATTCATCTCCTTTGTCTTTAATAAATGGTAAAATTATATGTATATTCAAGAATTATTTTCTAAATAAACTTCCTAAATAAACTTTTCTAAATAAAAGTTTATGATTTATTGCCAGTAAATGTTTAATTTGTATACCTATCTTATATACTTACATGTTGAGGAATGGCAGTAGGAAAGCATTAAGGTCTTTGTTGTTTTCTACAATTAAACTACTATGTTCCTTCAAGGGCAAAACCTTTTGTATGTACAGTAAGAACACTACAATATATAACAACAGTCTCAAGTCTGAGCTAAGGTGCTTTAGGTGGTGTTCATTAATGTTGTGAGGTATGTTGGCATACAGTATTATATGTTTACATCTAAGACTGCAGTGAAGACACACAATGCAATACAGGCCAGCCCTGCTGGGAACACCTTGAATTTATCATTTGATTTTGAATTAACTGTTGGTCACTGCACTTTCTGAGAGGACCTACTGTTGCCAAATCTTTCATGAACCTTCCCATTCATAACTTCAAATGGGGTTGTAACCCACAGTATTAAGAAGATGGCGAGTAGACTATGTGAAGTTTTAGCCAGAGCAGTAAGGTTAGAGTGAGAGAAAAGGGGTTACAAATAGGAAACGTTAAGTTACCCCATTGGGAAAAGCATGACTCTGCATTTAGAGGACACTAAAAATTATGCCCAAAGACTTTAAGACCTACATAAGTAGGACACAGAAATCAACATAAAAAAATCAACAGTTTTCTTACACATATATAAGGTCTTTGCCAAGAGAGAAATCAGGAAGAGAAACTCATTCATACTAGTATCAGCAGTAAAGTACCTCGGAATAAACTTAAGGACTTAAAAGACCTATACAATGAAATGTATAAAACAATGAAGAAACTGAAGCCACCAGAGATGAAGACATCCCATGTTCATAAATTGGCAGAATTAATGTTTAAATGGTCACCTGCCCCCTCAATAAATAAATAAAAATGTATTTTTAAATGTTACAATAAAAATATTTTATATAATATATGCTAATAAGTTTAAAAATTATTCCCAAATATCAACCCAGCTCTTTCAAAGCAATATTGGATGCCAGTTCTTAAATTTTTAAAAAATTTTGTGTATATGTTTTGTCTCCAGGTATATCTGTGCATCACAGTCACAGAGTATCCATGGAAGCCAGAAGAGGGCATTAGATCCCCTGGAGCGGAAGCTCAGGCAATTGTCAGCTGCCATGTGGGTGCTGGGAATGGAACCCAGGTCCTCTAAAAGAGCAGCTAGCACTCCTAACTGTTGACCATCTCTTCAGCCCTGGATGCCAGTTCTTAATCAGTGGTTATTCTGACTGCCAACACCCACTGCTGTAGGGAAATTTAAAGACACACAGTCACAATTTTGACAGTAAACAGCTACCAGGTGGGCATGGTTGTGCATGCCTTTATTTGCAGTGCTCAGAGACAGAAGCAGACGGGTCTCTGTGAGTTCCAGGCCAGCCTAGGCTACATAGTAAGACTTGGTCTCAAAACAAACAACAGTGCTACTAGCGTCTGCTCCACTGCTCCACTCAGGCCAAATGCTTAATGTGCTCACAACAAAAAAATTACCTAATTCAAAATGTCAATAACGCCAAAGTTGAAAAACTCAAGAGTTAAATGCTGGGATATTAACTAATATTCTCTAATATAAACTCAAAATTGAGGCATTCACACATCAAATAAAATTCAGTAAATTTCTCATACATTAAAAAGTATGTTAACCCAGCACTCAGGAGGCAGAGGCAGGTGGATCTCTGTGAGTTCGAGGCCAGCCTAGTCTACAGAGCAAGTTCCAGGACAGGCTCTAAAGCTGCAGAGAAACCCTGTCTCAAAAAACCAAAAAAGTATGTTAAAATAGCTAAGTTTCCTATTGAAACACTAAGTGGAGCATTTTTAACTTACGGTGTTTCAATGCATTGTTTTTTAAGAACTATAGGTTTTCAAATACCTATAAATGCTGAGACTGGCTGAAAAAAAGATCCTCGAATATTTAATCCATTGTTTTCTAAAATGTTCAAGAAAGGACTTCTATATTTGTTTTTCAGCACAGTGGACTGAACACAGGGCCTCATATATACTAGGCAACTAACTCCTCTACCACTGAGCCCTACTTTGCTTTCTGAAGCTTAGTTCCTCACTTGTCACTTGGGACATTAACAGTACTTGAATTTGTAGTATTATTTAAGGACTAACTGTATTTAAAGTACATGGTACAGTGGTCATCAGAGAGAATGTCAATAAATGTTAGTCATGGCCACTAATTATGCCTGTTTTTAGCTTTTTCCTTCTTTGAGTCTTTTCCTTTCCTTTGAAGACAGTCTTGATATGCAGCCCAGGTTAGTCTCAAACTTACTAAACTCCTGCCTCAGTCTCCTTAGTGTTGAAATTCCACACATGTGCGAACATGCCTAGTTGGACCAATCACTTAATTTATTATTTTTGTTTGGTCTTTCCATCTCGATTATAAGCAACAGATGGGTATAGAGGGCATGAGGCCCTTGTGTTTACAGAGAAGCACTAGGGAAACCAGGAATGTTAAACAACGGTTGTCTCTTCAAAGGAAGAAATATATAACCTGTTTACCACCCAGAAGGCTGGAAATGGATGTGGTTAATAGCCTGGTGACTTGTGCCATCTGCAGGACTAAGCTACATCTGACTCCTCCAAGGCCCTTATGTTTACCCTAGACTCTTCCTCCCTAGACATTTATTTTGAGCATTGTTTCTCAGTCAATAGAACCTACCCTTACAAGAGATGTCACATGTACTTTACAAAGGATACAGAGTGGTTGATAGCCTGGTGACCTCTGAGCTATCTATATGGCCATGCCACACCTGGTTCCCCAGACTTTTGTTTATATCAGTCATTCTCCCTAGACTCTTATTTTTTAAAAAAATTGTTTCTCAGTCAACAGAATCCATATTTATGGAAGAAGTCATATGTACTTTGAAGAGTATCAGTGTAATCTTGTCTTAAGTTTTGTTGTACACACAGATGGAGTTAATTATTAGGAAACTTTTCTCAAAATTGTGTTATGCTTAAATATGCCTAAAATAAACTGCTTGGGGTCAGACTCTAGAAGTTTGAACCAACACTGGCTACTGAGTCATGCTGAGCCAGATTTCCTTCTTGCCTCATACAGATGACACTCTGCTGGCCCTGGTGGTCAGAGACACCACCCTGGCCCCCGCCACCAACACAGAGATGGGGAATGCATACATTTTATTTCTGAAATTGTGTTCCTTATTTAGACCTCAATACACAAGGTAAAGCAGTAATTTTATTCAGCAGTAATTTTAATTTCTCTCTGCTCTATACGTACTCTGCCAATGACTATTACCTTGTAGACCTTTTCTTTTTAAAATCTCTGTCACAGGGCTTCAGAGATGGCTCAGCATTAAGAACACCTGTTGCGAAGACTGGAGAGCTGGCTCAGCAGTTAAGAGCACTGGCTGCTCTTCCAGAGTCCTGAGTCCAATTCCCAGTACCCACATGGTGGCTCACAACCATTTGTAATGGGATCTGATTCCCTCTCCTGGTGCTCATGAAGACAGGTCACTCACATACATAAAATAAATAAATATTAAAAAAAAAAAAAAAAGAACACTGTGGCTCTTCCAGAAGTCCTCCATTTGATTCCCAGCACACACATGCTGCTTCAACCTCCAGTCCAGGGGATTCAATGCCCTCTTCTGACCTCTGTAGGTACCAAGAACACATGTGGTGGTGTATGTACAGGCCAAATATTTAAATTTAAAATAAAATAAATAAATCTAATAAAAATTAAAATGTCATTATTTATATAATTTTGACTAGCAACTTGAATTTTTCTGGGCTTTCTTTTGTCTTTTATTTAAACAAAATAGAGGAAAAACAAATGAACAAAAAAGGAATGAAACTGATCAGTCTTTGTTTTTTTAGGTAGCTTCTCACTGTTTCCCAGGCTGACCTGAACTAATAGGCTCAAGTGATCTCCTTGCCCCTATTCCTCCTTTGTATACAGTTCCATATCCATTATATTATTGTCTTAGTTAGGATTTCTATTGCTGTGATGAAACACCATGATCAAAAAGCAAGTTGGGGAGGAAAGGGTTTATTAGGCTCACACTTCAGCACTGCTGTTCATCACTGAAGGAAGTCAGGATAGGAACTCAAACAGGACAGGATCCTAGAGGCAGGAGCTGATGCAGAGGCCATGGAGTAGTACTGCTTACTGGCTTGCTCCTCGTGGCTTGCTCAGCCCTCCTTCTTACAGAACCCAGGACCAGCAGCCCAGGGATGGCACCATTCACCATGAACTGGGTCCTCCCTCATTGATCACTAAATGAGAAAGTGTCTTACAGCTGGATCTCACTGAGGCATTTCCTCAACTGAGGCTCTTTCCTCTCTGATGACTCTAGCGTGTGCCAAGTCGACACACAAAATTGGTCAGTACAGTTATCTTACAATTCTTGTATGGCAATTCAAATGGAATTCTGATCCTTATTTTATACAAAGCACAAAGCAGTGCAACTATCTAAGTGGAGGGACCTCTCTCTCTCTCTCTCTCTCTCTCTCTCTCTCTCTCTCTCTCTCTCTCTCTCTCTCCCCTCTCCTCCCTCTCCCTCTCCCTCTCTCAAGATTTATTTATGGGCTGGAGAGATGGCTCAGCCGTTAAAGGCTAGGCTCACAACCAAAAATACAAGATTTATTTATTTATTTTACGTGTATTGGTGTTTTGCCTGCATCTGTGTGAAGGTGTCAGATCCCCTGGAACTGGAGTTACAGACAGTTAGTTGTGAGCTGCCACGTGGATGCTGAGAATTGAACCTGGATCCTCTGGACGAACAGCCAGTGCTCCCAGCTGCTGAGCCAACTCTCCAGCCCCTACTCCACATCTCTTACTGCTGCCCAAACCACTTGGACTGAAGGCCAGGGCTGAGTAGATAGCTTCCTCTACCTTCTGTGTGTTTATTAAAATAAAAACAAACAAACAAACAAAAAACAAAGTAAGAGTTTTAGCACACTGTTAATTGTTGGATAAGGCACTATAAGTTATAACAGACTTGTTGTATCTTAAACATTTACATCTTACATTTAGATTACTTAAAATTTTTATTATGGGGGGGGCAGGGTGCATACCACACCCAGTGGAGGTCCTAAAACAACTATGGAGTGCTTCTTTCCATCCTTACATGGGCTCCAGAAAAGCATTCAGACACCAGATTTGTGCAGTGACTACTTCTGAGCTACCTGGCTGGCCCAAAATGTTTTCTAAAGTACATTGCAAGTGCATTTCTTAATTTTAGCTCCACAAATTCCCTAAAAAGTAGGCAAATCACACATCTCCTTCCCAAATATGCAGGCATTAAATAGTTAAATCATATAACTAGAAATAAAGAGAGAGAAACTAAAACCCAAACAGGTAAACATTCCTGTGGATTCACAGTGCTATTTCTGAAATACGGTACCTACCATGCAGACTACATGCTTCTGTGAAAATCACATAATCACACTACTCTGCAGCCTTTAAAATATGGTCAGAGAAAATTAACATGTTACCTTAACTTACTGCTTCATACTTTAGATTTGTTAATGGATCACAATTTTACTCCACTACCCAACTGCAGTAACATTTATTGCTCAATAAAAAGTTCCTAAAAAGTGCACTAATAAAGGTGCAGAGGGGGTCCTGGGGAGAACTGTTAGAAATGTGATTTCTCCCCTACTATCCATGAAAAGTCAAACTAGGCTACCAATATTCCAGTTTCCAAGGATCTTACATTAAAAAAAATTACTCTCTCTCCTATCATCTCCAATTTCAACATGCACTGCCAGGGAGAGCCACTTGTCTTAACCAGACAAACTTCAATAATAGAATATTAACTCACAGCTCTAAAAATACGCTAAAGATGTAACAGACCAGCCTCTGCTCGACAAACTAGCTATCCCCTTGTGGTAAAATTTACGCAGCTTGAAAATCATACCTGTAATATTTCTAAATGTAACTAGTTATATCACTTTTAAGTTCATGACATTTCACACATATACCAGCTCCTCTCTTCCCATGGCACTCTCCACTGTCTCCTGCATGGGTTTTTCTGAGCTCCTTAATTCCACCTCTGTCTTGCTTTTTGTGGATCACTTCTCACAGTGATGCCAGATTAACTTTCCTGAAAGAATCCCTATTACCATGACAGTGCTCCTTTACAAGTTTTTGTTGCCTCTTTCCTTTTTAAAGCTACTGTTTACTGAGGGTTAACTATGCAACATTCACTCACTGGGCTCAGTCCGAGGCATGCATAATCTATTTAAACTTCACAGCAGACTCCTTATTACTGGTGTGCCTTACTTTAGCAAGGTACAAAATTTGTCTGTGTCTTAAGTCTGTTTGATTCCAGGGCACTTTACCAATTATCCTGTAGGACACCTTTGAAGTTCCTTAGCCTGACACTTTGATGACTTCTTTTGACTTGTCCCCACTTTATTTCTTCCTCCCCTAGCTCCCAGATCAAACTAATATTTCCCATGTAATCCTTATAACTTTCCACCTCCACATCACCAACATATTGTTTCTTACACCCACAGAAACAATTACTGCTTAATTTTTCAATCTGTTAAGTTTTCCTCTCCACTGAAAGTCTTATGAGAAATCTTCCCTAAACTCACCTGTTCTCTTCCAAACCTTCCCCTCTAAGGCACTTAATCCATGCCTGTAAGGAGCCATGCATTTTCTACTTCGAAATCAGAATATTTATTGTCACATTAAACCAAGCAGATTTCAAGCTCTGTCATGGAGTTAATGTCTAATTTGTATCTGATGAGCTCATACTATGTGCAATATAATAATCCTCCTTGGGTACATTATGGAGCTTCTTTGAAACTGCTTTCCAGTTTCAATGAACAAGAGTAGAATGTAGTAAAAACCAGAGGAAGGAAAGACTATTCACAAAACTTGTAGAATTTTATGTTGTCCTAATTAAAGAAGATAACAATGTCCTCTATTATGGACCTAATTAATTGTCCTAATTGTTTTGTTTTACTATTATTGTTAATTTCTACTGTCCCTAATTTATGAATTCAACTTTACTATAAGGATGTTTACATATAAGAAAAAAAACTCAGTATTTACAGGGCTTGGTCCTACACTCAACTTCTGCAGGCATCACTGGAGATACTAGCATATATGTTCCATAAGAATAAGGGAGACTATATATACTGTGCTACATACCAATAAGTAATCTTTTGAATGAGTATCTTTGGCTTGAAAGAACTACTTTTATTTGGGAGGAAGATAGTCTTACTATGAATATCCTCATTCATAATTTTACAAATATAAGTAAATCCACGTGGACTGCCAGCAAATGGTAAGATGGCCCTTAAACCTGAAATTCATTTTAAGGACAGACTACCATTTATCAAAATCATGCCTATGAGGTTAAGTTATGACCATTCTTCACTGAATATATATATTTTCCTTTAAAGTAATGAGGAGTGATGCTCAGTACCACAGGAGTAAAAGTAATAAGGAAAAATGGTTATTTTTAATATCTCTCCCGAGGACATTGTTTCCAAGACAAGAACTATATATTCTGGTAGAAGAACACAGAAATATCAGATCAAAAAGCCTTAAGGTCTAAAAATATTAACAAAATCCAGATGTTTCTAAAGTGACAGGAATTAGAGTAACATCCAAGAGACTGTTAAGTATTCATGAGTAACTCTATTCCCCACACTCCTTCTTAAAAGGCAGTCCATTATTTTGACTTGCATTCACATTGGCCTAAAGTAAAAACTACAGCAAACATAAACAGTTTATGCAGAGAATTAAAGTGGAGCTATGGGGACAGTCAACAGTAGCATGCATGACTAGCATACGCAGGTCTCACAGCTCCCAGCAAAGATTATATATACTTTATACAAACAGAGAACACAAACAGGATGCCATGTATGACAATGATAAAAGTTAAAAGCAATCAAACCAATTTTTAATAAAGGGAAAAACAAAATAATATGAACTTTGTTGCTGTTGTTGTTCCAAGACAGTCTCTTTGTAACTCTGGCTGTCCTAAAACTTGCCATGTAAGCCAGGCATGGTGGTGCACGCCTTTAAATCCCAGCACTCGGGAGGCAGAGGCAGGTGGATCTCTGTGAGTTCAAGGCCAGCCTGGTCTACAAAGCGAGTTCCAGGACATCAAGGGATGTTACACAGAGAAAACCTGTCTCCAAAAACCAAAACTTGCTATGTAGAGTAGAGATCTACCTGCTTCTGCCTCCTGAGTGCTGAGATTAAAGGTGTGCACTACCACACCTGGCCATGAACTATTTGTTATTAAAGACTTAATACAAGGCAGCTGTCTGAAACCATGCAAATTTATGCATCCATGCCTACTCTTGTACTTATCCTAGTCAAAATATTACCAATACTGCGAGAATAGCTCAAGCCCCAGAAGGACCTATTAATAGTTGATTTAATGATCAAGTATTTCCTTTTTATATTAGTAATTCTGAACTATATCAAATAATGGTTTCATTATGACATTTTCATACATGTATACAATGTACTTCTACCACCCCCATTCTAATCAAGTCTTTTAAAAAAAGGGCTTTACTTTTATGACTCTTGCCTGCACTATGTATATGTATTGAGTGTCTACCTAGGGCCCATGGAGTCTAGAAGACAGCATCAGATACCCTGGAACTGGAGTTACACGTTTATGAGCCACTGTGTGGTTGCTGAGGCTTGACCTGGGTCCTCTAGGAAAAGGAGCTAGTTCTCGTAACCTCTGAGCCATTTTTTCAGCTCCTATAATCAAGTTTTAAAGCACATTTTCTGTACTATTTACCTTGTCACTACTATGTCCTACCTGCAGGCCATCTAGATGGCTTGGGGGTAAAGTACTTACTGTCAGCCTGACGACCTAACTGGAGTTCCATCCCCAGAACTCACATGGTGGAAGGAGAGAACTCCCACAAGTTGTCCTCTGACCTCCACATGCATGCAATGGCATGTGTGCAGCCCAAAGAGGTTATCAGATACCCAATGGCTAGAGTTATAGACAGCTGTGAGCCACTAAGTAGGTGCTGGCAACCAAACCCAGGTCTTCTGGAAGAGCAGCCAGTGTTCTTAACCAAGAGCCAACAACTTTCCTGTCCCAGTAGTATTTTTAAAGGCTTACTCTCATGGTTATTTTAGGGGGTTTTTGTTTGGTTTTGTTTTTGTTTTTCCTACCCAGATTCACTCTCTTCCATTTACTCCAGGTTCTAGAAGGCTGACTCCATTATCTTATGTTTTCTTGTTCTCCAATATTGCACACCGTTGCCAGTAAGAATTACCTACCAGAAACAAGCCAAGAATGGTTGGGTTCTTTACTTCCCCAGCTTCCTCCTGTGGTCAAACAACGGTTGCACTCCATTCAGGCCACAGTTCTCCAGTAGCCCCCCTACTTCTGCTACAATCGTAGGTAAATCCTCGTAACTAGTTCCTTTGTTCCTTCAGAGCTATAGTCAACAGACTTTCGGCTGTTGCTATGCTTGAGGTGTTTCACCATTCCTTCTTTGTGAACTTGCATTCAATTTTCTTCTATTCCTGGGCTTGATTTTGCAATCCATTGCATGGATACTAATAGAAATCTCTTCTGTGGGTGTACAGCAATCAGAGCCATTATTAACTCTTCAAATCCTCACATCTTTTCCTTCATCTATGCTCCTCTGAGTGTTCTCCAAAAGCTTTCTGAGAAAGGATACCTGGGGATACATTTTATGAGACCTTGACTGACTTGGTACTAAAGTAGATCACATCCTAGAGATTTTTTTTTGCTTCTTTGGCTCCACTATGACTTCACAGCCTCTTCCAAGAACTCCCTGGCATATGCTAGACAAGAGCTCTGTAAGTATTACAGCTTGATGGAAAGGTATCCTGGCAGTCAGGAACAAAGGAATACCACAAAGTCACACCTCAAAACAAACTTCACATTTATTGGGAGGGAAAAAACCAGGAGGGTGGCTTCCTCTACTCAGGTGAGAAACAGAAAGGAATTTAACATAAGGCAGGGTTTATATAGTTTCTTGGGGAGAGGGGCAGAACCTTTCAGGGTGAAGCTTTCCAGAGTGGGGATTGGTGGGATTTCAAGTCCAGAGCTTAGGCTTTTTTACTCATAGGGTTGAGGCAGGGTCTAGTTGATAGGGTAGTAGAGTGTTCTGTGGGTGGAACCTGGCAGCTGGAGGTCCTCAGGGGAGATGCCTGTCCACTCATGTGCTTCCTGAGCCTTCAGGGGTTTACAAAGGGAGTATCTGCCCATGGTAGCTAGAGTTGGCTTGAATAGTCAACAAGCTACACTGTGGTACACTGAACTACATTTTCAGCTTCCAGTGACTTTTGGCTTTTTGTTGTTTGTTCCATGGAAATATTTATAGTGAGAATAACCCTTTTTCCCAACAATGTGAGTAAAAAAGTGATGTAAGTAGAGAGGAGGCACTGGAGATGGGAGAAGGCAGTGGGGGAGGGGATAAACAAGAATACAAACAAAGGAAGTATGGAGTGCATGTATGAAAATGTCATTATGAAACCCATTTCTTTGTCTGCTAACTTAAAAAATAAATTAAGGGGGGCTAGAAGGCTGGTTTTGTAGTTCAGAGTGCTTCGTGCTCTTCCATAGGATCCAAGTTTGGTTACCAGCGCCCCTATCAGGCAATTCCTACAACTACAACTCTAGGGGATACAAGGCCCTTTTCTGGCCTCCATGGGCACCAACATACACATGGCATACACTCACACAAACAGTATACACATAAAGAAAAATAAGAAATCTTTTAAAAATTAGTTTTAAAAAGGTGACATAAATATGTAAAAAGTTTTACTTTCCTATAGTTTCTGTATTGTTGGTATAACTGCCAATAATGTTCAGTGTTGTGAACTATATATCAAAATAGACTATGTATTGGTGATGCTACTTAATATTTTTTGAAGGGAAATTTCTACCAAGAAGTAAAATAACTGATTTATTAATTCATTTAGAAATCATTCCTATATAACATATTTCTTAATAAGAATAGCCACTGTAACATTGTAACTTTAAGAGACAATAATCCACCAATAGGAAATTGAATAAATTATAAAAACAACTATAAATTATAGAAAAATCTATAAAATGGGATACCACCAAATTTTAAGTTATAATTTTATAGCTACTTGTCACAGGCAGACACTAAACACTTGAAATATGACCAGAATAACTGTGGAACAAAATTTTAAATTTAATTTTAATTAATTTAATAATTGATATTATAAAACTTTTAAATATTCAGGAACAATTCGGGTATATTATTCTACTTTTTAAAACTGTGAATTTAGTAAAATTTAAATGCAAGTCAACCACAGTCGTGCCTCACTTAATGAGGGAAATAGGTTCTAATAAGTAAATCATTAGGCAGATTATTGCAATGTAAACACCAGAGAGCAGACACACAACTCATTTTAGGCCAATTCAATGTGGATCATGCTGATGCTGTTGTTAAAAGACCGCACACTGTTTTACTGTAAATGTGTTTTTGTAAATAAAGGAATGCACACTAAAATTATTAAAGTATAGTATAGTTTAGCAATCATTTCCTCATTTATGTGACTACATTGCTATATGCTTTTCTATGGCTGGGACTGTAGTATGTCTGTCTATACCAGCATCACCACAAACACATAGTAAGTTGTACTGTGTTTAGTATCACTAGATGACATCAATTCTTCAGCTCCAATATTAATGTTACAGGACCATTATCTCCTATATGGTCTTCTGCTAACCAAAATATTGTCATATAGTTCATGAGTGCTACTGATGAAAAATTATTAATCTAATTGAGATGCACTATCAGTATAAAATACAAACTGGATTTCAAAGACTTGTTATTTTAAAAGATTTAAACTATCTTTAATATTTTTATATTTAATACATACTGAGATAGTTATAATTTTGGTATACTATATAAGACTACATATTAATTTTCTTTCTGCCTCCCTCCCTGGGCTGACTACTCCTGAGCTACACCTCCAGATCTTTACTTTTGTTTAATTTGGGTATTTTAGCATGAAGCTCTATATGAAGTGATAAGATACAAAGGTGTATGAAAAAAGCAAGTTTCAAAATAGCATTTGTGTACCATCCACTCTTGCAAATACACCAAAATAGCTTATGAAGTTATTAACAAAAACTGGGAGAACATACATAACTTTTTTAGAAGATTTATTTTTATATGAATGAATGTTTTGCCTGAATATGTGTGTGTGTGTGTGTGTGTGTGTGTCTGTGTGTGTCTGTGTATGCCTGGTGCCTAAAAAGGACATCGAACCCCTTGGAACTAGAGTTACAGACAGTTGTAAGTCTGTGTAGGACAATGAATCCCTTGGAACTAGAGTTACAGACAGTTGTAAGTCTGTGTGTGTGTGTGTGTGTGTGTGTGTGTGTGTGTGTATGTGTGTGTGTGTGTGTGTCTGTGTGTCTGTGTATGCCTGATGCCTAAAAAGGACATCGAACCCCTTGGAACTAGAGTTACGGACAGTTGTAAGTCACTGGGTTCTTGGAATTGAATCTCTGTTGCCTTTATAATTTCAAAACTAGTATTACTTTCAAAAACAAGGATAGAGATTTTAAGTTTCAAGGGGGGCCACCAACACTTTAAAATGTATCAGGCTGGGGATGTGGCTTGCTGATAGAGCAATTTCCTACTACGTGTGAGGCTTTGGGTTTGACTCCCTGAACTGGAAGAAAAGGTCAGGTCCGTAACTTCTGACTGCATTCTCTTTTTTTTTTTTTTTTTTTTAATTTTTATTTTGCAATACAATTCAGTTCTACATATCAGCCACGGATTCCCTTGCTCTCCCCCCTCCCGTCCCCCTCACCTTCCCCCCCAACCCCCCCCCCCCCCAATTCCCATCTCCTCCAGGGCAAAGCCTTCCCCACAGACTGAGGTCAACCTGGTAGACTCAGTCCAGGTAGGTCTAGTCCCCTCCTCCCAGGCCGAGCCAAACAATCCTGCATAGGCCCCAGGTTTCAAACAGCCAACTCATGCAATGAGCACAGGACCCGGTCCCACTGCCTGGATGCCTCCCAAACAGATCAAGCCAATCAACTGTCTCACCCATTCGGAGGGCCTGATCCAGTGGGGACCCCTCAGCCATTGGTTCATAGTTCATGTGTTTCCATTCATTTGGCTATTTGTCCCTGTGCTTTATCCAACCTTGGTCTCAACAATTCTCGCTCTTAGAAACCCTCCTCATTCTCGCTAATTGGACTCCCAGAGCTCCACCCAGGGCCTAGTCATGGATCTCTGCATCCAGATCCCTCAGTAGTTGGATGAGGTTTCTAGCACAACAATTAGGGTGTTTGGCCATCCCATCACCAGAGTAGGTCAGTTCGGGCTGTCTCTCGACCATTGCCAGCAGTCTGTTGTGGGGGTATCTTTGTGGATTTCTGTGGGCCTCTCTAGCACTTTGCTTCTTCCTATTCTCATGTGGGCTTCATTTACCATGGTCTCCTATTCCTTGTTCTCCCTCTCTGTTGTTGATCCAGCTGGGATCTCCCGCTCCCCCAAGCTCTCTTTCCCTCGACCCTCGCCTTTCACTACCCCCACTCATGTCCAGGCTGTTCATGTAGATCTCATTCCATTTCTCTGTCATTGGGCGATCCCTGTGTCTTTCTTGGGGTCCTGTTTTCCAGATAGCCTCCCTGGTGATGTGAGTAGCAGACAAGTCATCCTTGTTTCATGTCTAGTATCCTGCTATGAGTGAGTACATACCATGTTTGTCTTTCTGAGTCTGGGTTACCTCACTCAGATGATTTTTTCTAGATCCATCCATTTGTCTACAAACCTCATGATGCATTCTCTTACCATATTAGTAACTCTCAATAACAAAGGACAGGGAAACAGCTCAACAGGTACAAGCACTTGCTATGCAAGCCTGATGACTTGAATTTGATCCTCGAAGTTTGGTGCAAGGAGAGAACCGGTAACTTTGAGGGGTCCTTTGACTTCCACAGGCATGCCACAGTACACACCCACCATACACACAATATACAACAATAATGGATTTTTAAAAATATGACGACAAATAGTCAGAGAATTCTAGTTATTAAACTCACATGGCTATTGCTTTGCCCTGAATGTATTCACTACAGATTCTCTCCACTCCCTCCAATCAATCACTGAGTGATTTATAGCTTCCTAGAGGAAAACATTTCAAAGGTCAATAAATCACTCAGTGTTAGAAGTTGAAATATCTTATAATGCAGTTTTAGAGACCTAAAACGTTATGTAAACATGGGTTAAGGGAAATGATTGATTGGAGGGAGTGGAGAGAATATGGCCAGGGAATGGTGGCGCATGCCTTCAATCCCAGCATTCAGGAGGCAGAGGTAAGCAGATCTCTGTGAGATCGAGGCCAGCCTGGTCTACAAAGCGAGTTCCAGGACAGCTAGGGCTGTTACACAGAGAAATTCTGTCTCGAAAACCAAAAAAGACTTTGATATTGAGTTCACAATCAAAGTTAACATTTAAGCAAATGGTAAAAGTAGGACTAAGTATATAGTGTGTTTCATTCTGAACCGATTTTCACAATATACTTCTTTTTTTTTTTTTTAGATTTTATGTGTATGGATGATTTTCCTGCATGCATGTATGTGGACTACATGTGTGCCTGGTGCCCATGGAGGTCAGGAGGCTTGGGTTCCCTGTAAGTTACAGATAGTTATGAGCCACCACATGAGTCCTGAGAACTGAACCCAGCTACTTTGCAAGAGCAGAAAGTACTCTTCACTACTGAGCCATCTCTCCAGCCCCACCGACACTCAACATCAAATGTATAGGTCTCCTTCTCAGACCCGGAGAAGATTCCTGGAGACCAATTCTTCAGACAGCAACAGAGAATCCTGTCATTCTCATCTACCTCCATCTGCCCGGGTATGCTGCAAATCTCAAGACTGCCTCCACTTCAGACTTAAGTCCTGGGCCTCTTGTACTTGTGACCATGAAGCTATTTATTATCCATGGCTTCCCATGATCCCTTCCCTGTATTCGAGCATTTGTTAGAATGGCTCAGGAACTTAAGAAGGCACTTGGCATACAATTTCTGGTTTACATAAAAGAATACAACTCCAGAGTATCCAAATGGGAGAGATGCCCAGGGCAAAGCCTGGAGGTAAAGGTTTGGTTCCTGTGTCGTCTTCAGGTGCACCACTCTCGTGACTTTGATACACACACCAAACCAGAACGCTATCATCAGAGTTTTTTAATGTAAGCTTTCTTTTCACAGCATGACTGATTTAATCACTGTCCACTGTGACTTCACTGCAACTTAGCTCCTCAGAGGTACAGAGGTAACTTCTAATCATGCCTTGATCTTTTTGGCAACCGGTTCCAACCTGAAGCTATTTAGGGGCCCAGGCAAGAAGTGCCTCATTGCAACAAAAGACACTCTTATCACCAAGGAAATTCCAAGGGATTGGAAAGCTCTGCTTCAGGACAGAGGACAAAGACCAAACACAATTCACATTACGTCATAGCCACATTAAGCACTAAGACACTCAGATAAAAGGTCATTGTATCTACCCAAGTAGAGCTTAATTAGTAATCTGCTCAAGATTCTTCATCTAATTCAAGTATATTTTAAATACTAAAGTTGAAGATGGCTTTCTTCAAAACTATTTTAATCTTACCAAAAAGAAGTAAGTCTTAAGCAGGCTACACTATAAACAAAGAAAAACCAGGGCTTAAAGTTAAAATGAATTCCTATCTTTGATATCATTTACAATGATTTTGGATAAAAATAATTTGAGTCTCAATTTCTTCATTTGCCACAGAGAGAATAATGATAAAAACTTGGAAATGTAGTTGGTAATATTTAAGGAACAGATCAAAGAATACCACTTGAATTAGGAGTTAGGGAAAAGCAAAAGGCAATGTGATTTAGTCACAGTATATATTTATAATACTGTAAAATAATATAAAAGAATAAAGTAAAAAAAAAGACGATTATTTTGGGGGGGGGCTAGAGATGAATCAGTGGTTAAAAGCACTGACTGATCTTTCAGAGGACCTAGGTTTAATTCCCAGCACCCACAGGGTGGCTTACAACCATCTGTCACTATAGTTCCAGGGGATTCAGTACCCTCCTCAGACCTCCAGGACACAGGTGCACAGACATACATGCAGGCAAAACACCACAGACACAAAAAAATTAAAAATAACTTTTTTCAAAAAGATGATTATTTTTATTAAATCTCCAAAAACCTACTAACTTCCCTTCGGCTAACTGTTAAGCATTTATTAATTTCTATTAAGTGAATCATTTTCAAAAATATTTTTTCAAGGCAGTGGTGGCGCACGCCTTTAATCCCAGCACTCAGGAGGCAGAGGCAAGTGGATCTCTGTGAGTCTGAGGCCAGCCTGGTCCACAGAGTGAGATCCAGGACAGCCAGGGCTGTTATATAGAGAAACCTGTCTTGGAAAACAAAAACCAAAAAAAAGTAAAAGTCCACAAATTTGTTATAAAGAAAGAATATATAAAGTCACTGAATACTGTTATAGTGTAACATATTAAAAACATCTGCTAGGGGGCTAGAGAGATGGTTCAGCAGTTAAGAGCACTGGCTGCTCTTCCAGAGGATCCAAGGTTCAATTCCCAGCACCCACGTGGCAGCTCACAACTGTCTGTAACTCCAGTCCCAAGGGATCTGGCACCCTTGCACAGACATATATGCAGGCAAAACACCAATGCACACAAAACAAAAATAAATAAATCTTTTTTAAAAAATTTGCTAATTGCAGGGGTATAGACAGTTCCTGTGGAATCAACAGTAAACCAAGGGAATTTTATTTATTTATTTATTCATTCATTCATATTTGGTGATAGTGGGCCCTTATGAATGCTAGGCACTGAGCCACATCCATAGCCACCTTCTTTCTACAGCCGTTTGAAGATTGAACCTTAAATATTCAGGTTTTGTGTAATTCCTATCAAGATGTACACAAAATACCTATGGAAGTCAACAAACTTATTTCAAAATAAATAGACTAAATCAGCCATAACAATTTTTATACAGAGTAAAGCTGGAAAACTCAGAATACCTATTGTAAGTAGCTCCAGTAGCCAGGACAGTGGAAAGCGAGAGCTCACAGACACGCTCCCACGGCAGTGGAAAGCGAGAGCTCACAGACACGCTCACAGATTATACAATGGTTTCTAGAAGAGACAAGAGGAAATAAATGGAGAAGAAAAAAATCTTTTCAACAAATGGATATAGAATCTCATACTTTACAACAAAATTTCACCGAAAAATGGATTATAAGCCTAAATCTAAAACATAAAACCATGAATCTTGATAAGGAAATACAGGAGAATTTTTTTATGACCTTGGGCTAGGCATAGTACTTAAACTGTAATATCAAAAATCCCTCCACAGCAGAGGTGGGCTGCAGAAGTGTTTCAGAGGTTAGGAACACTTCCTGCCCCTGCAGAAGACCCACATTCAGTTCCCAGCACCCATGCCAGGCAGCTCACAATGCCTGGAACTCCTGCTGCAGGAGATCCAACACTCTCTTCTGCCACAGTTCCAGCTGACTGGCACTGCACACATGTGGGTACACACATCTACACACAATTTAAAAAACAACAACAAAACTTTTTAAATTCCCAAGATCAAACTGGTAAAATGACCAGGCCTAACAAATGGAGTTCACTCTTTGAGGCCAACATGGCAGAGAGAATCAACTCCGAAAAGTTGTCTGTATTCCCCCACTGATTTTTTTTTTTGGGAGGGGGGTCGGAGAGGGTTTGCCTTAAAGGAGATGTGTGCAGGCAAAGTTCAAAGGACAAATCAACCACGCCCTTGTTTTTACAAGGTACAGTAATACTCTGCATAAAGACTTTCTAGTCAAGACAAACTACATTGAGACACTGATCCAAAAGATTATAATGGATCACATTCGTGCTGATGTTGGTGTAAACAAAACCTACTACATATAAAAGTAGAGTAAGTACAATTATGTGAACCATGTATACTTGACAACGACAACCAATTATACTGCTGGACAGTTTCTATTATTCACACTGCACTTTACCCATCATGCAGAATCTACTCAGGTTACTGGGAAGCAGTGTGCTGTGCTGAGATGGCAGCACAGACTGGATCAAGGTGTCATCGAGTGACTGACCTACGCCATCTAATGTGTGTAAGCACATTCTGTGATGTTCATACCATAAAAAAATTAATGATACACCACATTTCTCAGAATATATACCTGTCAGTAAGTGATGCACAAACCATAAAGTTTTACTGGAACATAGTCATGGCTGTTTGAATAACTACCTTTGGACTCTGAACAGCAGAAGTGAATACCTACAACAGGGACAAATGGCCCATGAAGCTTAAAATATTTACAGAAAGTAATCTTCCACTGTCTTAAGAGATCAAAAGACAATCTAAGAGGCCTCAAAGCCTTTATGTTTAGGGTCTTTCAAAGAATTATTAACTGAAAGGAATCGTAAACTTAAAAAAAAAACACAAAAGGCAAATGCTTGAATTCATGTTAAATGTTTGATAAACTCAAATTTTAAAATTTTGTTAAATTAAACAGCTCAATTATTACATTGCTGAAATATTAATCTTCATAATTAAACTATCTTCTCTAGTTTGACAGATGAAAAGCTTCACAACTGAAAATATATTTAATGAGGATGCAGGTTTTTCCATTCACCCTCATTTCGTAAAGGTATTAAGCTCAAAATCAAACCATCTGGAACTTTATATTTCACTTCACTTTTTAATGGACTCACTAGCAAGCAAGCAATTCACTCTGGCCAACCCACAAGTGGATGTGACATCTCAGGCATTTTAGTATACAGAAGTAATGGCTTTGTTTGTTTCTTTAAAGCCCTTAAGCTTTCACGATAAATAAAAACTCCAAATTAAATTGTCTTTTTTCAAAATAAATTCACCAGCTCCACATACATCCCTTGAATCCCAGCAGTCATGAGGCTGAAGTAGGAGGATATAGAGTTTGAGGCTAGCCTGGGCAATATTGTGAGAACCTGTCATCCATTTATATACATATACATATACATATACATATACATATACGTATATATGTGTATATACTAGACATACACACATATAACAAATTATATTATTGTAATGTTTTTACTATTTATATTGCACTTTTAATCATTATTTTAGAGTCTACTTGTACTTAAGCTATATATTCATCATACATGTAAAATTCACTGTCTTAAATGGACAGCTCTACACTTCTCACCAATAGAGAGAATCAAGATTTCCAGACCAATACTTTTCAAATTTTATTTCTCTGCACTGCAGCTACACCAGTCTTTTTTTAGTTCTTCAAATGAGCATTTGGTCCCCCTATGCTTCTAATCTTCCCTCTAGTAAACTGCTTCCTGAGTGTGAGGGTGTCTGGCTTTTTGAAACAAGGTTCACTCTATAGCTCAGGCCGTCCCAGAAATCACTAGTGGCCTCAAAGGCAATTCTCCTACCTCAACCTCCCAAGTGCTGGAATTACCGGCATGAGCCATCACATCTGACTTCAACAGAAGCTTTTCCTCAAACCATCCAGATCAAGTCCATCTACTCTGTATTCATATAAAACTCAGTTCCTTTCCTTCACAGTACATGGGAGCATAATTATAATTTTGTTCTGTCCTGCCTCCTCTTCTGAATAATTTACTGACCTATGGGAAGGGCAGGGAAATCAAGCCAAGCACTGGCTGTTTTCAATCACCAACACCTTTTTGTGTAGGTGAACTCTACCATTTCTCAGTCTCAGGTCTAAGTAATGTTAATGAAGAAACAGAGAGGCAACTTGCACATGGGACTAGGTATGTACTGGTTCTGACTGTGATGTAATCTGGGAGAGAGTACCTCATTTCTACTGCATTTCTCAGAACATATCCCTGTCATTAAGTGATGCATGAACCATAAAGTTTTACTTTAACAGTCATGTTCATTTGGGCAACTACCTTTGCCCTCTAACAAGAGAACTAATACCTATAACAGAGGTTCTTTGGTACCTATGGAAATTCTCAGGTGTGCAAACTGAACTTATTTATCTACCTTAAATTCTTACTTAAATGGCCTCATCCTTTATAGGCAACACAATTTCTTCCAAGGCATTTCTCTAGATTCCAGATCTAAGATATAAATTGTTAGACTTTCTTCTGTTTACGCTGGGATTTTTTTTCCCTAAATGAAAACTTTTACTTTGAAATTCATAAGCACGTGTAAGAAACTATACAGAGCTCCTACTCTTTATTTTTTCAACTATAGTGCAGCATCACATCCAATGCTCATCATCGTGTTGGTTAAGATCCCCGTCTTCATAAAGACCCTTGGCATAGCCCTTTGAGGATCACATCTATTCCCTACCACTCCTGTAGCCCCTGCATCCACTCTGAATTCTGACATTTCAGGTACGTTATGTAAGCGGAACCACAAGAAACTTCTTGAGATCCCCCACTAAGTAGTATCTGGAAGTTCATCCAGGTTATGCCATGTACTGATCTGATTCTTCTCACTGCTGAATAGTATTGTATGGAATGAGTGTACCAGTTTAATTTTTTCCCATTAAGAGATAGGGATTTTATTAGGAATTGAGCTTCTATCAACATCTGTGTAAAAAACAAAAACCACCAACCAAAGCCCCATAGCTCACTTTCTAAAGCCATTTTAACACGTCTAAATAAACCGAGTGTGAAGAATGCTTGATTACACAGTGACACACATACAATTGTCTTTGTTCATGTAGTAATTTTAAGGAAGAGTCCTTCAGTCTGCAACTCCATTTGGTGTCAAGCAATTTTACGTCAGGACTGAGGAGATGGCTTCGTTGATAAAGTACTTGCTGTGCAGGCATGAGAAGAGGACTAGTCCATCCCTGAACCCACAGGAAACCTAGCTGTGTGGCTCTCTTACTTGTAATCCCAGGACTCGGAAGGTAAGAAGATCCTTGGGTTCAGTGGCCAGTCAGCCTAGCTAATCACTGTGCCCCAGGCCACTGAGAGATGCAGTCTCAACAAACAAGGTGGACAGGTACTGCACAACACCAAAGGTTGATCTCTAAAATATACGCATACAAGCATAAGCACACATGTATACACAAAGAAATTTTAACATGCAAAACACACACAGTTGCTAAAAGAATCTTAATTCTCCTAATTTTATACAGTACCCTAATTTACCAAACCTTTAATTTTCTTTCCCTTTCTTTCTTGGCAGCACAAAAACTAAGTTATACCAGCTCCCCCCACCTCCACTCCCCCCCCCCCCCCGCCCTCCCTCAGTTTAAGATTTGTTAATATGCTTTAGTTTAAAAAAGAAACCCAGAATGATTTTTGTTTAAAATAATCCTAGAAGCATACAAGTCGAATTCAACACTGAAAAACTAGTATGAATCATGCTAACAGACTAAGAGGGGAAAAAAATTATGATCATCTCAATAGGTGCAAAAAAGTTATGACAAAATTCAACATCCATTCATGACAAAACAAGTAACTTCAATAACCTGGGAACACAAGAAAACGTTTTGCACTTAGTTCAAAGAATCCATAAAATGGCCTATATTTTAAAGGTGAATAAACAATAAACAAGACAAGGATATCCTCTTTTATCTATCCTATCCCAAACCACTGGGAATCCTAGCCAGTGAAGGCTTAAAAAAGTAGAAAGAAACGAAAAGAAAAACAGAATGTAAAGAAAATAAGAAGCATTCAGACTAAAATGAAAAAAAAAATTCTTTATGCTACAATTGTCTAATAAGAAAATCCCAACATATCAACCCCTACCCTAGAAGAATAGTGAGTCTAGAAAAAAAAATTCAGGGGCTAGAGATGGCTCAGCAGTTAATAGCATTTGCTGCTTTTGCAGAGGAAGCAGGTTCAATTACCAGCACCTACATGTGTGACTCACTGTCCATAACTCCAGTTACAGGGGATCTGCTGTTCTTTCTGACCTTACAAGGCATGCACTTGGTACAAAGACATACATTCAAGCCAAACACTCATACATATAAAATAAAATAAATAAATCTTTAAAAAAAAACTTTATTAAGTTGGAATGCAGAGCATGGCACCAAATACTTATAGTCCCAGCTACCTGGGAGACTGAGGCAGGAGGACCATTTGAACTCAGCATTTCAAGGTCAGGTGGTGGTACAATGATGCATGCCTATAATCCCCAGTATTTAAGAAGCTGAGGCAGGTTTTTTGAGTTCAAAACCACCCTGGACTACATAAAGAGACCGTGTATCAAAACATGTACAAAAACAAAATATAAAGTCAACCTCTACAAATTAGTTGGATTTCCATATATTAATCATAAATTAGAAACTAGTTTTAACTCCCAACTTGCCATCTACAATAGAACAAAAAGACTGAACTACTTAGGTACAGACCTAATAATCTGCAGGATCTATATGTTGAAAACCGTAAAACTCTCATGAACAAAATCAAATACCACAGTAAATGAGGAAAAACGCTGTATTATAAATACTAGACAGAGGCTCGGGATACAGTTTAGACGCTCTATTATAAATACTAGACACAGGTTCATAAATTACTAGACAAAGGGATACAGTTTAGTGGTAGAGCACTTGCCCAGATGCTCAAGACCCCAGTTTCAATCGGTAGCATCACAAAATTAAATATAAATTAAAAAATAACAAGACAGTATCATTAAGATCACAGGTAAACCAAACCCTATCAAAATATCAACATGATGTTTTTGTGGCTATCAATAACCTGGTCCTAGGCGTTACATGGGAAAGAAATGAAAGTAAAATAATCACAGCGAATCTGAAAAAGGATACTTGGAGTATCCACATTACCTTTGCTAAGACGTGTTTATTAAATAATCAAGACAAGGTATTATTAGTAAAAAGACAGACAAATAGATCAATAGAACGTATCAGTGTTGTATTGTTTTTGACAAAAACATGGAGCATTTCAATAAGAAGTCTTTCAAATGTCATGAACTTGTAACAAGACAAAGAAATGGGATGACTTGTATCTTTCACTTCATATTAAAAATTAATGCCCTGGAACACAAATCTAAGTGTGAAATATAAAAATATGTAACTTGTGGGAAAAGTAAAGAAGAATCTCAGTGAGTCTGGGTAAGGCGGACTTCCTCAGCTATACCAACAGCACAGCTCAGCTCCACAAAATAAACAACTGCTCATTTGGGCTTCATCAAAGCTACAATGTCAACACTTGAAAAGACAGTTATTAAGACGAAAAGGTTAACAGGTCAGGAGAAAACCTTCGCAAATTACTTATGTGACTATAAAGAACTATGGAAACTCGGGCTGGGGATGTGGCTCGGCAGTAAGGCACATGCCCAGCACAGGCGAGGCCTTCTGTCTGATTCTCTCAAGACTCAACAATGAGAAAATCTAAGTCTGGCAAGCTGGTGCATGCAATGGTCCCAGCTACTGGAGAGGCTAAGATAGGAAGATCACAACTTCAGGAACAATCTGGACAACAGAGTAAGACAATGTCTAAAAATACATAAATTTAAAAATAAATAAGTATATAAAATGGGCAAAGAATTTAGTTACTTCACAAAGAATACAAATAAGCACATGAAATAATTAGTTATAACCATTAGTTACAAGGGAACTGCAATTTTAAAAATACAATGACATACTATTATATGCCTATTGGAATGGCTAGAATGGAAAAGACTGATTATACCAAGTGCTGGTAAGGATATAAAACTGCAGGAACTCTCACACATGGCTGGCAGGAAAGCAAAGTGGTCCAGCTACTCTGAAGAGACTTTCACAAGTACAAAAGGTTCCCAGGCTGCTGCAACAAAGTACCACAAACACAAAGGCCTTTAAAGCAACACATCCTTACGAATTTTTAATTCTCTAAGTTAGAAGCCTGACACAGGTCTCCTGGGCTAAAATTAAGGTGTTATTAGAGCTGCTTTTTTTCTGCAGGTGCCAAAGGCTAATCCATTTTCTACCTTCTGGAAACCAAGCACATTCCTCTGCTCAGGGTTTCCTTTCTTCCATCTTGAAACACACCAGTTTTTTCATCTAGAAGCTGTCTCTACTGTTTCATCTTTTTTTCTGACTCCATCCTTCCTCTTTCTCCTTTTAAAGACTCATGATAATTAGGCCCACCTGAATAACCTCCATATGCTAATGACAGCTGATTAACAAATTAAACTGACATGTAACCAAATATATTCAGAAGATCTAACCATTAGAATATCTTCAAGGGCCATTATTCTGCCTACTGAAAGCTGTTCTGATTTTGCTGTTGTTTTGTTTCATTTTAAACACAGTTATGCTCACGTTTGCTCATGTGACCCAGGGTTCCCACTTGTAAGTACCCACCCCAGAGAAAGGAAAACAAAAAAACCTATCCACACAGAGTTATGCCAACTTTTAAAAAAATAACTTATGTGTCTGGGTGTTTTGCCTGTATGTATATCTGTGCAACATGTGCATACAGTGCCTGCAGAATCCAGAGGAAGGCATCAGATCCTCCGAAACTAGAATCACAGACAGTTGTGAGCTGCCATGTGGGTGTTGGAAATTGAACCTGGGTCCTCTGGAAGAACAACCAGTGCTCTTAACCACTGAACCATCTCTCTAGCCCATTATGACATTATAATCACAAGAAGTCTGAAAAAAAATGTCCTTCAGCTGGTGAATGGCTGAACAAATTGTGGTACATTCCTACAAGAGAATACCATGTTCAGCAATAAACTGGAAGGAACAGGACATGCTCAGCATGGATGGATTTCAGATCTATCAGGCTAAATAAAGAAAAGCAGAGGCAATGCTTGCTAGAGCACACAGACACTAATACTGGCAAGATAAAGATTGGCCTGGCACTTACACAAAGATGGTGTGCAAATGCATGGAGTAGTCCACACCTTTACACAGACTTCAAGACATGGCCTGTATAAGAAGAAAAAGATCCCTGGGCAGTGGTGGAGCACACCTCTGATCCCAGCACTCCGGAGGCAGAGGCCAGCCTGCTCCTCAAAGAGAGTTCCAGGACAGCCAGAGCTGTTACACAGAGAAACCCTGTCTCAAAACACAAAATAAGAAAACAGAAGGAGGAGGAGGAGGAGAAGGAAGACACTGACCACCACCCCAATAAAACAGTCAAAGGAGGCAAGAACAGAATGGAGGTAGTTAGTGAACTGAAAACCAAGGCTGGCATTGACAAAAGGTCTGAGGGGGATCTCCAGTTCAGACTTAGCTAGGTTTTCTAACAACACTCAACATCTTAAACTACCCCTCCCAAAGACCGAAGACTCCTCATGGCTTTGTGCTACACCATGGGTACAGTGGTTACATGGATCTTTCACAAGAGGATTTAATAAACTGTAAAAACTTCAAATGAATGGCAAAAAAAAGCTAGAGACTGTTATGATTAAAATGAAATGATATCTTAAAAAGAGAAATTATAGGTAGGGAAATCATTAGTTGCCATGGGTTAAGTTTGGGAGAAGGCTGACTTGTAAAAAGGACAGCACATGAAACTGTTCTGACTCTTGGCTATGCCAACATATAAAATTTTAATCTTTTTTTTTAAAGAAAGGAAACTAATACATAATTTCTCATCTAAATGGACAGAAAATTTAAAATCTGACAATGCTAATGGTGGGTAAAGATGAGAAATCACTTCCACTCAGAGACTAAATTGCAGGAATAAAAGTCATTTGCCCTTAAAGTATAATTTGGCTGCAACCAGTCAAAGTTAAAAATGTACATCAACCCATTATCAACAGTTCCCTTTACAGGTGGTATACATTTTGGATAACCACACATTTTTTTCAGAGACACAGAATATTCATTAAGCATTGTTTGAAATATTGAAAAAAAACCTTTAGATTAGGATGTGTTTTAAAAGAGGAAAAAAACAGGCAGAAGTGTGTGTGGGGGGGAACACAATAGCCCTGCTAGCTATTTCTATGATGTGGAGAAAGTAACTCACTAATTTATTTAACAATTAGATAGGTGAGGAGCTGGGTGTGGTGGCACATGCCTGTAATGCCAGCACTTGGGAGTCAAGGCAAGAAGAGAATCAGCTTGGGGCCAGTCTGCGTTATACCAGTAGGGCAGCTTGGGCTACATACAAAGCAAGATCCTGGGGAGGGAAAGGAGCCAGAATGTACAGTAAGGACAGCCTAAAAGATTGATACCAACTGAGAGTGTAACATTTAGTTCAAACTCATTGCCACTCCTTAGCACATTTCTACAAACTTCATTTTCTCGTCCCTGGAAAATGAAAAGTTTGGACTATATACAAAACAGGATTACTTCCAACCTAATGATCCTGTAATTTAGTAAGTGTATAATAAAAAAGTTACATTCTAAAACATGTATATCAAGGTACTACTTTTTCTAAACACTCTGAAATTAGGAAAACAACACAGAAATAAGACACATTAATGTACTGATACATATGTCAGACCAAATTTTTTGGTATCTCTGTGATGAGATTTTTTTTTCCAAAACATTTCCAACATATTGTTGATTGTAGCATACATGAAAATAACACATGAATTTTACCTGTGGAAAAATTACAGATGATAATCTCACAAATTCAACATAAAAGAATAGGCTAAATACTATCATCTTGAATTTTTTTTATAAGTCTGAATGTTGTGACAGTTAAGTATGTGTTAACTTGGGACAAATTTGAGTGTAGATGTTCATGTGAAGGTATTCTGTAGTTGTGACTAACATATATGATCAACTGACTTTAAGGAGATTATTCTCAATTATGTATTTTTTTTTGTAATTTATATGTTTCTACTCTGTGTGCATTAGTGTTTTGCCATTGTTTTTGGGGCCTCTGTAACTGGAGTTATAGACAGTTGTGAGCTGTCCTGTGGGTGCCGGGAATGGAACCCATGTCCTCTGGAAGAGCAGCCAGTGCTCTTAACTGCTGAGCCATCTCTTCAACCACAAGTCTGAGATTTTTAATCAGACCACAATACAGGGGGTTAGAGGGAGGGCTCAGCAGCTAAGAATCCATACTGCTCTGCAGAGGACCCAAGTTATGTTCCCAGCACCAACAATGGGAGGTTCCCAAGAGCCTGTAACTCCAGATCTAGGAGGAGCCAGTGCCTTTGGTGTCCACTGATACACGCACTCACATGTAAACACTACTCCCCAACACATATATAATTTGAAATAAAAAATTTTTTAAAAAATCACAATTCAGAAGAAGATATGGATAGATAAACCACTGTTATACTTTGGATAGCCCTCGGGTGGAATTATATTAAGCCTTCATCTATTTTAACATTCTAAAACAAATTTAGCACTATGAGTCTACCTTTACTTGCCAAATTCAAGGTGATGACTTTTAGTCATTCGTGGCAAAATCAATTTTAAAGATTATGCATCTCCTCATATTTTTGTCTGTTTTACCTACAAAGCTCTTTAAATTTTAATGGTAGCCTGTTATAACAGTTTAGAATAACTTTTAAAACAAGCAATCGTGTCCAAAGGAATCCCATAAAAAACAGTTCATATTCAAGAAAAGAGTATTTAGTAATTTTCATTACCACCAATACTTATACTTCAAAGACACTAACACATCACATAATTTGTCCATGTTGCAAAATTTAACAAGTTATTAATTTCTGGCATAATTTAAAAGGATAATTAGAATACTATCATTAAAGCATGATAGTGCCCTATTAAAACTAGAAGTATCTTTCACCTTGTCCGCTAAATCAAAACTTTAGGATTCTTGGTACAACTGGCTTTCCAAATCTAAATTCTTAAAACTCTAAAGACACAACTCACTACTTGTAAAAAAAAACAAAACAAAACAAACAAGCAAAAAAAAAAAAAAAAAAAAAAAAAAAAAAAAAAAAAACTCCTAGCTACTGCATCCACTTTTAAAGTGTCTTGGAAAACTTTTCGACCGAAACCTAAATTCCACACACATTACTGTGTGTCAGTCAGCTGGACAGAAGGTGAGAGCTACCCTTAGTAAGTTACATAATTTTGCCATAAAGATCGTTCTAAGCGGCTTTCCTTGAAAAGTGACTGACAACCACGTTACAGGCTTCAAAGTTCAACTCGCACCCTCCCTGCAAGTTCTAAGACAGCACGGCGGCGGACACCGGGTTTTCTCCAGCAGCGGTCACAAGGAAGCAGGAACTGTTTATCTCAAGAACGCGACGAGCAGCCCAACACCAGGAGCTGACTCAGGCACAGGGACGCTGGCTGCATTCCGTCTTCCCTGGGAAAGTGTTTCCCCGGCTGGTTCCCCGACCCGGCCCGGGGGTGGGGGGGGGGGAGTCCCGTTCCCCCCCCACCCCGCTTTACCCCCGGGGGACACGCCAACCCCGGGCCTGGCTGCAGCGAAGCGACTCCCTGCCGCGCCCCCCGCAACTCCGCCGGGGTGGCCGGCCCGCGACCGCGCCGAGCTGCGTCCCCGGCCCAGGGAGGGAAGCGACGACCGACCCCGCGCAGGCAGCGTTCCTCCCGGGGACACAAAAGGTTGGGGCTGGCACCACCGAGCCGGGGGGGGGGGCTCAGCCCGCTCGCCGTGCGGCGGGTCGGGGGGGAAGGGGAGGTGACGAGCCCCGCCGCCCCTCCCCCGCCGCGCTCCCGGGGACCTGTTGATTAAGATCGCCCACAGCCCCGCCGCCGCGGGTCCGCCCCTTACCTCCGCGCCCCGGCAGCAGCAGCAGCAGCAGCGGCGGCGGCGGCGGCGGCCGATCCGCTCGCCCTCGTCGCTCCTCCACGCGGCCCCAGCGACAACCCGTCCGGCGGGCCGCCCTCCTCCGAACACCGGAGAAAGACTCCAGAAACTCCGGATCCCACCCACCCGCGCACCCCCCGCCAACCTCGGAGCCCTCAGTCCCCGCCCCCTCCCCACCTCCAGCCTCCTCCGTCGCCGCCGTCGCCAGCCAGCTCCTCCGCGAGACCGCGCGAGACCGCGCACGCGCCCGCCCCCCTTCCCCCGCCCCCCCCCCCCCCGGGGAACCCTTGGCGCAGCCCCGCGCGCCTATCCCAGGCCGTTCCCGGCGCAGCCCCGCCCACGGCTGGAAACGGATCGCCCAATCCTGAGCCCCCGCGGAGACAGAGCCCGCTCATTGGTCCGCTCCGGCCTCCCGCCCCCGCCCCCGCCCCACCTCGGGCGCCCGGCCGCGCGCGCGCGCGCCTCGAACTGCGGAGCGCTCGCCCTAACGGCGGAGTTTCCTCCGCGGCCGGCCGCCTCAGCCCACCTCCTCCTCCTCGCCGGTGTGCGGGCGCCCTGCTGCCCCGAGACAGACCCGGGAGCGGCTAAGGCTCGACGCCCCCCACCCCCCGCCTCTCCCCAGCCCCACCCGCCCTTCTGCGCCCCGGGAGCAGACCTCTCCTGAAGAAAACCAGATTCCCTCTGAAGAGGAGATTCCTCTTGTCCTGTCAGGCACGTCAAAAATGCTCACACTCACTTCAGAAACAACCCGTGACGCCAACACCTGGTTGTTGTGTGAGTCCCACAGAACTGCCTGATTCTGTAGACGACTTGTTTCTGAAAACCAGGAAGGAGGGGTGCCCAGGGCCACAGCTGTTGTCACAGAATTCTCCGGGAGAGGATTGCGAGTTACATAGGTTAGTCTGTACCCAGCGCGAGACTGTGCTGTCAGGACGTGCCCATGCCACTATCTGGAAAGTGCTAGGACAGCGAGGCCGTGAGGAACTGGCTTCGGAGCACACAGAAATGTGTTCTATGCAGAAACCTCTTCTGTTGGGCCAAAATCCATTGCTTCAGCCTCTTGAGTTTTCTTCAGGGGCATAAGGTGTAGACAGCTCTCCCTCGATGCCTTCTTATATGCGAGTTTATTTCCTCCCACCGTGGTTTTTGAGCATCGTTCCCAATATCCTCAGGCCTCCCAATACCCTCCCATCTTTTCACATTCTTACCCTTTTCACCTTGTAGGTTGTGAGTGTCCTCAGGGAACACGAAGTCCTTTGAATTAAGCACACCATCAGTCCAGGTGCTCAACATCTTTTTGGAGCCCTTCCTGGATTATCAACCTCAAATCTTATTTGCATTCTGTTTAAGTATTTAAAGTTGCTTATTAGTGTTTTGTAAGACAGAGCCAAGGACAGAATGCTGTTACCACTAAAGACCTCGTTCCTTCTATCAAACATTCCTCGGTGGACTTTTGAGTACAGTACCGACAACTTCCACATTTATGTAACTGAACCGTCTTCTTAATTCATATTCTTCAAAAAAAAAAAAAGTGAGAATTTGTGGACTACAAGTAAACTGTCTCCAGAATTCCTAGAAACTGTTGGCCATGCACGAAAGGTTAGTGTGTGCTGACATTCTTTCTACATTTTTAAGTACATAAAACACAAAGTAACAAGCTTCTAGTTTCTAAAAACCTATTTTTTTTCCTCTTGGAAATGTTGACAATTTGGCTAGCTTACTCTTGTGGAGGCCACTCTGTGCATTGTAACGTGTTTGATAAAATATTTTCTGTCCATTAGAGATGTCTAGGCACATCCCCCTTTCCAACTGTGATAAAGACATTTACAGACATTGCCAAAGGGTAGGAGGCGAACTTCCTGTTATGGACCACTGATCTAGCTTTTCATACAAAAGGCCTCTACAGTGTTTTTTTTTTTTTTTTACAAAGATGGATATATTTTTATTTTGTGTATATGAGTGTTTACCTGCATTTATGTGTATGCACCACCTGCTTGCCTGGTGCTTGGTAAGGTCAGAAGAGATCTTTGGATTCCCTGACATTCAGGTTACCACTTACCTTTCCAGCCCCCTAGATAGTATCCTTTTTCATGCCTTCCAATAGCCTGGTCCAGGCAGTTTTCCAAAACATCTCCTCCCAAATGAACCCCCCTGCTAGGTACCTTGTCTTGCTTCCCTAGCTGCTCAGTTTCCCCTGGTGTAGGCTCCACTCTGATAAAATGATGGTCACTATTAGTGTGAAAGAGTAGAACAGCCGCTACTCTCAAAATATGGGAGGTTGCTTTATAAAGTACAAGAAAATTGTATTATTTTACCTCGTAAAGGAAGTTTCATTTTTAAAAAGAGAGGACTATGGAAACTATGAAATCTATTCGCTGGTGAATAAAACCTTTTTCAGAGCCCCCACATCACACTAATGACTGGCCTTGTGTGGAAAAAAAAAGGGAGGGGTAGCTGGAAGAGTGTGAAGTATAAAAATCGCAGGCAAAGTGATTGGAGTTCTATGATGTGATGTGGGGACAAACCTTGCTGGGCTTAAATTCCCTCATTTGTTTTTTTTTATTTTTTTTAAATCTTTTTTTTATATAAGATTTATTTATTATATATACAGCATGTATGACTACAGGCCAGAAGAGGGCACCAGATCTAATTAGAGATGGCTGTGAGCCACCATGTGGTTGCTGGGAATTGAACTCAGGACCTCTGGAAGAACAGCCAGTGCTCTTAACCTCTGAGCCATCTCTCCAGCCCAAATTCCCTCATTTGTAATATGATAGTTTTGTTTCCGATTTTATGACTGGTAGCTTCTGCAAGTGGAGTTTAATGGGTAGTGTGGGAGTTAAGACAATGTAACATTCATCCCCAAATGGGATAAACTAGGTCATCAGTCATTTATTTAAACTCCTGTTTGAAGAATTGTCCATCCTTGTCAGAATGCAGTGCAGCTGCTGAGTCGCCCTGGCAAATCTGTAACTAGACATTCTGGACGAATAGAGAAAGCCAAACTAAAATCTAGTGTAAGACAGAGAACAACCATAGTAAATATCCTTCCTCCTTCTTCAACTTGATGTATGCTTATGTTATCTGCCTATGTTAGATTAGTAAACTGCCATGCTATTTTAAATTTGGGGGAACATATTAACATCGTATTTTAGCCTCTTGTAAAAAGTCTAAAATCTAAAACCTCAGATTTCAAGATTCTACAATTTATCATTATCTTTGAAACCCTGAACCATGAACATTATCTCTTATTTTTGTGCTAGTAAAAGAGGAAAGAGGTTTCATAACTGAATTAGTTGCCTAAGGCCCCCTCCCCGCTTTTTTTTTTCTTTCCTACAACAGGCTCTCAATATATAGCCAAGTCTAGCCTTGAACCTGCAATCCTCAGCTAGTATTAGGAAGAAAAAAAAAAAAGCATGTGCCACCATAACTGCTTTTGCTTACTCATTTTTAATTGTATGAACTATATATAACGTAATTTAAAAGCAGAATGCTAAGTAAGACGGAAGTTGTAAAACAACAAATTTGTTTCTAAGCTAAGAATATGAAACAGTTGCTCTCATGTAGAAGGAAAGTTCCACTGTCTGTAGTTAGCATCAATTCATTCAGTTTAGGTCAGTATCGTTCAGTGAATTGTCCTTAAGTATTTCCTCTTTAGTTAAAAGTCTATTGAACACTCCCATGTAATAAGCATTGTGCTTTAGGAACTGCAGCAACTGCTGGTCTCTGTTCTAGAGAGTTCACAGTAAGTGGGAAGACTGACAAGTTACACGCAATACAGTAAGAAAGCGTGGCAAGTGAAATTAAGGGATCAAAGAGAGGGAAGGTTCGTGTCTAGAGGAGCTTTCTTTGCCAACTAACTGGGGGTATGTTGGGGACAGAGAGTAAACTGCAGTCTGAATACCTACAATAATGGGAAAGTAGGTAGGAGTCGAGATTATGATCAAATGTTGCAGAATTTGTTAGGTTGGAGGAATACGCTCAAGAGATCTACTGTACAAAAGAGTGACTATAGTTAATCTTCTATGGTATACCTGGAACAGTAAAATTCAAGGTTCTCACCACAAAAAAATATGCATGTGAGGAAATGTTAATTAGCTCAGTTTACCCATTCTATAAATATATATGTATTTGAAAACATGCTATCCATCACAAATATATGCCGTTTTCCTCAGTTAAATTTAAGATTAAAAACAGACAACGCACGAGTCACTTTCCACCATGTCTTACAGTACCTGAGAAAGAGGAAACGGCTTGTTGGGGCTCACAGTTTCAGGCCATGGCTAACTATTGCCCTGGCTTGTGGGTCCATACTCATGGATTCGGGAACATGTAGTGGAACAAAGCAGCTCACATCATGTAGGACAGGAGGCAGAGCAAGAGAAAGAGAGGACGAGGGCTCTGGAAACAAGGGATGCCCTTCAAAGGCGCATGCCCAGGGACGGACTTCTTCCAGGCCCCACCTCCTATTTAGCCTGCTAGCCTAATGTGTTCAACTGTGCTGTCTGTTCGATGCATTAAGCCGTTGACGAGGTCCACCTCTTTTCAGGGTTGGGATGTGAGAGGGACACTGAGGCAGATTGTTCTTTTGGGGTAAGAGATTTATTAGAAGAGCTATTAACGCTATGGACAGACAGACAACGCCATGGCAGGGTCTCTGAGAAGTCGGGCAGACAGCATAACTGGAGCTCTGAGGAGAGTCCCCCACACACACACGAGGCACAGTGGGAGTCCTTTCTTAGAGGTCTCAGAGGAAGAGGGAGGTTCATAGTACTACTTGCAGTTAGACTGTTTTTTGATTCTCTGGGGGCTGGGAGGGGAGGGATCGTGCATTCCAGGGAGGGAATTAGTGATGGTGAAGAGATAGGGGAAGTGGGGGAGGGCACATTTAGTTAAGGTATACCGGCTTGTCAGTAGCCTTCTGATGTCTGGCAGCCTGAGCATTTAAACTTTCTTGAGGAAGTGGGACTTGAATTAGGACATCTGCTTTTCTCCTGTTATCAGGGCACCTGGGGAGTCTGTTAGGGAGTTGAGGATTCACAGACAGGCTCTAGGTAGGGAGCTTGCCATTTCCTTTACAAGGTGGGTAAGAAAAGAGGCTACTGCAGGTAGGTGTGGCTTGATTAGCTCTTAGTTCTAAACCCAATACCTCCTCTATCCAATCATCCCTTAATTGTGCCCAAGCAGCTAGGGACCAAGACTTTACCATAGGACCCATTGAGGGGGACACATCATATTTAAAACACAACAGACATAAGCCGTTTGTCTAAATTTGAATGACAAGTATACAGAGAATAGAAGTCTGGGTTTATTATAAGAACAAAAATGAGAAATAATCCCAGTATAAGATGTTCAATATTTAGAATATAAGTCATCCGTCACACTTTCTTAGTGGCCCTGTGGCAAGCTGAGGACATTTAGCTAAATAAAGCATGCTCCATGAGAAATTTTATTCCGGAGAGAGGAAGTAGGTAAATTTGGAACTTTGAAATTTTTCTGATGAAGCTATCTATGGTCAAGACTGAGTTTCAAAAAAGCAAGTCAAGTCTGTTCTTAAAAGAGATTTGCAAAATTACATTTTTTTCCTCATCAATTTCCCAATCAAATTTGTTTCATTTGCATGAAAAATATCAGCTACTACTTTAGCTCATGCTAATATGTGAATGTCTATGAATAGGTCTGAGTAATACATGACCCGAGTCTTCTATTCGGAACTCATGTTTGATTAAAATTTAATACCATAACTGTTTCAAACAGTGTTTGTGTCTGGTGTGGTGGTGTGGTCTACACTTCACAGCTGTTTGGGAAGCCAAAGTAAAGGAGATCACTTGAACCCAGAAGTTAACACCTGGGAAAGGCAGAGAGACAAGCAAAACTCCAAACAATGCCCAGCTAGTTGGGGTAAGAGCATTCTTAGTTGGTGTGAGACTCTTGGTCCCATCTCCCCGCAGCAGGAATGTGATAACAGAGTTGGAACAAAAGCAACATGGAAATTAACATGTGAAAGAAGGCAGTTTTCTGGGAAAGACTGAAACCCCTTCCTTAGCCTGACATCTTCTTTGAATAAAGTCTGTGTGAAACAAAGCCCCAAAATACAAGCAGGAGGGAGCAGGGCAACAAAAGACAGCTGGCCAGATGCTTCTTGAACTCTTTCCTCTGCTGCCTAGTCTACTTGGTGCTTGGGGATGCCTTTTGCTTCCTTAGTAAATCTGTTCCACACCTAACTAAAAGGCAGGGCCTTTTCTCAGTCTGCTCCTGGTGGCTACAAAGATTCCACCTAACAGTGCTATGCTTTTCCCTTAAGGGCCAAGAAATTTCTCCTGGAGCTCCCTTTGAGTCAGTTTCTAAATTCTTTTGTTAATGAGACTAAGAATCCCAAAAGGGAACCCCAGTTTCCCTGGTAATAACCAAAACAAAGCCCAGTATTTGTCCATGCTTTGTCGTTGTTTCCAGTCTTAGCTACTTGGTTAAGGTTAGGTACTGGTGCATTTGGATCTTCATCTGGGGTTGATATTTTCTCCTCCATTTCTGTGTTTGTTTGGTTTTAATTATTTTATGACATTTTATGACTGATCATTAAGATCTTCAAGAGGAACTGGATGCCACATTAGCTGAATGCCTTGTTCCCTCACAGACCCCATGCCTAAATCTGTGACAGACGATTTTTAGGTGTCTGGTTTGCCCAGCCAGGTAGTATTTTGTCTTAGCCTTGGCATGCCAGTAATACTTTCTCTTGAACGTGGCTGGGTAGCCACCTCTGCATGTTGACTTCTGAAGGCGGTAGACCTTAAAGCCACAGTGGCAGCATGTATTGCGTCTGATTGCCATGCTTTCCAAACGATGACATCGCCCTTCTTCTTCCTGCTGCTGCTGCCAAGACCAAGGATTCTCAGCACTCTTTAAACACGGTTCTTCTCTTCCTGTCTCGTTGGCACGTCCTTTGTTATCTGTTTTGTCTCCTCCAATGGTAAGTTCTGGGGTGTCCTAGAGTTCTGACATAGAGCAGTTCACTTCTCTCTGAGTTTGAATCGCAGTTACACAACTCACCATCCAAGCAGAAGAAAGTCATTTAATTTCTCTGATATAAAATGAAAGTGAAAAGAATAGGTCTCTTCTATACCGGTAATGAAGATTAAATGAATTTATGTGACTAGTCTTTCTCTGTCCCACCTGCCAGCTCCCAAATAACCACTGGAGACTTCTTTTTATGAAAGCTTGGCCTTAGCTTAGGCTTGTTCCTAACTAGTTCTCATAACTTAAATGAACATGTCTTTTACTCTACGTTCTTTTATATGGCGGTTACCTTTACTCTGTATTGCTCATCCTGTTTCCTCTGCATCCGACTGGCAACTCTGCCTTTCTCCTTCCCCGAGACCTCTCTGTCCCCAGAAGTCCTATCTAACTTCTTCCCACCTCGCTATTGTCCATTCAGCTCTTTATTAAACCCATCACAGCAACACATCTTCACACAGTGTAAAGGAATATTCCACAACAAATTTATATATGTAAAATGCTTAGAGCAGTGCCCAGATACTGTGCATTATTTTTTGGTAGTTGGCTTCCTGTTTCTGTGTTACTGGGGGTCAAAAGACAAGGCTATGTGCGTAGGAAATTGCTCTACCATTGAACTACATCCCTGGCCCTATCATCATGTTGTTATTCAGTCTTGATGATTTTATCTGATCTCATGGCTTCAGATGCTATTTGAACACACTGAACTTGTAAACTTCAAATATGTGTAGTCTACAATACTACCCTAAAGCTGCAGATCGTTTATTCAATTGGCAGCTCAGCATCTTCAGTTGAAATTCTAACAAGCATTGAAAATTTAATGTGAAAATCATTTTTGTTTAGTTTCTATTTGTCCAGGCATTCTTTCACATGTACGTAAAATCCATCATGAGATTCTGTTATATCTACCTTCAGAAGATACTCAGCCCAAGCTAGGAAGACGGCTCAGGGGTAAAGGTGTTTACCACCAAGCTTGACACCCTGAGTTTGATCTCTGGGATACTTCTGGGAGAGGGAGAGAACCAGCTACCACAGAGTAGTCCCCTGACCGCCACACGTTCACTGCCACACATATGCAAGGGCAGCATGCACATGCACAATAAATAAATAAGTAAATACATTTATTTGAAAAAGGTATCTAGGTTCCAATCCTGGTGTTTCCAGTGTCCTCCAAACCACCATCCTTTGCTTGGATTACTACAAGTAGCCTCCTTCCCATCACTATTTCTCTTCTTGGTATAGCTGCCAGAAAGCTAAATAGTGATGAAGTCAAGCCACTGTGCTGCTCAGTTCCCTCTGGGTCAATATCATCTTTCTTTCCCTGACTCCAGCTCTTAACTACCGTTCCCCTTTCTCATTTCACATCAAACACAGCTCTGCTCCTGCTGCTTCTCCTGTTCCAACAGCTTCTGTTTCAAAGCCTTTGCATTTGATGTTTGCTGTGCTTGAAGTCATCTCCCCAAGACTGCTTCACTTCATTTAGGTCTTGTTTCAGATGTTCTCAGTGAGGTCTGTTACACATTGGATAAACAGCATCGTCTTCCGCACTCTATCTCCTAGTACTCCCTTTTTAGTATCCCTGCTACTCTGTTTTTCGTTATACTTATTCACCACCTGATGTACTGTATATTATCTTGTCTCCTCAAACTCGACTAGTAAGCTCTATAAAGACAAAGACTTTATTTTACTCATGATTATCTATTTTTAGATTTCTATACGTCTATTATAGTTCCTGATACATAGATAGTACTTAACAAATATTTACTGGATAGATGTGAATGAATGACGTAGACATGAGTAGGTAGAACAGAGATGATGAGTCAGAGACAAACCAGCTTTGTCATGTGTTTAGCCTGTGATTATCTCATTTCATAAAAAAATTCTACATGAGGGTGAGTGCTTCTGTTTCCTGTTTCTTCCATCCAAGTGGCGGGAGGTAGATAAGGGTAGACAGTGGTTAACTAAAGAAAACTGTTTGTCCTTTCCTACCTCGTTGCTGTGCTCCATGAGTTACTGTACTGTAGTTACTCTAGCGGCTATAATTCCTTATTTAATTGGTATAGCCAAGAATTAGAAACCAAAAAGTCGCTTCCCAAGACAGAACAGATGACGAATTACTTGCACTTAGCTTGAGCTCCAGAGCATCTGCGAGTTTCTGCCAAGCTACACTGTCTTGTTTCTAGTACACAGCAGCTGTAAAGGCTTACAGTGTGGAGTTTCGGTAGCTGTGCTAGTTCTGCTGTCATGAAATGGACGGGGGAAGTCAGGCCAGCTGTGAACTTCTGATGGGAATTCCACACCAGGTACAAGAAGCAAATCTACCCAGACCTTGTTCAAATCTGCCAGTGGACGGACGCTGATAGTAGACTTTACAAACTTCTCACAGGAAATCCTAACTTCCCAGGTGAGGGACTCCAGAAAAATTGCAATAGGTATTGACCCTCACTGGGGTTTTTAAGTGTGTCGGTGGAATGGGAGACCAGAAACATCCAAGTGGTTCCCTGGAGAGCTATTCCCAGAACCACCCAGGGAAAAGGACACCTTTTCCTCTTTCCAGAGTAATCTTTAGAGGAATGTTTCAAAGCATACTGGGGACTTTAAACTCTTTAAATCAAGTAGATGTAAACAGTGTGTAGCTCCTGCTGGGGCTTAACTAAACAAGTACTTGGAGAAAGCTTTTAGGCCTCCTGGCCCCTGGGTAACATTTTAAGCAAACACAGGAAAGCAGACAGTCTCTCAGCCCTTTCATCTCAGGTCAGGGCATCAAGAGTGGAGCACAACTTGGTACCAGCAGTGAAAATGCATTAACTCCCCACTCCTTCTAGACTATATATGTGTGTATGTATGTATGAATACACACAAATATTGATAAAATGCATGGATTTGCTTTACTGAAGACATGGACAGATAGCATTATTTCATAAAGCATCTGAAGTGTCCATATAAAATATAGACAAGTTCTGGCAGTAAAATTAGGGATCAATTTTGTGATTCACTATTGTACACAAATGTAATCTCTCCATTTGTGTGTGTCAGAAACCAGAAGCGAGTTTACTGGGCAGCTCTGGTTTATGGCTTCTCCTGAGGTTATAAATCAGGGTGGCAGCTGAGACAGTAGTCATCTGGAGGTAAACTGAGACTTCAGGGTGTCTTTCAAGATGGCTCACTCTCATGGCCATTTACTATAGGCATCATTTCCTGGTCTCTCTTTGGGTGGTGACAGCTGTCTCACCCCAGAACAAAGGATCCAGGGGAGTGACCAGAACAGAAACCATGGACCTTTTTATGATTTAATCTCCAAAGCCAGGCACTCAATCTCACCCATACTCAAGAGAAAGGGGTAGACTCTGCCCTTGAGGAAACATCAAGTATTTGTGACCATATTTGGGGGTTGTGGTTGGTTGGTCATCTGGCTTGATTTGTTTTGTATTTTTGTACTTGTTAGACATGATTTACCACTAAGCTACACACCCAGTCCTGAGGAATATTATTTTATCTGTGACCTTGAAACATTTTATTGCCCAGAGGACAACCACTGGGATTATATAGATAAAATCAAATACCAGCAGACCATTACCACAATCTACAATTTTGTCCATATTTATGTAAATAACTTATATCATCTGCTTCCATCCCAAGCTCCACCCAACTGTTGACTATAGTCTCCAAGAAAATCCTTACCATTCCTTTCTCATGAGTAGTACAGGAAATGGCACACTCCCATGACAAGATTACTTTACACCCACTGCTAAGCATTTTTGATATGGCACTCTCTTAAAAAGTATCCTAAGTCCAAATAAACATTTAAACCTCAAAATTCAAAACTCATGCCAGGCAGCTGTGGAGCACTCGGGAGGCAGAGCCAGGTGGATCTCTGTGAGTTCGAGGCCAGCCTGGTCTACAGAGTGAGTTCCAGGACAGGCACCAAAACTACATAGGGAAACCTTGTCTTGAAAAACAAAACAAAACAAACAAACAAAAAAAATTGAAAATCTTAGTTGCCTGTGTCTTAGATTTAGTCTCTAGATAGCTTCAGTAGGTTCCTTTGGCCCCAGTTTCCTTTCAGGAATTTTCTGTTGATTTGTTTCCAATCAACTGTTAGCTGTAGAGACTGTTTCCTAAGCTCCACATTTCTGATGATATGTTTAAAGGAATAAGAGTCCCCCAAATAAATCTCTTTCTTGAGACAGACTCTTTATACTGTACAATACATCCCTAGACTCACGTGATCCAAAGCTAGGACTTCACCACTACGCACACCCGTGATGAGGTTTAAAAAATATTTTGATAACATGCATGTGAGGGGTTTGCCTATATGTATGTCTGTGCACCACATGTGTGCCTGGTACCCGCAGAGGTCGTAAGAGGGTATTGGATCCCCCTGAGACTGGATTATGGATAGTTTTGAACCACCATGTGAATGCTGAGAATTGAACGAGCGTTTTCTGAAGGGCAGCAAGTGTTCTTATGTGTTGAGCCATCTCCCTATCCCCTCTGATAATTCTTATCTAATTCACACATAAAAGGAAAAGCAGCAAAAACTCCTTTGATTATAGAGTACATAGCGTTGGTAGCTCTTCACTCGCAGGCTATTGGGGAATGTGTTCCAAGCTGAAACCTCAGACTGGGAATCAACCCCTCCCTGCCATCGTGGGAGCATTTCCCGGAGTGGAGCAGGTAAACAAGCACTCTTTCTGTGTCACAAACCCCTGTGAGATAGCACAGTGAGATAACATTATTAAGAGCAAGAAGGTTTAGGTGTATGTGTACTTTGTTCTTTAAGACTTAGGGCCTCAGGCATGCTAGGCTCTACCACTGATTATATTTGTGTGTGTGTGTGTGTGTGTGTGTGTGTGTGTGTGTGTGTGTGTGTGTGCTTTCAGTCACTGTAACGAAATAAATGAAAACATAAACTTTAGCTCACAGTTTCAGTCTGTGGTTGCTTGAGGCCTGTGGTAGGACAACACGTTGTGATGAGAAAACACGTAAGGAAACGGATCATTTCCTGGTGGCCAGGAAGCAAAGAGAAGAGGAGGGGAATAGAGTCACAGTATCCTCTTGAAGGGCACATCCTATCTCAGTTACTTTTCTATTGCTGTGACAAACACCGTGATATTAGCAAAGAACGTATTTAATTGGGTGTATGGTTCCAGGGGGTTAGAGTCCATGATCATCATGGCGGGGAGCACGGCAGCAGGAAGGCAGGCCTGATGCTGGAGCAGTAGCTGAGAGCTTATGTTTGATCCACATGCAACAGGTGGGAGGCAGAGACAAAGAGCTAACTGGGAATGACTTGGTCTTTTGAAACCCCCAAGTCTGCCTCTAGTGACACACCTCCTCCAACAGGCCACACCTAATCCTTCCCAAACAATTCTACCAACTGGGGACCAAACATTCAAATATATGAGCTCGTGGGACCCATTCTCATTCAAACCACCACAACTCACAATGATCTAATTAATTTCCTTCCACTAAGCCCCACTATCTGAAAGCTAGGTACCTTCTAGTCATGCCAAAACTTGGGGCCAAGTCTTCAATACATGGGTATTTGGGGGCCATTCAAGATCCAAATTATAGAGCTTCATTATTTTAGTATATAATTATATTTTGACTTTAAAAACCAACTTGTCAAGGTATAACTTAAATGATTTTAAAAACATTTTAAAATATTTTTATTGAAAAATATATACATGGAAATAACAGTCACTTCAGTCAAAAGGATATTTCCATGTCTTCCAAAAGTTCCCTGTATATCTTTCCAGTCATTGCCCTCCTAGCCAACTGTGCCTCAGATAGCCACTGACCTAGCTCATAAGTGAGTTGTTTTCCAAATCGTCTTTCAAATCACATTGTGTATTCTTTTACCATCTGACTTCTTTCATTCAACATGTTTCTATGACTGCTGTGTTGAAGCATTTATTACTGGTTTGTTTCTTTTGCTTGCCAAGTGGTATTGCTGTATGGACATACCACAATTTGTTTAACTACTCATCTGTTGATGGGTAATTGGGTTGTTTCCAAGTTTTTTCTGTTATGAATAAACCACTATGATCATTCATGTATAAGCCTTGTTTTGAACTTATGTCTTGTTATGAACATGCTTTTCATTTTTCTTCCGTTATCTGATAAGAACGTCTTAGCTTTGTAAGAATCTTCTGAACTATTTTCTAAGGTGCCTGTACACCCATCTTTTGAAGGACTCTTATTAGTTAGTAATAGCCAATCATAGTTAAGACTGTCTTCCCTGATTTGTCACAGACAATCTATATCAAAGAAATAGTTTATAAAAGAGAAGTCATTTCCCACTTGCAAAGTGTTTATGTGTACTTCAGATGGTAGCACATCCCCAGTGACAGTCTCTTCTTGATTCTGTGGAAATCTTTTTCCTCATGTGGAGGTGGGAAAGAAATTCTTTCCCTCTTTGGAGCAGCAGGTAAAGGGAGACAAATCCCCTGGTTGGTGAGCCAAAAATGGGTAAAGGATTTTTCTCTTAAGGGGTACTGTTAAATGGAAATATACACGAGTGTGAATTACAATTTTCTTTTAGCTTGGCTCTATAGCTCCTCATGTTCAAATGCTATTTCTACCATTTTCTGGGTGTACCTTCAGCAAATATCCTCCAAGCTTCATTTTGTCATCTGTAACCAGGGGAGACCACAGTACTCTATGGATTTCTATGCAGATTAACTGTAGAATGATCAGCAGGTTTCAGAACGTAATGAAGTGTATGAGTGTATGCCTGCATGCATGTATATGTATGTGTACTGCATGCATGCCTGGTGCCCATGGAGGTCAGAATGGTGTCAGGTCCCCCAGAACTGAAGTCATAGATGGTTGTGAGTTGCTGTGTAGGTGCAGGGAACTGAACTCAGGTTCTCTGCAAGAGCAGCAAGTGCTCTGATCTGTGAAGCAATCTGTCCAGCCCCTAGATGAAAACTTTAAAAAAATACAAATCATTCTTCAGACAGGGATTGTCTATAGTTTCCTACTTTTCCTCTTTGGCTTTGGGGTTGTGGGCATTACAGTCAGGGTATTGTGCATGCCAGGATAGGCAAGTACTCTACCACTGACCTCCATGCCCAGCCTGTGGTTTCCTTTAAATGGAGTTTCTTAAAAATCTGGTTGAAGGCTGGGTGGTGGTGGCGCACACCTTTAATCCCAGCACTCAGGAGGCAGAGCCAGGCGGTCTCTGTGAGTTTGAGGCCAGCCTGGTCTACAGGTCGAGCTCCAGGACAGGCACCAAAACTGCAGAGAGAAACCTTGTCTCGAAAAACAAAAACAAACAAACAAAGAAACAAAAACAACAGCAACAAAAAAAACTGGTTGAAAATGACACTCAGTAAATTGTCACTTAGTATCATGTATTGCCAAATTATGAATTCAATGAATCCTATTTAACACCAAGTATTCACTAGAACACAGATATGCAAAGAACACAGTCTTCACCATCAGTGACCCCACAACATCCAAGGCAGGAAACGGAGGGGAGGGCCTAGTGTAACAGTGATGAAGTAAAGCCACAGAGAAGAGCAACTTTTCCTAAGAAGCCTAAACCAAAGACGCCTTAGAAACTGAGTTTATAAACTAAAATCCTTGTAATTTTCATAGCTCCTTAGCTTCTTTTAAAATACATATCCACAAACAGGAAAAAAAATCCACACCTAAAATAGGATTTTAGAAATTAGGTGGCATAGATTTGCATTCTGAGTGGTTAGTAGTAGCCTTTATTTCTGCCACATAAAAGATACTGCTGTTTTCCTCTTGAAGAGATCGCCTTTTTTCTGAGTTGGGCTTTGTTTTTAGTTTAGTAGTTTGTACTGATCTGACAAAAAACACAAAAGTCAGTTTATTTCAAAGGTCTGAAATGCAAAATGTATACTTACATACAAAATGTACTAAGAGGTTTTACTCCTAAGTGAAAGGCTAAAAATTAATACAAAGAAGCGAATAAAAGATAAAATTAGAACTGGAAAGATAACTTAGTTGTTAAGAGCACTTGCTGCTCTTGCATAGGACCTGGGTTCAGTTCCCAGCACCCACATGGTGGCTCATAATTGTATTATACATTAGATAGTACGATCTACTATACCATACTCCAGTTCCAGGGAATCTGATGCCTTCATCCAGCCTCCAAAGGTATGGACATAGTGCACATCCATGCAGGCAAAACACGCATACACATAAAATAAATAGGTCTAAAAATTAATATGAAGATGAAAAGTGAAACTCAGGGCTTGGGATGTAGATCAGCAGTAGAGGACTTTTGAGTAAGGCCCTGGGTTCATCTCCAAGTGCCACTAAAAATAAAAATGGTACTAAAAATAAAAATGATAAAACTATTTATAATGATGCTTTTCTTCATAACGGAAAAAACAGTAAAGATCTATGCACAGACAAGCTGTCTTAGGTACAGGTGCCTGCTGGTAAGCCTGACAACCGAGTCCAGTCCCCAGGACCTGCACAGTATACAGAGAGAATAACCCCATGTAGGGCAGCAGAGGGCAGTTCTCTTCCAGTGCCTCACCAAAGCCCCCTCTGTTCTGCCTCCTGCTGCTGTTGCCCTCTGGCCTATGAGAAGAGTCAAGAGAAGAAGCCACAAGCAACCCCTCCCTCCACTTCCATTCCCCTCTTTATGGGCAACTTCACCTCTTCTGTTGCCACAGTAGAAATAACGAGACGAGTGTTCAGAGTAAGGTATTAAAACTTTCTGAAGGTGCCATGTCTACCGTTTAAAGCTACAGCCTTAGCAGATTGCAGACTCACCTTTCGGTCATCCGACAGGCTTCTCCAGCGACTGTGACTTTTTCTGTTTTACTTGTCTTCTGTGCATTCCCCCTGAGAAAGGGGGAGACAGATGAGGTACCAGGTCGAGGAGATTAGAAGAGGATTTGACAGGAGGAGAGAGAGCCAGGAGGGACAAGGAGCCAGAGGGAGGGAGAGTGGAAGAGATATCATTGGAGGGAAGTAGGAGAGAGGAGGGCCAAAGACGAGAGAGAAGGGCACACAAGGAGAAAACTTAATTGGGTCTCAATTCCAACGATGTCCTAAGCACCTCGCCCAGGGTCTCTGTTCTGTCCACTGGAGCTCACTGGTGGTTCACAAACCTGGTCCCTCGGGGGCCTTCCTCCCTTGTCCTTTTAGTTCCGGTTTCACAAGCAGGGGATGAACGTGGCCGCTTTTAGAGTCTGATTTGTAATATTGAACAGGACAATGAAAACAGAAGCAGGCGGGTGGGAAGGAAACTGAGTATTTCATATATGATTTCCCTCTCATTTCTCAAACCTTTATCTTTGGTCTCTCTTTTTTTTTTCCATCTAGGAAAAATACTGTGGCATCATAGAAAAGTCTGGGCTCTCTACAAAGAAATCAGAAAAGGCTGGGGAGAATGAAGCCTTGAAAGGTAAGAAATGAAAAGTCAAGAAAGGAGAGAGATGGACTCGGGTCCGGAGCGACAGGTCTAGCTTGGGATCTGCCCTGTCATTCCCTGGCCTTGCTTATAGAAACAGTGCATTTGAAAGTGCCACTTTCCATAAAACTTTGTGCAGGAAGAAGAGAATGTAACCCCTTTCCACTGCAGAGGTGTATGGGAGGTGAATCAGATGTCTCTGTCCTCAACTAGCACTTCCTGGGAGCTGGGAGCGTGAGAATCAGACAACTTTGCACCACGATTTATTTTCCTTCTTTGGGCAGCACTATTATTCTGGCCTTACCTAGAAATGAGTATTACAGACACAATTTCGTGCAGCCTGAATTTAATAGCGTGGAGGTTTAGGGTGTGGTAGTCTTTGCTTTCCTGAGGTAAAGAGTATTCACAAGTGGTAAGAATGTGTGGGAGGGAAACACTAGTCAGAGGAGGGTGAAAAGGGGGAAAGAGATGCTCATCAGGGGGAAGACTGAAAAGCTGTACAAGCCTGCGAGAGGATGATGGGAGGACAGGGAGAGGAGAGGAGAAGGGAAGAAAACAAACAGGAAAACAGTTAATGCCACGCTGTGCACTGTGCCGTGCCTGGGATTCAGCAAGCTCCAAGTGGACTTGTGCTACTCCTCTGCGATGACCGTGGCTAGTCCCCAGTGTCCAAGACACCCACCCCACGTTGCCTGCTAGCCTTCCAGAAACGGGCTGTCAGCAGCCCCAAATTGCCAGCCTTTAGAAGAGTAACTGTCAAAATGCCCTCCTCAGCCCAACGACCCAGCCACACACACAGAGACAGGGTAAATGGCGTACTCATGTCACACAGGAAGGACCGTTAGAACCAAAGCCTGGGGCTCTGACTTAACATCAGTGGGCAATTGCCTCTCTTCGGCATCCTCCATATTCTCCCCCAAACTGTCATTCTTGTTCTTTGTCTCTGTTGTTCCTACACATCGATAGAATAATTCTCTGTGTGTGAGCACACACATGTGTGGTGGGTGTACATGTATGTGTGCACCTGTACACGTGTGGAGGCCAGAGGACAACCTTAGGTGTCTCCTCAGGACCCGTCCATCTTGGTTTCTGAGACATGGTTTCTCAGGGCCTGGGGCTTACAGACTCAGCTAAGCTGATCAGTGGCCCTCTAGGGTCCTCTGGTCTCTGCATAGTGCTGGTATTAGTAGTGTGCACTGCTATGCCCGGCTCTTTATGTGGGTTCTGGGGGTTGAACTCACATCCTCACGCTTCAGCCCTTCAGTGCTGACCTACCTATCTCTCCAGACCCCTCAATAAATCATCATTGTCACCGTCATCCCACCATCATTGGTAGTACACACTAACTGTATAGAATATGTAAGGGACTCTTTCTGACTACATATACACATCCTTGTTCGAATTCTGACTGCTTCTTACCTGTTCAAGACCATTTGGCACCCTCCACCTTGACTGACAGAGAGCTTCCTACCTGGCCTCTCTGTACCCAGCATCCTCTAGCTTCTCAGAGATTCAGTCAGTAGAGAACCGTTTTAAAACACAACAACAACTTTACCACTTCTCTGTCATTCAGTGGCTTCTCTTTGGCTAACACACAGTATTATGGCAGGTAACCTGCCTGCTATTTCTATCTAGCCTCTCCTGAGTCTGCCAAAGTGCTTCATATAGAGTACATAAGCATTACATGCTTGTGCAGTTGCAAACAAAATTGAGTTTGTACCAGAAGACGTAGTAGCGGAAATACTAGTCACATGTAAGATGAAGACAACTATATTAGTGCCCTGCATGAACTAGACACATCCATAGATGGCTAACGAATCCCTCGTACATTGCACTACCTCTATCTCTATGTTTAGTGACAGGTTAGTCATGATTATTAGCAGTCGGGCTGCCATTAGATGGAGCTTTGCCTTTAGCAAACAAGACAGTGTTTACTTTTACTGGGTAACTCTGGAGTTTTAGTTTGGCTCCTTTATAAAATATAGTTTGCAGTAGAAGTTGATAGGTAAAAAGTCTACAAACTAAAAGGTGTATCTTGTATTTTCTTTTTTAAAAGATTTATTTTTAATCATGTATATATATGTGTGCATGTCTGTGAAGGTATATACCATTTATGTGTGGGTGCCCATGGAGGCCAGAGGTGTCAGAGCTCCTATAGCTTGAGTCACAGACGGTTGTGAGCTGGCTAACCTGGGAGCTGGGAATCAACTGGGATCCTCTAAGAGAGTAATACACGTTGGTAACTACTGAGTCATCTCTCCAGCCCCTGTCTTGCATTTTCTTTATAGAAGTACATTTCTCTACAGTGTTCTCAGGTTCAACACTGTAGATTGGAATGCGGACCCCACGTTGTGGTGAAGCTCAACTGGTGTTTTGGATACTGATACCAATGAGAATATATAAAGACAAATCTCATTTGTGTAAAACTCTATACTATATTGGGCTGGAGAGGTTGCTCAGTGGTTAGAACACTGGCTGCTCTTTCCAGAGGATCTGGGTTCAGTTCCCAGCACTCACTTGATGGATAGCAACTGTTACTCCAGTTCCAGGGCATCTGATACCCAAATATGCATGCAGACAAAATACTCATACATATAAAATAAAATAAATCTTTTAAAAATGTTCTATCTACCCTATAATCTTCTTTTCCTTTCTTTTCTTTCCCTTTTTTTTTGTAGGACTCTTAAGTATGACCACAAATGTCTTCAGATAGTCTGTTTTTTTTGTATTATTTTTCCTCTCCACTTAAATCAAGTTAAATATTCCTCTGTGTTCTTTCCAGCATATTCTTTTCTGAGTGTGACATAGCTGAGGCTTATTCCAGCTCACGGGTTAGAGTGGTTTAGAGTCAGTAGTCAGCAGAGGGCAAGGCTTCCGTGTTGGCCTATTTGACAACCTCCTTGTCCAGGGTTTGTTGTTAGAAGTTAAAGATTCCTTAAGACATGGGGATGTGTTAAGAAGAAATCCCTGTACCCAGACATTAATGTTACTCCATAGTGAGGGTTAGGCTAAAGACATACATGGGAGAGCAGAGGAGCTGAGTGATTTTTAATTTACCAAAAATGTTCCCCATACAGATCTGCAAGGATGGGAGCTCGTCACCTTACTGCGGTGGGCTGGATTCTATCTGTAGAGCTTTCCTTAGAGTAGTTCATGCCTGATTAGACTCAGGGAACTGGGAGGTCAGAGTGACAGACACACCTGGGAGAATCCGAAGATGGGCTTGGAAGTCTCTCTCCAGGGTGGAGTGTTTAGATTGGGAAGGCATCAGAAAGTCCAGCTAGAACCCTTGTTCTACTGCTCTAAGAACCTGGCTGACTCCTCTACTGAAGAGCACAATAAAACATGTCTTGGAATTTGTTCCTTACCTGAATTGTTTGAATCATTCCTTGTACTCCTGTAAAAATAAACAACACGTTTCAAGGAGTTGCCACCGTGACCACAGATATTTAGAAAAGAATGGCTGGGTCTGAGATCACTAGTCATTTTTCAAATGCTTTGTGAGTAGTAATGCACCTTGCTAGCAAGCCTAGGTGTAGTGATTATGCCAAGGTAAGATTGTGTATTCACAGGTTATTCAACACGTAAAAGCCACAAAAGTCAGATTGTAGGTAATAGCATAAAGTCTGCTGGCATCTCCACCTGCCGCTGCTCAGCCTTCCCCTCCTGGAGTGCAAGAGTCTGTTGATTCCGCTGCCCACGTCATTGTAGAGGTGATTATGACTCATGCGAGGGGTCAGGCAGGTACATTGACTTCAGGGTCTACAGTGGGTCTTTCAGGATCTAAACTTAAAGCAGTAGTTCTCTGGAGTTTGCCAAAAAGGAGTCACATATATTCTGCCAATAGGTCAGATGACTTAGATTGAAGGCTGAGGCTAATGATAAAAACTGTCAAGAGACTGGGCAATACAAAGAGAATGTGCCTTACAAAATAGGTACAAATGAAGGCCAATTATCCCGGTCAAAGCAAAGGGTCACAGCAGCACTGTTCTCTTTGTATGTGAGGAGTGTAAATTTTTCAAGACTTGCTACAGTGGAGAAAAGCCTAGTTCCTTCATCTTTATCCCATATGGATTTAAATCGCTTACTTTGCATTTTAAACAGTAGTGACCAGAGAGGCAAAATACTCAGCAAGGCTGTGTTTGGCTTTTTAACACTTTTGCATCCTAAAGCCAACAATTATAAATTAGAAAGTATCCCTGAAATTAATGGTCTTAGGACAGAAAAATAACATGTAGAATATATTCATCAACCTCACCTTCCTGGCTAAATCTTAAAAATAGCCCTGGAATAAAGGTTAGGTGAATTCCATTCGGTCCTTAAAATATTACATCTTTCTTTCATAATTAACATCTCAGATTAGAGGCTAGCTACTAATTATGTTCCTGGTGCAAACAGGCAGCAAAAATATAAATATTTTTATATTTTTATAAATATTTCTGGTATACCAAAAAATATTCCCCATGCAAATATGTCCCCATGGGACAGAGCTCAAGAGCATTATTTAGAATAGCAATTTAGTTTTGTTTTTATTTCCTTATTTATTTCTTCCCAGTAGTTAGTAGATTAATGGCATAGGAAGCTAATGGGTAAAGCCTTAAAGAATTTAAATTTGCTAAATTATAGTATCCTTGCATCTTAAAATTCCATTACTTAGCTGCTTATGTAGGAATTCATATCATTTCTAATGATCATATAGTGAGGCTAACATAACCTAGCACATGCCGAGTGCTTTTCTTCCTGTTGTCTTTGTAAATTTTATTATTAAAAACAACAGCACAAACAAACCAAGGGGGCTGGTGAGATGTCTTCGAGGGTAAAAGCACTTGCTGCTAAGCCTGAAGACCTGTTTGATCCCCAGACCCACGTGGTGGAGGGAGAGAACCAGCTCCCACGAGTCGTCCTCTGACCGCCACACAGGCAGCCTCACACATTCGTTCCCCATCCTACCCCCACTAGTGAATAAACACAGTGTAAAAATTATTTAAAAATAAAACAAAAAATAATGCTGGGTGTGGTGGTATAGATCCTTGATCCAGAGACAGAGGTAGGTGGATCTTTCTTGAGTTCAGAGCTACATGGTCTACACAGCAAGTTCCAAGTTAGTCAAGTGTCTTAGGGTTTATTTTGCTGTGAAAAGACACTGTGATCACGGCAACTCTTACAAAGAAAATATTTAATTGGGGTGACTCGCTTACAGTTTCAGAGGTTCAGTCGATTATCATGGCAGGGAGCATGGCGGTGTGCAGGCAGACATGGTGCTGGCTACATCTTGACTTGCAGGCAACAGGAAGTCAACTGAGACACTGGGTGGTATCCTGAGCATAGGAAATCCCAAAATCTGTCCCCACGGTGACACACTTCCTCTAACAAGGCCATACCCACTCCCAACAAAGTCACACCTCCTAATAGTACCTCCCCTCCCGTTGAGATTATGGGGCCAATTATATTCAAACCACCACACCAGGATTACATAGTGGGACCCAATCTCAAACCAAACCAAACCAACCAACAAACAAAACTACCAGGACAAAACAGTTGAGGGCTTGGGATGTAGTTCAAGGTAGAGCACTTGCTAACATGTACAAGGCCTTAGGTTCAATCTCCTGAACTGAAGGAAAAAAGCAATTAAGAGCTAATATAGGGACGAGAGAGATGGGTCAGCAGTGTGCATTACTCTTCCTGAGGCCCTGAGGTCGGTGTACAACACTCCAGCTCCAAGGGAGCCAATGCCTTCTGCTAGCCTCCATGGCCGTTGCACTCACATGTGCATAACCCCACACACATACATGCCCAGAATTAACAATGTTTTTTAAAGAGCTAGTCTAATGCTGAGGGAACTTTAGAGCAATTAAATGATTCTTGTGAACGTATAACAAAGGCTACATGCTACATACACTCATCAAAACCTATAAAACTTTATACTATGAAGTATGAACCTTTATGTCATAAAATGTAAACTACAGCCATTTAATAACAACATATCAGCATTGGTACATGGATTATAACATGTCAAGTAAATGAGGAGACTGGGTGTGGAAGGGAAGTGGCAGTGGTTCTAGCTGCTTATTTATTCTATAAATTGAAAGCTGCACCACACAATAAAGCCTGTCAATCAATTGTTCTAGACACGCAACCGTTTTCATGGCAAAAAGGCAGAGAAAAGGGATGCCGATCTAACGGCCTCATGAGGTTAGAATTTAATTTATGGTGTTTGTGGACTATTAGTGGCTGGGAATAATTGTGTCATGAGATGGAGTAAAATAGAAGGGTGTCGTCAGAGTGCCAGGGCCTGACCACTGGTTATTTAGGACAGATCTGCTAAACTGGATGAGTTCATTTCGATCACTGAAGGAAGACACCCAGGGTTTTCTGTTAAGCCCACACTGGTGAATAGCAGTGGGTGCTCTGTTCCCCACCGGCTGGCACTGCTTCTCTCCTGCATCCTGTACCCCTGGCTTCCTTCTCTGTTGCTGACCAATGGTGTCTGTTTCTCTCCCTACTCTTCAGTATCTCTTTCTCCTGGTTATTGTTTGTTTTGTTTTAGGCTTTTCCCCCCTTTTTCCTCCAGCACACCAGGCTTACCAGCCGCCTTTCTGTAGTAAGTCCCAGGCCGAGCTGAGCTACATATTGGGACTTTGTGCTATAAATGAAAACAATTTAAAAGGTTAGGATTGTAGCTTGGTAGCAGAGTGTTTGCTCAGCAAGGAGAGCCTGGTTCAGTCCCCGAGAGTGGTAGACACAATGTGTCAGTGGTCGGGGACACTTATTTGTTCCAGCTGTTTCTCTGCCTCTAATAGGAAGTAGGAAATTTCCTGTGGACGATAATAACCAAAGTGAGCTGTAAGTATGTGTAGCTAGTTCCTAGTCTTGGAGATCCCTACAAGGAGACTTCTGAGTTTGAGTTGACAGTTTTTCCTTTGGGTATAAAATACACACACACACCCCTGTGCCCAAGCTAAACAAACAAATGCAATTGAAAAAAATTAAAAACTCAAATATTTAGTAAAGGTGCTAAGACACCTATACCCCGTATAAATGGAATTGTGAAGTCTTCAAGATGGGAAGCATCCCTCCATGGTCAAGTGCCCTGTTCATATGTGTGAGCCTCTTGGTTCAATCCTCAGCATTCCTTCCCCCAAAATTATCAGTACAAAGTTTAACATTTATAAAGTAGATTCAAACTGCTCTGAGCCCAAAAGAAGCATGGGAAAGCAAAAGTTAATGTTAGTCAAAGCGCTATTCTTTACCAACAAAAATCAGATGGAAGAATAATAAATTATTTTTAACACTGAAATAAGCTAGAAAAAAAAAGAAAATTATATCATTGCCCTAGTTACATAGGGGAGTTCATTTGTTGTTGTTGTTGTTGTTGTTCTTCTTCTTCTTGAAGCAACAAAAGTAATTTTCAGTGACAAAGTGTGATTCATTTGCTTGGTAATATTTACCTGGCCCCGTGTATGCATTAAGAACAAGGGATGAACAGTCAAAATAATCAAGTCCCTGTCATTTGAAGTGCTTTATTCCAGTGGAGGAGGCAGATCATAAACAAACAGGATGCATTGTACCAGCTCAGATGTGCTGTGGTTAAATGTGAGATGGTAGGAGCTACGGACGGAGACCGAGCAGTTATGTGAGGAAGTAGACGAGGAAAAGCGTGGAGGAGCACATTCGGGCAGAGAACTAAATCACCTAGGAAGCTCTGAGCAAACAGAGTTGCAAGCTGCCTAATAATTACAAACATCTGCCAAATAAACCATTTTAAACATACACACGTAATATGCTTATATACATATGAACAAAATGGGGAAAGAAAAATGGATAGTCTTTCTGAGTAACTGATGGAAATTCATAAGATTTCCAATTGAATTATCAAGACAGAAACAGTAATTGACTCCAGAAGACAGACACACACTTGAAAAGTATGCTTTGGGCCTGCAAGATGGCTCAGCCCTATTATTCACTTGCTACCAACCCCAATGACTTACTTCAGTTTGATCCTTGGGACCTACAAGATGGAAGGAGAGAATTTACTCCTACAGTGTCCTCTGACCTCTGTTCATGTGCATACTAACACAGGACAAACAAAGCCATGGAAACAGTTAGAAGAAAAAGTGAGGCAGTCACCAGTTACTCTCCTTGGACGTCTGTCACGCATGTGGTGGGGAGCTTCACTGCAGCCAGGGAATGGACCAGCTGTCCATCCACACAACAGATCATCATCCCTAGACTTGTAGAGATACACATCACAGAAACAGCCCAGAGAGGGAACTCATTTATTGGAACGTAGTGTTTTGTAGTTAAAACCTGCAGGTAGTCCACATGACCATGGACGAAGGGCTAATCAGGAAGCAGTCTGCTTTAGTGCACAGCGGATGTTCACCAGGGAAGTCAGGTGTACAGAGCCGAGCACTTACAAGCTAAAAGAGTAAAGTTCCAAAGACGAAGATACAGTGTGTGTGTGGGGGGTGTTAGTTTACAGCGGGGGGGGGGGGGGGAGCCACAGTTTGAACAGAACTGATGATTAAAGGAATTGATACTTGTTGTAGTTATTGATAGATACTGATTTTCTGTTTCAAAAGATTCCTTTTGTTTATTTTTTAAATTATGTATATGTGGGGGGAAGGGAGAGGGTTTGTGTACATGTGAATGCAGTTACCCTCAGAGTCTAGGAGAAGGCACTGGACAAGGTCTCACTATGTAGCCCTGGCTAGCCTCTATAGACCAGGCTGGCTACGAACTCACAAAGATCTGCATGTGTCTGTTTCCCACATGCAGATATGAAAGGTGTGCACTACTGTGCCTGGCAATTAAAAATGTTATTACACTTTTTATATTTCTTTATTACAGAACTTCTTATAGAGTATACATATATATTAATGGAAACATTCTTAATTTGTTTTCAATTTTAAGTAGAACACATCTAGAATTAACTTTTTAAATTAAGTTTTATTATTATTACTGTGTGTATATATGATGTGTGTGTGAGAGTATAAGATGTATGTATGAGTGTGGGCACACTTGTGCCACAGTGTGTGTGTGTATGTGTGTGTGTGTGTGAGAGAGAGAGAGAGAGAGAGAGAGAGAGAGGACACTTGCATCGTTGCTCTGGGAATCTAACTCAGGCTATCAGGCTTGGACAGCAAGCGCTTTTATTTGCTGAACCATCTCACTGACCCTAGAATTTCCTTATTTTAAAAAAATTATTAAGTGTAGTGGTGTTGCCTGTGGTCCTAACACTTAGGGCTGAGGTAGAAAGATCATAAAGTTCAAGACCAGCATGAGCTACCTTGTGAATTCGAGACCAGCCTGGGCTGTGTAGTAAGACTCAAAACAAAAACAAACGGGCTGTGTTTGAAGTAAGTAGCTTTATCGTGACACTGGGACACTCACTATCACATGGATGTTTTCTGTTACCAAGAATATAAATTTTCCAGTGTGGCCAAAATGTCGTGACCATTCTGCTCTCTGTTTGTGTGGCTAGTACTAAGCTTCCTCAGTTCTATACTAAGCTCGCTACGTTTTGCCTACCAAGACTCTAAGATATTAGAGATTTTAATCTTTATTGTCACAAGCAGGACTAACTCCGGGTGATCTTTATTGTGCTGTTTTTGTCTGGCTTAGAAAAAGCAAACTAGAGTTTTAAGAAATAAAAAATATTTTTTATAATTCTACAAGAAAAATGGCATAAACCAAAGATTATTCAGTTAAATAAAAAAAAAAAACTCACAGAGATTTGCCTGCCTCTGCCTCCTGAGTGCTGGGATTAAAGGTATGTGCCACCCTGTCTGGCTTATTTATTTTAAATTTACATGTATGTGTCAGTACCTGCACATATGTATGTACACCATGTGCATGCTTGGTACCACCAGATGCCAGAAGAGGATGTTGGATCTCCTGTAGCTGGATTTATAGGCAGTTATTTACTGCCCAGTGTGGGTGCTAGGAACCAAACCAGGGTCCTCTGTCAGAGCCCTAAGTGCTCTTAACTGCTGAGCCATCTCTCCAGCTCCTAATGTCTCCAAGTTTTACAGGAAAAAATTTTATAGACTTTCTCAATAACATTTTACTATTCTAGATGTGACACTTTTTTGTTTTGTTTTGATTTTGGAGACTGGCTTCTTTCTTTCTTTTCTTTTTCTTTCTTTCTTTTTTTTTTTTTTTTTTTTGGTTTTTCAAGACAGGGTCTCTCTGTGTAGTTTTGGTGCCTGTCCTAGATCTCATGCTGTAGACCAGGCTGTCCTTGAACTCACAGAAATCTGCCTGGCTCTGCCTCCTGAGTGCTGGGATTAAAGGCATGTGCCACCACCACCTGGCAATGTGACACTTAAGTTTTTAGTTTTCCTCTTTTTCAAAAAGTAGCCATTCTAATAGTTTACTACTTTGTCCTTTTTGAAAAAAAAAACAATGAATCTCTTTAAGACTTCAAATTACTTAATAAATTCTGGTTGATTTCATTCCTAAATTAATTTTTCTTATCCTATGTATGTGTGTACGGTATATATAATTTCTTCCCCCACTCTGTGCTGAAGATCAAACCCAGGGCCTTGTGTGTGCTAAGCAAGCAGTCCACCCCTGAGCTCCCTCATTTGTGTTTTTACTAACATAAGTTGTTTGTTTAAGGTAAGGCTGGTCTGGACCTAATGGGCTGAAGGGACTGTCCTGCCTTAGCCTCCAGAGTAGCTGGGACTACAGGTGTGGGCCTTCCAGCCTAATGTAAGCCTTCGATCTGGGCTCTTTCGAGTGTTGCCCTAGAGTGATGGTATTAACGTGCCCCTTTCTGCCACTGCAACATCCACGGACGTTCAGCTTCAGTCAGCACTGCAGCAGAAGGATTAAAATAATGAAAGTAGTTTTTGCATATTTTTGGAAGTACAGAGACGTGTAAGGGATAGAGGCTCTGTAGAAGACAATGTAGATAAGTATAGAGATAAAAATACCCACAATCAGCCGGGTGGTGGTGGCACACACCTTTAATCCCAGCACTCGGGAGGCAGAGCCAGGCGGATTTCTGTGAGTTCGAGGCCAGCCTGATCTACAGAGTGAGTTCCAGGACAGGCACCAAAACTACACAGAGAAACCCTGTCTCGAAAACCAAAACAACAACAATAAAAATACCCACAATCTTTCTAGATGTCAACACCCCAGCTCTAAAATGTGGGTCCTATGCTTCTCTTTATTTCCTAAAATGCATGCTTTTGGCATTCAGCCAACAGTCAGAATAGCAGCCGAGCAACATAAGAAGCTGGTATGGAAATAAAAATTAGCTAAGGCTGACCCAAATATGGATGTCTGAGAGGTTCCTGTATCATTGTTATCAGACTCTATCTGTCTGAGGATCTTCAGAGACAAATGCCTGAGTTACAGGGAAACCAGCATACATCCATTTACATAGTGCACATCCTAGAATTTCCCCATGCTACTGACCTGGATTCTGTAGCCTTGAGATCTGTGTTTGGAAGATCAGTCATCTTTCCTTCCAAGGTTTTATCACACGTTTCTTTGGATATATTTTCCTCACTTTTTACAGGAGTCAAAGTAGTCTGAAAACATTTCTCGCCTTGGAAAGTGAGTGTTAAGTTTGAGATGGTGACATGTTTGGGGGATTCTCTGAGCTGGTTCTTACTTTTCATGTCTTGTAGACACCCATGCTTCAGGACATTTTCCTAGGGAAATGACAAGCAAGAGCAAATCAGATAACGGAAGGACATCGTGCATAGACAGATTGTTTATGAAGTAGTTTCTAGTCATTTCATTCATACTTACTGAGTACTCATAGGTCTGGGGACAGGGAGTAAGGCATGGTGATGCACTGCTGTGAAGAAGAGCCTGGGCTGCTGTGGAGGCTGGTGTCACGGGAACCATGGTAGGCTCTGCTGCAGCCTAATGCCATTCATTCAGAGTCCATACACTAGTGTCACCTCACACAAGATGGTTAATGTTCAGTCACACACTTATCTTTAAGTTACAGGGTAAGGAAGGTTTTTTTGGAATACCTTGCCATCTACTCTCCAGGCAGGTTGCTCTTAGGAACATCTAATAGGCTATGGGGGCTTGGGGCTCATAATATTAATAATTCAATTTTTTCAAGAACTACAGCCTAATCTAAAGTGCAATTCTCTAAAGCCTCTCCTCTGCTTTTAATGGTTTTCCTATTACATACTACCATCTTCCTGTTACATACCACCTCTCCAGGTCTCTCATATCAGAATGTCTCATGTGGGCCTCAGTGCCATCAGTCAGCACACTCTTAACCCTGTGTCCCTGACCTTCCTCACATCTGCTCTTCTTCCTCCATGGCCACCACTGGTCCATTCTAGTGCTGTTGGCCTAGTGTACATGCCTGCAGTTCAGCACAGGGCAAGCTGAAGCTGGAGGATTGCAAAGTCAAGGACCGTCTGGGCTACTAGAGCAAGACCATATCTCAAAAACAACGAACAAACCAAACGCGACCTAGAGCATTTCCTTGGCAATAGAATCTTAGTTCCTAAAGAGAAACCTTCATTTTTTTTCTTATAATGACAGCAATGTGTATTTATTATAGACTATTTAAGACCAGAAAGGAGAGTCTGGTTAAGAACGCCAATTGCTCTTCTAGAGGACACAGGTTCGATTCCCAGCACCCACATGTGGTTCACAACTGTTTGTAATTCCAATCTCTGGAGATCCAATGCTCTTTTCTGGCCTCTGCAGGCCCTGCACACAGGTGGGGTATAGATATACATACAAGCAAAACATCCATACACATTAAAAAAAAAAATCCTCTGAGGAACGAGGTACAAGTTAGGAAATGTCTCCTTGTGTGGTGGCCCTGTCCAGAAACAATGGTTCCTCCCACACACTTATCTCCATCATACTTCCATTGGGGTCACTTTGAAATGGTCACCTACATTTCCATCTGACATTTTATCTTTTTCTTTCCTTTTCTTTTAATGGCACCGTGGGTTGAATCTCAGGCCACACCCACACTGTACTAGTCCTTCACTACTGCACTGTCTCCCTATCCCTTTTTCTACTTTTAACTTTGAGATAGGGTCTCAGCAAGTTCTCAGACTGGCCTAGAGCTCATTCTGTGGTCCACGCAGGCCTTGGACTCACAAGCTTCTGTTACGGGCTCTGGCCACCAGACCTGGCTAATTATCATCAGAATTTCCTGTCATTAAAAACTGTGAAAAACTATTTGAATATTTCCTATTTTAAAAGTACTTACCTATAGCATAGGAAAAAGAATTCTGAAGAGTAAATAAGGTATAAACTGCACATATTTTCTCAACGTAGAGACAAACTGTTATTCACAATACATGTAATTTCTTTTGTATGTGTGTTCAAGTACATGCCCATGTGTGTGCATGTATGTGCATGTGCTTGTGGAGGCCAGAAGTCCACATGGGCATCTTCGCTCTCTACCTCTCCATCTTATGTTTTGAGACACCATTTCTCAATGGGACTTGAGGCTCATCGACCAGGCTAGACTGCCTCCTCAGTGCTGGGATTTCCAGTGTGTGCCACTATGCCTAGCTTTTTATGCAGGTGCTGGGGATCAAACCCAGGTCCTCAGGCTTGCTGCGCAGGCACTTTACTAAAGGAGCCATCTCCCCAGGCCCTATTTTTCTCTCTTAGTGTGTATGCATCAATGGACTTTCATATCTAAGACATTTTTATATTTTTTAACTTAGTTGTATATAATAAACATCTTTTCAGGCCAAGAGACATTTTTTGAATAATTTTAACTAATTCATCTAATAGAGTGTTGCTATGACTTGACGTACTTTGGGAACCCCTGAACAAGATGACTATGTCACTTGCCCTCTGTACTTTTAAGTTTGCTTGGCTGTTCTTGGCAGGAGTTTCCAGTGGTTCTCAACTTGTAGGTTTTGACCCCTCAGGATCAAACAAACCCTTTCACCAGGGTCACATATCAGATATCCTGCATATCAAATATTAAATAGCAACAAAAGTAATTTCATGGTTGGGAGTCACCACAACATGAGGAACTGTATTAAAGGGTCCAGCATTAGGAATGTTGAGAACCACTGGTTTATGCTGGTATCATGCTTTCATTACTTTGCTATTATAGGCATGGTTTAGATATGGGATGAATAATGTCTTCCTTGTGTGTATAGTGCTATGGGCTGAACTCAAGGCCTTGTGTGCACCAAGCACATATGGTATCACTGATACAGCCCCATCCCATGATTCACATCTTTGGAGCTGGACTCTTCATTCCTGTTAGAGGGTATAAATATATATTTTTATTTCATGTGTGTTAGTGTTTTGCCTGCATGTATGTCTGTTTGAGAGTGTTGGATATCCTGGAACTGAAGTTACAGTTGTGAGCTGTCATGTGGATGCTGGGAATTGAACCTGGATCCTCTGGAAGAGCAGCCAGTGTTCTTAACTACTGAGCCACTTCTCCAGCCCTGGGGATAAATATCTTTAAAGTTCTTGGTTCATAATCATTTCAAGAATGTTTGGCCAGTTCTCACCCATACTGCAGATCTCTCCAAGCCCTCATACCTATACTCCCTACCAGTCACTGTTTTTACTCTGTTCATTGTCAGTTACATGGGTGAAATTAGGGAGGGGGCATCAGGTGGGGAAAGAGATGTTGATCAACTGGTATACCACTGTACACCCGGCAAGGAGAAACATGTCTTACCTGTTTCACAGCACAGTGAGTACAGACACAGATAGACAAGAGTTTTTAACTTTTTCTCCAATTGCTCATGAGTGGTTTTTTGTTTTGTTTTGTTTTTTTTTGCGAAATGTCTGTCCTCAATCATCATTTTTTTTTATACCGTGGATTTAGTGGAGATTTTTCACTAGCTGTCTTCAAACTGATCTCTACAAACCATCATGCTACCAGATTAATATATTTTTTAGATATTTTTTATTTTTATTTGTGTGTGCATGCGTGTGTGTGTGTGTGTGTATGTGTGTGTGTGTGTGTGTGTGTGTGTGTGTGTGTGTGTGTGTGTGTGTGCCTGTGCCATGTGTGGGCAGGTGCCTGTGGAGGCTAAAAGGGGCATCACATCCTCAGGAGGTAGAGTTGTAGGCAGTTGTGAGCTGAGGATGTGTGTTGGGAACTGAACTGGAGTCCTCTGGAAGAGCAGGAAGTGCTCTCTGTTGCTGAGCCATCTAGTCAACCCACTACATTGATATGTAAAATGATTGGGTCCTTAATTCAAAGTTTGCTAAGTCCCCACTTCCTAGTGACTTTCATAGTTCTCTGTGTGTGTGTGTTTTCTTTTTGTACTCTCTGATCTTTTCTAAAGTCAGTAACTTTTTTTTTTTTTTTTGGTTTTTTGAGACAGGGTTTCTCTGTGTAGCTTTGGTGCCTTTCCTGAAACTCGCTCTATAGCCCAGGTTGGCCTCGAACTCACAGAGTGCTGGTATTAAAGGCGTGTGCCACCACTGCCCGGCTGTCAGTAACTTTTTTATTTTCTTATTTCTTCCCTCACATTTTTTTATTGAAGGTTCATCCCATCCTCATATTCAAATAAAATAGCCATTATATTATATTAATACTTTCATTTGAGGTTGTTGTGTAGGTTCAGTAATTTAGCCAGTCAGATATGGAATACCCAGAAGGTTAAGATTCCCAGGTCTTCTGATTCTGACCCTGAAGTTCTTTCTGTCACCCCACTGCTCTTGATACTAGGGTAAGTTTGATATAAGGATGGTCACTACTTTGGGGAATATTTTATGACTTATCCTGGGCTCAGGGGGTGAGTCCTTTGCTAAAGTCATGCCAGTCAGAGTTGGTTCCATACCATTTTCTTTCTTTTTTTTAAGGTTTATTTATTTATTATGTATATAATGTTCTGCCTGCGTGTATGCCTGTAGTCCAGAGGGCACCAGATCTCATTACTGATGGTTGTGAGCAACCATGTGGTTGCTGGGAATTGAACTCAGGACTTCTGGAAGAGCAGCCAGTGCTCTTAACTTCTGAGCCATCTCTCCAGCCCTCTACAGCATTTTCATCAACAGTGTTAACTAAGAACTTGGTTACAGCTCCCATGCTTGGTCACTAAAGAGTGAAAGTCTCCTACAACACATACCTTTTCCTCTTGCTTGGCCTTTATTATGTCATCGTTTTCAAACACTATTGTGACCTCTGAGATGTTTGTGGCCTCTTTGGGTTCTTTGACGTCTTCTGTGACTTCTGTGACTTCTGTGACAATTCTTATATCTGGAACATCTCTGGCCCCATTTTCTGGAATATCAGTGACATCTGTGATATCGGTGACATCTGTATATTCTGAGAAGTCTGTGCTTTCGGTGGTGTTAGCAGAGTATATACGAGTGTGTGAGTGCGCGGCCTGCAGCTCTGCAAAAGCTGTGATGTCCATGATATCCATTGAGCTTGTGATGTCTGTGCTGTTTGTGATTTCCGAGAGGCTTGAGACCTCTGATACTCTGGAAGTTCTGGCTTTCTTCTGATTCAAGAGGGTGATGAGGTCCACCCACTGAGAAAATATAATATCCTGTTTATACACAGGAGCACAGAGCTGTAAATAGTAGGCTCGGCCACTTATCAGCTTTACTTTGAGTCGCATGTTCTTAGCACTGTGCACAGAAAGAGTCACAAACTGCAGAGGGAGAAACCTACAAACAAATGCAAATGTAATGTCATCTGAAGACCTAGTTGGAGACTTATAAAAAGACTTTTCCAGCTTGGAGAATTAGACAGTCAGTGGTCTTGTGTCCCAGATAGGTGTGGGCGGGAGCTCCTGAGAACCATCTCATTTTAATCATGCAACTAAGATTCTGATTTTACTAAATGATCAGAAGGTGCCTTATCATGAGAAACTCCCCATCCTAATTAATCCTGAAAAGTTGAGGCTTAGGGCTGGTGAGATGGCTCACCAGGCAAAGGTACCCACAGCCAAGCTTGATGACCTAAGTTCAATCCTTGGCACTCACATGGTAAAGGACAGAGTGATCCCACAAACTTGTCTTCCGACATTGGACTTATGGATGCATATGCATGCATGCACACATATGCACAAATAAAAAAATAAATGTAATCGAAGTTGAGGTTTAAACATCTAGCAGTTCAAATAAAAATTCCATTGAGATGTCATATTATCCCAGTCAGGATGCTCACTATCATTGAGATGTCATATTATCCCAGTTAGGATGCTCCCTGTCATTGAGATGTCATATTATCCCAGTCAGGATGCTCACTATCATTGAGATGTCATATTATCCCAGTCAGGATGCTCACTATCATGAAGACAAAAAGTGCTGATAAGGACACAGGGAGAAAATGGAAAGTATGATATGCTCTTGGTAGGAGGTAAGTTAGCGTAGCCACTATGGAAATCAGCTAAAACTAGAACTATCACATGATCCAGCAACACTGCTCCTGGTTGTGCACACCCAAAGGAATCCAAGTCATCATGCAATGGGGATACCTGTTTACTATGTCTTTCAGGGCACTGGTCACAACAGGCAAGTTATGGAATCAGACCAGGGACCATGAACAGATAGATAGATAGATAGATAGATAGATAGATAGATAGATAGATAGATAGAGGAAAAAAATATATATCCACAAAATGGAGCTTTATTCATTCATAAAGAATAATGAAATGTTACTTGCAGGAAAATGTCTGAAACCAGAGATCACGTTAAGTGAAATAAGCCAGATTCAGAAAGACAAAAGTAACAGTCTTCTCTCATGAGGAATCTGGATGTTTAAAAAGGTGGGGGGGGGGGAAATAAAGCACTTACTATATAAGCCTGATGGCTTGGTTTTGGACTCTCAGAACTCAGTACAAGCATCTACAATTCTAGCTTGCCCTTACTAGGGAAGGGTAGGTGGAGACAGGAAAATCACTGGAAGCTCCTGGACTAGCTAGTTTGGAGTGCACAGCAGTAAATAAGAGAGACCCTGTCTCTAGCAAGGTCGGAAGTTGATGACTGACACCTGAGGTTGTCCTCTGACCTCCTCATGTATGCCATGACACACATGCACCCATGTGTGCACGCACGCGCGCGCGCGCACACACATGCACACAATTACACAAACACAAAAGACATGAAAGTAAAAGGAGACTGTATGGGGTGAAGAAGAGGCCCAATGGGATGGGGTTGGGGACAAGGGAGGGTAAAGAAGGGTGACTATGGTCAAGGTACTTAATACACAGGTATGAAAATGTCATAACAAAACCCATTATTTTGTACAAAAATATGTAGTGATAAAAGTGCTTAAAAATGAGGCTGAAACTAAGCTATTTGCTCCAGATCATAGACCAAGTTAGTGGCTGAGATGAGGCCAAAATAAATTCTGATGGAAGTGAGACTATTGTGGAGAGGGAGAGCATGCTCTTGAGGCTTCAGTCCTCATTACTTTAGGTTTTTTTTTTTGTTTTTTTGTTTTTACTAATTGTCAGCTGTAATAAACCACTTTTTCTGGATGCTGTTAGAGACACCCCTGCATCATTTGAGAAAGCAATACACCTGAAGTGCCCCTTCGGAGCCCTGGCCACCAGCATTTCCACTTTCAGCTTTGTGGGTATATGGTGTTCTCTGAGAGATTACTGTCCTCCTGTCCTGTGACTCACCTGGTGAGCACCACCTTCTCTGCAGAGGGAGATGTCAGGAGGCTTTTAAAGAGGGGTTCTGATTCTTTTCGAGCCTCTGGTGTCAGATGTGCCAACAGCATCACATTGGGGGTCTTGAGGATGGGATTGGAAGAACAGATGCCTACGGTCACCCAGTTCGCTCCGTTATGCAGATAAATAGATTCACCTCTCCTATTGACCTGAATGCAGAGAACAGGAAAGGAGTTTCTTGATAAAAGGCATGGATCTAGCTAGCACCCTTGCTTGCTAGAGCAGTGTAAGGGAGGTCAGAGGACAAGGAGGGAGTGAGCCATGGTCCCTCCATTCCTTGACTTGTTCATGATTTGGAGATAGCAGAATGAATACCCACAGTCTCTGGTTTGTGGGGTCTCCTAGGGAGAACCAGTGCTCGAGACTGTGGTAACTATTAGTCCTTCAGGATGCTATGGAGCATGCGGCTGAGGGATTGACTTAGAAATGTAGCTGATAGTGTGTTAGCACAGTTAGCAGTTAGTCCAAGTGAGTGAGCGCTCTGGGTGTTAAGATGCTTGCTGTCCCCTTCCTCCTCCTTCCCCCAGTCACTTGAATTTCCAGAGTCAGGAATTTTGGAAGCTTGCTGCCAATGACCAACCAGGAAAAACTGGGCATCTTGGAGAGTATGACTGGAATGACATGGGACTGTGGCTAATATGTAGACCACAAACTTTCTCCTCCCCATGTGGGGCCAGGGCTATGCAATTAGAGTGTACAAGAGATAATATGAAAATGGCACAGGAAGAAAGGTGAAAATAAAAGATTACTAGCAGTAAAATGTAGATGAAAGCCAAAATCATTAAATTACGACATCACATGCTCCAGGGCATCATGTGTTCTTGGACATCACTGAAACATGTTCTGGAGACTTCACTCCTCCCCGTGGTACACTGGGCACAGAGAAGTCACACTAGTCATCCGCTATCAGTCAGAGAACACATTCATGAAGCACGAACTCTCCTTATCTTTGAAGTGGCTGTCACCTTCCTTGTCATACTCTATGGGATCAGCTGAGTGTGTTGGCTCCATGTTCAGCATCAGACACTGTCGTGACATTTCTGTGAGGGACAGGCATGGTTCACACTGCTGAGCCCATGTCTTTGCTGGAACAGTCTAATGTTGAGTGTTGAGAAGAAAGCCAGCACCACCCCCAGGGGCTGTGCAGCTTCATTCAGAAAACACGTGCATTCTTACACGAAAGAAGCTTTTGTCTCTGATACTATCTGACAGTTATGTTTCCCTCTGAGAACCAACAGATAAGATTTATTTTCATCCTTAGCACTTCCCAGGTTGTTGTTGATTGACTTGGGCACTAGGGACTGAACCCAGGGCTTTGTGCATGCTAGGCAAGGGCTCTACCTCGGAGCTCATCTCCAGCCTCAGATGTTTGTCTTTAAAATGCAGGTCTAGGGGCTAAAGAGATCGCTCAGCTGTTAAGAACTTGCCGCTCTTATAGAGAATCTGGGTTCAATTACCAGCATCCACATGGTGGCTCACAACCATAGGCACATCCGTGGTGCACAAATGCATGTAGGCAAGCCACTCATATACATAAAATATACAATTTTAAAAATTAAAATAAAACTCTGAGAAAGAAATTATTTGAATACCTTCCTTTGATAGTATGTTCTAAAAATCATTTTGTGTAACAAGATTATGTTAGCATGATAATTATGGTAGATTTTGGACAGAATTCTTGCCTTCGAGTTTGTTGGGAACATCTGAAGTGAATCTTCCTGTAACGTGAATTTTTCAGGCTATTTAAAGTTACAAAACTGTTCCCCTTAACATCACACTGTCCCCTCATCACATTTAAAAAGTTCTCTTCTCAACCTTTCACTGTCTTTGAGAAAATGAAATACGGGAGTTACTAGAACTAATTGAGAGTGCAAGTGTTATTTACCTGAATAAAATTGCTCTCCAGTATGGGAGGAGATACAAAAGAGCCATACTCTCCTGCATCCAATATATTCTTAAGATGCCCCAGATCAGGAGACTGTGGGAGCCAGAGAGAACCTCGCTCATCCACTGACTTCTTCTTCTTCCTCATCATGCTGACATGAACCATCAGAAAAGTGAGAGAATGGAAAACTAATGAATATACAAAGAAGGTCATAGTTACACTGTCTCTTTATGTTGAGTAAGTTTTTTTTTGTTTTTTTTTGTTTTTTTTTTTTTTTTTTTTCTTCGAGACAGGGTTTCTCTGTGTAGCTTTGCGCCTCTCCTGGAACTCACTTGGTAGCCCAGGCTGGCCTCGAACTCACAGAGATCCGCCTGGCTCTGCCTCCCGAGTGCTGGGATTAAAGGTGTGCGCCACCACCGCCCGGCTTGAGTAAGTTTTTAATCCAAGTCTGTAATATGTTTGACTCCACACAGGCATTATAGGCGCATATACATCAGCAATTTATGCTTTAGGGGGGGACAGACAGTAAGCAAGCAAACAGAAAAGTTGTCTGATAGTACAGGCACCAGTCATAAACAGGGATGGGTGTGTGATTGTCAATCCTTACTAGGGTGGGGAGGAAGGTAAGGAGACTTTTCAACACATGCCTTCTGTCCCAAACCATTATTTTCTACCTTTCCAATTAATTACTCATGGAGGGATCTCATGTCCTTTTGTGAAAGGATATCAAAACTGCATTAAACACCTTATACATGACTGAGCCTTAGCTTTTGTTAGGGAGGAAAATGGGATAGCTATCTAATCAATGACAGTTCACTCCCTGCTACATAACTCAGGCTCTCCTTCTCTGAAGACACTTCAACAGAAAACACTGATTCCATGCCACTGATTTCATCTTTTGTCTATCAAAAATGATTGTAGGAAGGGAAGGAACAGAATCCCAAAATTTGTGTACATATATTCAAGAGATTATTCTTTCTACTTAAACATGTTTTCTGTAAAGAATATATGCAAAAGGCCAAAAGCTAAAAGATACTAACCTTCACTGATCATTAAGGAAATGTCAGTCACAACTACAGTCATTCCTCAGAAACCCCCTTCCTTCAGAGTCTGAGAAGAGTGGTACATCCTAAGCATGCCTCAGTGCACTTCCTGTCAGGGCTGTGCCTCTCATAAGCACACAGCCCTGGGCATGGCAAGCTGTGCAATTCCATTTCTTAGCACAGTTTTCTCTGTCAGGCTTTCTACTGTTAGCAACGCAGTGGCTCCCTTTGTAGTTTCTTAAAATTTGTTCACAGAGAGGATAAAGTCAGTCAAGATGAGCAAGAGAGTGAAGAGATTGAACGACTGAGATAGCCCATCGAAGTTAACTACTGAGATACAGCCCCAGCACAGCAGTCCATAGAAGCCAAACTGTGAAAACAGTGAGGTTCTCAAAAAAGTAGATCCATAAAAGAAAACAAAAGCAAAGACAACCACCATCTTCCCTTAAAATAGAGATGGCGAGAAATAATCATTTAAAAATTAGTGCACCTATGGGGTAAGCAATAAAGATTTTGCATGCGCTATCTCATTTAATTATTTAATTTGGACTACACTCAGAGACCACACAGCTAAGGCTTAGAAAGGGAAAGTAACTTGGCCATCATACACAGTTTGTACCTGATAGACTAGGATTCAGACCCTCATATCTTGACTAGAGGATCACATGGCTGTTGCCCAAGTCACCCCTGTCCTTATGTGCTTGGAAATCGAGGTGTGGGGGCTGGCGAGAGTGAGAGAGCTTAGGTTAATGGGAGGAACGGAGAACAGGAGCACAGATCACAGAAAACGTCATCTCTTTTCCCTCCTGTTCCCTTCTCTTTCTAAACAATTTGGTCCTGATGCATTGGTGGGAGACAGAGAGGTCAGAAAGGAGGTGGGGATGCACCCCGAATAAAGTCCAAGGAAGGCAGAAGAGTTTCCTTTGCTCATGTCACCACCTGTCAGCTCAGGCTCTCATATCACTTCCCGTGTCTCCAATCTGGAGAGGTGGTCAGGGTTGTGGTGAGAGTGGCAAAAGGCATGGCAACCTGAGTTTCCGCCTCAGAACCCACGTGGTCGGAGAGAACCAACTCCTACTAGTTGTCCTCTGCCTTCCACAAACATAAATAAATAGGATAAAAATTTAAACTTTTATCATTGAATCACATGGAATCTCCAGGAGAAAGGAAGAACAGAGCTTGTAGAGAGTAGTAGGTAGAAGAGGAAGTGGAGAGACCTGGTCAAGGAAAGGAAAGTCCAAGAGCAATGTGACTGTGCAACTGTCCATGGTCTCATCTGTAAGGACCATCAAACCTTACCTCAAGGGCAAGCCACAATCCTGTGTTGGAAATGAAGTTTGGAACTTGCTGTGTGATGTTCTGTATGTTAAATGTATTGCTCTGATTGGTTAATAAATAAAACACTGATTGGCCAGGAGCCAGGCAGGAAGTATAGGTGGGACAAGGAGAGAGGAGAATTCTGGGAACAGGAAGGCTGAGTCAGAGAGAAGCTGCCAGCTGCCATGATGAGAAGCAGATGTTAAGATACCAGTAAGCCACGAGCCATGTGGCAACTTATAGACTAATAGAATGGGTTAATTTAATATGTAAGAACTAGGTAACAAGGAGCCTGCTGTGGCCATACAGTTTGTAAGCAATATAATAAGTCTCTGTGTGTTTACTTGGTTGGGTCTAAGCAGCTGCGGATTGGCGGGTGAGAGAGATTTGTCCTGACTGTGGGCCAGGCAGGACTGGAGAAAACTCCAGCTACAGGAACTCACTTCAGTTTGAACTTCTTCCTTTTCATGATGAAGCTTTTGTCAAAGAAACAAATACAGAAAGTAAGATATTATACAGAGGAAGCTAATTTCATTTCTATACCTTCTATTTCATATGTTGAGGTCTAAGCTTTAGAGTCTTTTAACTACGCCAGATGGGTTTTTATGGTTTGGATGTTTCGTGCCCTCAATGGGATCATGTGTTACAGACTTAAAGATTGGACCATGAGAGCTTCAGTGTAATCGACGGTTAATCTGCCAGTGGATTTATAATTTGATGGCATCACTGTGAAGTGGGGGCAACTTTCAGAAGCTGGGCCGACTACATGGAATAGATCCCAGGGGATGTGTTAGGGAGCTGTAGCTTGTCCTGGGGGTCTTCCTCTTTTTCTTTCTTGTTCTCTTTTTCCTTCTCCAACCACCATGAAAGGTGAGCATCTTTGCTCCATTCTGCTACCCTGTCTGGGTGTCATCAGAATGGGCTGTTGGAATCCAGTTGCTGCTGCTGTTCCTCATTCACCTTGGTCACTGCATGTGTAAGCATATGTATTATATGCTTATGTATGTGTGAGAAGGTATGCACATGTAACAGGGTTTCTCACTAAAGGTGGAGCTCATTGATTCAGCTATACCATCTGGCCAGCAAGCGTTAGAATCTTCCTGTCTGGCTCCCTGGCTCTGGGATTACCGGTACATGCCACTGGACCTGGCTTTTTACATGTGCTCTGGGGATCTGAACTCAGGTCTTCATGCTTATGTGTAAAGTACTTTACTTTACTTCCCAGCTTCCTCATCATGGTCTTATGTGATTGGAACCCAAACTAATAATTGGTCTGAAACTGCTTCTATGGCCAAGGAAGCTATAAGGTAAAGGAAGTAATACAGATTATGCTACTTAGATTGTACTTAACTGCTGTAGGCGGTCTTTTCTTTCTTGCCTGCCAGTTTCCAAATAACTGACACAGAGACTCAATATTAATTATACTCAGCCCAAAGCTCAGGCTTATTACTAACTAATTCTTACAACTTAAATTAACCTATTTATATTAACCTATATATTGCCACCTGGCTCATGGCTTTACCTGTCTTCCAGTATGTCTTGCTTCCTCTGCATCTCCTGGCGACTCCTCTGATTCTACCTTTCTTCTTTCCAGCATGCTCTCTGCCCCCAAACCCCTGCCTAGCTATGGGCCAGTCAGCTTTTTATTAACAATGAGAGCAATACATTTTCACTTTGTACAGAAGGATTATTCCACAGAAAACTGCTATTGAAATTTGTTCCTATGGTTACTTGAAGCTTTTTATTTATACCTTCTGTTAAGATTAAGAAAGCCCAATATGAAAGTATCAGAACTTATATCAGAGACTTGGAAGGTCTCAGAATGAGGTGGCTCATCTGTTAAAGATGCCGATGGCCTGAGTTGATTCCTGCGACCCACATGGTGGAAGGAGAGAATTGACACCCACAAGTTACCTTCTGACCCCTACATGCACTCCATGGCAGGTGTGTATGCACACACACACACACACACACACACACACACCCCACATTAAATAAATAAAACATTTTAAATGTGTAGATGATAGCACAGAAGAGCTACACATAGATTCAGGGCAGGAAAATTCAAAGTAAGCATTGGGTTGTATAAGTACCATTTTTCTTCTTTTTTTTAGTGGCTCATAGTACTTTATAATATCTTAGACTTCAGGAAATAAAGCACTCAATTCTTGCTCATTCAGAGCTGGATGACAGAGTACACATCTTTGAAACAAAACCACTCCAAGAAAGTGAAAACATCACTTGTTAGAGGTTATGTCTTATGTTTGCAGATACTTGCTAATCAGTAGATGCCACATTGCCGCTAGGATCAGGAATGTCCCTTCCCAGTGTGGTCACTGTGGCCTCTATGATACCCTTAATGTAAGAACAGAGGCTGTGTAGATGGCTCGATGGGGAAGTGTCCTTGCTATCCAATCCTAGCTGCTGTGTAAAAAGCTGGCCATGCGGTGCATACTTATAACCTCAGTGTTGGAGTCAGAGACAGGAAGATTTCCAGAGCTTGCTGGCTAGCCAGCCTAGCAAGCTTCTGGTTCAGTGAGAAATCCTGCCTTAAATGACAAGGCTGATAGAAATAGAGGAAGACACCTCACTTTCCCTCTAACCTCTGTGTGCATACATACACATAGGCATAGGCACCCATCCACCATGTGCATCACACACACACACACACACACACACACACACACACACACACACACCCCTAAAGTCAAAATGAAAAGTTATTTAAAAACAATCCCACTTGAGGGACGGGTATATCTAGAACTCAGGCCATAGAGAAAGAAGAGAGGAGAGGAGGGGAGGATGGGGAGGCAGCCACGAGTGAGTCTTGCCCTCCTTCATCTTTCTTGAGTCTTCAAACAAAAGGGAGGTCAGCTAAAGAGCAGAAAATGTGCCAGCCTCTTTTATCGTCTTTGATGTGAAGTGTTTTTGTTTTTGTTTTTGTTTTTTTTTTTGGTGTAAGTTTGTGCTGAAATTACTTTGACACTTTTAGGTTAGTTTATTGAACTTTGAGTAGATTTTTAAAATTTTATTTTATTCTAGTTTGTTTTTGTTTTGTTTTGCTTTTTCAAGACAGGGTGTCTCTGTGTAACAATCCTGGCTGTCCTGGATCTCACTCTGTAGATCAGACTGTTCTCGAACTCACAGAGATCTGCCTGCATCTGCCTTTCAAGTGCTGGGATTAAAGGCATGTGCCACTACCACCTGGCTTATTCTTAATTAAAATGTAATTTTAATTTCTTCCTTCTCCTCCCTCTAACCCTTCCCATGTCCCCCCACTCTCTCTCAAATTAGTGTCCTCTTTTTCTTTATTATTGTTACATGAATATGAAATACAAAATATGAATAAATATATAACTGCAACCCGTTCAGTTCATTTAGTGTTGCTTGTATGTATATGTCTAGGGCTGACCACATGGTACTGGATAACCAATTAGGGAGCTCATCTCTGGGGAAGACTATGTCTCCATTTCTCAGCAGTCATTAATTGCCTGTAGCTCTTCGTGTAGGGGTGGGGCTCCATGAGATTTCCCACAACCAGATTGTCATGTCCACTAGTATTGTCATAGTCTAGGTCTTGTTTAGAAAAACAAGATTTCATGGGTGTGGCTTCCCCGTCATTTCCAGAAGACATGATCTCATAGCTGCTAGGACATGGCAGATTTCCTGGTCTTCTGGTTCTTATATTCTTTCTACTCCCTCTTCCATGATGTTCCCTGAACATTAGGTGTAAGGGTTATGTTGTAGATGTATCAGTTGAGGTGGGGATGGGCACCCCATGACCAGTTGTACTCTCCATTTTGACCAGTTGTGGTTTTCTGCACTGGTCTCCATTCTGCTGAAAAAAAGCAACTTCTTGGATGAGTAAGAGCTACACTGATCTGTGGCTGTAAGGATAGGCATTTACAATGCAGTTCAGACTTACACTCACTTGGGAGAGTGGCAGCAGGTTCTTGAAGATCCACAACTTCACTAGCCCCGGGGAATGTGCTATGTTTCCAGTACCAGCCATGAGTTCCTTCCTGTTGATCAGGCCTTAAAGTCCAATTAGACAGCTGTTGATTTCCACCTAGACATTAGTGCCACTATGGCACCTTTAGGGCTAGCTTGCCATGCTGGTCATTGTTGTGGCTCCTAGGCATCACAACTGTGTAATACTATTGATTGTTTTCCTCCCTTGGAAGCTTATATATCTAGCACCTTCTGGCACTATGAAGGCTCGTCCTGGGGAGTGGGGGCTATTGGGTCAGGTCCAGCTCGAATCCTTGGAGTCCTGTATCCAAAAGTGCTTGGTGTGTTCAGCAATAGGGACTCACCTTCAACTTTTGGGAGGCAACCACAGGCAACAGCAATAGTCTATATCATTTTAGGAGAACCTTGGATTCCCCATCAACTGGTAAGGAGGTTATCATACCCAGTACTGGGGTTTTTGTTAGTCCATAGATCTTCTGGGGGTGCATTATCATCATGTATGACATGGCTTCATTTAATACACACACACACACACACACACACACACACACACACACACACTCCACACTTCCTCATGTATTGTAGATATTTTTAGGTAAATATGACTCCCTATGTTATTTTCAAACATCCCTAGTATTTTTAATACATTTAAAAATTTAGATTTCATATATATGAGTGTTTTGCCTACATGTATGCATATGCACCATGTGCATGTCTGATGCCTATAAAAGTCAGAAGAAGGCATTGGATTGATCTGCTGGAACTGGGGTTGTGAGGCACAATGTGAGTCCTGGCAGCTGAACCCAGGTCCTCTGCAAGAACAGTAAGAGCTCTTAACTACCAAGTCTCCAGCTAATATTTTGACTAGTGTTATTGCTAACTGTGATTTGATATTATTTGCAGCCTGGATTCTCCAACCTTTCCAGTATTTCTAATAAGATGATGGAGGATGGTCTGCAAAGGCAACTTTGGCCCCCTCCCCATGTGAAAACTTCAATGGTTCATTAAACCACTAAATTGATTATTTACTAGGCTTACTCACAATACCTGAAGATGTAGCGAGATTTTGGCCTCTAGTTTTACAAACAGGTCATTAATTACACGTATATATTAAAATTTCCCCATAACATTAAGTATTAAAAAGTGGCTAGGCAGGAAGTGTAGGCGGGACAAGGAGGAGAATAAAGCTGGGAAGTGGAAGGCTGAGTCAGAGAGACACTGCCAGCCGCCACGATGCAAACAGCATGTGAAGATGCCGGTAAGCCACGAGCCATGTGGCAAGGTATAGATTAATGGAAATGGATTAATTTAAGCTGTAAGAACAGTTAGCAAGAAGCCTGCCACGACCATATAGCTTGTAACCAATATAAGTCTCTGTGTTTACGTGGTCGGGTCTGAGCGGCTGTGGGACTGACAGGAGATAGAGATTTGTCCTGACTGTGGGCCAGGCAGGAAAACTCTAGCTACAAGTTACCAATCACAGTGTGGAGCTGTTTGGAGCATCATAATCTCTTTTAAGATGTTCCCAACATAATGGTGCCTTATGGTTAAATTGGTCACTAATAAGTTATTTTCTCTTAAAGGGAAGCCGATGGGTTCAGGGTACCACTCATGGGAGTGGTACCCTGACAGCTCAGGCATAGCCCTTTTCAAGGGCTATTGATTTTGGTGGTTCAAAATCATTTTGTTTTGTAGTTGGATGTGGTAGTGCAATCCTAGCAATACTGAGATGGATGCAGAAGGAACATGACCTGGTCAGCCTGGACTACAGGGAGACTTTGCTAAAACAACCAAAACCCTTCAGAGCAGTTCTAGTTTGTGTGGGATTAAATGTTAATGCGGCTTTGTTTTCAAGTTTGATTTTATTTTGTTGTTGTTGTTGAGGTATGGTCTCACTCCACTGCTAATCTCCTGAACTGATTAATGTATATATAATGTAACTCTAATGTATTTATGTTAGTAATGTGTACCTAAAACAGAAGCAGAGGTCATCGTGGTGCTTCATGGATGTGCAGACACATTTGTTCTTCTAGAGTTGTGTCTACTGTGGGGGGTGGTGCACGCCTGTAACCCCAGCACTTGGAAGGTGAGGCAGGAGATTCAGGAATGTAATGTCATTCTCAACCACATAACACGTTTGAGGTCAGTCAGGACTACACAAAACTGTCTCAAAAAACCCTAACTCCAACCAAAACCAAAACACAACATAGTTGTACATTTTCTGAATTATAGTTTATATTTTTCCAACAATTTATGGCTTTTCCTAATGTCCTGAGCATTGCATTAAACAGGCAAGAAAGAGGGCAGTATTGAAGGCCAGGACTTCTGCAGCACTGTGGCATTGTGAAGTCCCTAGCTCCTGTCATTAGCAGATCCTCTGCATGAGTGCTTCTCACCCTTCTTAACGCTGCAACCCTTTAATACAGTTCCTCATGTTGTGGGGACCCCAATCATATAATTATTTTTGTTGCTACTTCTAACTGTAATTTTGCTACTGTTAGGAGTTGTAATGTAAGTATTTTTGGAGATAGAGGATTGGCAGAGGGGTCATGACCCACAGGTTGAGAACCACTGCGCTACAGTCTTTGCTGTTTCTTTTCTGGTGCTTCCCCCCTCACATTTCTGTTTTCCAGTCTTGGTTGACTGGAGATTCCTTCAGAAGCTCGGTTCATCAGGCTGTACTTTTCTACAGAACTGCAGTATAATTTCCAGCTGAAAAGCATTGTTGGAAATGTTTAGTAAGAATGTTTCCATGTTAAATCCAATCACAGGCCAGAAGCCACTGCCAGGCATGTATCTGGGGCGACAGTGTGTCTTGGCATCAGCCAGGATGGAGCTGCTTCAGCTCTGTGGTACAGGGGTTCACTGTCGAGGGTGACCAAGCCCAGAAGGCTAAGGACAGCATGAGCATGGGTGTGTTCATGCTGTGCTGATGCTGTTTTCCTAGGAGTAAATGCAATCAGCTGGAACATTTGGAAATGTGGCAGCGTGGGTGTAAATGGAACAGTGCAGAGTGGGTGTGAGAGGCTTAGGAATCAGTGTGGAAGTGTGTTTTGGTTGGGTTTTCTGACTGCCTAATACAGGAAGATGCACATACATATTTAATGTCTGTGAACACTCTATACTCACCATTTCCAATGTGATCTTTTCCTTCCATTATTCTTCAAACATAGCAAAGTTGAAAGAATTCTATAGACCTGACATGCACATTCTCCTGTGATCTTTTTCTTTTATTGTATTATTTCTTGTATTTAGTTACACAATAGCTTTTAAATTGTAGCCTTTGTCTATCACTCATTAAAACTGCTCTTGATGATACCTGATGGCCTGGGACTCTTGACTGTCCCAATCCAGCCTCCTGGGTAGCTGGGACCAGATGTGTGCATCAGCAAACTCAGCCTCTGTCGTCTTTAACGCCCTACTAGGCGTATTTTTAGGCCATGCCCATCACTGTTTTAGTTTGTGATTTTGTTTGTAGCTCTGAGAAGTTCTGACTGCGGTGGCCTCTTCCTTCTCTGTGGTACTTCCCCCTCAGCTTTTCAGCTTTGAACATCAGACCCTGTATTCTGGATTTCCTCTTCCACTCGAATAATTACAAGTGAATCTTCTAATGAATTTATTCTATTCTCAGTCACCAATGGAAGAAAATTGGAATGGTGATTTAGATACTCATTTTTTTTTTTTTTTTTTCTGGAGCTGAGGACCGAACCCAGGGCCTCGCGCTTGCTAGGCAAGTGCCCAACCCCTTAGATACTCAAATTTAAAAGCAACCCAGAGAGCATGCTTTCATTTCAAATTTAAACTGTCAGTGAGGGTTGTGTGTGTTCAGTGTGTATGCAAGTGCATGTGCAAGTGTATACACACACACGCGCGCGTGCGTGTATGTGTGTGTGTGTGTGTGTGTGTGTGCATGTGTAGGCCAATTTTCAGATGCCATCTACTTTTTTGTGGGACAAAGTCTCTCATTGGCTCAGAACTTGCTAAGAAGGTGAGGCTGCTGGCCAGTGAGCCCCAGGGTTCCACTCATCTCCATCTTCTTAGTACTAGGGTTATAAACAGGCACTGCTGCATCCAGCTTAGTAAGATGTGGGCTCTAGGGATTGAACTCTGCTTCTACTGTATTAACTAAGCTATCTACACAGGCCCGGTGAGATTAATTTTAAGTCAAAGAAGTTCAGTCACCAACTATTAGGTCTCTTAAGGTTTTTTTTTTTTTTAAATGTTCTAGGTAGGGAACAAAAAAAATAAAGCCAGGGGAAGGAGGAAGCTGGGAAGAAAGACCCCCAAGCCTCCCATAGCCAGCATCAATCAGACTATCCATTCCCCTCATCCTCAGGCTCACATCCAGGCTGCTGTAACCAACACACACTTACGGAGAAGCAAGGCTGAAATAGGTCACTGGAGATCTCCTGGGTGTCGAACAGGAGGATTGTTTCCAAATAGCACGTCTCCGCTTCTCTTTTCACATTTCTTTAACAGAAGGTGTTGCTGTGTACTGGACAGCCAACTAAGCATTTGGTGAAAGGCTGCCTGGCATTGTTCTACTACTCCTGCATCACAATGTGCTGACATAGCTCTGAAGTAAGAAGGGAAGGAGCAGCTGAAAGATGAGGATTGGTGCCGGCATTCCTGAGAAGCCCAGACTTGTGGGTGGAAGTTCTGGGGCTTTTTAGAGGTGAAAAGCCATCTTGATGATGGTGGGGCTGGAAAAGATATAATAAAAATGGAAAAGACATCATTTGTCATTCAGTTGATAATGTATCATTCAGTTGCCCTATATTATGGTTTTCAGAAGCCTCAAAGGTATTTGGAGCCTCTGTGAAAAAAAAAGCTTCAAGTTGTGCATGGTGGCTCATACCTGTAATTCCAGTACTTATGAGGCAGAAGCAGGAGGATTGTAAGGAGTTTGAAGTAAGCCTAGGCTACACAGTAATTTTGAAGCCAGCCTGTACTATAGCCTGAGATCCTATCTAAAAAACAAAATAAAACAAAAACAATATAAACCAAACCAAAACCAAACTATTAAACAAACAAACAAAACAAAACAACTCCCATCCACACCAAAGCAAAACCAAGAAACAAGAAACTCCCAAGTGTCAAACAAAGGTAACATTCCTACAGGGCAACAGTGCTGAGGACCAGCTGAGGACCAGCTGAGGACCAGGTGTACAGCCTCACTATATTGCCTTTGCATCTCCATCTGCTGTATTCTGGACACATGCTAAGTGGGCATTCGGTAACTGTTGGGTGAATGGGTAAGTAATATCAATAAACACACACCATCCCCTCTGTCTTGAGAACATGGCAGAGTTGCTTGTCCTTGCCCTCTGTGTTGGGAGGTCCTCTGCATTCCATCATACTTTCATGTGTCTTGGTACCTTCTTTCCTGTTAGTGAGGATGATGAAGCACACAGAGGGATGCTAGCTGAGGACAGGCTAAGAGAGGAGCCACTACCTGGATGAATTAATTTCACTTGGGTCCCTATGTTCTATGTTTGAGATTCAAATGCTTGATTTTGGCAGGGTCCAAAAAGTATTTTGGTTTCTCAGAATAAACATGAAGTGTCTGTGTGATGCTATGATGAGAACCGTAACAGGCCCTGGAGACCAGGTGTGGATGTGTTGGCATCAGGAAGCCTCTCCAGAAGCAGAGGTGAAGACCATGCTCAGTTAGAATGTGTGAGGGCACAGGCTCTGGGAGCAGGGATTGCATCTGACTAGGAGTTTCCAGAAAAGAGCAGACCCTGTGGAGGCCCAAGCAGGTGCCCTGTTATTTTTGCCTTGGATGTTCTGTTGCATTTTTTTTTTTTAATGCTGAGTGCCATTTTCAGATGGATAATTTTTTTTCAGTAGGCTCTTGCTATGGAGTCCAGGTGGGCCTCACACTTGCAGCAGTTTGTTGCCTTGGCCTCCAGAGTGCTAGGATTACATGAATGTGCTACCATGCCTGACTCCGACGGACACATTTCTCCTCCATTCATAGCTCTAGTATGCCATCCATCCCTCACATAGCATGTTTATTTCATGATCACCACTTACCAACGATCCTGTTCAGGAAACATTTTGCATATATCTGATTTCTTCATTGTTGATGGCATTAATTTTGAAGCAGCTGGATGAAATCCTTTGGTATTACTTTAATGATTTTTGAGGTTAAAATATATCAAGATAAAACTGTGGATTAATGGTATGATTTGAATATTTACCTTTAGATATGACAGTTTTAACATGCACAAAGCATATGCACCTGGTCAAAGGAAGATGCGCAACCTGTCGGTTCTCTGCCTTTGCCCTTCATAAGATGGGCCTCTGCATGGGGTCTTCTCAACTGTGTTCTAAGCTTGGAATAGGGAAATTTCTTCCTATGTTCTGATGCTGGCTCCTGGTGAAGCTGTACAATGTTAGTTCTGTTGGTCAGTTTAGTGTTGAGCACCTGCTGCTGAAGGCGCCAACTGAGGCTGGGATACAAGATGAACAGAATCTGCCCTGAAAGAACTTACCATCAAGAGTGGCATGTGAGCCTTCAGGCCCGGGGAAGGGCTTGGACCTGCCTCTACTGACTGTACCAGGCTCTGCTGACTCCCCATGGGAGGCCTTACCTTCTTGTAGGAGGGAATGGAGGGTGGGTGGGTGGGGGAAGGCTGGTAGGAGGAGGGAAGAGGGAATCTGTGATTGGTTTGTAAAATGAAAAATAAAATTTCTTAAGAAATTAAAAAAAAAAGTGGCATGTGAACAGATTGATTCAATGGTGCCTGAAGGACTCTGGGAACATGGGTGAGGGGCACTTTGTTCAGTGTGATGCTTTAGGGATGTTTCCTGGAAGAGGTAATGCCTAAGCTAGAGCTGGCTTATTTCATTTAGCTTTTCCTGTTTTCTTTTTCTGTGGTGCAAGAGAGGCAACCTTGTGCATGGTAGACAAGTGCTCTGCCACTGAGCCACACTTCTAATCCCCACGAGAAATATTGAAAGAGTAATCAGTCTGGACAAAGAGAGAAGGCATCAGATGACTTGGATTTGAGGGAGCAACTGCTTACAAAATAGTCTGGTGTGTCAGAGAAAAAAACTGAAGTTGAGGAAGTGTTGTGGAGGGCTTTGAACGCTCTGGCCCCTGGGACCATCAGCTGTAGAGGTTTTCCTGTAAGGAAGTCTGTATAGGGAGATTTACAGTCTGGTTTGGCCACACCAATAGCAATGTAAAAGAAAGATTTGAGGAGAGCTGTTCCGCAAGCTGAGAACAAGGTGCTGGTGGAGGTAAAGAAAAGGAGGGGGCTAATTTGGGAACTGTGAGTAGAGTCAGAATTTGATGACTCACTGCATGTGTGGGGCTGAGAAAGCAGCAAGATGACTCAAGTTTGGACTCTGCAATTCTGGCTTCAATCCTGACTTTAACTAGGGAACAGAATACGAGGAGAGGACCAGGTATGGGAAACAGATGCACTGTTGGCAATAACCTTTGTCTAATATGATGCCTTGCATTCAGCTGGTGTTTACCTGACAGGCAGTGTCCTCAGGTGCCTTGGTTTTACATGCTGCAGGCAGGAGATGGATTGAGTACTAAGCCCCAAGCTTCGAACTGTGGTGGCAGTCAGCCTCATGTGGTGCTGGCTGTATTTCAGAATGCCCACCCCCCCCCACCCCCGCCCGTCCCTCTTGCATTGAGGGCTTCTTTCCTGAACTTGCATTCCTTTTCTCCTTTCTTGTCTGAAATGCTCCTCCCCCACCTGCTCACGTGGGGCTTATTTTCATGTTTCAGAAATAAGCTCAAATGTCACCTGTTTGGGGAATTGTCTGTCATTAGGTGAATAAGGCCCTGTCAGCTCCACATCTGCTTTGGCTGCTGCCCCCGTGGTGTGATGGAGCTCTCTCCAGCTGTCTTTGTCACAATAGGTGGCATTAGACGAGAAGGAACTTGGGAATTGGGAGGAGGGAGAAGGGACTTGTGTCTGTCCGTGTCGCCATGACAACGCCAACAGACTGTACTATTTGATATTTTATTTATTCTAACTTCTTGCACTCTCTAAATCTGCAGCTATGGGGGGTTCTCTCCCTGGAGTACCGAGCCCCGAAAGAGTCTAAAGTCGGAGTTTCTAGACCTGATCCCTTAAGCTCTCTAGAAGCTACCCCTAGCCCTAGTGTTTGTGGTTGTTTACTCTTGCCATTAGCCCTGATGTCTGCTTCTTTTGTGCCTTCCCAGGTCACCAACATCCAGTTTTTTGCTCTCCTTATGTCTCCTTGTGTATTACCAACTGATTTCTGCCTTTCATCAAAGGTCTGCATCTTGACTGCACAACAGAACCTGATTTAGGACTACACCCACTCTTTTAACCAACCACGGCCTTATCTATACTTTTTTCCTGTCTCAACCTTTGCCTTTGTTACTGGTTATCAGGAAGGTCTCATTAATCCTCAGATCCTTGGTGCCTACCATGGTGCCTGTCATCTTGTATGAACTTAGTTGATGTTTCTTAAATGAACTGGATTATTATAAAAGATTACATACATGAGCCAGGTGTGGTTGGCAAACATTTGTAATCCTAGTGCTCAGAGGCAGAAGCAGGAGGATTACTGCAAGCCTGAGGCTAGCCTGGTTTAATACTAAGTTCCCAACCAGTCAGTGCTACATAGTAAGACTGTGTTTTAAAAACAAATGGACAGAGATGGGCGGTGGTGGCCTCTAATCCCAGCACTCAGGAGACAGAGGCAGGCGGATCTCAGTGAGTTCGAGGTCAGCCTGGTCTACAGAACGAGTTTCAGGACAGGCTCCAAAGCTTGACACAGAAAAACCGTCTTGAAACAACAAAACAAATGGACAAAACAAAAACAAAGAAAAAGGCCAGAATTGAGCAATCCTTTTAATCTTTCAGCTTTAGGCTAATTTATCAGAGGACTCTGTAGCAATGTGATTCTCTCCAGAGTCAAGTACAGGACTTACTGAATGAAAAAGAGAAGTAAAAAGGAAAGGAAAGGACATGACTGCTCTGAGGTATGGAGGAGAAAGATTAGAGAGTGTTGGTAGAGGCAGGGACATCTGGGAGAGTCCAGAGTGGACAGGACCAGGCTTAGTTGTGCCATGCGGGGAGAAGGGGAGGGGAAGGGAGACGGGATAGCAGGGGACTAGGTGCTATAGCCAGGAGGCCCAAAGGTACAACATGTCTGGATTATATAGGGAAGAGTAGCCTAGTCCCCTAGACTGGAGATTTTAGGGTAGGGCAGGGTATGCTAGCCAGGAGGACCCTGTAACAGGTAGGGACTGAGGGATAGCCTGAAGGACCTGTTGGCTAGGTCTGCTTTGATATGTTAAATGGGCACCTCAGACATTTGTCCCAGGTTTGAAACCTAACACTTACTTCTAAGTGTATTAGAATACAGTTATTTTGTTTAGTTCTGGAATGGTCATCAATAGACTAACAGGGCAGTCTGCTTTGATTCTGTGTGGACATGCACCTCTACTTTCTATAACTCAGGGTGATAATGCTTACCTTGGTAATGTTTCTTGAAGATCACGAGTTGGTAACTGGTTAGAGCTGCAAAGTTTGTTTGTTAGCCAAGCATTTTAAAAATGGAAGTCATCCAAAGAATCCACTTGCAACATCACTTAACATTTACTTGGAAAACAATCTGTTTATGTTCTATTTTTCGTTGTGTGATATGGTTTACAAAACCAAAGTACAGAGCCCCCAAGTCTGGTTAACTTCTGTACAGCTATAAGAATCTGAAAGTAGCCGGGCGGTGGTAGCGCACACCTTTAATCCCAGCACTCGGGAGGCAGAGGCAGGAGGATCTCTGTGAGTTCGAGGCCAGCCTGGTCTACAAAGTGAGTTCCAGGAAAGGCGTAAAACTACAAAGAAACCCTGTCTCGAAAAACCAAAAAAAAAAAAAAAAAAAAAAAAAAGAATCTGAAAGTATTGTCTAGTATTTTACTAAAGTTTAGATTACCAAGACAAAGAAAACTTGAATATAATGTATATGTGTAACTCTTAGATAGTTTTGGCAAAATAAATGTGAATAGATTGACACCGACCAATAGATTAAGCAGATTAAAGTAGAACCATTTCATTACTGGACAACTTCCAGACTTCCCTGCAGCCAGTTCAAATGTCTTGTCTTCCTCATTTTCTAACTCTCAAAGAAAAATGGCTTTCTTCTCCAGTTTGATTTGGCTACTAGGGTCCTTAAACTCAGCCTTTCCTTCATTTCCCTCCTCCATTTAGAAATCTGCTACATTTTTTTTTTTTAATTTGTAGTCTTTTTTTTAAAAGATTTATTTATTTATTATGTATACAGTGCTCTGCTTGCAGGAATCCCTGCAGGCCAGAAGAGGGCGCCAGATCTCATTACAGATGGTTGTGAGCCACCATGTGGTTGCTGGGAATTGAACTCAGGACCTCTGGAAGAGCAGCCAGTGCTCTTAACCGCTGAGCCATCTCTCCAGCCTTGCTACATTTTTATTAGCTGTTTTTCTTTACTTCCACAGTGTCATTAGTTTGAAGTAGCATGTCTTCTCACATATAGGTTCCAAAGCATTTATATTCAATTTCTGTTTTTTAATGACTGTTATTTTCAATGTCACTATTGAAATTCTGCTCTTACAGCTCATAAGTGACTGCCTAGTTAATAAGTATTCTCTTTTTTTTTCAATTTCATTCATATTCTTGGGACTTCATTTTTGTTCCTTCTCTCTCCTTGAGATTCTCTGTCTTGGGTTGAGATGTTGTGTTCCTGTCTCTATCTTCTACAAATATTTTTCATTCCAGTCTTCCTCCAATACCCTGAGTCCCTGTCCACTTGGCTTGTTAATTCACCCTCATGGGTCATTTATGTGAATGAGTTCCTAAGTTGTATCCAGCCTGTACGTTTTTGAACTCCTAACCAGAACTTCTAAATGCTCCTCCACAAAATGTATTTTTCTGATTTTCTCATTAGTTGTCTAGTATTTTCTGAGTGAAGACATGGGCTCCTTTCTCCTTTCTCTGGCTTCCTCTCCAGAACTTGTATCAGTTATCAATCCTTCCCACGGTTCTCTCCAGCAGGGAGTTCACCTGTCCCTTTTCCTTATCAGCCCCTGTCCAGCACAGCCTCATCTCATCCAAGCTTGTGTCTTCTACTTCCCTCTAGTTTAACCAGATCTTCTTGTAGCTTCCAGAACATTCATCCTAAATGTGCAGCTCTGATCATACGTCCTTGATCAAGATTCTTTAATAGTTCTATCCCTAGAGTAAATCCAGATGCCTTCACTTGGTATTCAAGAACCTTACATTCTCAGTCTTACCCATGCTACTCCCCTGCTTGCCCCAATCTTTCAGCAACCCATTTCTATAGGACTCAAGCCATGGCTGCAGCTTTGCACCTTGTTCTTTTAGGTGCTAGCTGTGTGACTATGGTCACATTTCTGCCCTGGTTTCTCTATCTGTAATAGGAATCACAGGGGTGTTGTGAAAATAAACAGGAAGTGCTTTGAACAATGCCTGGCATACAATAAGTGCGACTTAATGTCTCGCTGCACCTGCTTACTAAGGCCTACACATGTGGGCCTCCATATGCCCTAAATCCTAAGGACTGGGACTAAGAGGGAGCTCGGGAGCTCTTTAACTAATACGGTATTGAGGTATTTGTCAGTTTCACACTCTGTCATACATTACGAAAGATACAATATAGTTCCATGTCCAGCTTTTGTTTTCTCCCTGGTGGAGTACAGGGGCAGCTACTTCATTTTATTCATTTCTGTGAGTAGTAGTATGGTATATTTTGGACCTCCACACATAGTAGGTGCTTATTTCTTAAATGAATGTAAAGAACTGTGTTTTCATTGGACCTCTATTAACTCTTTTCTTCAGCTGTACATACAGAAGAAAAACAATAGAACATTTCACTTTAACCTCCCAATATCAAATGTCATTAAAAGTACAAGCTTTGCCATTGTGATGTGTTACTTTGTTTCTTAGTATGTTTTACTAAGCATACTCTAGAACATAGTGTCTTCCTATTAACATCATTTGAAAAATACCTTGAAGTTCTTGTTAAAAGAAACATGCTGCAGGGCAGTGGTGGTGCACACCTTTAATCCCAGCACTCAGGAGGCAGAGGCAGGTGGATCTCTGAGTTCGAGGCCAGCCTGGTCTACAGAGTGAGTTCCAGGACAGGCTCCAAAGCTACACAGTGAAACTCTGCCTCGGAACCCCACCCCCACCCCCCGCAAAAAAAAAAAAAAGTAAAAAAAGAAGAAAAAGGAAAAAAAAAACATCCTCGCCAGGCGGTGATGGTGCACGCCTTTAATCCAGCACTTGGAGGCAGAGGCAGGCTGATCTCTGAGTTTGAGACCAGCCTGGTCTATAGAGCAACTTCTAGGCCAGCCAGGGCTACACAGAGAAACCCTGTCTCAAAAAACCAAACCCAACCAAACCAACCAACCAAAAACAAAAAAGGGGAGCCATCCTAGAGAGTGTTTCAAAGGGCACCAAACTGCCACATTTCTATTTTCTTTCAAACATGATTTAAAAATGTCTAATGTCAGCTATGGCGACACACACCCTCAATCCCATCATTTGGGTGGCAGAGGCAGATGAATCTTGTTCCACGACAACCAGGGCTATATAGTGAGACCCTGCCTCAAGAAACAAAACACCAAAATTCTAGGCACTCATCTGAAGTTTTGATTCATAACTTATTTTTTCCCTTCTCTTCAAAGAACTGTACATATCCAGAGTTGGTACGTAAGAGAAGAATATTTTTTCTAAGTACTAAAACATCTTTCCTTTAGCTGTGTGTACTGTTTATCCAGCCATTGCCAGGAAACCTGAGGACGGGCAGTTCTCTTCCTTACTGACAGTATTTTCTTAAACACCACAGCAGGAGACATGTTGCATCAGCCCACAGTTTAACTCTCCCACACTGAGAGAGTTAATTCTCCCACAGGCTATGGTAAGTATTCTTTTACTGAGGCAGAGTTCTGTCAGGGTAGAGTAACAATCTTCCCTTTCTAAATAACAAGGCCAGCACAATACATTTTTAAATAATGATCAAGGATTTTTTTTTTATTCATTAAGTTTTAGTATCATTACAGAAAATGTTATGGTACAGAGTTGTTTAACATTATTTTGTTTTTGCTCTTGATTTCCACTTGAATGCTGGTAACACTAATATCTGTACAAGATCAGTCTTTGATTTTATTTTTGTTCTGTACAATTTTAAATGTGTTGGTTAAAAAGGCTGTCAGCACTTAAGGAAGCATTTTCCCCCCAGTTTGTTTGTTCAAATAAAAGGTATCCAGTTACTGCCTGCGAGTACTGTGCCATGAGGCTGCTAGGGTGAGAACTTCCCTGGGTGCTCGGCAGGGATGGTTCTTGCGGCAGGGCGGGGCCTCCACGCAGTCACTCCTCTTTTGGCACGGTGCACATAAACACGAGATACATGATAAAGAACAAGCCAAAGCTCTCTGTAAAGCAGTTGTGAAGCATACTAAGAAGGGAAATCCAAGTGTTGCCTACACTAGTATAAAGAAGCAGACAGCCTTGATTAAGAGCATAAGTAGTTGTATTTAAAGATGAGGAAAACACAAGTTCTGCAGGCACCTACCGCTGTCTACTAAAAGCTATCGCTATCAGACCTAGCATTGAACACACAAAGCAATTGGCAAGAAAGGAAAATTTTGCTTTGATATAATCAGAATAGAGTTGTCTGTTAAGATTTATTCTTAGGTGTGTTTTTTTCTTTAAAAGGTATTTAAATTCATTTGAAATATAGTTCAAGATGTTGACTATACAGATCAACTTTTATCCAGATCAGAAAAACTAGCTGTGCCGTTGCATATTACAGGATACAGTCAATGATATGTGGACATGCATCAAAGCTTTCTCCTGTTGGTGAACATCATAGCCGTCCAATGACCATGACATCGACCACCTCGCCCTTGTGGAGTTCCACGTACTGCTCTGTCTTTGGAGGTAGCATCAATAATCCATTGGCACTGCGCATGCTCATCAGACGGCTGCTCATCTGATTACCTGGAATGAAATACTCTCATTACTGCAGCACAGGCATCAGGAAGTGCATGTGGAGAGGCCAGCAAATGGAGTGCAGGGCTCCAAGGAGAGAGATGATGAGTCTTCCCAGTACCTTTCCAGGTGAAATGTATGTCCTAGATCCTTCACCTTCTCATCAAAACTTTAAAAACAAGTATTAGATATTTTTTAAAGAATAAAATAGTACCTTATAGCCATTCAAAATGCCACAGAAATTCTCACTTCAGGGTAAATTTGTATTTGTATAAAAATAAATCCTTTTAGAAACTTAAGGATAGCAATAATAGCAGCTACCATTTAGGTGCTTCATGGACATTTTATGAACTCTCTTATTTAACTCTTGCAAGATGCAAAAGGTCTGAGGTACAGTGCCTAGGGTCTTGCTAACTCGGCTGGTGGCCACCGTGCATGCAGAACTCTGTGATGATGAAGGCTCCTGAACTGAGTCACTGGTAGTGGATGTTTGCAGTTGACACAGGGTCTTTTGTGGAGCTGGACCAAAACTTGGGCAAAATATGGCTAGAAAACTTGGGGAAAAGGTTTAAAGTTGAGAGCTTTATACTTCAGAGCTAGAACTCTGAATTATTGACACGACTTTATCCTTAAAATCTACCAGTATCTAGGGCATAATAGGGTCCATAAAGATCATCTTATACATTTGGCTCTCTTCTCACATTTCAGGGTAACACAGCTACTGTGCTCTCCTTTCCTACCCACCAGTCATGTTCAGAGGGCTGCTTGAACTAATAGATCAAAATCTGTAATTCTATTTGTATATTTCAAATATTTATCTAGAAAATATGGCTCAATGAAATAAGGAAACATTGTTTAAGAACAACTTATTTAATCTAACCTTTCAAAAAAAGAAGTACACAACAATTATTCATTTCATTATCGCCAAAGAAAAGACAAGATTGACAGAGTTGTTATTGTGGTTTGTTTTTCAGAATGAGTGCACAGGGACCTCTGTGGGTGTGCAGGTATGAATGACTGACCTGTACTCTGGGCCCAGGGCAGTGGTTCTTGGTGATGCCAAGTCAGTATACACCGGTGGTATTCTGGGCGAGGGTCCAGCTTTACATCACACGACAACTACAGCATAAAGAGGCAAAGAGATTTAACCTGGTCACCTAATCAGTTGTCAGAGCTTCAAAGAAATAGTGAGCCTGGACAGATAATGTCCTTGTCAGTCTACTATTTGTCATTTCTATCTTGTTTTAATGCAGAAGTCCAGAGGTTGACTGCTATGTAAAGAAGAAAGAATGCTAAGAAGCCAGTGTTCATAATGGGGCAAAAGACAGAAGAAAAAAGTAAGGTCTATTGTTATGGGTTATAATGATCCTGGACCTATGAAATGAGAAACTGAAGTAATATCTCAATATTGAAAGGAAAGGAGGTAGATTTAACAAACTAATTCAGTATTCATCCATCCATCAATATCATTGTAGATTTCATATGTGCTAGGCATTATTCACCTACCCACTTAGAGAACTATTTTCAACATACAAGGAAGAGGCTTTTTCATATTGCTTATATTTTTTTTTTGCTGGTAGCATAGCTTCCTATTTCTCCTAAATTATTCTGTGCTTCACTCTTAGTTTCTCTCTGTGAGTGTTCTCCAATTTTAAGGAAGAGTTGGTAGACGTTAAAATGAAATAAATGTAAGAATTCCTAAGAGCTCTGCAGTGTTGGATAAGCCATGTATCTCTTAGAACAACGTGGATTTTTCCTGCTTCCTCAGTTTAGCAAGAGTGAAAAAGTAAATTCTCCATTACTGGGTTGGCTGTGTGAGTCTGTTAGGACTTTGACTTTTTGATCTGACCATAATTCTTTTTCATTCATGCTAGCCTCCCTTCCTGTTCTCCTTTCTCCCTTCCTCTCCCTCCATCTCTCTGTTTCTTCCTTTGCTAACAATTCTAAGAGTATCTCCTTGTGATTACTGAAAGGAAGCTCCATTTGGGGGTAGGGGTGATTTGACACACAGGACACTATGCCTGGCTAGTTGATTTTAAATGATATTTTAGGGAAACAAGATGCTCTTATCTTCTTTCATTCACAAATCCCCAGTAATAAAAGTACCAGTGTTAAGACTGCTGATAGTCTAGATTTTAAAAAATGTTTTTATTTTATGTATATGTGTCCATGTGCACACGCAAGTGCCACAGGGTACAACAGGGGTCAGAGGACAACTTTTAGGAAGTCAGTTTTCTCCCTCCACCATGTGGGTCCCAGGGATTGAACTCAGGTTTCAGGATTGGCAGCAGGTGCCCTTACCTGCTGAGCTATCTTGCCAGTTGTCTTAGATGTTTTTATACTATGTATCCTGAATAATATTTTATTACTATTTCCTCTTCTGTGTTTTATTTTTTTTATTTCATGCACATTCATGTTTTGTCTGTGTGAAGGTATTGGATCCCTTGAAACTGGAGGTACAGGCAGTTATGAGCTGCTATGTGGGTGCTGGGAATCGAACCTGGGTTCTTTGGAAAACAGCCATTGTTCTTAAACAATGAGCCATCTCTCCAGCACCTCTTCTATGTTTTATATTCTTGTGGTCAACTAAGCATAGAACTGTGTCATATGTAAGTTACTTTAAAACTTCTGAAAAGTAATAGCTTGGTTCTATAGGTTACGATGTCAAGAAAGTCATTTGTTAGTAATACAGAAAATGTATAATTGTTGAGTGGTAAGTTAAATCAATAGTGTGGGTAGAGAAAGGACTCTTATTGTAGTATATAGCCCGGCCTGACTAATGCTTCTCCTCCTGAAAGGCCAGTCTTTTAGTCCTTTGATTGCGCTTTTTGAATTTTTTGAAGAGCAACTACATACCAACAAGCAGGTTAACTCCTGTCCTCTCTGAACTTCACTGGGGAGGCGATCTTACCTCTTACTCCACACAGTCGAGTGTGTGGTGCAGGCTGTTTTCTGTTTGCTGGTTCGTTCTTAGGACCCACTAGACATTTGAAGACTTGCTCTCTGGATTCTTTTAAGTACTTTTAAACTTTAAGACACTTTATTTTTTTTTATGTGTATATCTGTATGCCATGTATGTATACTGCCTGAGGAGAAGGCCAGAAGAGGGCATCAGATCCCCTGGGACTGGAGTAACAGACAGTTGTGAGCTGCCATGTGGGTGCTGGGAATTGTACCTAGGTCCTCTGGTAGAGCAGCCAGTACATTTGACGTCTGAGCTGTCTCTCTTTATGTTGGAGGGAAATAAAAGTAAATCTTCCCTTCTACTTTCCATCACAAAGGAAAGAATATTAATACATTTATGAGAAAACAAACATAAAATTCTAGGCATCTATTTTGGGCAGTTAGTAATTGTTATCAAGCTTCCATTTTGGTTTCTGGTCATTAGGAAACATTACCCTGGCTTTGATGATGGTTGGCCGAGGATCCAAGATACCCTGCATCTTTCTCAGTGCAGGTACAACAAAGAGGTTGCAGGTGACCACAGCTGATACAGGATTTCCTGAAAGTCAACCAAATAGTTATTTATATTACACCACATAAAGATTCATCAGATAATTATATCTGTCTATACAGTCAGGTATGATAGAACGTGATATAAGTGACTGACCATTAGTCTACTTATGAACCACTCTGAATCCAACAGAAGGACAGAACAGAGGGGCAGTTAACCACATGCTACAGTGTGTAAGAACTGAACCTTTTGGTCATCCATGAAAATACACAGAGGTTTGATACTCAGCTTTTAGATACCATTTCTGCTTTCCTGAGAGCCTTGTACTGAAAACCATTGCTAACCTTAGTGTGTGTGTGAGTATGTGAGTGTGTGTGTATGTGTGTGTGTGTGTGTGTGTGTGTGTGTGTGTGTTTGTGTGTATGTGTGTATACAGTTGTGGGTGGAGAGGTAGACACTGAACCCTGGGCTGCTTGTGTGTAAGGCACACATACTCTCACACTGAGTACCAACTAACTCAATTTTCATAAGTTTAAAAATTTTAATATATAATTCTTGTTATTTTTAAGCATTTCTACTATAGAAATGATACAAATAAAATATAGATATGAAATTTTATCTTTATACAGACACATCTTTAAATTTAAAATAGAGCACCAAATGACTCAAGCTGTAAAAGACTTGAAGATGAGTAAGATTATGGTGTGAACTGCAACTTCAGCTCCCACTAGGAAGCTCTATGCTCAGTGGATCTGAGGAACAGGGCCTTGGCGATTAAAGCTTAGGGGTGTGGGACTGGGCCCTCACGTAGTAGAGCTGGTGTCCTTGTAGAAAGCGGAAGAGGCAGCACAAGAACGCATGTCAGAGGCAAGGCCGTGGGACTCTGAAGGCAGCTGACTGCAAGCAGAGAGAAGGCACCAGAGACCAGCACTGCTGCCACCTTCCGTTTTGGATTTCTGGGCCTTAGAACTGTGAGGAAATCATTCCCATCTTTAAACTGTCCATCCTGGGGTGCACCTACGGCAGCGGAGCAGCTGGAGCAGACTGTGACGAACATCAAGTTCTTTAAAGTTATCTGGAGAATTTCAGAAATGTAGCTTTCCTCTCCAGGAGAAATCAATCTAGATAGGCTTTGTACTTCAAAGGGAAGGTGGTGGCTATGTTAAAAAAAAAATCACAGCACTACAAAGAAGAGATTCCTATGGTTTATGTGGTACCCTTAACTAACGCTCAAGCTGTACTCAAAGCCGGACAACTTTGACAAGCACCAAATGTTGTTTTGTTTTGATACAGTCTTGCCCTGGGATTTAAGGTAAACTCAGCCTTCCAGGTGCGGGGATTACAGTTGTGCACCACCAACCCTTATGAATCTGACTAAACTCATCCACAAAACTTCATGTTTCTCTTTAGCAAGGAGGCTGTGATTCTTCAGGCCCATTCTAGTTCTAAAATCCTATTTTTATTATACGATTGTATGCGATGATGTGGGTTGGTATTGGCAGTGGGGAACCAGCTGTCTTATTTTAGGTTCCTCCTGTCCTCAAGTGCTGCTAATTCTGTCCTCAAAGTGAGAGACAAGGGCCAAACTATCCAATTACCTGATTAAACCACACCTTCAATTCTCTTGTAGCAGCAGCTAAGAAGAGATTGTTTATCCTCTATCCACATATTTACACTGCACACAGAGTGGGATGGATGGTGACATTTCATGCATGCGTTTGATGTGATGTTCTCCCTCTCACTGCTCTCTCCTCTCCCTCCCTCCCCATTCCTGTTGTTCCCCTTCGTCTTGAAAAACAACTTTCTTCTTCTTTAAAGTCTTTTATTTATTTATTTATTTATTTATTTATTTATTTATTTATTTTGGTTTTTCGAGACAGGGTTTCTCTGTGTAGCTTTGCGCCTTTCCTGGAACTCACTTGGTAGCCCAGACTGGCCTCGAACTCACAGAGATCCACCTGGCTCTGCCTCCCGAGTGCTGGGATTAAAGGCGTGCGCCACCACCGCCCGGCTATTTTTTAAATCTAGATTCTGCACAGAGAAAATATATATTTGTCTCTCAGAATCAGGCTTATTTTACTTATCATAGTGATATGTAACATTATTATTTTCCTAAAAATGAAGTAATTTCATTTTTTGTGTTCAAATCCATTCCACTGTGTATCTATACCACATTTTCTGAATCCATTCACCTGTGGATGGACTTCAAGACTGGGCTCCCATGAATAGTGCTGTTATAGTGAATATGGCTGTGAAGAGATCTCTGTTTCTTTCTTTTTTTTTTTTTTTTTTTTTTTTTTTTTGTTTTTCGAGACAGGGTTTCTCTGTAGTTTTGCGCCTTTCCTGGAACTCACTTTGTAGACCAGGCTGGCCTCGAACTCACAGAGATCTGCCTGGCTCTGCCTCCCGAGTGCTGGGATTAAAGGCGTGCGCCACCACCGCCCAGCGAGATCTCTGTTTCATGCTGATTTAGATTCAGGGCTGTATGGTATTTCCATCTTCTAGTTTTCTCTCTCTCTCAGAACCTCCACTGATTTTCACAGTAGCTGAGCTAACTTATGTACTTGCTTATATTTGTTTATTTCCTTGATGATAGCCATTCTGACTGGGGTGAAAGGGAGTATCAATGCAATTTTAATTTGCATTTTCTGATGGCTAGGGATGCTGAATGTTTTCTTCCATTTATTTTGAGAATTGTCTGTGAAATTCATTCATCCATTTATTGATTTGATTACTCTGGCATTTTTTATTTATTTACATATTTAGGATCTCAATCCCCTGTCAGATGCTACTCTGTTGTGTCTTTTTGCCTTTTAATTTCATATAATCCCATATATCAATTCTTGTTATTAGTTCCTGTGTTACTGGAGTCCTATTTACAAGGTCCTTGCCTATGCCTCTGTCTTGAACTGTTTTCCATAGCAGTTTCAAAGTTCTGGGTCTTCCATTAAGGTTTCCATCTGTTGTGTACTGACCTGGACGGAGACCTAGTTTCATTCTCTATGTAGACACCCAATTTCCAGAACCGTTTGTTAAAGAGGCTCTTTTCCTCCAACATCTGTTTTTGGCACCTTTTGTCAAAATTCAGTTGACTGTCAGGGCTGAAGAGATGGCTCAGTGGTTAAGAGCACATACTTCTCTCCAGAGGACCCAAATTTGGTTCTGAGCGCCCATGACAGACAGTTCACAAGAGCCTGTATGTAATTCCAGCTCTGGGGGTCAGATCTTCTGGTCTCTGCGGGCATCTGCACTCATGTGTTTGTACGCACACACAGACACACTTGCGTATACATAATTAAAAACAATAGAATATTAAAAGAGTCAGTTGGCTGTAGCTCTATGGGTTTACTCTTGCAACCTCTATACTAGTCTACTGGTTTATGTGTCTGGGTTCTTTTGTCTTCTTTTTAATGTATATATAGAGTACATGTGTGTGTGTATGTATGCTCGTATGTTTGTGGGAGCACATATGTGCATTTATGTGTATGTGTGTAGGCCTGAGTTTGAGATCAGGAATCTTCTTTGGTCATTTTCCCACAGGGTTTCTTAATCAAACCCAGAGCTTGTTATATGGCTAGTCTCAATGGCTAGCATGCTCTGAAGATCTTGTCTCTGCCTCTGAGGATAGAATTACAGGCAAGTTGCCACATCTATCTGGCAATTACTAGGCTTTGGGAATCTGAACTCTGGTCTTGATTATGTGGCAAGTGCTTAAATTGCCAAGCCATTTTCCTAGCTTTGTGTATCTGTTTTTGATGCCAGGATGAGGCTGTTTTATTTACTATGGCTTTGTATTATAATTTGAAATCATGTATAATGTGATTATCTCCAGGATTGCTTTGGGTATTGGGGTTTCTATTTCCATTTGAATTTTAGGACTCTCATCCCCACATTCTATGAAGAATGTCATTGAAATTCTGATGAATTTGCATTAAATGTGTCGGTCATTTCAAGTAACATGGGTATTTCCACAATCTGCCAATCAATGAATACCCATGTTACTTGGGGTGTCTTTACATATGGGGTGTCTTTCTACCTTCCAGTGTCTTCATTTTCTTTCTTTGGTGTTCCAAAGTTTTCATTGTGGAGGTCTTTCACTGTTTTAGCTAGGCTTATTCTTAGTTTTTGTTTTATTTTTATCTGTGGAAACAATTGTGAATTTTTTCCCTTCTGATTTCTTTCCCAGCACATTCATTACAATACATAGAAAGTATAGATCTTTGTATCCTACTTTGCTGAATTTACCAGGTCGAAGAGTTTTCAGGTGGAGCCTTTAGGGTCTTTTAAGAATAAGATCATATCATCTGTAAACCAGGGTAATTTGATTTCCTTCTTTCCAATTTGTATCACTTTTCTTTCTTTCTCTTGCCTCTGCTCTGGCTAAAACTTCCAAGTGCTATAATGAGTAAAAGTGGATATCTTGCCTCATTCTGGATTTAAGGATGTAACTTTAGTTTTATCCCTTTTAGCATAATGTTGGCTATAGAACTATCACATGTTGACATTTTCCTTCATATTAGTTTCTTTATGGCTTTTCTCACAGTGGCTGGACCTTTGTTAAAGGCCTTTTCTGTATCTAGTCAGATAGTCACTAGAATGAAAGTTTTCACTCCATTCCTTAGTGGTCCTCCAAATTTCACCAGCATCTGTTTTCATTCACATTTTTATTATTTTGGGTCTTCCTTTTTTCTGGTTAGTTGGCTAAGAGTTTGAAAACTATATTTATATTTTCAAAGTATCAGTTTTTTGTTTTAAAGTTGATTCTTTCTTTGTATTTTTTTAGTCTTGCTTTTGGGTCTGGCTTGTTCTTATCCTAAGGCCTTGAGAAATATCATTAAGATCTTTATTTGAAACCACTTTAAATTAAATATATATTTAATTTAAGCACTTATAATCTATAAATATCCTTCCCAGAGGTGCCCTTGTTGTATTCTAAAGGTCTTTAAAGTTACATTTTCACTGGGTGGTGGTGGTGCATGCCTTTAATCCCAGCACTTGGGAGGAAGAGTCAAGTGGATTTCTGTGAGTTCCAGGACAGCCAGGACTGTTTCACAGAGAAATCATGTCTTAAAAAAACACAGACAAAAAAAAAAAGTTATGTTTTTCAGTTTCACTAGATTTTGAGACTGCATTTCTTCAATAACCCAATTGATCAATTAAGAATATACTATATTCCATTTTCTTGGGTCTGTATAGTTTCTCTTACTATTTATTTCAAGTTTTATTCTATTATGATATGGAAGAATAAATCATTTTAATTTTAAAGTTGGTTAAGACTTGCATTATAACTTAAAATATGAGTTATTTTGGAAAGTATTCCATGGAGCGCTGAGAAGACTGTGTATTCCACCACTGGATTGGACAGTCTGTAGACGTCTGCTACTTCCATTTGCTCTATGGTACAGTTTGCCTTTGAAGTTTCTTTGCTGACTTTTGTCTGAATGACCAGTCTATTGAAGAGAGTTGGGTATTTAAGTCATTACTATTCTATCTAGACCCCTTGTCTCTTTATGCCCAGGACCGTTTGTTTTATGAAACTGTATGCATCAAGCTTTGGTGTTAACAGATTGTTCTCTTTATTCACATGCGCTCATTTCCTTTCTCACTTTGTCTGATTTGGCTTGAAGTCTACTTTATCTCATTAGGCTGTAGGTTCTCTTGTTTGCTTTTGACTTCAATTTGTTTGGTGTTTTATTCTCTATTCTTTCACCTTCAATCTCTGTGTATCTTTTCCATTAAAATGTGATTCTTACAGATAGACAATAAACAATTTATGTGTATGCTGTGTGCTTGTAAGTAGCAGAGGCTGTCATTAAGAGGGCACTGGATCCCGAACAAGGATGTTAGGAACTGAATTCAGGTTCTTTGTGAGAGCAGCAAGAACTCTTAACTGCTGAGACACCTCTCTCGACGAGGACCTTGTTTTTTTTCTTTTTCCTGTTTTTTTTTTTTTTGTTTGTTTGTTTTAAAGACAGGGTTTCTCTGTGTAACAGCCCTAGCTGCCCTGGAACTTGCTTTGTAGACCAGGCTGGTCTCAAACTCAAAGATATTCTCCTTCCTGTGCCTCCTGAGTGCTCGGATTAAAGGTGTGCACCACCATACCTGGCTCTAGGACCTTGTATTTTAGTGTAATCAACTTGTGGACATCTTTTAGTTGGAGAGTTAAAACCATTTATGTTTAGATGGCTGAGGTGAACTTTTAAAAAAACTATAGATAGTTATAAGCAATATTAATAACTTCACCTGACAAGTGAGGTATCCAACAGAACAGCAGACATTCCCCTGACCTTGCTGCAGGGTCTTGTCAAATAGCCTAACCTGTCTTTGAACTTGTGATCATCTGCTTCAGCTTTCCAAGTGCTAGGATTACAAGGCCTGCATCACTACACTCCACACAACAATGGGTTTTTCTTCTTCTTTTTAAATGTGTGTGTGTGTGTGTGTGTGTGTGTGTGTGTGTGTGTGTGTGTGTAAGCTACATGTATTTGTAGGTGCCTTCAGAGGCCAGAAGAGGTCACTGGATCCATACAGAAGGTTGTTAGCTACCCAATGTGGGTGCTGGGAATCAAACCAAGGCATTTGTAAAAGCAGCAGCAAGTGTTCTTAACCACTGAGTCATCTCTCTAGTTTGACAGCAGATTCTCAGTGAGTATTAGTTACTTTTCCCTTACCTCAAAGTACATTACCAAATGATTATAAAATTGCTATACTACTTTAATTTTATAATTAGAAATATTTTTAATTTTTCATTTACTGTGTGTGTGAGCACACATGTGCATGCATGTCCTGTGTGAATGTGGAGGTCAGAGGACGAGTTTCAGGAGCTGGTCCTCTCCTTCAACCAAGTGGTCCCGGGGACTGAAATCAGGTCATCAGTGTTGGCAGCAGACACCTTTATCTGCTGAGCCATCTCACCAGCTACAATGTTTTAAAAATGTATTGTTTCCTAGAAGAAAAATAACTGGAAGGATTAATAATTAGTAAATTATGATTTCTGAGTAGTAGTTATGATAATGGATAACATTTCTTTATTCTTATCTATATTTCTAAGTTTCGATAAAGAAGGTTTATTTTATTTATTTATTTATTTATTTATTTTGAGATAGGGTTTCTCTGTGTAACAGTCCTGGCTGTCCTGGAACTCGCTCTGTAGACCATGCTGGCCTCATACTCACAGAGATCTGCCTGCCTCTGTCTCCTGAGTGCTAGAATTAAAGGCATATGTTACCACTGCCTGGCTCAAAGAAGGTTTAATTTTTAACTTAATTTATTTTTGTTTATTTTATTATGTGTGTATGTGTGTGTGCGCCATAGCACACATGTGAAGGTCACAGGACAGCTTTCTGGAGTTGGTTCTCTCTCTCCACCATGTGTATCCAGGGCACTGAACTCAGGTTATCAGTCTTGGTTGCAGGTACCTTAAGGCATTGAGCCATTTTAAAAAGTTAAAAATGATGATATGTGAAACTATTACTTTGGCTATAACTTGTTAAGATTGGTGAAAATCTTTAAGTACATGGTCTTCAAAAAAGCAGAAATACACTCTAGAAATTGAGAACTCTTGTAAGAGGAACACCTTTGCCATATGTAGGATCAGGATAAATGAGTTGTTGCTGCTGTCTTTGGTTCATTCAGGCTCAATGGAGGGTGTTTCCAATAAAAACAGTGATTTGAAGAGGGCTTTTAATTTTGTAGTTAATGTGAAACATTCATATATATTCAGAAATGGGTTCCCACAATAATGATGTTTGTTCTGGTATCACTGCTAGTCTAGTCTGTATGTTGAACCACATCTATGGAGAAAGCAGTCTCTTTTAGCAGACAAAATGAAGCTAGGAAGAGGAACTCATTTTTCATAAAATAGTTTTCAGAGTATCTGAGGGAATATTAAAGGTCCTAGGTTTAGTCGTATGCCACAGATATTTGAGGTTGCTTTACTTACATTTCGTCTTAATATTTTCTGTATGACACAAGTCTATTTTTATGCTTATGGATAGGGTTTAAAATGTTAAGACTTGAAATTCTTCTGCCTGCTTCTTTTTTATACATAATTCTATTTTGAGATTCACTGAATATAAAAAGCAAATAAATCTCCGAATCCCATGAGATTTGTGAGTCTGAAAGGATAAGTAGTTACTTTTCTGAAGAATTGGTGTTAACAAAATAGGGTCTTGAGCAGAACTATTACAGCATTTTATTTTTTAGGACTAGGTCTTTATAGCCAAGGCTGGCTTTGAACCTGTGGTGATCCTCCTGCATCAGCCTCACTAGAGTTGGAATTACAGGTATAATTAAAGGATAGTTTTAAAAAATAACAAGTAGATACATAAAGTTCTAAACCGATTTAAAAATTTTCAGGATTCATAAAGACTTAAGATGCATGGCTGCAAGTAATAAAAACTGAATTAGTAAGTTCTTAGAAACTGGACCCTTGGTTCTTCTACAGTCTGAACACTCAAGTTTCTGCCTGAGTGGGAGTTAGGTGGTGATGCTGATGTCAAACAGGTGACATGTGAACGCTTGGCTGAGGTGTACCAGGATCAGCAACTCTGTCTCCTTTCCCCAGGCCCTAATCATCCCAAGACCAGAAGCACAGCTGTGCTTGTTTGCATCCAGACAAGCAAGGTCTTGCTATGTAGCCCAGGCTGGCCTGATTTCAAGATCTTCTTGCCTCAGCCACCTGAGTGCTGCAATTAATATGTGTAGTCATACCTGCTACATGTGATCTAGTAGTTTCATGTTTGACAGTGTTTCTAGTTGTGAGATTGAATTAGACTGCCCATTTATATTTAGATATCATCTTAGGCTAAGGACTGTATCCTGGAAGAATGTTCTGGTCTGACGAGGTATTAGTCCTGTTCTATAGGTAAAAAACTAGCCTCAGAGAAGGTAAGTGACTTGCCAATTAGTAAGGCTATTCGCATTATAAATCAAGTGATGTTGATTAGAGACTGGCCATCTGAGAAGCCTAAATTTTTTTTGGTCATTTTTCTAGAAAATGGAGAAAATAATTTTAATGATTCTTACCTGGTAGTGCAAAAATAATTTTTCTTACACCGTCAATATCCAAAGTCGCAAATGTTGTTGGCAAGCTAGAAACAAAAAAGAGTATACTTGTTCGTGATTGCTAAGTAATGGAAGAGGTAGATCTGAGTGCTTTGATTTTCTTGTTGAGTGATTCATTTACCCTATAAAACTCTTTTGTTGACTTGCCTTTAAAACTTTCTACTCTGAAGTCAATTGCTTTAGTACCATGTGTTTCAAGTATTCAAACTTCCCAATTTTCCATACCTTACATTTTTTTCTTATTCTCAGTGACATAGGAACATATTCCAAATTCTGATGTTTTCAAATGTCCCCATCCCTCCACTCAATGATGTTGATAGTGTTTTTGTTGGAGATTTAAAACAGTTCTCTTGTCACAAGACTGATCTTTGTTCAAGATGAATTATCTCTGATCTTATTTTTAAAAATCTACTATTGTATTTTTGTGTATGAGTATTTTGCTGTATGTATGTATATATGTATGTATGTATGTATGTATGTATGCATGTATGTATGTGTGTATGTATGTGCACCACATGCATGCAATGACCGAGGAGGCATTGGATCCTCTGGAACTGAAAATATGGATGGCTGTGAGCCACCATGTGGGTGTTGGCAACTGAACCCAAGTCCCCTGCAAGAGCAGCCAGTGTTTTTAACCACAGAGTTGTCTCTACAGACCCTCTTATCTTTTAGAGATGACAGCAATAACTATTAAAAAACTTCCTACTTATCAAAGATGCTTTTGTACTATAAATAAACAAAACTCCATGGTTATAACAAAGCTAAAGCAATCTTTCTCAAGATTCTGACATCAGCTTTCATGGGAAATGCAAGAAGGGTGCGTGGTATGGAGTAGGCAGTTGAGAATAGCGATATCCCCCCACATTGTCACATAAAATTTTGGTTATTAAATATTAATCAAGCCTGAGTCATGCAAACTTCTCAGGGAACACTAAAACTTCCCAAGAGTAAAAAATTAGTTATTTTAAGCACTAAATGGTTTTATTTTTTGGGTCAATTTTATAGGTTGATCTTAAATTTTTTTTTAGCTTGTTTACTGTGGGAGTCTGTGTGTCACAACTAATGTATGGAGGTCAGAAGACCACTTGTGGGAGTGCATTCTCTCCTTCACCCATATGGGTCCTGGGGATCAAACTTAGGTTATCAGCCTTGGTAGCAAGTGCCTTTATCTCAATGGCTTCTTGGGTTGATGTTTAAAAACAGATCATTCAGTCAGGCACTGGTGGTGCACACCTTTAAGCCCAGCACTCAGGAGGCAGAGGCAGGTAGATCTCTGAGTCTGAGGCCAGCCTGGTCTACAGAGTGAGTTCCAGGACAACCAGGGCTGTTACACAGTGAAACCCTGTCTCAAAAGACCAAAAACCAAAACCAAAACAAAATAAACAAACAAACAAAAAAGACAAAAACCAACAAAAAAGCCCAGCTCATTTGCTCATTACTGTTTTTATAATATAGTAACAGTGCACTCTGGATAAGTTATAGCTACATTATCTGTTATAATACAGTGATGTCAGATTCTGATCATAAGGACACTGGGTTGTTTTATAAAGTGTAATTTCAAGTAGCTATGTTCCTGTGATTCTCACTTCTGTTCTTCCATACATGTAGAGTTCTATCATCAATAACGACAGGATCAATTATTGTTGTTTAAGGGTAACATTTATGTATCACACTCATTATTTCATTTAAGTCTCACAGCAATAGCAAAAGATGACATTTGTTGTAGTATCTGGTAGATGAGAAAAACCGAAACTAAGAGATATTAAAAATTTGGTTCAATCTTACTCAGCTACTAAGATTTTTGTAAAAATAAAGATTTTGAACCAATGTCATTTTAACTTTAAGGTTCATGTTGGAAGAAGTCAGCATGGAATAATCTATAATAGAGTTAGTACTTGGACTTTGGGACCTCTGTTTTTTTGTTTTTTTTTTCCTCCTTACTCCCTGATTCTTTGCTATGTACTAGAACAAGATTAGATTATAGATAGGCAACTCAGCAATGATTATTACTGTTTGACAAAAATAAGATCCCAGAAACATTCTTGAGAACAACTACACTTGCCATAGATGACCCATGGCAGATCTGGGTAATGTTTGGCTAAGTATTTTTTCCTTTATATTTTTAAGATCAATCTCTCTCTCCCTCCCTCCCTCCGTGTGTGTGTGTGTGTGTGTGTGTGTGTGTGTGTGTGTGTGTGTGTGTGTGTTGTATGCACATGGAGGCCAGAGGTTGGCAATGTCTTCTTCTATGCTAGTTGTTGAGGCAGGCTCTCACTAACATGTAGCTCACTGGCTGGCATCCTCCTGCCTCTGATTCCTGTTGACATATGATGTGGTGCTGAGGATCTCAGCTCAGGTCGCCATGCTGTGTGGCAAGCACTTTACTGACTGAGGCATCTCCCCAGTTGCCTGAGCATCTTTGTCTTTGAAACCAAAGACATAATTATATTTGGAAGGTACTGTATGTGGAAAGGGCAAAGCTAACTTACTTGATTTTGTTTCTTTTTGTTCCACCAGCAAGTAGAACAAATTACTTACAAGTTCTTCTTACATTTAGGTAAGTAGAAGATTCTGGCCAGCTAAAGGAAGACCACTTACATTTCCAAGCCACTCTGTTGTAGCAAAGCAGCTCATGGATAATTGTATTTAAAGACAATATCAAGTATAAGGGCACTTTAAATGTTCTTTTACACCCTAAGGAGGTAATTTCTCCAAAGGTATTCACTTAAGATCGTATTTACAACAGAACATTTTATCCTCAGCCATTACTATCACAAGGACCTTGTTGCTGGAAGTGTGTCGGAATCCAACACATACTGGTTATTCCGAAATCAGACTGAACAGAACTGATACTGATTGAGGTCCCAAAGTCAAAGGATTTTAGAGAAGAAGCCTGAGGAACTGAAGCACTCCTGAAGTGGAGAGTGGTAAACAATGAACTAAAGAGTACAAAAATCACCACTACAAGCTGTGTTTAACACTACAGACATCACAAATAATTTTCCACATCTGAAAACAAGTTATATCAGTTTCTTTCCCTCCAAAGGCAAAGATCAAATCTATGTTTGAGATCAGTGAGAAGCACATTGACATGCTTCGGGGATGTCTTCTGTGCTCTAATCAAATCACCACTGTCCAAAGGGACAGGGAAAGCTTAGCATTCAACACTAGCATATGAAAGGCTGGTGTTTACTTGTTTTGTGCCTGTGCATGTGCATGCCAGCCTGCATGTGCAAGTCAGAGGACAGCTGCAGGACTCAATTCTTTCTCTTCCCTTCTGACACATGGATTCTGGTGACTGAACTCTGGTCATCAGGCTTGTTGGCAAGTGCTTTTACCTACTAAGCCAGCTTGCTGGCCCAAAATGTTATTCTTAGTAGAATGATCCAAATCTCACAGTTTCAATAACAAAGGGGGTTTTCCAGCAATACATAGATTGGGGATACATTCAATAGCCATGTACAGAAATATACTGCCAAGAATCCTATAAAATTGAGGAGAACACCATAGGTTTAATCTTTTTTTAAAAAAATTTATTCCATTTTATGTGTATGAGTGTTTTGCTTGCATATATGTCTATTCACCATGTGCATGCCTTTTGTCTGCAGAGGCCAGAAGAAGGTGTTGGATTCTCCTGGAACCAGAGTTACAGATGGTTGTGAGCTGCCATGTAGGTGTTGGGAACCCAAGGTCCTCTGCAAGAACAGCATGTGCCCTTAATGGCTGAACCATTCTTCTATCCCCTTTAGGACTAATCCTAACTTTGTACTAAATGAGGTTAAATTATGAAGGCAAAGCCTAATCCCCTTGGGGATGCTGGGAGAGCAGGCTGATATTTGACTTTGGGGAACTGGGTTCAAAAATGTGCTTTATTTCCCAGTTTACTTACAACAATGTTAAGCTCCCACGCCACCTGGACATATGCCAACACACTCTTCCACACCCTGAAGTGTGAACAAGTACTCAGAGATACTGAGTACTGGGGATCTAAGAGGGCAGCTTTCCTGCTTGAAGACCAAATGTGTTTATTAACACTGATACTGGGCATTCTTTGAGGATTCACAGTCTATAGGACCTTCTCCCATCAGCTCTTTCTTGAGAGTTATTAGCTTTTAGAAAATGTGAAAATCTTCCTGTATGGTTATTTTATTTTCTTCTTGGAAAGGATGGGAAGTAATGTTAAAGACCTTTATGAAGTAGTTATGTGAAGCAATTGAGTCTGGACCTAGGTCTCTACTGGTATCAGATAGAGAAAATATGTTCAGATTACCAAGAAAGAATCGTTCTATCTACTAGACAAGTTCTATCTATATAGGAAAAGTGATCTAATTTTTCCAACAAGTCAATAATGCAAATAAAAAACAAAACCAAAATACCCCGAGATCACCACCACCACCACCACCCCCTCTACCACCACCATCACCCACTTCAACAGACCTCAAATGTAATAACAAAAGGTTAGAGATTTAATCACTAAGTGCAAAAAGAATGGACTTTACTTGAATCCTGAATTAGAAAAATTATTAAAAAGCACTCTTTCTCTTGACATTTAGGATACTTCGATATTGACTAGGATGTTAGCTAATAGGAAAAATTATTTATTTTGTTAGATAAGACTATTATTGTATTTATATAGGCCAGTGTTCTTATTCTTCTGATTTAAGAAAATGACATGATGTCTAGAATTAGCTTTAAAACAATCTAGCTCCACCACCCCACCAAGAGGTTGGGGAACTGATGAAGCAGATATAAATGCATGCTGGTGGTTTGGGTTCATTGTTCTTCTACTTCCCTGTGTATTTGAGAAATTTCATGCTAAACTGTTTTTAAAAAGAATGAAGGTGCAGGAGAAAGAGAGGGAAAGACACTAGACACGGTAATTAAAAAGGAAAAAGTTAGAAAATTGCTTTGCTTTGCTTATACCAAACTCATTGATTCATAAGACGAAATCGACTTCAAACTAAAACTGCACATATGAAAAGGATTCTAGTACTAAAACATTTAATTAAAATGGGTACCCCATAATAAAAAGTGTAAAACAGAGCATTTAAAACTTGATTAGTTAAAGCAATCCAAATAACCTGATATATTAGATAAAATTATTTTCATACCCTGGCTTCATAAAAACCCTGCCAAAATGGATCTGAGCATGAAGATCAATGTCCAGCACCTGCTTGAGATAGTCCTGCAAATACGAAAAACAGTTACTTTATTTTCAAACATTTTACTATTAGATGTCTAACATATTAATGAAAATAAAATTGATTTATGATTGAAATGAATATCGTTGCTATTCTAATGAAGCTGATATGCTTAACTAATCATTTCTCATTCATTCATTTACTCATTTAATAATTATTTTTGGGGTGCTTTTTGTATGTAGAGTATTAATTGAGGTTCAAGGGATATAACCCAAAGAAAAGTGCCATTCCTCCTGCCTCTCTAGAAGGTACATTGTAGAGTCAGAGGTGGTGCCATAATACCTGTAATTCCAGCACTTGAGAGGAGAAGGTAGGAGAATCACTTGGTCAAGGCCAGCCTGGGCTAGACAGTAACACTTAAAAAACACAAAGAAAGCCGGGCGGTGGTGGCGCACGCCTTTAATCCCAGCACTCGGGAGGCAGAGGCAGGTGGATCTCTGTGAGTTCGAGGCCAGCCTGGTCTCCAAAGCGAATTCCAGGAAAGGCGCAAAGCTACACAGAGAAACCCTGTCTCGAAAAAAAAACCAAAAAAAAAAAAAAAAAAAAAAAAACCACAAAGAAAATTATAATCTAGTAGAGGAAGCAAGATAATAACTAGAATAACCATAGTAATATTTTTACTGGATGGGTTTTTGTTACTGAGATAAAATTTTGTGACCAAGAAAGACCATAAATAAAGAAGTCTTAAGAAGTTATGCTTGAGCTGGGTAGTGGTGGCACTCGCCCAGCATTTGGAAGGCAGAGGTAGGTGCATCTCTGTGAGTTTGAGGCCAGTCTGGTCTACAGAGTGAGTTCTAGGACAGGCTCCAAGGCTACACAGAGAAACCTTGTCTCGAAAGACAAACAAAACAAAACAAGTTATGTTTGGTGTGGCAAGATACGCCCATGGTGACAACAGAGGTACTAACCAACCACTTTCTGATTAGATTTAAGCCATGTCTCACTGGAGGAAACACATTCCTGGTACTATAAATCTGGTTAACAACTTATGGTTGGGAGCTTACAGGCCCCATGGTGAACCTACTATTATCATTCTGCTAAGTGAATATAGTATAAAACTGTCCTCTAACTTCATATTACCCACAGATTAGAAGAGTTTCTTTGTGCAGTGAACACTAGTTAACACAGGAACTCAATACTGGTCAAAGTGCACAGAAGGATTGTCAATGCAATGCCCAGCAACAGATGGACCATCTATATCACACCCCCTTCCTAAGGCTCAGGGACCATTGCAGAAGTGGGGGCAGAAAGACTGTAAGAGCCAGAGTTTAGGAAGGACAGAGTGATACAGTGTCTTCTGCACATGACAGGACCAACGTACTCATGAACTCACAGGAGTTGTGGCAGCTTGCATAGGACTTGCGCTCTTAAGATCAAGCCAATCAACAGTCTGTCACAGAGTGGGGGTGGATTCATGATCCCACCCCTAACTGAGAAACTATAGACAACTGATGGTTTCTGGGGGAAGCTGAATGAGCTGAATCCTGGTAGGTCGACCATACTCCATCGATGTCCTACACTCATCCCTGCAAGAGTGAGATCCTTTGAGATGTGTCAGACCAACTCACTTTCTGTCTTCCCCCCCCCTTTTTTTAGGGGGTGGTGTCTTGAGACAGGGTTTCTCTGTGTAGCCCTGGCTGTCCTAAAACTTGCTCTGTAGACCAGGCTGGTCTTGAACTCAGAGATCCACTTCTGCCTTCTGAGTGCTGAGATTACAGGTGTGGGTCACCACCACCCAGTTCCAACTCACTTACTAATAATTCAGCATATTCTTGGTTTTTAGGATAAAACCTTGATTTTTATTAATTAACATATCCAAGAGTCCTGTATCTTCTAACACTCTTTTACACTCCTTTGTCTCCTTAGTCTTCATATCTACATGGTAAACACGGACCAACTAGGCATCTCTCTCCTTTACCTTCATTTTCAAAGGTTTCTGGATTTAAGTTCTCTGTTGGCAGTACATTCTTTCGAACTTTGGAAATGCTATGCTATTTTATTTTTTTCTGGGTTCTATCATTGATGTTTAAATAATTCCTGTTAGTTTTATCTTTACTTTTGAGGTAAAGTGCTCTGGTGATATTGCTCATTATCACTGGTTTAGTAGTTTTGCCAGAATTACCCAGGTGTGGTTTCTTTGTAGTTATCCTACTTTTGATTAGCAGAGCTCCTGGAAATCTCTGGCTTGTTTTTTGACTAGTTTTGAAACACCTCTGTCAAGGCTGGGGAGATGGTTTAGGCAGTGAATTGGCTGCTATGCACACTGGAGGAACTGACTTTGTGTCTTCCAGTACCCACCTAGAAAGCCAGGCTTAGTGGTACATGCTTCTAATTCTAGCTCTGGGGAGGCAGGCAGATCCTTGGAGCTTGCTGGCCAGTCAACCTAGTTAAACTGGTAAGCTCCAGGTTCAGTGAGATACCTTACCTAAAAACAAACCAACAAGAAAGACAGAGTGCAAGCGTGCACACACACAAGCACACACACACTTCTGCAATCTCTCTAAAATATAGTTTATGCTCACCTTCTCTTCTTGAACTTTACTTATAAATGCCAAGACTCTTTATCATATTTATTTCACCCTCTTCCACATTTTCTATTGTTTTCCTAAACTCTTTTATGGACTTCAATTTCTAAAGTTCTCATTTTTGTTATTTTTTCATAAATAGGTAACAGCTTTATAGAGTCATGTGAGACAATATAAGCATCAGTACCACTTGTATGCCTCTTTTATAAAATTTTCTTCTCTTCGATTTTAAGTCATTTTGCTAGAAAGCTCTGGATAATGATATATTCCTCCAGAAAAGATTTCTTTTAGCAACCAGTTGAAGTAAATTAGATTATTCTGCTTATCCAGGGACTGAAATAATTTTATACTGGGTTTTAGTTCCTCTAAAAGCTGATGTTTTGTTCTTGTTTCTAGAGCACTGCCCTCTTCAGGGTTTTAAACTAAAGTCTGAGATATTTTCCAGATACCCTCCTCCAGGGAAAACTTTGAATGCTTTTCTTTCCTTCTTTCCTTCTTTCCTTCCTTCCTTCCTTCCTCCCTTCCTTCCTTCCTTCCTTCCTTCCTTCCTTCCTTCCTTCCTTCCTTCCTTCCCTCCCTCCCTTCTTTTTTGAGACTGGGTCTCACCATGAAGCCCTGGTGGTTATGGAACTTGCTATATAGACCAGGCTCACCTGAAACTCAGAGATGTGCCTGCCTTTGCTTCCCAAGGGCTGGGTTAAAGGTGTGCACCACCATGCCTAACTAAACCTTGGTGTCTTAAGCATTATGAAGAAGTTGCTTTGCTCCATTAGCTTCTCAGTGACTCTTTTATGCTTGGTGTCTGGTCTTTTGTGCCACACTCCTGCTTCAACAACATACTGGGCTATTTGTGATTTTTTTTTTTGAGACAAGGTCCTGTTATCTATTTAGGCAGCCCAGGTTGGCTTTGAATTCAAGATCCTGCCTCAGCCTCCCCAGTGGTGGAATTACAGGCAACTGCTACTATACTTAGCTTCAGCAAACGTTTCCAAATGCTTATTAAGTATCAAGAATTCTGTGGGCTGAGGATATAATGGCCAGACATGGCCTTGAAACAAGGAAACTGTATTATATATTTTTACTAGATGAAAACAATCCTTCACAAGTAGATTAACAAAATAAATGCCATTTGTGGTGTATGCTACAATGGAACAACCAGGTACTGTGCAAGAGACTAGGAAGGTGGGCTAGAGAATTAGGAAAGGCCATTATAGAAGGGGTGGTGAGGTACTAACTAAGCCTTGTAGGACAAGAGGGATTCAGGCACACAAAATGTTGAGGAAAGAGGGAATTATGTCAGTTTGAAAGTAATTTTTCAAGGTTACTAAAAAAGCTAAAAATCTCAACTGATAGTAACTTAACTAGTAAACAATTGTCAGATACTTAGATAATTTCTATGTAAGATGTAATACTAAATCATTGATTGCTAACTATAGTTTTATTTTTAAGAATGTAATTTGCTTATTTTTATATGCTATGGAGAGGTCAAAACTTTATAAGTGATTTCATTTGCCTTGTTTTATAAAAACTATGCCTATACAAAATCTCAAATGTAATCATTTAGTTAATCTTAATGAACTTGTGTGTGTGTGAGTGTGTGTGTGTGTGTGTGTGTGTGTGTGTGTGTGTGTGTGTGTGTGTGTATGTGTGTTGGTAGTCATGCATGTGGATCCCAGAGGGTTGACTTAGGTATCTCCCTCAATTGCTCTCCACCTTTTAAGGTAATTCTTGAGAAAGAGAGAGAGAGAGGGGTGGGAGGAAGGTGGGTGCAAGCACATGTATGTACGTGATATCATGCTACTAGAAGCAAGGATTCTTACATGTTGAACAATCTCACTGGCCCCTTTCCATCTTATTATTAATTTTTTAAATTTTTTTTTGAGACAGGGTTTCTCTGTGTAACAGTCTTGGCTATACTGTAACTCACTCTGTAGACCAGACTGGCCTCGAACTCACAGAGATCCTGCCTCCTGAGTTCTGGGATTAAAGGCATGCACCACCACTGCCTGGCTTCCACCTTAGTTTTTCAGTGGGGTTTATCACTGACCCTGGAGCTCACTGCTGTGGGATCCTCTCCTCCTGTCTCTGCTCCACAGCTCTGGAATTACAGTGTATGCTGTTGCACTTTTACTTATGCTCTGCAGATCTGAATTCAGGTCCTTATGTCTTTGTTACAGGACCTTACTGATTGAGCTTCTCCTACCCACTGCATTTTTGATATTAAGTAATGTTTTCCTACAACACGAAAGTTATTTTCCTGTAATCTTCTTGTTTGGATTTATACTTATTTTGTTTCTGGCTAAAGAAACACAACAAAGAACAAAGATCCCTTACTTATGAGTGAGTGAAACATGTCCCAAACATTTTATTTATAAGCATTTTATTTATTTATATTAAAAAGATTCATTTACTTATATTTTACGTGTATGAATGTCTTGCTTGCATGTATATTTGTGTGCCTGGTGCCAGTGAAGGCCGGAGAGGGCATGGGAGCCTCTGGAATTAGTTACAGACTTTTGTGCGTCCCCATGTCGACAGGTGCTGTGACCCAAACCTGGACCCTCTAGAAGAGCAGCCACTTCTCTAATGCACACACAGAATCCCTCCAGCCCCTGTGCTCATTTTCAAATATTTTTTGTTGTTGGTTTGAAAAATTAGGTAACTTTCTAGCCTTCTAAAATTCAGTCTTAAATTTAAGAGAAAGAAAATTTTAGAATACCTTTACATTTAAAATTATCTCCAAAGTTCCTAGGGGGCCTCTAGAACACCAGTTTGGGTCTCGTATCTTATAAGAGATAGCGGAAACAGTTGGGCTTGTTTGATGTGCTGTTCTTTTAAGAGTTTCATGGGAGGAGCTGCCATGTCTGAGAAGAGATGCTCAGTTGGCCCTAGGTTAGATTCCTACAGGTAAATTGGTATTAACACAAATATATCAGCAACTGTGATAGTCAAGGCTTACACCAATTTGATTGGACTAATAGATGCCTAGGAACTTAGTTAAACATCTCGGGCAGTATCTATGATGTTGTTTCCACAAAGGATTCACTAAGTGAGAAAAATTGTGATTTGAAATTGAATATCATCAGAAAGAATAGAAGGGGAAAGGAGAAGGCTCAATGGTGTGGACACCTCTCTCTGCTTCCTGGCCACCCTGCTGTGAGCTGTTCTGTTCCATCAGGAACCTTTGGACATGATGGACTGAAGCCTCTGAAACAACAGTGTAAAAAAGCCTCTCCCTTACATTGTTTATATCAAGATATCAAGCAATTTATAAAAGTGATAAAAAGTGACCAATACTGTTTGCTTTACAGGAACTCTCTAGAGATTTGATAAATAAACTCTGTAATTTCACCACCAGAGGAAACATTGACCAAGACTTTTCAGGCTGGTCACAAAGTCACAGTTTTCCTGCTTTAGCCTCAAAAAGCTAGGATTAGGAGTATATATCATCACACCTGGCTGATCAAAAACTTTTATGAATTGTCTCCCCAAAAATGATTTCACAGTTCTGACAACTTGCCAGACTACCTTGCAGAAGAGACTGGAACTGAATTAATAATATGTCAGCGATGGGCAGGGCCATACCTTGATCAGGACCCCTTAGTTATGCATTTATCTTGTATTTAAACTTGAACTTCATATAAAGGTCTTGAACATAGATTTGGGGTTGGGAGGTTACTGGACCTGATTATTCTCAGTATGGCCATGTTATGTAAATCTCCTTTTTCTGCTTTTCACCAATGTTTGTTTCTTTATCTAGCCTACTGAAGATAGGTGACCGAACCTTGATTGTTAGGGTTGCCAGGGCCCAGACTCTGACCCTAGCAATTCCACTAACAGCTTTAGGAGATAAGGACAATGATCAGGTCCTGAGGTCCTGGGAATACTTTGGGATACCCTCTTCTTAAAATCTCTTTCCAGGTGAATTAAAGGTATAGTGTAAGCATCTTGACAGAGAGAGTAAAATAAAGAAAACCAGCTTTGTTTTCTTCTAAATAAAATCCTAAGACAGCTGACATCTTTGTTAGTATGAATAGATTAGATTCAGAAGTGTCCATCTTATGCTTACAACATTTGAGTTACAACTGCCAAGACTGTGTGCACTAAGCTTTCGCCTCTCTCGAGGTACTAGAAAAGACAATCCTTAGGTCTCCCCAATGGCATTATTCCACAATTAGCTACTTAGGAACTAAGATAAATTCTTAGTATAAAATAATCCCTGGAAATACATTTAACAATCCTGATTTTAGGGTGTGCTCTTGTGATATCGAGAGCAACTTCATAATGAAAAAATGCTGCAAATCCTATCTTATAGCACTCCCACAGTACAGATTCCAAACTCAGCCTTTGGATTTCACAAACTGTCTGTATAATACGCTTTACCTGGTAGAAAAGGCTTCTGGAAGACTTTGAAGAAGGACTTACAAAACTATTTTGTGTAGCAAGAATGCCTGCCTGCACTATTAACACCTTCCTTCTAGATATAACTTGAAATAATAGTCTTAGATCGAGAGTCTTTTTCTTCTATGGATTATGGAAACTGAAATTCTGTTCTCAAAGAGTGTAAAACTGAAGTTTGTGAATGGAAATTCAGGAGTTTTCTGTTCAGGTTACTGAGTTTGTTCTCAGAGACAACAGAATTCATAGACCAGAGTCAGGTTGCAAGTTTAGGCCATTTTTTAGCTGAAGGGGGCAGGGTTCAAGATCATATATACAATTACATATATCATACATAGTCTAGCTCCTAGAAAATATGAATTTTAAAGCCAAGGCAAGGTAGCTGTATGTATCACTTTTGAGTTGGAAGCAGAAGGCCCAGAAATCCAAGGTCATCCTTAGCTTTGTAGCAAGTACAAGGCTAGCCTGGGCTACATGAAACCTTGCCTGAAAAAGGAGGAAAATGCGAATTTTGATAAAACTGTTATGATGGCACTATTACTATAATTTTTCAAGTCATTACTATGACATATAAGAAAATTTAGGAAGAGGTAGACTGGCAAAACATTTCTAAAGTATTTTTGAGACAAAACAGATTTAATTATTATAGTAAGGAATATTTTGCTTTAATAACATTATTCACTGGGTCCAATAATTGTAAGTTAACATTTCATTAAGACATACAAACTTAGTGATATTACAATTCTTAATCTGAGACTTATATAGGGTTAAGATATACTATGTGCAAAATACTTAGTCATCTAAAATCATACATATGTATATATATATTTTTCATTGCAATTATCACTTATGCGTTGCATAAAGAAGGGCAAAAGGAATGCCCATCCTTTGTTTTTTCTTGTCAGGAGGGGAAGCTGAATTTTGGTTAAATTTAGAAAATATGATGGGCAACATAAACACCACCACCACCAACAACAAAATAACAGGAATTAACAATCACCAGTCACTAATCTCAATATCAATGGACTCATTTCACCAATAAAAAGACACAGGCTAACTGAACAGATAAGAAAACAAGATCCATCCTTCTGTTACATACAAGAAACACACCTCAACTTGAAAGACACATATTAACTCAGAGTAAAGGGTTGGAAAAAGATTTTCCAATCAAATGGACTGAAGAAGCAAGCTGGTGTAGCTATCCTACTAACTAACAAAATAGACTTCAAACCAAAATTAGTCAAAAGAGATGGAGAAGGACATTTAATATTCATCAAAGGAAAAATCCACCAAGATGATGTCTCAATTCTGAACATCTATGCCCCCAAAACAAGGGCACCCATATTTGTAAAAGAAACATTACTAAAGCTTAAATCACATACTGAACTACACACATTAATAGTGGGAGACTTCAATACCCCATTCACTCCAATGGATAGGTCATCCAGACATAAACTAAACAGAGAAATAATGGAGCTAACAGATGTTATGACTCAAATGGACCTAACAGATCTATAGAACTTTTTATCCAAACACCAAAAAATATACCTTCTTCTCTGTACCTCATGGAACCTTTTCCAAAGTTGACCACATACTTGGTCACAAAGCAAGTCCTAACAGATACAAAAAATTGAAATAACTCCCTGCAGGTTATCAGAATTCAGTGGATTAAAGTTGGAGTTCAACAACAACACAAACTATAGAAAGCCTACATCAATTAAATCACCACTGGGTCAAGGAAGAAATAAATTAAAGAATTCTAGAATCCAATGAAAATGAATGCACAGCATACTCAAACTTATGGGACATAATGAAAGTGGTGCTAAGAGGAAAGTTCATAGCACTAAGTGCCTTCATAAAGAATTTGGAGAAATTTCACATTAGTGACTTAACAGCACACCTGAAAGCTCTAGAACAAAAGCAAATGAGGAGTAGATGGCAGGAAATAATCAAATGGAGAGCTGAAATCAATAAAATAGAGACAAAAAGCACAATACAAAGAATGAAACAAAGAGTAGGTTCTTTGAGAAAAATCAACAAGATAGATAAACCAGAGAGAATATCCAAATTCACAAACTCAGAAATGAAAAGGGGGACATAACAACAGACACCGAGGAAATCCAGACAATCACTAGGTCATACTTCAAAAACCTGTACTTCACAAAATTGGAAAATCTAAAAGAAATGGACAAATTTCTTGATAGATACCACATATCAAAATTAAATCAAGATTAGATAAACAATTTAAACAGACTTATAACCCCTAAGAAAATAGAAGCAGTCATTAAAAGTCTACCAACCAAGAAAAGCCCAAGGCCAGATGGTTTCAGTGCAGAATTCTACCAGACTTTCAAAGAAGAGCTAATACCAGTACTCCTCAAATTATTCCACACAATAGAAACAGAAGGAACATTGCCAAATTCTTTTTATAAAGCAACAGTTAACCTGATAACCAGACCACACCAAGATTCAACAAAGAAAGAGAATTACAGACCAATTTCCCTTATGAGCATTGATGCAAAAATACTCAATAAAATGCTGGCAAACCAAATCCAAGAACACATCAAAAAGATCATCCACCATGATCAACTGGGCTTCATCCCAGAAATGCAGGGATGGTTCAACATATGAAAATATGTCAATGTAATCTACCATATAAACAAACAGAAAGAAAAAACACCCCACACGATCATCTCATTAGATGCTGAAAAAGCCTTTGACAATATCCAACACCCCTTCATGATAAAAGTCTTGGAGAGATCAGGGATACAAGGAACATACCTAAATATAATAAAAGCAATATACAGCAAGCTAACAGTCAGAATCAAATTAAATGGAGAGAAATTCAAAGCAATTCCACTAAAATCAGAAACAAGACAAGGCTGTCCACTCTCTCCATATCTGTTCAATATAGTACTTGATGTTCTAGCTAGATCAATAAAATCAATAAGGGAGATCAAGGGAATACAAATTGGAAATGAAGAAGTCAGACTTTCACTATTTGCAGATGAAATGAGAGTATACATAAATGACCCCAAAGATTCTACCACGTAACTCCTACAGCTGATAAACAACTTTTGTAAAGAGGCTCGATATGATTAACTTAAAAAAATCAGTAGCCCCCTATACACAAATGATAAAAACACCGAGAAAGAAATCAGGGAAACAACACTCTTATGATAGTCACAAACAATATAAAATATCTTGGTGTAACTCTAACCAAGCAAGTGACTGTATGGCAAGAACTTCAAGTCTTTGAATAAAGAAATTGGAGAAGATATCAGAAGATGGAAAGATCCCCCATGCTTATGGATTGGTAGGATTAACATAGTAAAATTGGCCATCTTACTGAAAGCAATCTACAAATTCAATACAATCCCCATCAAAATTTCAAAACAATTCTTTATAGATCTTGAAAGAATAATACTCAACTTCATATGGAAAAACAAAAAATCCAGGATAGCTAAAACACTCCTGTACAATAAAAGAACTACCAGAGATATCCTATCTCTGATCTCAAGATCTACTACAGAGCTATGGTAATAAGAACAGCATGGTATTGGCATAAAAACAGACACACTGATCAATGGAATCGAATCAAAGACCCAGACATAAATCCACACACTTATGGATACTTGCTTTTGACAAAGAAGCCAAAACTATATAATGGAGAAAAGAAAACATCTTCAACAAATGGTGCTGGCATGGATGTCAACATGCAGAAGAATGAAAACAGGTCCATATCTATCACCCTGCACTCAAATCCAAGTGGATCAAAGACCTCAACATAAACCCAGCTACACTGCATCTGATAGAAAAAAAGGGGGGAATAGCCTTGAACGCACTGGCACAGGAGACAACTTCCTGAACAGAACCCCAGGAGCATAGACACAGATTGACAATTAATAAATGGGACATCCTGAAACTGAAAAGCTTCCGTAAGGCAAAGCACACCGTCAATAGGACAAAATGGCAGCCTACAGAATGGGAAAAGATCTTCACCAACCCCACATCTGACAGAGGGCTCATCTCTAAAATATATAAAGAACTCAAGAAACTAGACATCAAAAACCAAATAATCCAATTAAAAAATGGGGTAGTGACCTAAACAGAGAATTCTCAACAGAAGAATCTCAAATGGCTGAGAAATACTTAAAGAAATGTTCTATCATCCCTAGCCATCAGGGAAATGCAAATCAAAATGATTCTGAGATATTATCTTACACCTGTCAGAATGTCTAAGATCAAAAACACAAGTGAAAGCTGATGTTGGAGAGGATGTGCAGCAAGGGGAACACTCCTCCACTGCTGGTAGGAGTGCAAACTTGTACAGCCACTTTGGAAATCCGAATGGTGGCTTTTCAGAAAATTGGGAATTGATCTATTTCAAGACCCAGTGATACCACTCTTGGGCATATACCCAAAGGACACTACATCCTACCACAAGAACACTTGCTCAACTATGTTCATAGCAGCTTTATTCATAATAGCCAGAAACTGGAAACAACTTAGATGTCCCTCAACTGAAGAATGGACAATGAAAATGTGGTACATATACACAATATGCTGAGTGCTACACAGCTATTAAAAACAATGACATCAGGAAATCTGAAAGCAAATGGATGAAACTAGAAGAAGTTATCCTCAGTGAGGTAACCCAGATTCAGAAAGACAAATATGGTATGTACTCACTCATAAGTGGATATTAACTGTAAAGTTAAGAATAACCATGCTACAATCCATATACCCAGAAGAGGTTAGGTAACAAGGAGGACCTAAGGTGGGGGGAATGCATGGATCTCCCAGGGAAGGGGAAATGGAGATCTCCAGTTTGAACTGAGGGTGGGTGGGCATGGAAACTTGAGGAATCAGGTTGTGGGGTAGTAGAGGGAGAAAGTGCTAAGAAAGAAGACTAGAAAGGGGAGCTTTAAGGAGTTGGGTAGAAGTCTGATCCAAGGGAAACTTCCACAAGTTTCCTATGGCCAAGTTGAGCTTGAGGAAGCCTGCTAAGGAGAGGGAAGAGGGATTATAGGAGCCAAGGGGTCAGGGACATTGCAGGAAAACTCATAGAAATCGCTAGCTTGGCTCATGGGAATTCACAGTCTCAACAAACAACTAGGGAGCCTGCACAGGACCAACCTAGGCCCTCTGCATATATGTGACAGTTGTGTACCTTGGTCTATATGTGGGACTCCTGGCAATGGGAGCAGGGCTGTCCCTGGTGCTTTGACTGGCTCTTGGGAACCTATTCCTCATGCTGGATTGCCTTGTCTAGCCTGAATACAGGGGGAGGTGCTTGGTCTTATGGCAACTTGATATGCCATGCTTTGCTGAAGACTGTGGGAGGCCTGCCCCTTTCTGAGAGAATATGGAGGAGGAGGGGTGGATTGGGAGGGGGTGGGTAGAAGGGAGGTGGAGGAGAGAGTGGGAAGAGAGGCTGTGGTTGGGATATAAAATAAATCAATAAAAATAAAAGAAACATAGTGGGTGAGATGGTTTCATCTGGGAGGTAATGTTCAAACTGAAGAAAGGTAGCTCTTTATCTTGGGCATAAATGTAACATAAAAAGGAAGTTCTAATGTTGTAAAAGTAAGTGAAAAAAACAAATGTCTCCAAGTAAAGAGCAAAAAGCATTCTACAATTTGTAGGATTTTCTAGGCTGCTCCTGATGTAAGCACCCTGACTTAGGTTTTTTTTTTTTTTTTTTTTTTTTTTAGAAAGACCAACACTTTCTGAAGCCTTCATTCTTTCAGCTTTGTGGGGTTCTGATTATGAATACTAGATGCCTACCTGGTTCTAGTGAGCATTAACTGTCAACTTGACACAGCCTAGAATCACCTGAAAAATGAGTTTCAACTGTCTTGATCAGGTTGATCTGTGGGCATGTCTGTGAGGGACTGTCTTAATTATTAATTGATGCAGCAGGGCCCACCCAAAGAGGGTACTATTCTCTGAATAGGTGGTCCTGAGCTTGCAAGCATGCCAGAAAGCAGCATTCCTTCATGGTTTCTGCTTCAAGCTCCTGTTTGAGTTCCTGCCCCCATTTCCCTGAATGATGGACCTGGAAGTGTAAGCCATTAAATTCTTTCTTTCTCTATGTTGCTTTGGACGAGAGTGTTCTATCACAGAAGCAGAAATCAAATCAAAACACTAAACCATAGTAGTGGACCATAGTAAAATCATTAAACTGACTAAATCTCATGAACCATACCTTTTCTCCCATCGATACACCTCCTGAGGTGATGATGACATCAGCACGGCTGATACCCTCATTCAAGGCATTGAGTAAGTCATCTGGGCTGGAAAAATACAGACAAATATGTTAACACACAAAGGAAATATACAGTGCTAACTGAAAACTAAATACTTTATAAGTCCTCTGAGTTTACATTATTGTATGATAATGAGTTCTGTGTGAAGTGGGAATGAAATGGGTCTCTACAATTAAGAGTGTAAGTATTAATGTGGAAAAAGGACCTTGTAAGATGCTGTTTTTTGGTTTGCCTACAAATATCCCATGTACTGAAATTCACATGTCCCTAGAATTCCTGGGCATGCAAGCTTAGTCACCCCAAAAAATTCTAGTTTGCAGAAGAAATTTCAAGAGATTTTGTCCCAAATTCTTACTACAATTCTTCTTGTTTTAAAGAAAATGCTCAATGGCTACTTTCTACTTGTGGATAGTAGATTAATAAAACTGTTGCATATCAGTCTGGAAATGTCATTTTGTCCAACATCACAGCTGGGCCCACCGCCAGGGTCCTGCCCTTCTCCATCTTCCTGTCTCCCCATCTCTGACTCTATTTGCTGTAGCACACTTCTGGTGACCAAAGATAATGGCTTAATAGATTTGGGTATGATAATAGCTAGAAGATTTATAATTTCATTTATGTTGCATGTTCCGCTGGATGGGTATTATGCCATTTCACAGGAAAAGAACGTGATACTGAGGGAGGGAAAGTTTTGTTAAAGTGAGACAGAACAGTAAGTGGCAGCTTTGGCTGTAACTACGGTTTCTAGAAGCTCATTAAGTGTTTGTTCCACCCCCTTCTAGGGAGAAATGATTGTATGGGTTTTATTTTGATGGGCATATGACATATAATAAAAGGGAGAGTCTCATGAGACTTGTTGTGTAAAAGTCTAAAAAACAGTATGTAAAAGACATAGGTGAAGATTTTTCTGGGAAGACTACCAACAGCTGCAGGTATGGATGTGTTAGTCTATCTATGGGAAGTGAATCAATATGACTCTGAATCCTAAAATCTGATGGAAACTAATTTTTGATTAGATATAGCTTACAGACTTGTTTACAAGCCATGGATTTACTTTCTTTTTAAGGCCTCATTTTAAATTTTAAAACATTTTCATCTTAGATTTAAGAAATGTTATTATTTTCCTATGTTTTATGTACTTCATAGTTTTTTCACCAGACTTTAAAAACTTCTTTTGTGTCTGCTTATGCATCCCTAACTAGTCTTGCACTCTCTATATAGCCTATACTGGCCTTTATCTCCCTACCACCAGTACTGAAATTACAGGCATTACTACCACACCCAGTTGACTTAAATTTTTCATTTTTTTTTTTTTTTGGTTTTTCGAGACAGGGTTTCTCTGTGTAGCTTTGCGCCTTTCCTGGAACTCGCTTTGGAGACCAGGCTGGCCTCGAACTCACAGAGATCCGCCTGGCTCTGCCTCCCGAGTGCTGGGATTAAAGGCGTGCGCCACCACCGCCCGGCTCATTTTTTTTTATTTTTGTGTGTACATGCATGTGCCATGGCCCGCAAATGAAGGTTAGAGAATAACTATGAGTCAGCTGACGTTTTGAAGATACAATTCAGTTTTAACAAAACAAAAACAAAAACAAAACAAAACAAAACTGAGTTTGCTTTTGAAGACTAAGATACTGATATAAATAATAAGAGGCAAATGGGATTAAAATAATAAACATTATAGTAGAAAGAAAAACTCCTGATTTCCTCAGTTTATTAAACACAGAGTAAAACAGATTAAAATTTTCAAGGATTAGACAATGTGGTGGTTTGAAAGAAACTGGCCCCCAAAGGGAATGGCACTATTAGAAGGTGTGGCCTTGTTGGAAGAAGTATGTCACTGTGGAAGCAGGTTTTGAGGTCTCATATATACTCAAGCCACACCCAGTGAGACAGTTCACTTCCTGTTGCCTGCACAAGATGTAGAATTCTTAGCTACCTCTTCAGTACCATGTCTGCCTGCACACCACCATGACCTACCATGATGATAATAGACTGAACCTGTGGATAGCAAGCCACTCAATTAAATGTTTTTCTTTATAAGAGTTGCTGTGGTCATTGTGTCTCTTCACAGAAATAGAAACCCTAAGACAGATAGTAAAATTGCAAAACATAATCTGAACTGATATTTAAGACATAATTCCTATATATAATCAACTGATGCTTGAGAAATAAAATTAATGACAAAAATACTTGTGTTTTTAAAAAAACTATATTTCCACACCCATGAGTTAATTTCAAAATGCTATTATGGAGGCAGGATAGGAGGGGGTACTGAGGTTGACAGACATAGTGAGATATTCAAGGTCCTGTTGTTTTCATTTTTAAGCTATTTTTCTAAGTGACCATAATATTGATATTGTGAAAGACACATTTTTCATAGTATACCTTCAGATGAAAGCTGTCATTATTTATCTCAATATGTAAATACATAAATCTTATTTGAATATGACAAATATTGAAGGGTCAAGTGTGATGGCTTATGCCTGTAATCTCAGCACTTAGGAGGCTGAAGCAGGAGGACTGTGTCAAGTTCTAGGCTACTCTGAGCTAGGGTGAGGTCCTGCTTCATCTTTCACTCCAGTAATTTCCCAAATACTGACGAAGGGAAAAGATCATACTTAAAACATGTGAAATATTTTCTCAACACTGTCACTAGAGGGATTGTTATATTAAGCAGATTGATTTTCCAATTTCCCTTTTTTCAGACATATTTTGTTTTGTTTGTTTTTTAAGACAGGGTTTCTCTGTGTAGCTCCAGTTGTGCTGGTTGCTCTGTAGACCAAGCTGGCCTTGAACTCAGAGATCCACCTGTCTCTGCCTCCTGAGTGCTGGGATTAAAGGTGTGCACCACCACCGCCTGGCCCCAGACACATATTTTAAAAAGACTATCATTTAAATCTTCCTTCATGTAGTGGGTAGCCATTCTAGCTTTGATCTGGAAGTTCCAACCCCCATTGAGGCTTCGGCAACTGTCACGCCTACAAGGCGGGGCCAAGAGAGGACCCTGAAGACCCGAGATCCGGATGGGCCAGCTCTCTCTGTTCCTGGACCCTGGACGGTGGACGTTGACCGAGCAGAGCTCCAGAGAACACCGCTGGACTGCGATACACCTTCCCCAGACCCTGCAACCTACCTATCCCTTCATTTGTAAGTTACGCCACTAATAAACTTTCCTTTTTTTTTTTTTTGGTTTTTCGAGCCAGGGTTTCTCTGTGTAGCTTTGCGCCTTTCCTGGATCCCGGTCTGTAGACCAGGCTTGCCTCGAACTCACAGAGATCCGCCTGCCTCTGCCTCCCGAGTGCTGGGATTAAAGGCGTGCGCCACCACCGCCCGGTTAAACTTTCCTTTTAACTACTGGAGTGGCCTTAATAATTTCACCAATACCTTCATGAATAACTGTAGTTTCAATTAAGCCTGTATGAAAATTACTTACCCTTCAAGAATAATTCTAAGTATTCATTTTGAATTGCTCACTTTCTACCCATTTTCTCTTAAATTACTGAGTACCTATCCACTATTCTTTTAGAGTACCAATGTTACATGAAAACAATCCAAAAGAGTTACTTTACATTCATAAGATTGTGTGTACCAGGTGACATAAATTACAGCCATTAACTGAAGGCTTAGTGCCTTAAGTCTAGAATCCAGTTTTAGATAAAAACTCATTACTTAGACGAACCTAAAGATATAGCTTTTTGTGTATGCATGTGGGTGGGGTGTTCCTCATTCTCTTTATCTGTAAAATGAGGACAATAACCTCAGTCCTTTCCATCACTTACATTCATTCACAATGATCTAAGCACTTGAGGCTAGCTGGAATCCAGTTCAGGCATAAAATGTACCACTTGTAAATTTATCCGTATATCTACTTAAAATATTAAGACTTTCCTATCTCGAAAGGCTGGGGACAACCATCCTTTACAGCTAAATAGTCCAGGAAACACAGAAGTCTTTCAGCACAGAAGACTGGTACAGCTTGCTGTTGGTGCTCTGCCAATTCAAGTGTTCAGGTTTCTGTGCCTGCATCACTTGGAATCCTCTTTCCTACTATCACTCCATGTCTATCAGTTCCAAATTGCTCTAGAAATTTCTTGAGTCCTGAGTGTGAAGAGGACCCTTAGAAAGGCAAAAGAAAATACCAAGAATAGCAATACCAAATGCAATAAGTCACAAAAATAGGTAGCAGATGGATAAGTGCAACACTGAAAACAGTTCCCAGGGAAATAAAAATGCTGGGAGACCAGGCAGTGTTAACGGTAACAACAACAACAACGGTGACAATATGCAAAACACTAATGGATATTCAATTACAGCAATAAAACAGTGTTCTAAAACAACAAACATGGCTGGGAAGTGTAGTTCAGTAGTAGAGCACTTGCCTATTATGTCCAAGGCCCAGCACTGTAAAAAGCAAAATTCCCAAGCCAAACTGAGAAAACCCAATGAGATAACCAGGATTGATGGCATATGCCTATAATCTCACAACTAGGGAGGTTAAATAGGACCACTGGATTTCAAGCCAGCATTGGAAACACACTGAAATCTTCCCACAAGAACACAAACCAAAGACACAAAATCTGTAACTTTTAAAATTTAAAATTTAGAGATGAAGATGAGAATACTCTTTGTTAAAGGCTCAGTTTGTGGCCTAGAAGATGATGTGGTAGAAACAGCTCTAGGCATTGTATAAATGTATACAAAGAAAGAAGGGGCTGGGGATTTAGCTCAGTGGTAGAGTGCTTGCCTAGCAAGTGCAAGGCCCTGGGTTCGGTCCTCAGCTCCAGAAAAAAAAGAAGAAGAAGAAGCACGGAAGAACTAACAAGAAACTCAGAGAACAAGACGCTGACAAAAGGGGAAAAGGAACAGACGGGGGGAAAAAGAGAAAGATTTAAGTTACTTTGAAAATAATGGGCACAGAAATTTAAAAGGCTTACAAAGTCCATTTAGAACTGATGAAAAAACATACGCCTGTGGTGGTATTGTGTTCCCCAAAATATTGTGCACTCTAATAAACTTATCTGGGGTCAGAGACAGAACAGCCACTAGATACAGAGGCTAGAAAATGGTGGCACTCACGCCTTTAATCCTAGCATTCCAGAGGTAGAAATCCCTCTGGATCTCTGTGAGTTCAAGGTCACACTGGAAACGGCCAGGCATGGTGACACACGCCTTTAATCCCAGGGAGTGGGAAAGTAGAAAGCAGAAAGGTATATAAGGTGTGAGGACCAGAAACTAGAGCATTTGGCTGGTTAAGCATTTGGCTGGTTAAGCTTTCAGGCTTCTAGTAGCAGTTCAGCTGAGAGCCATTCGGGTGAGGACACAGATGCTTCCAGTCTGAGGAAACAAGATCAGCTGAGAAGTTGGCCAGGTGAGGTTAGCTGTGGCTTGTTCTGTCTCTCTGATCTTCCACTTCACCCCAATACCTGGCCTCAGGCTTGATTTTATTAATAAGAACTTTTAAGATTCATGCTACATACGCCTAAGCAGGTTCTAGTAAAAATTTGGTAATTTCAATGACAATTTTAAAATCTCACTAGTATTCAGACATAAAGAATTAATTACTAACAAAGGAAAATACTTTGGCCTTAGATCTGTTTTCTATAATACCCTAAAATAGAAAATAAATAAGCATTACTGTATCTCTGAGAAGAAGATATGCAATGCCGGATCCTACACCAAGCCAGATGTCATTGACCAGTTGGGATGAAAAAAAAAAAAAAAAGTGAAAATGCAAATATTCAGATAAGAAACCATAAGTAATATTCTGGGAAAGTAGGGGGTGGGAGGAGGGAGGACAGGGGAATCTGTGGCTGATATGTAAAATTAAATTAATTATAAAATAAAAAAAGAAAAAATATTCTGGAAAAGTGACTGTAAATGAAAAAGCTAATTAGAAGAAGCCAGAATAGAGTTGAGTAGTGACTACATATCCATCTATTCATACACGTTCATGTCTACAAAATACATAGCTAAACTGAAATGGATAATGACTGAATAAACTTGAGAGTTATAATTATTGTTAAATATCAACTTAAGTTATAGAAATTTACTATAAAAGAAAATTTAGTAAATCTATAAAATTCAATGCATTTAATAAAACATCTCTCAGCATTACTTAAAAATTAAGAAGTCGAGGGGAGAATGGGAGAAGTAAGTCTTCTAAGGCTCTCCTCTGATTGGAATAGGTGTGCATGGAGGAAATGAGAGTGTTTGTAGGAGGCATCCAGTGTCTCCTTTTTATATAATAGTGAGTAAAATATATATGACTATGAGGATCACTCTCTGGAAGGAAAACAACAAAGGTACTAAAATGGCATAACTTCCAAAATAGTAAAGGATAAAAGAGAGTAAATGGCATCTGGAACCAGGCAACAATAGAGCCAGGAAAAGACAATAAAGTTGTATAAAAAGTAACAAAAGTTAAGAGGGAAGCAAAAACAAAATCCTAGTAATCATTTATGCAAACTCTCTACTAAAGCAAACAGAATAACATTTCAAGCATATGCAAGATAGAACTTTCAGTCTGAAGCTCAAATTCTATTTTATTGTTAATTATAAGGAAAATGCTTCACGAGATCAAAGACTGAAAACAGCTGGCAGACAATATCTCACAAGACAAATGTAAATAAGCAAAACTGCAGGCAGGTCAATGCTAACATCAAAGTTAAAACAAGAAAGGAGCAGGAGAGGCCTCAAGTTACAGTAAAAGCTGACAGCATATCTAACTAACTGCCCTATCACAAGTTCTTGTTTTATCCAGGCTCAGCGACTGCCCTGCCAAATCTGTGCACATGGTAGGCACTCAACAAACGTGCCAGATTAACCTTGGTTTTAAATCAATCTCTCTATAGTAGCTTTGGGAATAAACAATTATGATATCATAGCAAATAATAGTGTCTGAGAATGAAAGAGAACATACCACTTAATATTTTTAAGATGATAGATGACACTTTCTTTGAGAGGGAAATAAGTAATGTGAAATAGGATTGTGCATTCAAATCTATGGAAGGCCATTATCTCGAAGATGGAAGCAGCTTATTTTAGAAGAAACAGATTTGGCTCAGTGTCATGGAAATAAATCCACACTGTAATAATAATAGCATCTAAAAAGAAAATGTGCAGCCTCATAAGAAAGATTTTTCTTACTAAAATAAGCAAAACAAAACCATGATAACTAGCTGGAAGAGGTTTTCCTTAACATTCTCCATTGAGTAAAAGACTGGACTGGGTTGCATTAGGGGTTCCTTTTAGTTCTAAGATTCTGAGTCAGCCAAGTGTGGTGGCACACGCCTTTAATCCTTGCACTTGGAAGGCAGAGGCAGGTGACTCTCTGAGTTTGAGGCTAGCCTGGTCTACAGAGTGAGTTCCAGGACAGCCAGGGCTGCACAGAGAAAGTCTGTCTCAAAAACAAAACAAAACAAAACAAAACACAAACAAGCAAGCAAACAAAAACAGCCTCCCAACACACACACACACACACACACACACACACACACACACACACACACACACACACACACACACACAGACCATACATTCTGAGTCTATGAGAATATTGAAAATTATATAAACAATGACTATTTTCTCATCTAATATGTACTAGAATGCCCAGGTAGGTATGTGTGTTTGCAAGTGCATGAACACACGAGTGCATGTTGAGTGTGGAGACCTTAAGCTGATGCAGATGTCTCCCTCCATCACTCTCACTCTTCATATGGAGGAAGGGTATCTCAAACCCAGAGCTCACTGGTTGCCTAGTCTATAACTTGCCCTGCAGATAGCCTGATGGGATTACAAGTGGTCACCATACTTGTTCAGCCTTTACCTGGTTTCTAGAGCTAAGACTTGCAGTCTTCATGCTTGTTTGGCAAGCACTTTACCCCTTGAGCCACCTCCCCAGCCTCCTCTTACTTTGGAACACTGGAATCATTCACATATTTGAAATGGTGGTGGTGGTGGTGGGGATCTTTTCATTTACCTAGAGCCATGACAATCATCTTCAACTTTGGAGATGGCAACCAATATCAGCACCACTCTCTTTCAGTTCTAAAACTCTTGTTAAAGAAGCATAAAAATCAGGCTTTCCTTTACTTAGTTCCATCTAAAAAAATGTGCTATTTATGGTCATAAAATATTATGTGGTATTTTCTCTTCCTTTGTCAGACTGCATTATTTGCAGTATAATTGTTTAATTCCAAAGCTACTATGGAGAGATTGATTTCAAAGCATAGGTGGAAAAAAGATGCAAGAGAATATACCAAATACTCAAAATATACCTACCAGTAAATCAATGTGACAGAATTTCTGAAGACTGTATGTACTGAGCTGAAGGCCTCCTCCCTAAGGCCTAGCTTTCATGGTGCCTAAGGCACCATGGAATGGTCCAAAGGAGGGAGGCAACCACCAGACCTACCTAGCTATGACACCTATGAAACACATCAATGACCAACATCGCTTGATAACCCAAGAGGGCAATAATGACACACATACCTTGACTGTAACCAACAGCTCTCTAATTGGACTTGAGACCCATTCAAAAAGAGGGAAACCACGCCTAGTATTAGAAACCTAACTAAGCTGGGTGTGGTGGCGCACGCCTTTAATCCCAGCACTTGGGAGGCAGAGGCAGGCGGATCTCTGTGAGTTCCAGGCCAGCCTGGTCTCCAAAGCGAGTTCCAGGAAAGGCGCAAAGCTACACAGAGAAACCCTGTCTCGAAAAACAACAACAACAACAAAAAAAACCCCAAAAAAACAAAAAAAAAAAAGAAACCTAACTAAATTATTCAGTGCTAGTGAATTCATGGTTATTGGAGGAGAATCTACAATCACTAATTTACTAAACCATTATAATCCCTAACAACAATTTATAAATACTTGTCCTTATCCCCACAGATAAGTGTAGTCTTCACCCCTCATCAAGGAAACTTCTCTTTGCAGTTGATAGAGACCATTACAGAAAACACAATCAATCAAAATGCAGAGTTGTGGAGCCCAGTACCAAAGGATACATCGACACAACACTTCCACACCTATGTCTCAGGGAACATTGTGGAAGAGAGTGTTGAAAAACTGTAAGAGTCCAAACATCAGGGATTTTGCTGTGAGACTGTTTCCTAGTTCTATCAGAAGCTACACCCATCAAGTCTCCCCAGTGTGACTGCCCAAATGTGAGCTGAACAAGGACGACACCAAGGAGCATGCCAGAGTGAATGGAGAAAAGTTCACAAGGCCTCAACCTTAAACAAAGAACTACAGGCAACCGAATAAAACTGGGAGTAGATGTGGTATTCCCCAGAGAAGAGTACAATTGGTTGTCCAGAGCCAAAACGTCAGCCCTGAAAACATATATGCAAGTAACATTATACAGACCAAGCAGGTTAAATTTAGGAATATATGTGCGTATACATATATGCATGCAATAACAGTTAATGATAAAAAAGGCCATGAATTTGAAGGAGAGCAGAGAGGTAGATTGGAGGGTCTGGAGGGAGGAAAAGGAACAAACAAATGCTGTAATTATAATCTCAACCCTCCCCCAACTTCAAAGTGCTCAAAAAGCAAATTAATTTTTATTTAAAAATATTTAAATAACAACATCTGCTAATTAGTGCTAAATTATAATTTTCCTTGGTTATGATAAAAGATAAATTAGATATGAAACTTTAGACTGACAAATATAGGATAGATGATAGAATATTTTCTTTAATTTTGCCAAATACAAATAGACTAGATATTGTAACTGTAATTCTTGCTTGATAACTGTTTTGTTATATGTAATTTTACTATGTTAAAGTTAAAACCTTCCTTTGATTAGACAGAAAAGGGGAAGTACTGTGAGATGTCTTTCTGTATGTTGTGAATATGTGTTGCTCTGATTGGTTGAAAAATAAAGCTGCATTGGCCTATGGCAAGGTGGGAAATCTAAGCAGATATATGGAGAGAAGAAAGGAGAGGAGGGAGAGACGCTAGCTACCACTGAAGGAGAAGCAAGATGCCAGCAGACTGGTAAAGCCACGGAACATGTAGCAAAACATAGATTAATAGAAATGGGTTAATTTAAGATGAAATAGCTAGTTAGCAAGAAGCCTGCCATAGGCCATACAGTTTGTAAATAATATTAAGCTTCTGAGTAATTATTTTATAAGCGGCTGCAGGACTGCAGGCTGGGTAAAACCGTGGAGCCAGGCAGGACTGGAGAAAACTTCCGGCTACAAATTAGGTTTTTAAATTTGTTTTGTTTGTTAAATCAACAGCAAGTTGTATCATTTTAAGATGAATGAAGATGGCAGATTGTGGAAAGTTCTAGGTTTTGTGGGTAAAGAACAAACATAGTTAATAAATACCTAAACAATAAAAACAGTTTGGGGTATTTACTAATTTCTTCAAATAGCAAGGATAACTACAAGCACTTTCTGGGCACTAGTTCATATATGGCATAACATGTTACTGAACCAGTCATGGGAAAAAAAGAAAAGTAGGACATCTGTTTTGTCTGAGCTTGACTGGCTTCATACTCTGGAAGGGAACACAGGATTTGGGACCAATGATGTTAGGAATGAGGATAGAACGCCAAGGGAGAGCCATAGGAAAACATGTATTAGGAGAGTGAACACAGGAAGAAGAGCTTCAAAAGCCAAGAAAACAGAGATTACAAATGGAGGATAAGGTGGGGAAACAGCAGGATACAAAACTGTCATAAAGAGGCCTAACAGCTGTGTGTGTGTGTGTGTGTGTGTGTGTGTGTGTGTGTTTAAAAAAAACATACTATTTCAATAAGGTAATGTCCAAATGAACATTAATCAACACTGATAGCAATGTACTATTCTGTGCTATGCGCCTTTACCATTTCTCCTGATTTCTTTCTTTTTAATTCTATTTTTGAAATCTGAGTTTTAGAGCTGTAATGTTTGGAAGTATTTTTATTATTAGGCTATAATTCCTCAGTACTAAGATATACGTCTCTCTCACTTTTGTATCTTCAATAGCAATATACTTAAAGCTCACAGCGCATTCACTGAATTTATTGCATTATTGCTACTTTCTGTGACCCATGGACCAGTAGCTTTGGGCCAACCATAAGTTTGTTAGTGTTAGGTCCAATGGAAGCTCCACACCCCCAAACACTGGTGCCCATTCCCCTCTACCAAAGGAGCCATTTCCTTCTCACTGTCAGGAGGGATAAATGGCTATCTGCGGTGCCTACTGGCATACCAAAGCATATGCTAGCCTCCAGGCTCCCTCAGTGTCCGAGCTTTTCTCCCTTACCCTAAACTGTTCTAGCTCAGAAGCCCTGCCCTCCAGCTTCTCGTTCTTGTAACTTTGCTATTTCAGCTATGCTCTCTCTCTTCCTCTTCCTCTCCCGCTACTCCCTCCTCTATGACTAAGACCTGTCTGCTGGCCATGTTTAGTCTACTACTTTCTCTTCCTGCTCTGGACTCTTCCAGAAGCCTCTGGCTGTACTCTCCCTCATAGCTACAATAAAAACCTCCTCCTTAGCCATACCTTGGGGCAGTCATGTCCTCACTTTATACAGTTAGAAAGATGAAGTCTTAGCCCACTCCAGCTGATTCATTAAGACCAGGTAGCTTATATCCATATACAACACCTGTTTCCTGGGACTGACTAAACAGTCTCCCTCAGTCATTAGACCATCTGATACACTGCAGTCATTTTATTTTTCTAAAATAATGACTTACTCTATAACTTCTGCTGGTAAAACAAAACAAAACAAAACAAAACTGATTTGGGCAACTCTACCTTGATTGAAAAGCCTTTTAAAACCCAACCTCAAATATTTACCAAATTTATGTGTATTCTTTCTATCCCAATCTTTAGTTCTAATCAGTCTGGCCTATTATTGCAAACTTTATTTCCTATTTGGATTAACATATCATCTTTTCCTATCTAGATCCTACTAATCCTTCAAATTCTTTATAAAACTTGTTCTGACTACGTAAGCTTATAGTTGCTTCAGCTCGTCTGACATATTTTTATCACATCTTCAAAATCATAGCAAAGAGTTGGGTAAAATTAATCTCAAGAAATTTAGATTTCATTTCTGCCTCTGCACTAACTAGCTTTATAATGTCAGATAAATTCCTTAATATCTCTGGGTTTCAAAATTAGACTTTTTAAAGAAGAAAAAAACAAAACAAAACTCCAATGTATTGTATTCTATAAAGTGTGAGAAAAATATGGGAAATGTATTTTAATATAAACTTATTATTCGTAAATGAACATTCAAAAAATAAAGTTAACTCTCAGGTATTTGAAGTATTCCTCTTAAAATTCTCACTAACTCACCATATTTTTTTTAAACAAAAGGTACACAAAACAAAGGCCAACTTTATAGGCTGAAGAAATGGCTCCCCAGTCAAGACACTGGCTGCTCTTGCAGAGGATCCAAGTTTGGTTCCCAGCACCCACATGACAGCTCACAACTGCCTATTATTCCAGTCCTAGGGATCTGATGCCCTCTTTGGCCTCCACAGCAGTAGACATACATGCTGTACAGACATACATGCAGGCTAAACACCCACACAGATATAAAATAAATAAATAAATGGCAAACTTTAGCTCAATTCAATTTAAACAGTTCTAACAACGTACTCTTCTTGTTTATATTGACTGTAAAAATCAAGATAAATAACAAGAACAAGAGCTGGAAAGTATAATTCATACAGAATGTAAAAACCACACTCAAGCCTTTTTAAATGACAAGAATACAAGGATTATTTTCTACCCTTATCCACATAGCTTAGCACGGTTCTGTGCTTGAAAGCATTCCTGAGCTGTTTCTCACCCAGGGTTCCTCCCATGGCAACTTGTTTCCTTGCTGAGATTCTCTTAGAGGCTTCTGTATAACAATATTTGCTTTCATTAGAAAAGGGAATGCATAGCAAAAAGAATAAAGAGGCAACCTACACAGAATATCAGTAGCTGTACAGTAATGCACCTTGTTTCCCTTGCTAAATTCCCAGTGCAGATTTCCATTAGAATAGCAGTAAATTCTTTCCTCCCACATTCCACCTCTGAGTTCTAAACCATTCATTTTGGGCTTAATACAGCACTCTAAGACTGGAAAGGTCTATATTAGCAACACTCACTTAAACAACAACCCTGTTCTCAGTTTTATGAAGATATTGCTACCAAACAGAAGGATATATACTAGAAAGTGGCACATTTCTCTCCATTGCCTGTACAGGTTTCATAGTCTGTTGTTCTGTTTGCTGTTTTCAATGTATGCTGTGAGGTTAAGTTTAAAATCAATACTCCATTACCAAGAGATGTCTATGACACATTTAGTTATCAATACTCCATTACCAAGAGATGTCTATGACACATTTAGTAAGGACTTTACACAAGTAAACATCAGTGTTAGGTCACAGGCCCTCTCGCTGTCCCCCCACTCCCACAGCTCTCCAAGGCAGGCATTCTGCAGTGTCCTTGTCCTCTTCCCTCCTTGCAGCTGGAAACAAACTCAAGTTATAACTTGACTTTCAGTGCCTTGTGACTTCTGGCACGTAGGCTAGGTTACCTTGATATGGAGCTTTATTGTCCCACCCTGAAAATTCTCTTTGTTCTTAGACTCTGAAGGAATGACAGGTCTGTGTTCCTTGAGGGCCCTACCATGGCTGCCTGCATATGGCCTTGATGTTATCTTTCCTAATTGCTCTCCCACTTCAGGATCTCATCAGCCAGGAGCCTGAAAGTCTCCTAACATTCCTTTTTCACAAACCTGCTTTTTAAAAAGTCCTATCTATTAGTACACCAACATAACAGCCTTTTAAAGGTGTTTTGGCTTTTATAGTAAGATAATTTCAGTAATATAATATACCAAGTACCTAAGTACCTTAAAAAGAAAAAAGAAAATTAAAAACCCAAGCCAAAAAACCCAAAGCTGGCTGCTGTGGCCCAGACATTTGGGAAGCTGAGGTAGTATGGGCATACACATACACACACACACACACACACACACACACACACACACACACACGCATATACATACCCCATGAAAAAATATCACCAAACCAAAACAACACCAAAAAGTGCAACAATAAAAGTGAGGATAGGCTGGACGGTGGTGGCACACACCTGTAATTCCAGCACTTGGGAGGCAGAACCCAGCGGATCTCTGTGAGTTCAAGGCCAGCCTGGGCTACAGAGCGAGATCCAGGACAGGCACCAAAACAACACAGAGAGAAACCCTGTCTCAAAAAAACCAAAAAAAATCAAAACCAAACCAAACCAAACCAAACCAAAAAAACAAAAGTGAGGATAGATAGAATTATGGGCCAGAGGAGTACAATTTAGGCCTAAGATGCTTAATAATAATTAAAATGCTCCTTTAACCTTTACACATCTTCAAGAGTCCATTAATGCATTTGATGGCAGGGGCAGCACCACTCTTTAGAGGAAACTAAGACTGAATCTTCTGAGTCTGTCTCCTGGAGTTTTAGGTTTGCTCACTTTATCTTTGTGCTTTTTTGTTTGTTTGTTTTTGTTTGTTTGTTTTTCGAGACAGGGTTTCTCTGTGTAGCTTTGTGCCTTTCTTGGAACTCACTCTGTAGTCCAGGATGGCCTCGAACTCACAGAGATCCGCCTGCCTCTGCCTCCCGAGTGCTGGGATTAAAGGTGTGTGCCACTAATGCCAGATGAACACAAACAGTGAGGATTTTAAAAAGGAATGAAGTTTAAAGACACACACACACACACACACACACACACACACACACACACACACACAACACACACAATTCAGGAAAGAAGAACTTTAAAAAGTTCTCCATATAATGTCGATGTCTAAGGTTTGGACTGTGCCTACCTTTCGTCTAGGATAGGTTAACAGTATACCTACTAGAACATACCTTATAAAATGATAGGACAGAGCCTCTTCAAACACACTCATCTTAAAGAAAGGATCAATGAATAATGAACTTTCTCCAGTAACAAGGTAGTGATAAGGGAGACAGTGATACAGGTGACAGATACATGGTATCCATCACTCTGGTGGGTCTAGTTTTATCTTCTCTAGATTAATGTCTAGTATTATTAAAGCAGTGACACTTCTAGAGAATAGGAATCTGTGCCTTGTGAAAAGGTCTAAGTAGCAGTGTTGCTTACTATTTAGTAGTGGGATGCTCAGAAAACAGAGAGTTTTTTTTAAGATTATTCATTCATTCATTCATTTATTTATTTATTAATTAATTATGTATACAGTGTTCTGCCTGCATGCCAGAAGAGGGCACCAGATCTCATTACAGATAGTTGTGAGCCACCCTGTGGTTGCTGGGAACTGAACTCTGTCCTCTGAAAGAACAGCCAGTGCTCTTAACCACTGAGTCATCTCTCCAGCCTCATTATATATATTTATATCTATCTATCTATCTATCTATCTATCTATCTATCTATCTATCTATCTATCTAGAAGACAAAACACTGGAAACTGAAAGAAACATTTGGAGAATTTACTGAGATCTAAATTGATTTGGTAGGCAGGGGCAATGTGTTCTTAAAGATGGGCAGGGTTAGTTAATGCACCACCTCCTTTGCAACTAAATAGGTGAAGCTGGAAGAAATTTGGGTCACACAAGGACACACAATTAATACACAAGCCCATGGAAAACAAGTGTGCTTAAATGTCAAACAATCAGGTAAGACCAGTTTTGACAGTTTCTCTTAGGTTTCTCACCTCTATTCCCAATGTCTTTCTTGAAATAAAAGTGTGAAAAGCAATGACAACATCACCCTTATTTCTACTTGGTTAAAGCCAATTACATGAAAAAACATATCTCAATTTACCACACCACATCAAAGTAAAATATTTTTCCTTTTATAATACCCATTCTAAGAAAATATTTATTCCTAAAGTTCCTATGTACCTCATATAATCCTTAGGCTATGGAAGAATGTGACCAATGAAAATCATGCTGTTCAACCTGTATCTTTAGCATCAACTCCATCTACTCCAATAATCTAAATATTCATATTTCAGAATAATTACTCTTCAAAGAAAAATATACTTACTTGTCTCCCACAATTCCCAGGTTGATTGTGGGGTAACCATGTTCCTGAATTGTTGCTAGAAGTGTTGACCGATTGCTGTCTCGAATCTTTCCTGGTAAGAGGTCATCTTCAGGATTTAGCAGCTACAAAGCCAAAAAATCACCACTAATTATTTTCTTAGGTAATGTTGCCTATTCTAATGGAAGAAATTAGATGTGAATAAGCTAAGCATTTGGGCATCTATGATGGCATCTGGCATGTAGAAGTTATATGTTCAAACTTTGAATAAATATTTTAAGTAAAGGAGAATGTTAGCTGAACAGTGGGCAAGTTTCATACTAGCTTTGGCTATAATTCGGCAATAATGTCAAGGAGAAACTGGGCTTCCCTGGAAACTGATTATTATAAAACTATCTTTGGTCTGGCAATACTACCTTCCAATTCATCTTAAAATATTTTTTATGTGTATGGGTATTTTGCCTGAATGTATGTCTATGCACCATACATGTTCTTGGTGCCCACTGAGGCCCGAAGAAAGCATTGGATTCCCTGGAACTGGACTTACAGGTGTTTGTGAATTGCTGAATGGGTGCTGGGAGTCAAACCTGAGTCTTAGCCATTGAGCCATCTCTCCAACCCTCTCCCAATTTATCTGACAATGAGAATATCTGAATATTCTCAAGTCTGAAGAGAACAACCATTTGATTATTCTCTTTCAAGCTTTCTGGTATGTTTTCTGAAGTGGAATCAACAGTATTAAAAAAAAAAAACTTCTTTGAAAGGAACAGTTATTTTTTTGCCTGAGACACAAACTTAAACAAGGAACACTTTGCTATACCCATCCCAATTCCACTTCTCTGAGTTAATATCTACCAATGGTGTCTATGAAGAAAACTTACTTTATGTTAAGATGTTTCAGTAAGGAGTCAGCTTATTCAGTACAGTAAAACACCTTTGGATTCAGATTAAATGTAAATTACTCAAATTCTTTACCTTAATTTTCTCATTTATAAATGACTTCATTACAGCCACCCTGTAATGTACTTGTCAGAATTTAAGTAACAGTTTATGCAGATAAATGTGATTTATTATGTTATTGATTATATATCATTAATATCAATATATTACCAATACTATATTATATTACTATATAGTGTTAATAATATTAATGCATTATATTATGTTATTAATGATTCAATAAATGTGACTTTCTCTCCTAATGTAAGAGTGTCTACATTCCCTTTGGTTCTCATATTGTTACTCCTAGGGGGTAGTTCACACCATATTTGTTTACAGTGTGAACACAGACTCTTATGACTGCAAAATACTCAAGAAAAGGAGCCCTTAACCCACTACACACACACTGAAGATTACATGTACGTTACATTTTCAGAGCAGTGCTGATATAGAGAATTATCTGATCACAACCAGCCAAAGTATTGCACTCATAATTCTATAGAGGACATGACCGGCAGCTCTTCAACTCTTGTTAGTCAGACAAGTTGTTTTAAAAAGAAAACTGCACATTTATATTATTATTATTGGTGTTATGGTATTTTTTTGCCCCTGTTATATATATTTCTGAAAACAGTTCTAGAAATAAGAGACTACTTAGAGATAACTAGAGAACCAGTAGTTTGTAAAATTGACATAATGAAATAATGGTTGGTTAAAGGAGGGGGTAGATTTACAGTTCATTTAAAGTATTTTTAAAGAAGCATATAGAATTAAATGGAAATCTAAATATATGAGAATAAACCCACAATTTTCCTCTTTACAACTTAATCCCATTTTCTATTATATTTCCAGCCATGTCAGGAATGGTGCTTAAAACTTATTACAATTAAAATACAAAAGAGGAAAAAAATACAAAGTAAAACAAAATCTATTTTACCATCTCTTTCCTATCTACCACTTAAATTCCCATTTCTTATTTTTGATATCATCAATGGTGCTACTACTAACTTCTTAGCTTTTCAATACTCAGTTTTTTTTTAAAAGATTTATTTATTATGTACACAATATGCCTGTATGCCAGAAGAGGGCACCAGATCTCATTACAGATGGCTGTGAGCCACCATGTGGTTGCTGAGAATTGAACTTAGGATCTCTGGAAGAACAGCCAGTGCTCTTAACCTTTGAGCCATCTCTCCAGCATGATACTCAATTTTTGGATGTTTATTTTTCCCTTTGTAGTCTACTCTCTTACCAAAGACCTCAATGATTAAAACCTTTTTTCCTTTCCTTTCTTTCTTTTTTTGTTTTTTGAGACACAGTCTCATTATGCAGTCCAGCCGGGAACTTGCTATATGGACCAGGCTGGACCTGCCGCTGTCTCTCGAGTGCTGGGATGTGTGCCACCATATCTGGCTCCATTTTATTTCATCTCATTTTCATCAGTCTGCTACCAGCGTCTCCACAATTTCATATCAACAGCCCAAGTCTCCAGTTTTAGGCATTCAGTATATTCTATCTGAGTTTTTGTAAAGCCTTACAAGTGGGTGCCTTGCTAACAAACTTTCCTTCTGAGTAATGAAGCAGAAATATGAACTTGAAATGCTGTACTATTGCCTGTGTAATAGTTAAACTGTACCAAAGCACAGTGTGTAACTCAAACTATTGTAAGTGATAGTTCTGTTTTTTCTTTTTCTTTCTTTCTCTCTCTCTCTCTCTCTCTCTCTCTCTCTCTCTCTCTCTCTCTCTTTCTTAAAGACTTATTCATTTATCTGATATATGTGAGTGCTCCTCTTCATGTTTGCCTTTATGCTGGATGAGGGCATCAGGTCTGACTAGAGATGGTTGGGAGCCACATGTGGTTGCTGGGAACTAAACACAGGTCCTCTGGAAAAACAGCCAACTCTTAAGAGCTGAGCCATCTCTCCAGCCCAATGAAGTGACAGGTTTTTTTTTTTTTTTTTTTTTTTTTTTTTGAGACAGGGTTTCTCTGTGTAGCTTTGCGCCTTTCCTGGATCTCGCTCTGTAGACCAATCAGGCTGGCCTGGAACTCACAAAGATCCACCTGCCTCTGCCTCCCAAGTGCTGGGATTAAAGGTGTGCGCCACCACCGCCTGGGGAAGTGACAGTTTTAATACAAACATTTAGATCTCTGTACTCTGACATAGGATCATGGACACAGTGATTTAATTGTAGCCCCAAGTGGGCTAAAAGGTGAGAAAGATTGTTGCAGCAAGTCACCTGCTTTACAAATTCTTACCAGTCTCTTCTTGTTACTGTCCTCACTAACAGCTTCTTGAGAACCAACCAATAACCAACTCCAGTCCTCAAAATCATGTATGTACACTGTTGCAGCTGCTTCCTTTTGAGATACTGCTGAGATTTTGTAGTACAATAGAAAAGTATGTCATCTCAAAATATGCTATTTTGGTATACAGATGATTTTTGATCTGAAGGCAACTATGAAGCACCAAGTACAAGAGCTCTTTTAAGCCAGGTGTGGTGGTGCATACCTGTATTCCAGTGCTTGGGAGCTGGAGGCAAGATGATTAGGAGTTCAAAGTCATCCTCAGTCACACAGAGATTAGCTATATGAGACCTTGTCATGTAGCTAGCTATGTCAGCCAATAATATAGTTAATACGCCCACCCCCAAATACACACAAATAAATAAATAAGTAAATGCAATACATTAAAAGAAAGGCTTTAGGTCAGAAGTCTTGTCACTGAGGTGGTCTTATTGGTTATGCTGCACTTCTCTCAATTCTTAGTCTCTTTGCTCAGGGGATATAGCGGTTTAAATGTCTCCTCACAGCTTCATAGACATTTGGTCCATAGTTGGTAGTGCTGTCTGGGGCATCATGGAACCTTTTCAGAGGTTCAGTCTTGCTTGAGGAAATAAATCACTGGGGGCCAGCTTTTATAGACAGCCCCACTTCCCATCTTCTTTCTGTTTCCAGTGGGTAGATGGAAATGTGCTGAGCCAGCTTCTTGTTCCTGGGGACTGTTGGCGAGCCTTTCCTGCCATTACAGACTCTAGCCCTCTAGAACTGTATGCTAAAACAAACCCTTTCTTTCTCAAATTCCATTTGGTCACAGTATTTTATCACAGCAATAGAAATGTAACTAGTACAGAGGATTTCTCTGTGAAGATAAGTTCACTTACTTTGAATTATGATATTTATTGGTTGAGTTCCCAAATTTAGTTATTTTCTTTGTCATACAATAAGGTTCTTGGGGCATTTTGGTTATCTGATCAGACGTGTACTTTTCTTTTTCCCTTGGTGCAGAGCTGCTAGGGCATATATTTGATACTAATAGGCATCTTATCTACCAATTGGTTACATTTATGTCTCTAAGATATTTTTTATTAGTCTATAAGTCATGTATTTTATTTGATAACTGGACTGGAGGGAAATTTCTTCTTTATCCATTCTGACTGTTAATTTTTAGGGTCCAATGCTGAGAGTTCAACTTTTATGTTTAGATGATGAATTCATGCATTCACCAAATGATGAATGACCTGTTGATGTAACTCCAGCTTGTTTGGTCTTGTATTTATCTTTATAAAAGGTATTTTTTTTTTATCAAGGACAAATGCAGTACTTGGAGTACTTTTAACATGACTATAGTATTCACACAAAAATACTTTTAAGAACAAAGGGGGAAATACAATTTTAGATATTCAATGATTAGCATTTTTATTGTTATGTAAAGATTCAAAAGGAAATCTTGAAAGGTAAAAGTTCTTTTGTTAAATCCTCATGAAGAGACTCTCTGTCTTAATTTGTCTAAATGACAAATTGACTGAGTTTACCATAAGAGTCCTCCCTCTCTTCTCTTAAATCTTCAGAGATTTAATACTGTGGTCTTAGTGATTTCATCATGTGCCTCAGACTCACTTTCTCAAACACTGCAATGGCTTTGCCTGCATCTAAGGCTTGTGTGTAGGAGGAAGGCTATAACTTTTTGCAGTAGTCAGTAACTATTTTCATCTGCCCTGCAAGCAGCAGCTCTTTTATACACCTTCACTTTTCTTTCACCATTTTCTAGAAAAATTATTACTTGCTCAAACTCTAATTTGATGGTATATGCATACCCTAGAAAATCACATCCAGATCAACAGATTTCTCTACCCCCCGCAACCACACGCACAGAGTCAGATTATAATGGAATTTATTTTTATTGAAATAGCTTTTACTTATTGCTCTGAAAAAAAGGTAAAGTTAAGCTAACTCTCTTAGCTACTTGTTTATAAGATAAGACAAGACAATAAAGAGGAACATTTATAGCTTGTAAGCACAATTTAAGGAGTTTAAAAAATTGGTTTATGGTCTAGGGAGCTAGCTAGTTAGTAAAGTGCCTGAGTTTGGATCCCTAGCACCCATGTTAAACAAACAGACAAACAAACATGTCCCCTCAGCAAAAGCTTATAATCCCAGTGCTGGTTGAGCTCTAGCTTCAGTAAGAGAATAAAACACTTTTCTTTCTTTCTTTCTTTCTTTTTTTTTTTTAGAGGGAGAGAGGAAGGGAAAGGGAGAGAATGAGAAGTTGGGTGGGCAGGAAGGCAGGAGGGATCCAGGAGGAGTTGAGTGTGGGTAAAGAATATAATCAAAATACACTGTACAAGGAAAAAACACTTTCGGCAATATGAATGTGAGTAGCCAGGGCCACAACTTTAATTCCAGCACTTGGAGGGCAGGCAGATCTCTGTGAGTTCAAGGCCAGCCTGGTCTGCATAGTGAGTTCCAGGCCATCTAGAGCTACATAATGAGACCCAGTTTCAAAAACAAAAAACAAAACAAAACACCTAAACCAAAAAACAAATGAAAGAAAAGTATGTATATTTAATTTTGTTTAAAATGGTTAAGATAGTGAATTGTATTTTGAATGTTTCACTACAATAATTTTTTTAAAGTTAAAAAACGACTGAGGATACTGTTAAAAAGTAGTTTCATGGAATAGTGACACCGTTGTCAGGAAAGGCAATTAGGAGGAGGCATGTTTTGGTTAGGAAGGCAAAGATGGTGAATTAGAGGCGACAAAGATGGAAAAATCCAAAGAAAGCTGGAGATAGTGGCTTGATGTATTTATGTGGGGAGATGGTATCATCAAGAGCCCAAATCAGAAGACAAGCATAAAGGCTGGGAAGGGATAAAGATCAGCTGCCTTAAGTATAAAAGTGGCACCCCATCTCCTGGACTCCTACTTTCTAATTTCACGATCTTAAATACTATAGTTATGCTGGTAACTTTCAATGTATATCTTCATCTCAAATCTTTCTTTTACTATCACATTTCTAGTGGACTTTCTAATAGATACCTTAATTGTAGTATGTTCAAAACAGAAGTCCTAATTTCTACTGCCCAGCCTTTCTGAGTTGGGTAAATAGCGATCCTTAGACTTGCTTAGATAAAAACGTAGAGCTCATCTTGATTCCCAATTTTTTGATCTTCTACTTTAAATCACTTATCAAGCTCTGCCAATTTTATTTTCACAATATACTGTGGGTCTGGTATGTCTCACCATCTCCCCACTGCACTTCAGTGAAATTTTCTCAGTACATCTCATAGCCTACCTTTTCTTTGTCTCTCCTACATGCTGCACCGCTTAACAGAATGCAGCTAATGCCTTAAGACTCATTCTATTCACTTATGCGCTCTGCTATTCTCCACTGTTCCCAGTTGGGCATTGAGATTAAAATGGTGTAGGGTCTGTCACCTCTCCATCCTCATTTTCTTTTTACACACCTTCTACTTTTCTTACCGCCACATGGACCTTGCTATTCTTCAGCTATGATAAATATGTACCCTACCTCAGGAACTTCCTTTGGTTGTTCACCTGTCTAGAATAAACCACCCTCACATGGCATGTGCTGTGCATGCCAAATTCCACTTCAGCTGTCAGCCCTAATCACCCTATCTATAACAGAAGACTTTACCAATCAGGTCCAGACAAGAAAATAAAACTCATCTAGGCGTTTCCAGTAAAGGAGGTGGGAGAAGACTTTTAAATACAAGGCATTGCTTATAAATGTGTTGCAAAACTTGGAGGCATAAACAGAGAGAATGGTGTTACTAAAGACCAGTGACTGCAAAAAGCTGCCCTTGTGTTCAGAGCTGCTGGAAAGTGATGGGTCTAGAGTTAGGCTCCTGCTTCTGCTAATGCTTTCACCTCACTTCTACCTTCTACTGCCACGTGAATGCATTCAAACAGCAAAACCTAAGTAGAGGCTTAGAGTGCCTCATGCATGAAATCCCAGCACCCAGGAGACTGAGGCAGGAGGGCTAGAAACTTGAGACCAGTATGAACTACATAGTGAGACTATCTCAAAAACCTAAAAACCTAGCATTTAGACAAGAGCTGGAAAGAGCCTGGAACATTTAGTCTCCAGGCTTTCTCTCTCACTGCAGTAGCAGGGCTGGTGTTGGATAAGTGTCAACAGACAGTAGTCTGTGGCCAATCTATTATTTACCCTCTATTTCTATTGCTATTTGTGCCATTATCACTGTTTGCTTATTGACTACTTCCTAGTTAGAATCTCAACTGTGTATGAATAGGGAATCTGTCTTTCTGACCTATCACAGACCTCCTGTATCGGAACACTGCCTGTCACTAGTAGCATAGTAAGTGGGGAGGGGTTGGGAGTGGTGCACCACAGCAGAGAGAGGAATTTTAAAATTTATTTCAATGTTTTCTTACAGATATATAATGTATGTTGAACATATATTCCTCCCCCTGAAAAAAGACTGTTTATCACTGACATTGTTTAAAATAGCTACTTCATTTTTATTTAATAAAAAGCAAACTGACATTTACTCCATTTTATTACTGTTTTCTAATTTTCTATAGACAGTGCATTCTCTATTTCTGTTCCCATGGATATTTGTTAAAGATCAAATGTCAGCTCGTTACTAAGCAACAATTCTTTTGTTGTTGTTCTTTGTTTTTGAGACAGGGTCTCATGAAGTCCAGGATAGTTTTACTCCTCCCATGAAAAAAGTGATTTCTAGTACCATGTATGTGGACTGGAAGGTACCATATATACCTAGAGGGAAGTCTTAAAAACTTTGGGTTTCCATGTATAGTGACACTTGTACTAGATATTTATAGGCATCTTGGAGGTTCCCCAAGATTATTATTAAAAAAAAATACTGATTCCTACACAGAACAGGAAGTTTCTAGGCCAGGGTGGCTCCTGCAGTTCTTAGTATGAGTCTTATCTTCTTATGCCTGAGCTGTCACTTGCAGAATAAACAGTGTAGCTACAGAAGGTTATGAGGATTGCTAAGAGCATTGTTCTCCTGAGTAAGAAAGCTATCAATGTCTGATGGTGCCCTGTTTGATGCTGTTTCTTGTTCAATATATTTCTAAGAACACTGGTTCAAGCTTATTTTCTAAAAATTACTATTAAATTTAAGAGAGATTCTTACTGGCTGGCCTGGAACTCATTTCACAGGCCAGGCCAGCCCCGAACTTGTGGCAGTCCTCCTGTCTCTTCTTCCCAAGTACTGGGATTAAAGGCATGTGCCACCACATGGCCTGGATGTCCATGGGATTCACACATGCAAGAAAAATCCTCTACCAGTCAGCAATACCCCTCAGCCCTCGAATCCAAGTGTATACACATACACACACACACACACACACACACACACACACACACACACACACGTATATATTTACACAATGTCAGAGGTTAAGAATGTGTATTCTGCATAATGGGCATTAACGGCTTAGATGCAAGATTGTAAAACATCGGTAGTGAACTTCTGCCCTCTGGGGTTCTCCCATTGTGCTGTAAACCTGTATTTAAGACCTCCTCCCTCCTTCAATAAACGGCATTCGGCTTTAAAAAAAAAAGAGGGGAGGGGAAGCTGTGGTCGGGGTGTAAAATAAATGAAAAAATTTAATTAATAAAAAATAAAATTAAAAAAAAAGAATGTATACTTATAATCACATAATAGTACTGCCTAAATTTTAACCTGCATAGTTTACTGAAATAAATATCTAAACTATATATTCTGAGACATAGTTAATAATTCTATTTCCTTAATTTTATTAAGGCTATAGCTTCACACAACATTGGGAAGGTTTTATATAGCTACACAGATATTTTGTGTGACATTCTTAAATTTATTTATTTATTTATTTTATATGTATGGGTGTTTCGCCTGCATGTGTATCTATGAACCATGTGCATATAATACTTGTGGAGGCTAGAAGAGGGCATTGGATCCCCTGGAACTGGAGTTATAACAGTTGTGGGCTACTGTGTGGCTGCTGGGAAATAAACCTGGGTCCTCTGGAAGACGTCTAATGGTGGCAATCTCTCCAGCCCTTTGTACAATATTCCTTAGGTTGCCTAGAGCAACTGTCTTGCTTGTCTCTGTTTGAATGCATCCATATGGTATAACATTAGATTTAAGAAGTGTACACAGAGAAGTGCAAACGTTAATGGTTATGAGAGTCCATCTCACCCCACTCTGAATGGTACCGTGAAGAAAACGAGTGTCAACAACTGCTGTCGAGGAGGGAGGGGAGAAGAGCCCTTCTTCACTGTCCCTGGGATGGAAACTGCTGTCGAGGAGGGAGGGGAGAAGAGCCCTTCTTCACTGTCCCTGGGATGGGGACTGCTGTCGAGGAGGGAGGGGAGAAGAGCCCTTCTTCACTGTCCCTGGGATGGGGACTGGTGAAGCCACCACGGAAATCAGTGTGGAGGTTCTTCAAAACTGACAACAGAAGCGTGGGATTAGCAGAGGACCAAGTCAGCACACCACAGGCATACCTGCACAGCCAGCTGTTGTTGCTGTGCTCTTCATAAAAGCCAAGACATGGAGAGAGCCTCCATGTCCATCAGTGGATAAAGAGAATGTGGTACACAGACAGGATTTTCTTCAGACATAAATATGTTTATGTAGGTGGTAATAAATAAGAGCAAAGGCCAGGAGATTATGAAGAGGCCCATGAGCATGGGAAAAAAGAAGCTTTTAGAGAGAAGGGGGAAGGGAACAAAGTAGAAGGAGGAAGAATGAAAGAATAAAATGAGCACAGTAGGGAAAGCAGGGCTACGGAGTTTTTGGGAGTTGGAACAAGCATGGAGTCAACCAAAATGTAAAATGGATGAAAACAGTGTATGAGAACACATTCCTTGTAAGCTAAATAAAAAATCTGTATGGAAAAAAAGAAATCCTGATATTTGCAGGAAAGTAGATGGGACAGGGAATATTATGTTAAGTAAAAAAAGCCAGGTCCAGAAAGAAAACTACTGAATACTTACCTCATATGTGGAGAACAGATGTATGTTTATGTGCACACACATGTGTGTATGTGGGGGTCATTAAAGCAGAAAGAAGACCACGGGATGGAGGAAAAGACCCTCAGTGGGTTAAGGAAATGAAATACATTTGACACGAGGTCAGAAGGCAGGACTCTCTGGGGAGAGGAGAATGAGCAAAAGGGGGACAAATGACACAGGACAGTACAGTGGTGAGGGGATGAAAGAGAGCAAGGACAAAGGCACACAATGAAAACGCCACAGTGAGACCTAACGTGTCATAGGCTGACCTGAACTAATATTTAAGGGGAGCTTGCACTGAGACTGGACCGAGGATAGCCTTGTTACATTAACAGATAAGTGCAACTTCTTTCAGCATCTTTGAAAATAAATGGAGTTGTTTTTGTAGCTGTTATTGTTTTCTACTATCTAAGGATCTCAAGCCTTCAGAAGAGATATTATGTTTTATTTCTTTCTTTTACCACTGATTTCCTCTGTAAGGCTTGGCACATAGAAAACATGTTGAACTAAAGTACATAGTCATAAAAGTAGCTAAATTTGAATATGGGAGGGAGCAACAGCAACATAGAGAGTATAAAATTAGAAGCAAGAACCATGGTACCAGTTAGACACAGGGTTATTAAAACTATCACCGCCCTATCAAAATGACAAGAACATTTGTTTGAGGTCAGTGATAGTTTTTAGGGATGTTTGGTACATTTGTACCTAGGAAGATCTGGAATGCAGATTTAGCTTCCCATTAGCAGAATTAAAAAAAAAAAATCCAATTCTGTTCTTTTACTTTGAGAGATACACTTTCTAAAGACTTCAATACATTAAAAATAATGCTAATAAAAGGTTACTTTCAGAACAAAGAGTTTTTTTTTAAAAGTCCTATTACTCTTTAATAGTATAGTCCAAAGAAATTGCTAAAAATCTTGGTAGGATTTGATTCTGTAACTGAGTTTCTAGACTATTAATCCTTTCACATTCCCAATGTGACTATAGAGCTCCTGGACATTTTAACAACCTAGGCAAGAGAGCAGTCAGGAAGGTTTTCAAGAGTTCTCAGAAAAAGATTGGTTATCATCTCCTTTCCAAGCGAGGCCTGACTAACATGTAGATCCATTTTGAATAGCATACCACTAGAGATGCTTCATTTGAGACCCAAACAAACCCTCATACCAAATCAAATCAAAAAAAGATTATTAACCCCCTCTGGTGATTAGAATTTACAAAGAACTTTAACAAGAAGACAGGCTAGCCACGGTATCTATTTCATTCCCTTACTTCCTAGGATGGCTGGGCCAGCATTTCATAACAGGAGACACAAATCACGTTTCCATAGACTAAGTACAGTATGCAGTCTACAGCTTGCAGCTAACATTCTTTGTTTTTTATATGAGTGGGGAAAGGACATTGGCTATAATACTTCATTCTAAAAATGGAAGGGGATAATTTCTTAATATGTAGTTTCCAGTTTTACCTTATCTTTTGTACCTGAACTATGCCAAGGCCAACTTATTATTTCTCTGAAATGAAGTCCCATTGTTGAGAACCATAATCTACAATGTTCCATTTAATCTACAATGTTCCATTTATGACAGAAAACATGTCAGGAAGGGTTTTATCTTATAAGCTAGCTCTCCCCTTTATTTTATTTCTCTGATTATTTATTTACCTCATTCCCTGTTGACATGACAGCAACCACTGGAAACTTATTAACTTCCACCTCTGTGACACCCACAGTTGCAAGGAGACCAATCTCTGAAGGGCCCATATGGGTTCCTTTGGCCAAAACGCACTCCCCTCTTTTAATGTCATGGCCGATGGGTCTGAAAGTCAAAGCAGAACCATAAGCATTATGGCTAAGACTAACATTTTCTCAACTCAGAGGAAAACGTTAGTATCAGACAGAGGACACAATCAGGGGAGAAAAGAGTTCAGAAATGAGTCAGGAACTCAATAATAAAGAGATTCTAAAAATTCTGAGTTTCTAAAGTTCTATCACACCATAGAAGACAGAATAGGAATTATATTTATGATTGATAAAAGAACATGTTACATCTTATATTTTTATTTTTATTGTATTATACTTAAAATTACCAATTTCAACTGGGAGAAGCTTAGCTTTTTTACAAAGGGATGCTGGGCAAATTAGTATTGATAGAATTTATGTAAACACTTTCTAGTGTAACAAAAATAATTCAAATAATGCATAATATTTATTGTAGATGAGAAACCTCATCTTTACATGCAAGGAACAGCAAATTATTACATTATTAAGGGTAGTTGAGGAGGGTGTTACTATAAGCTACTTGTATAAATATTCAATCATTATTCCAATTTCTGGGTAATCTAGGGGTTGGGACTGAGTAATTTTGGGTTGGTTAGAGGTAGAGTTAACTGTGGGGAAATGAACTTACAACTTTACTTTTTCTCATGTTGATTTTGATAATTTTATTCATTTTTATTATTTTCATTTAAAAGGCAAGACAGAATGGGATGTAAAATTCAGAAAATTCATTTTGCCTCTTGTTAAAGCTTGAGAAAAAATAGCTACTTGATACAGCTGTGGGTTTATAATAGTCGTGTTCCCCTGAGTTTATGATCATGTAGAAACAGTGGGCTGTATATTATGTATATCTGAACTTACCGGATATCTTGGCCTGGCCGAGCCTGCACCAGAATTCGCACTTCAAGTTCTTCAGTACCCTATAATTAGAGCAGGTCGTATAATTTTAAATAATAGTCTAACAGAATTTCTGTCAACAGGAATGAGCTTCTCAGGTGCTTTAGCAGACAGGCTCAGAATATATACAAATACAGAGGAGCAGAAAACGATTTGCTAACTCTCCAAAAAAAAAAAAGTGTGAACTTTTAAAGAGAGCTCTTGAAAAATTAGGTTTGGTGCCAACAAATACCTAAATACTCTCTCCAATTTTCATTGTTTAAAAATACATCTTAGTTTCAGTGAAGGACTTATAGCATGTCAGTAGATTTCTGTAACCTCATGGTAACCATCAATTTTACACTCATGGGCTATAAGTAACACTGGGATACTGGAATTGTGTCTTGTCATCTCATAGTTGGAGGATGTGTGTGTTCTGGATTTCAATGCTTTGCAGGCTTCACTGATGCTAATACATCTCTGCTTGGACAGTTTTGAGAACAAGCAATGGGATCTTTATACCAAAGGTTGATTTTATACATGAGGCAGGATAAATCTCCAGAACAAGAAAGGTGGTCATCTCTTAGCCTGGCTGTATTTTACTATTTACTTAACCTATAAGAATATATATTATTTTACACCAGGTGGTGGTGGCACAGGCCTTTAATCCCAGCGATTGGGAGGCAGAGGCAGGTGGACCTCTGAGTTAGAGGCCAGCCTGGTCTATAGAGCAAATTCTATGACAGCAAGGGTTACACAGAGAAACCCTATCACACACACACACACACACACACACACACACACACACACACACACAAAAAAGTCAAAAAGAAAAAAAAAGTATATTTTTAAAAATTTCTGCTTCAGAATATGATTCCACAAAATGAGTATAATTACTGTAGTACAATAAAACTGTAGAAAATTATAACTTTCCTAGTTTTTTTCATGACTAATATAGTTTGCTTTAAAAAATTATATGTAGGAGTGCTTCGCCTGCATGTATGTATGTGTACGATGTGTGGGCTCAGACCAGGGTGCTGGATGCCCTGAAACTGGAGTTAGAGACAAGTGGGAACCACCATGTGTTTGCTGGGAACCAAACTTTGGTCCTCTGCAAAAAAAAAAAAAAAAAAAAAAAAAAAAAAAAAAAAAAAAAAGCAGGACTCTTGACCACTATCTCCAGCCTGTACTGCCTATATTTCCGTCAACCTGACCTAAGCTAGGGTGGTCTGGGAAGAGAAAAACCTCAACTGAGAAAACGCCTCCACCTATAGGCAAGCTTGGGAGGCATTTTCTTGATTAATGATTAATGTAGCGGGGCCCAGCTTACTGTGGGTGGGGCTACCCCTGGGCATGTGGAGCAAGCAGGCTGAGCAAGCCATGAGAAGCAAGCCAACACACAATGTTCCTCCATGGCCTCTGGTCCAGTTCCTGTCTCCAGGTTCCTGCTTTGAGTGCTGCCCTGGTACAGAAGGACTGTGACCTGTAAGCTGAAATAAATCCTTTTCTCTGCAAGCTGCTTCTGCATGGCGTTTATCACAGCAATAGTAACATAACCAGGACAAGTCCCACTAGTCTGGTTTTAGTAATTACTATTAGTTTCATTGAGAAAATTTCCTATTCAGATCCTGTATATGTCCTTGAGACAATGCAGAGGGAATTGACAGAAATTCAACATTTCCTGGCTTCTATTTGATGGAACAGAATTTCTCTCAATAGAAAACCAGTGGTAAAAGGGACATTTGGTTCGAGAACTTGGCCAAATGTTCCCTGTTAAAGCCCTTTATATTAAATTCATATCCCAACAACACCTTCACACTTTATCAGAAGTTAGTTTCAATGGCAAGAAGATATGTCAGCTGTTAATATCACTGTTCTTTTATTGTCCAGTAATTTGTTTGCATGTGAAAATTCTCATGTTAAGTACGGTTCAAATTCTACTGTAGTAATAGCATAAAAGTCCCTCCATGTCAGAAGATTTTCATTCTTTAAGGCAGTTTATTTACCGGAGACCTACCAACATATTACAACGTAAGATCCTCAAACCAAAATCACAACATTAACACACCCTAAACCAAAGGTTAATCTTATGAATGCTGAAGAAACTGAGTATGACTTGTAGTACTGCCACAGGAACCTGGGAGTGACATACATCATCTGATTCCCTGATAAGTTCAGTATCTTCCACTTGCACTACTGCATCAGCACCGCAGGGGATTGGAGCACCTGTTGTAACCCGCATCACTTGTCCTGGCATTACTGTCTGAGTTGGCTGGAAGTACAAACAGAAAAGAGAGTTGGTTATGTAGCTACTACACAGGAAAATCTTCAGGGGATATATCATTTGTAAGAAACAAACAATGAAAAGTCTTTTAGGTTTTCTTGTTTTGTTTTTGTTTTTCAAGGCAGGGTTTTCTCTGTGTAGTCCTGGTTGTCCTGGATCTCACTCTGTAGACCAGGACAGCCTCAAACTCACAGAGATTCTCCTGCTTCTGTCTCCTGAGTGCTGGGATTAGAGGCGTTTGCCACCACTGCCCACATGAAAAATATTACAATTTTATCACTTAGGGCCATATCCACAATGCAGCCACTCGTAAACAGCTGCATTCACACCCAAGAGTCTGCACCTTGATTTAAGCTGACTTTATTTGTACTTTAAGGTACTCTTTTGGAGCCCCGTTTTGAAGAACTGCCACTTACATTTGCCACTATTGCTTTTCATTCAAATAATATGAACTGTGTCAAGGTAAACTTATTTCAGAGTCTGTCAGAAAAAATTCTAAGTCATCGGAGATTACAAATGACAAATGTAAAAACCCATCATTTAGGTAATTTGCTGAAGTTCTGTTGTTTGACAAATATGGTACTTCATGAAGTAAAGTTTTTGGTCAAATAAAGGTGGTCAGGAAAGCCATTTTAATTATTTCTCTTGAATAATTTCCTAAAACATAGTATTTCACTTATCAGTTAATAAAAGTCTAATATGTAGACTTAAATCACTTAAAAACACCCCAAACATCCCAGTGTTTGTAATAATCTGTACTAAATATTGTTTTGAAATTTAAAAATAAAATTTTAATGTCTTAAGTTTAAAAATTTTAAAAATTACATCTATTTATTTTACATATGCGAGTCCACCACAACACACGTGTAGAAATAAGAGAACAATTTGTGAAGTTGGTTCCATTGCTTAAATTCTTGTACAGAAGTTGTGTGTAGGGTAGGACTTGCCTGGGAAATCTTCCAGAATGGACAATGCATGTATCTGCCTGAACCATCTGATAGGTTACACAGGCTTCAAGAGAGTCACTTTGTCAGAGGTCATGATTAAGGACAGAACAGAAAAAAGAATGCTTTAAACTACCCCTGTAAGAAAATCCTGAGACAATAGTAAAAAATGTTTAAGAATATTTTAGTTTTATTTATTTCATGTATGTGAGAGTTTTGCCTGTATGTATGTACGTACATACGTATGTATGTTCACCATGAGCAGGCCTAATGCCCCCAAAGGGCAGAAAAGGGCATTTGATGCCCTGGAATTAGAATTACAGTTGGGTATAAGCCTCTCTGTGGGTGCAGGGAACTGAGCCTGGGTATTCTGTAAGAGTAGCAAGTGCTCTTAATTGCTGAGCCATCTCTCTAGTCCCACGTCATGTGCTTCTTAACACACACACACACACACACACACACACACACACACACACACACACACAAAAATGCATATATGAATCTTAGACAATAGTTTAAGGAAAACTATCCCACTGTCAGAAGTATAAAGTACTTGATAAGAAGATCAATAAGTTAAAGTAAGAACATGTTTAAATGTTCTATATAAGACTTTATAGTAAAAAAAACCTTAAAAAGTTTTTCTATACTATTGATTAAAAAATACTACAAAGTAGCTAATAATCTCTGAACTCCTAAATTCACTCTAGGTAAACTATTAAATTTATTATATATTGTAGAATTTAAGTTCTACCAAGAGAAACATCTATTTACTTCTGGCTTGCCTCTGCAGATCACACCATTGTTTTGTAAGCTCTGTTCTGCCCAGAATGCTGACATAGCTCTATAGACTATTATAATCTGGTTCCCATCACTTTGGCCTCTGGATAAGGATTAGCCAGTGGAAAAGGAACACAAGAGATTAGAAGGTAGGAGGGAGGAGGAGCAGGGCTGTCATTCCCTTCCTTCTTGCTGCAGTTTGGTGGTGGTTAGGACATCTTCACTAACCGAAGGCCATGGCTCCTTTGGGGATCCTGCACCAGAGCTATGGATTTCTCCAAGTTGAGGTACTACTGTCTCCTTTTTCTCCTTTCAGCATGGAGGTAGTGATGGAATGTCACTGTAGCTAGTTTCTTGGTTTCTTACATCCTTCTGTGGTTCCTCTTAGTTCTGTCCATGTTTTGGAAACAATCCCACATTTGTCTTTATAACCTCTCCTTTTCCAGATATATTCTCTATTATCTCAAGGCCTAGGAAGTGGTTGGCATACAGTTGTCAGTCTAATAAATATTTCTAGAACAGAAAAGTGAATATGTATTATCTCATTATTACAAGAATTTCATGAAGTATGCATTGCTTATTGGTGTATACCTCCAGTGTTCTCCCTATTATTAGAGAAAGAGATATGTGTGGTAAGATCTAGCACAAGTTACATGCTTTAAACCCTTTTACTCTGCTAATTTCAATAAAAGGCATTCTAGTATTGTTCAGAATTGTTACATATTCACTTAAGTTTATACCAAAATAATACATGGGATTTAAAGTAAAAACTTAGGGCTACTTTCTTCTAAAAGCTCTGTTTTTCAATTGCAGATACCACTTTTAATCTGGGACATCTTTTTTTTTATTAATTCTTTGAGAATTTTGTACAGTATGTTTTGATCATATTCATACTCTTCCCCCATAAGTCTTCCCACATCAAACCTGATTTCACCCTCCCCATCGAATACAGTTTGTGTTATCTGACTACTCAGGCTATGGAGTCTGCCCTGAGTATGGCTGATATATCAGGATCACACCATTGATGAAAACTGACTTTACTCTCCCTCCCCAAGCAGCATTCAGATGCCAACAGCTCTTCAGCTAGGGGTGGGGTTTCACGCCCCCTACCCCACCCTGCTCCATGTTGGGGTTTTGTTTGGCCTGAGCTTGCGCAGGTGATTTTCACGTTGTCATAACTGCTGTGAGTTCTTACGTGCCTTGTGGGGTCTGGAAGAAGATGCTGTTTCCCAGGTCCTCCACTACCTCTGACTCTTATTATCTTTCCACCCTCCTCTGTCTAGATGCCAGAGATGTGAAGAGAGGAGTGTAATACAGGAATTATTGGAGACATATCTTAGTGATCATTTCATAGCATATTTGTTTTTGATAAAAAAAAAAAAGTGTTTTCATGTGAGATACATGTTTCAGTGCCCAAACTATCTTCTGGGCCTGTGGAACACTGATATTTCAAATAGGTCTACAGAGAACTCTTTGCTAAAAAATTTACATTAGAAAGTCAATTCTAATACAAATTTCAGGGCTATTGCTTCTTTTAAAATTTATTATCTTATTCTAGGTATTTTGTTTGCAAAGGCCAGAAGGCAGATAGATATCTTAGAATTGGAGGTACAGACAGTGGAAAACTGCTGTCTGGGTACTGGGAATCAAATCTAGGTCCTCTGGAAGAGCAGGCAGTGCTCTTAACCTCTGAGCCATCTCTCCAGCCTAGGCTACTGAATCTGAAGCTGAGCTGTGTTAACCTCAGTTTATCTGGACTCTATATACTACACCAGTAAACTTACTTTAAGTGCTATTGCCATTGAATCTCTAATTTTCTTTATTATTATTATTGTGTGTGTATGATGTGCCTGTGTGTGAACCAGGTAACAAGTAGATGTCAGAGGACAACTTTCAGGAGTTGGTTCTTTCTTTTGCTGTAAATTCTTGAGATCAAACTCAAGTTTGTCATGCTTGTGTGACAAGTGTTGTTACCAGCTAAGCCCTGGGTGGCCCTCTAATTTTCTCTATTTTTGGCTTAAATCAACCATATATAAATATATATATATACAATATATATATACACATAAATATATACATAAAATATATAAATATAATTTATTTATTTTTTGAGACAAAGTTTGTGTAGTCCTGGATGTCCTGGAACTCACTCTGTAGACCAGGCTGGGCTCAAACTCACACAGATCCACCTGTCTCTTCCTCCCAAGTGCTGGGATTAAAGGGGTGTGCCATCACTGCCTGGCTAACTCAAAATATTTTAATGTGGTTATTAAATAATTTTTAAAATATTTTTTATTTTCGATTTTTTTTTTTTTTGATTTAGGATATTGCTGTATTGTCTAGGCTAACCTCACAATTCTCCTGTACAATCTTGGTGAATGTTGGGACTGTATGTAGTAGTGCCACCAGCCCTGGCAAAAATCTGGCTGTTTTCTAAGATCATAAATTCTAAATGGTAGGAAAAAGATTCTTACCAGCTTACATTATATTAAACCCAATATTAAAGATATTACTGGATATATAAAAACTTATATATCTACTTAGATCAAACAATACAAATGTCATGTGAAGAAATCAATTACAAAGGTACATTCTAGTGATATATGACATATTTCCTTTAGTCTGTAAAGGTGAGCAGGTATTCTTTCTTATTAAATTGAAATTTCCTATGTGCTTCATATGCATATATACAGTAAAAAGTCAAAATCTTGGCTTTTTATTTTTGGAGGTACTGAGTCTTGTTCTTTGGGAATCTAATGACAATATTTTATAATAACATATTTTTTCTCTGAAAGCATCCAATGCTAATTGTAAGGACCAAACTATTAGTGATTTAAGGTTACATATTTTAAAGCACTAAGTGATTTTATAAATCAATGTCCTTGTGTATACAATGGCACCTCAATGCTCAATTGTAACCTGTGAATGAGCAATGCAGTTCTTGCAAGATATCTGAGATTGTTCTAAGTGTATGTTGTAGAATATTATTTTAAGGTGTGTTACTTTCGTTTATGTTGCACTTGTTTAACTCTTGTGAAGTGTGCCTGTCTAAAACACCTGATGGTCTAATAAAGAGCTGAACAGTCAATAGCAAGGCAGGAGAAAGGAGGACAGGCAGGGCTGGCAGGCAGGGAGAATATATAGAAGAAGAAATCTGGGAGGAGAAAAAAAGAAGTAGCCAGAGAAGGAGGAGGACACCACAGGTCAGCCACCCAGCTACACAGGCAGACACAGAGTAAGAGTGAAAGCAAGATTACAGAAATAAGAAAAGGAAAAAGCCCAGAGGCAAGAGGTAGAAGGGCTAATTTAACGTTAAGAAAAGCAGGTTAGAAATGAGTGAAGTGAAGGCCGGGCATTTATAAGTAACGTTAAGCCTCCATGTGTGATTCATCTGGGAGCTGGATGGTGGGCCCCCAAAAGAGAAAAAACAACCAACAACATTATGTATAACACATATTATAGATAAAGAATGATATTCTGAAGAAAAAGCTGCTTCCATGGACTAGTTTGAACTCATCCCATCAAGCCTTCTATGAGAACTTAAAAACTGAAGTTTCACAGTTCTTTTTATGCTCCTAGTTCTCTAGTTTAGTTAGAAGTAACTAACAAATAGGGTGTAAGAAGTTTAGAGACCCTTAATGTGCTATGTTGTGGCTAACATAAACCATCTGTAGTTCTCTGAGTAGTTTATGGAATTTTTGTTGTTGTTGTTCTTTTAAGGCCGGGTTTCAGTATCTACCTATCTACCTACCTACCTACCTACACACCCACCCACCCACCCATCCATCCATCCATCCATCCATCCATCCATCCATCCATCCATCCATCCATCCCTGGCTGACCTGGAATTTACTATGCTGCCCAGGTTGACTTTGACCTTGCAGTGACCCTCTAAGGTGCTGCAAATATAGGCATAATTTTGCCAGGCCAGGCACATCTGGACCTATACCGCTCTCTGCCTAGAGTGTTCCAATATTATCCTCCTAAGTATCTACTGTTGAAATGTTCAGTTCTCTTCTGCACTCTAATATGTTTGACTGACACCATTATTTCAATAACTAATATACTGTATGATATTTAGTTGTTTATGCTGACTCCTTAAGAGAAGAAATTATGTCTTAATGTAAGTTACATGCCAGAATTTAACACCTGCTAATCATGTCAGTGTGCTGGATAAAGGAATGCTGAGTAGACTCAATTAGGGGTCAGACAAGTATTTCTTGTACACTCATTTTGTGGCTTTACTATAAAAATGGATGCTTTTTACACTCATATCTGATATGTGCTAAGTGATCAAATAAAGTAAAAAAAAGTCAAAGGGAGTCACTGGGTAAAGTGTTTAATGTGCAAATGCGAGGACCCGAGTTTGAATTCCCAGAACCCATGAAAAAGCAAGCACAGTAGCATGTACCTGTAACCCCAGTGCTCCATGATGAGATAGGAAGTGAATATAAGAAAATTCCCAGAGGCTCAAAGGCTGAGTATCCTTGCACACACAGCAGTGAGTAACAAAGAAACTGTCTCAAACAAGGTGGGTATTGACATCTGAGGTTGTCTTCTGACTTGACTGTGTACCATAACATCATGTATGTACCCACACTCACACACAAATACACACACACACACACACACACACACACACACACACACAAAGGCCTACCTATTTTTTCCCTAAGTAGTATGTGAAAATAAAATAGCAATAAATAATTTAAAAATGTGTTAGTTTTGGTAAAAACTATTGCCATGTCTTCTTTTCTTTCTTGGTTTATCATGCACTTTTGTAAGTACCTAAAATAGACATGGGTTAAGGTACAAGTAGAGGGATGATGCCAACATTAGCCACCCTGGCTTCTTTACTTAAACATTGATGTACATGCTGTTCTAGCCAGAAAAATCAAAATTTGTAGGAAGAATCACTCAATCATAGGGCTAGAGAATACCTACAAGGTATGCCTGGGAGGATGTAACAAAACTATTTATTATACCACATATCGATAGATGGAGGGTTCTTTAACTAATGTTGGTTTTGTTGTTGTTCACATGGGACCTTTCTTTTATCCCTTTGATAGTCTTCTGACTAATCCTTCTTTAAGACTTCCACAATGCTGATATAGGAAACTTGGAATTGGACGCCCAAAGTCTGTGAAGCAGAAATCTGCAGTGTCTTTCAGGCTTATGAATCTCACCTGTTCACCAGCTTGGGATTCCCCAATGATGAAACGATCTCCTGGACCATCAGCAGCTGTGAGATGGAACAGAGCCAAGAATAAATATCAGCATGGACTTCAAGCAAGGAACAAGAATCTAGTATTGAGATTCTAAGATTTCATTAAAATTGTGTTCAGGAAAGTAGACTGTATTTCTGATTTCCTAAAGTAGACAATGTCCTTTCTACTACTGGTTTATCTTCGGTATCCAACAGATTCCAAGTATCAGCAGAAGTGGATCTATTTGTGCTCTTTCTTGACATCACTGGAGATGGTCTTCATGAGATGCCATCCTTTCCATACTTGTGCTTTCTAACATGATGTTCATTTGGCTTATTCTTTCAAATGGTATAACTTACCCATGTACTTGTAATAATAAGTGCACAGTCACGGATATATGAGCACATCACTTTACATATTCAAACTTCTCCAATTTGTTGTAACAGTTTTGTTTTTTTACTTCTTAACATTTTCTTATTTATTTAAAATAAAATCAGAAAATCAATGGATTAGAAATAATGCTGCTTATGAGCTGGAATAAACAAGCTTTACTGCATCATATTTTCCACTTAGTATTTTCAGTGCTGGAACTAGGGCCTTGCCATGCCAGGCAAGTGCTCTAACACTGAGTTACACTCCCATTTCTGGCTACTTATTTTCATTTTTAGGAATGAAAAGTATTTATTAATTTTTTTTTGAGACAGAATCTCATTGTATGGCTCTATGTGGGTGGGGATGGCTATGCAGATCAGGCTGGGCTTGAGTTTGAGGCAGCTCTCCTCCATCTGCCTTCCACTTACTGGGATTATAGACATGTACCACATGTGCCAGGTAAAATTACTTAAAAAATCTTTTGAGCATATATGTGCATTTGTGTGTGCAAATGCAAGCACATGTGTGGTATAGTGCAAATGTGGATCTCAGAGGACAGACAACCTTTCCTACTCCCTTATTTAAGACAGTGTCTCTGTCATTTTCTGGCTACATATGGTGGATTAACTGGTCCTTGAGCTTCTGTTTCTTCCTTCCATTCCCCTGTAGAAGCTTTAGGATTATGGACACTTATGCTTGATTTCTGAGGATATGAGCTCAGGTTCTCAAGCTTACTTGGCAAGCATGTTTACCTACTGAGCTTTTATCCTTAGCTCTTAAAGCCATTTATCTCAAATTGGAAAAAAAATCCCAGAACTAGGACTTAAACAAAACAAAACAAAATAAACTTTTCAGCTGGGCAGTGGTGGCACATGCCTTTAGTCTCAGCACTTGGGAGGCAGAGGCAGGCAGATCTCTGTGAGTTTGAGGTCAGCCTGGTCTACAGAGTGAGTTCCAAGACAGCCAGGGATACACAGAAACCCTGTCTCAAAAAACCAAAATCAACCAACCAACCAACCAACCAAACAAACAAACAAACAAACAACTTTTCTTGTTTAGTCTCATCCATTCCTTTTCCAGTGCCTGATATATATAGTAAAGTAATGACTGGGGAAAAAAATTCCTAAAGAATAGTATCTTTTCCTGATATATTATTTGGGTTTCAGATCAATACTACTGGCAATGCAAGGCCTATCTAATGAGTTTTAGGATCACTAATGTTATTTCCATGTCATTGATATAGCAAAGGGGGTTGAGGCCTATATATGGAAAAGATAACACATTATATATGAATATTTAATTATATTGGCAATAACAGTGACAACTAAACATCTTCCATTTTAAAGGAGAAATATGGACTCATTTTATTCTTTCCTCCCTTCTCTCCATTTTGCCCATCCCTTTGTAAGAGCAGTACAAGCTGTCCTGTAATTCAGCATGTAGCCCACACAGTTCTTGAACTTGTACTGTTCCTGTCTCCACCTTCAAAGAGTTAGGATTACAATCATGTATTATCATGCTTAGCTGTTTCTTAAGTACAAGGCAGTATTTTTTTCTAAAGGCTTACATAAAATATTGTTTATGAGTCACTTTTTTTTTCACAGTTGACTTTGTTACTTTGATGTAGCGAGGGACAAAAATTAATACTGGATCCCTTTTATTAGTACATGTTGTGTCTTGTCCTTTATAAATATTATCTCAGTGAATAAATTCTTGGAGTTTTATATTTTTTGGAAACCTATCATACTAAATTAGAAAAGTTTTCCTAAAATGCTATTTTTATAATGTCACTTTTATAGGTTCATTTAAAAAAAAAACAAACTTTCAACACCAGGAAATTTTAATGCAAATAGATGGAACTAGAAGAAAAATCATTCTGAGTGAGGTAACCCAGACCAAGAAAGACAGACATGGCATGTACTCACTCTTAACTGGATATTAGCTGTAAAATAAGGATAACCATGCTACAATCCACAGACCCAGAAAGGCTAGGTAACAAGGAGGGTTCATGGGGGGGATACCAAGATCTCCCTCAAAATGGGAAATGGAAGAGATTTTGTGAGTGGACTGAAGGCAGGTGAGGATGGGAACTTGAGGGATCAGGTTGAGGGGTAGACAGAGGGAGAGAGTATTGAAAGAGACTATTGGAAAGCGGGGAGGGGCATTTTGGGGTCAGGTAGAAACCTGGCAGAAGGGAATTTCCAAGGATGACCCCAACTAAGATTCCTAGCAATAGTGGATATGTAGTGTGAACTGGTCATCTCGTGACTAGGCAAGACTTCAAGTGGAGGGAGTGGGAAACCAACCCAGCCACAGAACCTTTGACCTATAATCTGTCCTGCTACAAGATATGCTGGGGTAAGGGTGGCCTAGAGGTGGAGGGAGTGGCCAACCAATGACTGGTATAGCCTAAAACCCATGCCACCCCTGACATTGCCTGGTGCACTAGAACCCACAGGCTGGCTGGCCCAGAGACCTAGGATAGAACCAAACATGATTAGAGGAAAAGTCAATGTAATGATGCCTAACGCTATTCTGCTATACACATAGAGTGGTGCCTAGCCCAATTGTCATCAGAGAGGCTTCATCCAGGTACTAATGGAAACAGATTCAGAGACCCACAGCCAAACCATTAGGTGGAGCTTGGGAAATCCTGCAGAATAGAGAGAGGAAGGATTGTAGGTGCCAGAGTGGTCAAGGACATCACAAGAAAACCTACAGAATCAACTAACCTGGGCTCATAGGGGCTCATAGAGACAGAACTGACAACCAGGGAGCCTGCATGGGACTGACCTAGGCACTCTGCATATATGTTACAGTTGTGTGGCTTGGTCTATTATGGGACTCCTAACAGTGGGAACAAGGGCTGTCTCCAACTCTTTTACTGCTTTTGGGATCTCATTCCTCATACTGGGTCACTTTGCCCAGGCTTAATACATGGGATGTGCCTAGTCTTACTGCAACTTGATATGCCATATTTTGTTGATGCTCATGGGAGACCTCCTCTTACCTAAACAGAATGGAGGAGGAGTGGATTGGGGGGTTGGGAACAGAAGGGGGGTAGGATGGAGGGCCTGGGAGAAGAGGAGGGAGAGGAAACTGCAACCGGGATGTAAAAGTAAATAAAATATAAAAACAATGTGCATACCAAAACACCCCTTTTAAACAATTTAAAACACAGGCAAAACCATTACTTCAAGAAATATCAACATTTTACTAATGTTAATATATCAAACAACTTATTTTTGCATTATTTTAAAGCAAATTACTTTTTATTGAAAAACCGATGAATCAATTATATTTTATAATTCCAGACTGTCAAATGTGAACGAGCTTCTTTTAATTATTTGATTATTTCTCTACTAGAGAAAATAATCATCTGCTTGTTTCCTCTCACAGCAATCAAAATTCCAATTCTCTTTCTTTCCTTTTTCTTTTTGCACAAGAGTGAAAGCATGGTTTGAAGTACTAGAGCAGAGCTGAATCTGAATCATGTTTCTGCCTATTACTAGATTCAGGACTTTCAGCAAAACTATTAAGCCTCTAAGCTTGCTAGTAAAGGTAAAGATAATCATGATATATATATAAATAGTCACCCCTTTAAGTCTTTCAGTAAATTCCTACCAAGTGTCTTCTACTCTCTGTGTCAAATTAAGTGCTGAGGACAGTGTAGAGAGTAAAATGACATTATTTCCATTTTAATGCTGTGCTAGACTGTTTCAAGTTTTTTTCAAACTCTGGATCCAAAATGGCAATGGAACATAATATTACCTTGTAAACATTTTGCTACTGGAAAAGAACAGAAAAACGTTATTTCATAGGTCAAGTGCAGTGGTATGTGACTGCAGTCTCAGTTGCTCCAGAGGCTTAAGTGGTATTGCCATTTGTGTGTCACAATTCAAGACCAGCCTAGGTAACACGGTGAGATACCTCTCTTGAAATCAAATACCCTTCCCCATAAAAGCAGTGGCAGAACATTTGCCTTGTATATTCAAGGTCCTACATTCAAGATCCAGCAGTTCAATAGGTATGCATTCATCATGCATAACTACTGTTTCATAAAACTTGTTTTTCCATCTACCTATACATACATATTCATATGTACTGTATACATTGTATGTGTATATAACATTGGCTTATGATGTATAACTTTCTTAATGTACTTCTTCTCATGCACAAATGTGGCCCAAAAAACCCAGCCATTGATATTAGGAGATGTAAAAATATTGATATTAGGAGAAGATATTAACCAGATAATCACATTAATGAACATATAAGCACAGATTAGAAAAATCTCTTTAAAGATTTTTTTTTGGGTGTGTGTGTGTGTGGGGGCCCGGCTCTAGCTACGTAGCTCAGGCTAGCCTTAAAATACAATTATTCTGCCTCATTCTCTGCCAGGCTTACAGACATGTACCACCACATATGGCTAGAAACATGCTTTTATGAGAGTATATAGTGAAAACTCCTGAGGTACTCAGGAAGGTCAGAAAAGCTTACTCAGACAAAAAGATTTATGATTTGAGTATGAAGGATAAGTAACAACTAAGTAAGTAGAGGGATGTTGTAGTCAGATGTTGTCCTGTGTCTCGCTCAGCCTGTGTTCAGGACAAATCCCTCCCACTCGTGTCCTGAAGCTGCTTAGTCCCAAGTAAACACACAGAGGCTTATATTGTTTACAAACTGGATGGCCTATGGCTCAAGCTTCGTCTAGGTAGCTCTTTTAACTTGACACATTTCTATTAATCTATGAGTTGCCATGTGGCCGTGGCTTACATGTATTTTCACATCTTGCTTCTCCTGGCTGTGCTGGCGTCTCTCTCCCCTTCTGCCTTTCGTCTTCCTGCCTCTCTCTTCAATTTCCCGCTTAGCTATAACCTGACTTGCCATAGGCCAAATGGCTTTATTTATCAACCAATCAGAGCAACACATATTCACAGCGTACAGAAAGACATCCCATAGCAGGGTGTGTGTGTGATTGTTGTGGAATATTTAACTATGCAAAGGTGTTGCATTTGTATAACTATGTAAAGGTGTTGCTGTTATATCTTCCCTGCCTAAGGCACCTGACTGGCCTAATAAAAAGCTGAATGGCCAATAGCAAGGAAGGAGGTATAGGTGGGACTTCCGGGGACCGAGAGAGTAAGTAGGGGGAAGAATTTAGGCTCATGAGAAGGGAAGAAAGAAAAAGAGATGTCAAGGGCCAGTCAGCCAGGAAAGTAGCACACACAGAATGAAAGAAAGGTTAAAAAGCCCTGAGGCAAAACATAGATAAATAGAAACAGGTAAAATTAAGTTAAAAGAGCTAATGAGACAAGCCTAAGTTAAGGACAAGCATTCATAATTAATATTAAGTCTCCATGTCTTTATTTGGGAGCTGATTGGTGGCTTAAAGAAAATTCCAGCTACACGTGATGAAGTGGAAATGCTCCATTATATGTGCAAAGGCCTCTAGCTCATGTGATCATTATATACCTCAAAGTATGTATTCTTCACCTACTTCGGTATAAACTGAAATAACTTAAGTACAACCTCTAAAAATATTTTCAGTTATTAGCTTACTTGTTCCAGAAAAATTTCTAGTGTTTGCCATATAATAGGTAAAAATGTTCAATATGTAAAATATTCAAAGTGTTCAATAACTGAATGTGTGGTTCTTAACAATCTTTTTAGAAAGATAATGTCATGAATGAACAGATAAATATTTTCTAACAGCAAGTTCCATATTTGTTATTCTTTTTATTTTCTTCTGGTCCATGCATACTTTCTTCAAAATCTGAATCAATATTCATATAACGAGAATGTCTAGAAAGATTGCTCTGATTGATTCTGTATAATTTATATTATATCACTCTGTCCTGTAGTGTCTAGTCACTCATTACTGATAATAAACATGTTAAAAGAATAAAGAAATGAATCTGGAGTTCTAATAATACTTAGGAGGGAAGTTTAAAAACTGACTTGTACTTATTAGTGTTATGCCTTGGAAATATCCTAAAATAGTTCCATAAATGTATATATTTGGTTTCTTCAGCTCCTTAGAAGTAGGGGGTCAATTCCTTTATTTATTCTTGTTATTATTCCTCATGTGTATACGTGTGGACACATGTGTTTATGTAAGTGCACATGCACATCTATGCTCTTGTGTGTGGAGGCCTGAGGTAGATTCTGAAGTGTTTCTCAGTTGTTCCCAGAGCTTATCTATAAGGCTGGTCTGGGAATCTAGCTTACTTTGGGGACCTCTGTCTCCACTTTCCAAGTGCTGGAATTATAGATGAGCTGCCATACCATCTAGAAGTTATGTGAGTTCTGGAGGTCTGAACTCTAGTCCTCACACTCACCTGGAAGGTGCTTTAACCATTGAACCATCTCTCTCCAGCCCTATTTCGTTTTGGAGATCCTGTGCTCTTCAATTTTCCTCCTTTTTTTGGCCCTCCCTGTCCATACACTCAAAAGGCCTACCTCATGGTTCTGTATTAACACTCCAAAGAAAAGTCATTGAATAATGAGAGACTGTTAATTGTGGTGATATCTGTGTACCCCAATAAAGTTTATCTGAGGATCATAGAAGTCAGGCTACGGTAGCACACGCCTTTTATCCTAGCATTTGGGAGGCAGAGATCCACCTAGATCTCTGTGAGTTCAAGGCCACACTGGGAACAGAGCCAGGTGTGGTGGTACACACCTTTAATCCCAGCAGTAATCATAAAGGTCTGGAGGTCTGTACAGACAGACAGGAGGTGATGTAGCTGGGTGGAGAGAGGAAGTGAGATTGTGGAACAGAAAGGCATATAGGTGTGGGTATATAGGAAGTAGGTCTCTTTTTGGAGACTGAGGCATCTGTAAGATGAGACTGGCTATGGCTTTTCCTGTTCCTCTGATCTCAGGTTTTTACCCCAATATTTGGCTCCAGGTTTTTTATTAGTAAGACTGTTTAGCAATTTGAGTTACAGTTAATCATCTGGAGTAATTCAAGGCAAGCCTGGTCAGTGTCAGAAAAGCATCTACAGAGTTATTTGATTCTAACCAGCAAGATCTTTTGTTATCTTGCAAAATGCATTAACATGGGAGAACTTGAACTATGTTCTCCATCTTTCTACCTGATAAATAAGTATAATGCCAGTCAAGGAGAGCTCAGTTAACCAATGATGTGGAGAGTTCTTGGTATCAACAGAAGTCAATCTTATTACTTTCCTTACACAGTGTTTCCAAAACCTTCCCATGTATCTAAATGACCTGGAGATCTTGTAAAAATAGATTCTGAAGCAGTGCATCTACAGGACAGTGTCAACAACGCTGGTCTGAGGAATGCTCTTTTTGGGGGACTGTGATGGTAGAGCAAATGAATACAGAAAAATTCAGAGTAAGAGAAAACTTAAGGAATAAAAACTAATGAAATCACAAACAACTTCACTGCACATCCAATGTAAGGCTTACTATTTCTTCTGGAGACAGAAAAAACAATTACCAGTCTATTGAACATGAAGACATTTATTTGAAGATATCCATTAGAAAGATCCGTTAAATGAGCTGTGATTCTTCAAGGAGAATACTATAAACTGGGTAGGAAAGAGAGGAATTAAAGGCATGGTGGCACATGAACACAGTCTGGAAAAAACGAACTACATATGGCATAGTATGCTATTAGAAAAGATGGACAGATTCTAAGGGTTTCTGTAAAGTTTTAGGATATTTTCTAACATATCTGACCTGTCTGCTAATGAGCTGCTGTAACTAATTCATAAAGTTGAGTTTCAGAACCCAGAAGTGCTCTCTCATCCTACTTCTTTTCCTAGCCTTTACTTTACTCCTCCTTTTCCACCCTACCCCCATCACCTGTCTGTTTGTTTTTGGAGACGCAGTATCACTCTGTAGTCAAAGCTGGCCTGTAACTCTCTATAGTCCAGGTTGGCTTTGAGCTCTTCAATCCTCCTGTCTCAGCCTCTCTTGTGCTAGGGATATAGCTAGCATCAACCAATCTGGATCCTCTCTGTTTTCTTAATATTCAGAAAACACTTTTATTTTTGTTATTCTTTTATTTGTGAATTTCTGGTTATGTCATTTGATAAAAAATTGATACCAGCAAATAACTAACTAGTCATTGTGGCATTTATATAGAAAATTTTCATCCTTAAATCATTTGCTGTAAAAGCATCCTTCACTTTATTTCTCTATGGTATATGATTTCTTCTTAAGCCTCTTGAAATACTGTTAGGCATTATTTTATTTTCAATAATAAGAAACTTCATCAAGCCATGTTAGTACAGAATAAACCAAAGCCTGTATAAATAGCACAATTTTCAGAGGTCCTAGGGAATAGCTTTGAGAAGGGAAGGAATAAGACAGAGAGATTCACAATTTGCTTTTCTTAAGAAACTCCACTAAGACTGAAAGCTAGGCACAGTAGTATTTATGTCCACACTAAGATGCAGACAGGACAGAGGGAGGTGAGAGAGACAGCAGGGAGGCTGTGACAGAAGAATTCATATGGCAATTATACTGGGTGATTAGATCACAAATAATTGTTTACAATTTAAAAATCTGCAGCCCTTTCCAATGAATAGCAGGAAGCATAGGGTAAGAATAGTTAAGTAGAAGATAATTTGTATTCTTTTCCAGGTGGTGGTGGGGAAATGTCCATTTATTGTTACCGTTGGGAAAGGAGATATTTAATTCCTTAAATAGAGTGTATTAACTGGCTTTTAGTTTTTTTGTTTTTTCCAAGATAGGGTTTCTCTGTGTAGCCCTGGCTATCCTGGAACTCACTCTAAAGACCAGGCTGGCCTTAAACTCAGAGATGCACCTACTTCTGCCTCCTGAGTGCTGGGATTAAAGGCTTGAGCCACTATGCCTGGCTGTTAACTGTTATTGATTTAACTAAAATTAATTATTCCAATTATGTGTCTGCTCACATGAGTACTAATCTCCGTATCTTATAGTTTTCCTTCTTTATCTAAAGTAGCCTATGGTAGAAAGCTATGATAGGCTATTAATGAGCTGAATAATCAAGTTATGGCCAAAGAAGATGAACACAGATAGAATGGTGATCCAGAAACAGCAGTCACTGAAGTGGCAAAGAGCCAATTCTGAACTAAAATGGCTGTGGATGTTTAATTTGTACACTTTAACCCACTGGATATGGGTTTGATCCATGAGATGTTAACAAGGACCAGGCAGTAAGAGAATGAATAGTTTTATAATGTTCTTTTTCATTTCCTATACTTTTACCTACACCTTTACTAAGTATGCAAGAAAACACTTTAAAAATTCACTTGGTAAACTACTCTGACAAATTATTTCAAAACTATTATATAGGGTTCTCAAAACAATCTTGGCTTGTTCAAAATAGTTCCTTTTTTCTTTTATAACACAATTCCAAAACAAGTTCTAAGGGGATACTGTAAGGATTTGGTCCTTAATTACGTCATCAGCCTTCGACGGCGTCCCAGCCTAAAAAGCGGGTGGGCGCTCCGTCTGCTCTTCTCTCTCACACACACTCTCTCTCTCTCACCCCCCCCCCCCCTTCCAATAAAGCTCTAAAAAGGTAACCATGGATATGAGTCTTTTAATCAGCATGCTCCTCCACCGGCATGGCCGCCCCGGGCGGTGACCAGCCACGAGGAGCAGCGCTGTGGCATAACCAACAGAAATGCTTTCTAGATTAAATTTTTTTTCTAGAAAGTTAAATTGGAGATTCTGAGATATTATTGTTTGTTTGTTTTTTTAACATGTAAGAAGAAATTGTGTAGTACCTCTACATGAAAACCATGAATACATCAAGAGAATGCTTAGCTTGATAAGGAAGAGGAGAGAAATAAAATTTCAAAAACTTATGGATCTGGAGATTTCGTTAACTTTTGAGGTCCAGACTCCTAGTTCCCTTCCCAGAGGCCCAGGAGAGACACTACTAATGAGGGGGTATCCTGCAGGAAAATAATCTAAGTACACTGTGCTCTTACATCCGTCCACTTTATTCCTCTAAGACGAAATTCTATCTACACAGCTTCAGTTCTGTTCTCACATTCAGCTCTTCTCTGTCCCCTTTCTTCCTGTCCTCTCATTGTCCTAGTCCCAACTAAACTCTTTTGCTCTCAACCTCATCTTCATCCTCTAATCCTCCATCCATATCATTCCTTCCTCTCCTACCCTCCTCACCCAATTCAATTCACCTACAATCTGCCAAAACTCTGCCTTGCCACTTCCTAGTCAGGTGGGGCAACTCTGCTGGGAGCTAGGAATTCTGCCTCAATACTTCACTGTACCTGGTATGCAAAGAACCCTTTAGTTCTGAGTCAAATGCTCTGGAATGCCACTTGGCCTGTGAGAGGAAGGTAGGTCTGAGCTTCATTTGCACAAGAAATAAAGCTATGCAACTTGCTGTCCCCCTAGGCAGTGTCTCCAGAAGGGTCTTTACTTTAAGTCAGGAGACAGTTTGCCATTATGGCCTTGGGTGCTCTGGAAGTAGTTCAGATTAATACACTGTTAGGAGTTCTTGGAAGCATACATAGCATACAAGAAAATTATTGCAGGAACCGTCTAATATATATACAAAAGCTAAAATATCACCAAGACTCCTTAAGCCATGGCTTGACCTTTGGAAAAGTCCTTGACCTTCCAAGTAGTAGCTTTTGTCATAGTAGCTGGATTCCATTAACATTTTCCTGTGGCTTGCAGCATGGAGAGAGGGCTCAGTCATTAAAAGCACTGGCTGCTTTCCAGTGGACCAGGATTTGAATTCCAGAACCCATAAGGCTGCTCACAACCCTCTGTAACTCTAGTCCCAGGGAACCCTATGCCCTCTTCAGGTCTTTTCCAGCATGCACATGGTACATAGCAGCCAAAACACCTGTACACATAAAAATAAATAAACTGATTAAAAAATTTAAAAAACATGAAGAATAAAAAAATCGTGTTGACCTTAGTTGTTAGAATGCCACTTTCAGGTTCTTTTCTCTTTTTAAAATCTTTCAAATTCTTTTTCTCCCAAATGTAATTTTAGGTTTATAAAGTTATATATATGCCTATTGTGTATCATTTTTTTGAGGTAGAGTTTTCTCTGTGTAGTCTTGGCTGTTCTGTAACTTGCTCTGTAGACCAAGCTGGCCTGGAAGTCACAGAGATTTGCCTGCCTCTGCCTCCGAGTGCTGGAATTAAAGGTGGCTTTTTAAAAAAATTTATTTATTTTTATTTTATGTGCATTGGTGTTTTGTCTGTACAAAACTGTCCGATTACCTGGAACTAGAGTTACAGACAGTTGTGAGCTGCCATGTGGGTGCTGGGAATTGAACCCAGGTCCTCTAGAAGAACAGCCAATGCTTTTAACCGCTAAGCTATCTCTCTGGCTTTTCTTGTTTTTTTGAAAGCTGTTTATACTCACTCTTCTTACCTTCTGAAAGTTTTTTTTTTGTTGTTGTTTTTTTGAGACAGGGTTTCTCTCTGTAGTTTTGGTGCCTGTCCTGGATCTCGCTCTGTAAACCAGGCTGGCCTCGAACTCACACAGGCTTTGAAAGTTTTTTGACACATGGTCTTGCTATGTAGCTCTGGCTGGTTCCTTCTCTACTATGACACCTAGACTGTCTCTGAACTCATGGTAATCTTCCTGCTGTATCCTCCTGGTGCCAGTGAACCACCAGCTTGTTCTACCTCTTGTTTTCTTAGTCTATATCTTGATTTTTCAACCCACATACCTAAATGTAAGTGTTCTTCGAACTGCTTTGGAGTTTTGTTCCACATGTTTCTGAAGCAAGTTTAGAGATCTAGAACACGCTAGAAACTTCTTTCCACTTAAAGAGTTAGCAGTGCTCATAAGGGCCACTGGTTGTTATTGGAAAGCCTAAGGTAAAAAACAGAGAAGAAACAGGGGAGAATAAAGGGAGGGGAGAGTGACTCAGTAGAAAGGGTTAGGAAGCCACAACACTGGCCTCAAGGGTAAGGGCTAGTGTGGATGTGTGCCTGTGTCTGTTTTTTCTGAACTGCAAAAGTAAGGATATGCAAACTGAAAAATTTAGCATGGTTCTAAGAACATGCCTCTTTGTCTACTGGAGACAGTTCTTGCTTCCATTAGAATGTACTTCAGTCACCCTCCTTTGAGATTAACCACACAATGGCTGCAGTATGTGCTGTATCTTTTTATATATCGTAGAGAACCAGCAACAACAGTTTGCCAGCAGGAATAACATGACTCAGCAGTTGCTAGGTAATTTCTTGGATGTCTTAAACTGTGAGATATCATTTGGGGTTTTTCTTGGTGAAATAACTAAAAAAGCAATCTTAAACAAAAGAATAAATAGGACATACAACTGTGATTTTATGCAAAATATCTTGAACAGATTCTACAGCAGTAGACAGGCTCTTTTATGGCTCATGTGGGCTAGCTAAATTTTTGGCAAGAAAAAAAGCTATGAGCTATAGTTTCTTTTTACTCAGCTGCTCCTGCTTCATGTAAACATCACAGAGAAACATTCTCTCTTGAGAATAGTTCCACTTCAGATAATTTATTTTCTCACTATCTCCTACTTTATACCCAAGAATGTAAAAACACTTTCTTGTTGCTAATATTTCACTCCTATAGTTCTCTGTTTTACTCCACAAATAAAAATCTTCTGTCATTTTATAGTAATTCTAGATGGCTATAAAGAGACCAAAACAGAATTTACCTCTTAGATGGAAATAAGTAATAAGGAGAACCCATGAAGCGATAATAAAGATAAATAATTTTCTGTCTGGACAATATTCATTTTCTTTTTTTTGGTTTTTCGAGACAGGGTTTCTCTGTGTAGCTTTGCGCCTTTCCTGGATCTCGCGCTGTAGACCAGGCTGGCCTCGAACTTACAGAGACCCGCCTGCCTCTGCCTCCAGAGTGCTGGGATTAAAGGCGTGTGCCACCACCGCCCGAATTTTCATAAACAGTACACAAAGATAAACTTGGAAGAAAAATACTGGTACCAAAAATGTTATTTATGCTTTGCCAATTTCAGAGACAGTCTAATCTAGTGAGAAACATTAAAGATAGATATCTTGAGATTCTATTAGTAAAAATTGTAAGAATAACAATTCAGATAAATGGTACCCCACTTTTTCTTTTCTTTCTTTCTTTTTTTTTTTTATATTTTGGGGACAAGGTATTTTCTGTAGCCCACACTGGCTCTGCACTAATGATCCTCCTGCTTCAGCTCCCAAATGCTGGGATTAGAGGCATGCACCGTTGTGCCTAGCTCTGACTGTCATCCTTTGGTCAGAGATGGTCTGGAAAAGTGTGTTTACAACAACAACAAAATAATAACAACAAAAGTAATATTTATCATTAAACATTAAGGAAACAATTTTTAAATGTTCTTTTTTTTGGTATGTTCTGGGTACTTTACTAAGGCTTTCCATAGTCTAATTGATTCTCACAACAATCTCTTAGAGTAATGTCATAGTTTTTGTCATTTCATAGATGAGAAAACAGGATAAAAAACTTTTGCATAATTTACTCAAAGTCATACAGAGGAAGGCAGTCCTGGAACCTAGATCACTTGGACTCTGTTCAAAGCCCATATACACAGCTTTAACCATTTTAAATGATGCCTCTAACATAAGAGATGGCACTGGAACATGGCAGAGATTAATGAATGTATTTAATTACAAGAAAAAGAAATATTATTTTAATGGACAGAAGGACAGAAGAGACAAAAACAAGATAATCCATAATTCATCATTTAAAAAGATTTGAATGGCTGTGTCCATATGTGATTCTATGAGGGAAATATGAACTTTAAATTAGATTTTTTTCATTGTTTAACTATTCATGTAGGCTGTAGTTCTTTGTAAGCACTACTAAACTTGGTATATTTTATTCTTTAAATACGAATGTTAGCTATCCAAATAACAGAATGTAAAGACTGCTAGAAGTATTTTAAAAATAATAATTGTGAGTAATAATATACTCAAAACTAATAGTAATTCTCATACACTTAATACATTCATTTCAAACACAGAAAACTTCTCTACTTCATCTGGATGCATTGTCACACAGGACATTTATTTCTAAATATTTTTCTCATTATGTTATAGTGAAACCCCATATGGAATTTCTGAAATTGTTATTCATCTGTATAGGTCTTGTTTACTTTTAGAAAAATTTAGATAATATTAATGCTGTCTAATGCTGATTTTTCTATTTACTTCATGACTGTCAAAATAGTTTTATAAAATAACTTCACACAAAAAATAATAATTTCAAAATTTCTGAAAATTCCTGGAATACTGGTTTATTGTCCCTTAATCTCAAAAAAACATGTCAGTAAAAGGTAAAAAATTTACATGATCTGAAGACCAAACAGGATGTCTTCATCAAACCCCTCCCCTCAGGGCTCAGGGAGCTATGTAAAAGAGGGGGGCAGAAAGATGGTAAGGGCCAGTGGGGATGGATGTCTCCAGGGAAACAGTATCTTCCAGACACAATGGGGCTGATATACATATAATCTCACAGAGAATGCACAAAACTTACACAAGTTCAAGCTAGATAGGATACTAGCACACAAGGAAGTGAACACAAACTCTCACCCCAAACCAAGAAGGTATTTGCAGTTAATGCCCTTTGTCAAGGGAACATCAGTTTTTCCCAGTGGAGTGCCACTGGGTATGCTAACTATACTACAGGGAAGACCCAATGCCCAGGGTAGTTGGCCAACACACAACAAACTCAATGGCTTTTTTGTGGTGTTTTGTTTCATCATTTTGTGTCTTACTGGTCTTTTGCTTATTTGTTTTGATTTTTATTTTTGTGGAATTTTTTTGGAAAGAGAGAGAAAAAGAATACAAAGTTGGTTGGGTAGGGAGGTGGGGAGGATCTGGGAGGAGTTGGGGGAGCAGAAAAATGATCAAAATTATTGTATGGAAAAATTAAATAAAAAATTTTAAAAAACTGCATTTTTAAACACCCCTGAAAAGCAAGGAAATGTTTTTAGACTAATTTTTATTTGAGTTAATAACCAATAACATAAAAATAATGGTTTGGGTTTTTTTGTTTGTATGTTTGTTTTGAGACAGGGTTTCTCCGTATAACAGCCCTGGCTGTCCTGGAACTCACTTTGTAGATCAGGCTGTCTTGAACTCACAGAGATCCGCCTGCCTCTGCGTCCCAAGTGCTAGGATTAAAGGTGTGCATCACCACTGCCCAGCTAATGTATTCTTTTTTGAAAATTGCTAAGAAAACAGATTTTGAGTATTTTCATTACAAGAAAAATTATGTGAGATAATTCATGTGCTAATTAGCTCAATGGAATCATATCACAGTGTATACCTATTTTAAAATATATCATACATAGAAAAACAAAGTAAAAAGTCAAGAGTTTTTAAGCAATTCAGCTACATTTTTATTTTCGGTTATTAGATCAGATTTTAGGCAAGCAACTGCTATTTAGTATTTGCTTTTAAGTTTTAGACAATTTTAGGCCACTCTGAGGGTGTGAGCTGCTAGTACCATCTGGGGTCTGGAGCTCTGAAATATGGCTTCTTCCAGAGAGAATTAGATGTTTCACTCATGCTTGTATTTCACCAAACTCTTTACTGATGTTTAAGTTTGAAGCAAGAGAAGAGACTTTCACATTTAATCCCTGTGTTTAATCTGTTCATTTTTCCTAAGATCATTTAAATATTTTTGATTAGAAAACACGGAAGAATTCTAGAACTAGGCTATATGCTTTCTGGTAAGAGGCTAAGAGTATAAGCTACAGTAGCAGCATTTTTGTTTTTGTGGTGTCAGAGAACCTAGGTCCTTGTACATGCTAGGTAGTTTTTCTGAGCCATACCCCTAGACAAGTAATGGTGTTTTAAATTTGATCTCTAGGTATGCATTTGTAATAAAGAATTTTCATAGGATTATATAATACTTTGATTGAAGAGCACTAATCAAGATTGTGTCAAAAATATACAGGTACAGATTAGCAAGCTTACTGGTGAGTGAAGTAATTTTGACAATTAATTGGGAATAGATATAATAGTAATCAGGTATGTGGATTGAGACAAAAATGTGGAAAAAATACAGTATGATTCTGAGGACACTTAAGAAAACTAACATATTTACCTCGAACAGCATAGCCATCTTTTACTGATGCTGGGAATGGGGGTAGGTTGTCTTTTGCATATACATCTTGAGCAAGGACTCGCCCCATTCCATCTGAAAGAAAACAAAGAAATGTGACTAATGGAGGCAATGGGTAAGCAATTAGTCATAAGATGGGCACAAGTGCTTCTGCCATATCTTGTAAATGGGCTCAGCCAGACGTTCTGATATCCATCTGAAGGAATAGTAGACAGAAAGAAGAGATGCATCCGAGTGCCTAAAAGATCACCTACGGTCAACTTCTAGTAATGGTTACAGTAATTATCTAAATACAAATTGCTATACAGTCAGAAAAGATGAGTTCAGAAGATACGTCATTAAACTCTCTGGGAACTCAAATATGATATTCTTCAAAAGGAAAGCCAATTTTAAAAATTTTCATATTCACTGACCCAGAAATTTCCATTTTAGTATTGTATCTTAAGAATTAAATTTATCTTCATGTAGATCTTTATCTCAGAGTTGCTTATATTAGTAAATATAGAAAGAAGCCAAAAGATCAATAATATATTTAAATAAACAGTGACATTCTTATATGTGACCAAAGTAATATTTATAAAAGAATATTCATGGGCAAATGAAAAATTCTTAAAAAGATATATTTTAAAACATGCAAAATTGTACATATACTATATAATTTAACATTACCATACAAATATTTATCAATAGAATGATGTACATGAAAATATAAAGGTTATAACTTCAAAATGTTAGTTATATCTTTTAGTCACTTTGTTTTATATATATATATATATATATATATATATATATTTTTTTTTTTTTTTTACAAATAAACATGCCACTCTTACAAGCATAAGCTTTATTTTCTGTCCTGAAAGGAGAAAGGTAAGAAAAGGAAAGGGCTTCCCAATCACTTTACTTGAATTTTAAAGTTTGATTTTGGCTTTATTAACCCAAGTGATTTAATGACAAGAAGTATATCAATAACGCATGGTGTAATTCAAATGGCTTCATGACCAACTCCCTAAAAAATAATAATAATAGTAATAATAATTATCATTATTTTGAGACAGGATTTCTCTGTGCAGCCCTGGCTGTCCTGGAACTTGTTCTATAGACCAGGCTGTCCTTAAACTCAGAGATCTGCCTGCCTCTGTCTCCTGAGTGCTGGGATTAAAGGTGTGCACCTTCATTACCTGGTATGGTGATATTTTAATTGTACTGAAATGTGATTTTATTTGTATGTTAATAAATAAAGTTGCCTGGGGGTCAGAGCTAATAGCAAGCCATAGCAGAAACTGGGTGGTGGTGGTGGTGCACACCTTTAATCCCAGCTCTTGGGAGGCAGAGCTAGGCGATCTCTGTGTGTTCAAGGATACAGTCAGCATGAACACACACGCCTTTAATCTTAATACCAACCATAGAAAACCTGGAGGTCTGTACAGACAGGCAGTGACAAGGAGGTCATGTGGTTGGGTTTACAACCAATGAGAAGGCAGAACAGAAAGTCTATAAAAAGGACAAACAGACAGGAAGTAGCTTTCTTGCTGAGAAGGACAGAAGCGACAGTGAAGGGTAAGGTTTTTAGTTCTTAGCTATTGCTCTGACCTCTTGGGCTTTCATCTTTGCATTGGCTCTGTGTTTCTTATTTAATAAGATGGTTACACCTACAGCCTGGCTCCCTAAATTCTTCAGTGAGAATCTGCCCTTAAAATCAAGACAAGTAACCTACAACCTGGCTCCCTAAATTCTTCAGTGAGAATCTGCCCTTAAAATCAAGACAAGTAACAGGATTTGATGGTCTGAAGCATTCTCATATTTTATAACACCCCACTGTTTCCACTGTGGTTTGACTTCAGCCATGAGGACCTATTGCTTTCCAGATTTAGGACCCAGAAGCACAGAGATTTTTTACTTTTGAACTCTAATCCATAGAGATACTGACTCTACTTTAGAGCACTGAACCTTGAATTTGAAGGGAGAACTTGGTAGATTTTAGCTTCATATATTTCCAGGTTGGATCTCTTCTGGATCTGTACTTTCCAAACAAGGAGAAGTGGTGAGACCATAGGTCTGATTCCTATTCACACATACTTGTTGTCTTTTGGAGGCAGGGGTGGGGGTGGGAAGTCAGGAGGTACAGTGTCTTCCTATGTATGTAGCCCAGGCTGCACTTGAACTCACTTTCCCCTGTTAATCTCTGAATGGCAGGACTATATGCACAAGCCACCAAGCCTTGCTATAATATCAGCTCCTAAATGAACCAGAAGATATAAGGTAGTCATTAATATTGAGCCAGGACTACAATTAACCTCCAGGAGCTGATCTGGCTTAATATAAGCTCTATAACAATTTATATACTAAGAGAATGTCTTTGCTGGAATCTTAAATATTAATTAATAATGGCCAATAATCAAAGTTAGCACAAGGGCTGCATTTTTTTCTGGCAGCTGGCCCTTAGCAGGTTCATTGACATCTAATAAATGTTTATTAACATTTTTAAGTTACTAAGTAGTATCACGTACAAGGTATCATTCAATCCCCCAAAAGCCAGTAATATGACCAGGTCAAAGTACAGAGAATAAGTATCTGTACTCAACCATAAACAGGACATCTATATCACAACTCCTCCCCATAAAGCTCAGGGGATATCATGGAAGAGGAGGAGGAACAAAGAACCAGAGGCTGGAGAGCTTCGGGTAGATTGTTTCCTGAACACAAGAGTGCTGACATAACTGCAGCACTCATGACCTCACAGCAGCTCTAGTTTGCATAGACATGCACAAGATGAAGCCAGTTAACATTCCAGCATGGAATAGGTAGGAGTTCACAAGGCCCTGCCCATAGTCCTGGAAGTCGGGGGCTTAGCACCTATTAGGCTGTCTGAAAGACTATTGACACAGACACCTACAGATCTCACAGTGGCTTAAAATGTCAGTGAATGAATTAACACAATGCTCGAGCAATCTGCTTTCTGGGATATGCTCACTTGTGCTGTAAGAAGACATTAAAAGCCGGCAGGTCAAAACCGAGTAGTCTCTTTAGGTTTTAACAGGAAACTCGTATCTGACTCAGCTTCCCACCTGATAACTGATTAACAAATTCCTTAGCAGCCTGAGTAATAGCATTTTATTTTTTAAACGTTTTAAAGATTCACTTATTTTACTTTATGTGTATGAAAGTTTTGCTTCCATGTACATAGGTTTACCATATGTTATCCCCTGGAACTGGGGATATGGATTGTTGTGAGCCACCACCTGAGGGCTGGGAATCCAAACCTGGTCGGTCCTCTGCAAGAGAACAAGAGCTCTTGGCCACCAGACCTTCTCTCCAGGCCTCTAGTAAGTATTAGTGCTTCAAAATGGGAATGACTGTTCTAAGTCTTCATAGATTAAAATGGCTGAAAAGGGACAAATGCGTGTGCAAAAATCCAAACAATTTCAACCCTGACTGTGAACACAGCACTCAAATGTGTTTTTTAAGGGTAAAAGCTTAATTATCTTGGAGGGAAACTTATTAAGACATGGGGTTTAAAGGGAAGTGAGAAATTTAGTTCTTTAGGGAATGTTATTAAGTTTAGAAAGTAAACAACTTAAAAGCTTTAGGAAGACCTTGGAATTGACCAGATCTACTGCCCCCCCCCCCCCCCCTTCTTTAAGCAGTATATAAGCAGAAGGGCTGCTGAGTCTCTCAGACCAATAGAGTGGCCTGAAAGAGACAGAGACCAACCAAGCTGCCTAGAAGAGACACAAGCCAGTTGGGCTGCTTGGAAGAAGCAGAGACCAACCAAACTTCCTGAAGACATTCTCCAACCTGTAAGCTGCCTCCAAATTGTGCAGTACTCTCCAGGTTCCCAGTTTTGTGAGCTGTCACCCATGCTGGGGTGGGCTTTTGATGATACAGTTATCTTTAAGTCATCTCCGTTCCTGTAAATGACCTCTTACCCATATTCCCATAAGTAACCACAATACAACTTTGGTGGTATCCCTACTTTGGTTTGTCTCTGGTTCCCTATATGGAACGAGGAGATGTTTGCTCACATCTCCCCAGAAACAATGCCATAGAACATCTTCCATAAGGGTATTTAATGTTGAGAATATTTTGAAAGCTTACGAGATTGTTATAGATGTATAAATCTCTATGTTTTGTTTGTTTTCATCACTTCTAATGCAATTGGGACACATACCCCGATTAAAACATTAGCCATGCCAGAGTGTACAAGCTGGGGACTCTTGGGAGTGTGAGAAGATGACCAGGCCAGGTGTGCCTAACAGAGGCTTCTTGTACATTAATAAGCGAACCTTCTAAAGGGAAGATAGCTCTTAGGAACATCTGACCCTTGACTTGGTCCAGTAATAACTTAAATGGAATAACAGATAATCTAAAATTCAAATGCCACCCTCCACTTGGCAGACTCTAATATTAGAAGACCTAGAAAGAAGCCAACCTAAAACTTAGCCTTTCTTTTGCCCCTTATGTTTCCCCCTTTCTTAAATGAGTTTTATTTTACTTTATGTGTATAGCTTTTTTTTGCCTATCTGTATGTCTGTATCCACTTACTTTTTTGGTAACCACTGAGGCCAGAGGAGGGTGTCAGATCTCCTGGCTCTGGAGTTATGGATTCGTGAGCTGCCACATGAGTGCTGGGAATTGAATCTGGGTTCTCTGGAAGTACAATGCTTTTGACTGCTGAATCAATTCGCCAGCCCCTCCCTGCTTTTTGCCCTTTGATGTTTCTTTTCCTTTATCTCTTTATTCCATTAATTTATGTTTCTATGTTTATTCTAGTATATTTTAACTTCTAGACTACATGAATTTTTCTATTTTTATTTATTTTATTTTTGAGATTATAATTACAACATTTTCCCTTCCTTTTCTTCCCCCCAAACTCCCTATATATCCCTCCCCACTCTATTTCAAATTCATAGATAATGATGCACCTTAAGATCTTAGAAGAACAAGAACCATGCAAACATAAAAGCAGTAGTTAGGCAGAAACAGTAGTAATCAGGGAAGAAATTAATTACATAGAGAATAAAGGGACAATACAAGGAAACAATATAACAAACAGTAGATTCTTTGAAAAAGCAAATAAACAAGAGAAAAAGTACAGTCAAACTAATAAAAACAAAGAGAAAGACCCACATCAATAAAATGGGCATAAGAAGAGAACATTTCAACAGATACCAATGAAAACAAAAGGATCACCAGGGAATTCTTCGAAAATCTATATTCTAAAGAGATGCTAAATCAGAAGAAATAGACAAACACCTAGACACATATGACCTGTGAAAATTAAATCAAACCCACATAAACAACTTGAAGAGATCTATGGGAAGGGTGGAGATAGAAGCAGATAGTACTAAAGAATCTTCCCCCAGAGAAACGCTCAGGACAAGATAGATGGAAGGCTGAATCCTATTAGACCTTTAAAGAAGGATCAGCACCAATGGCATTCAAACTATTGAGCAAAATAAAAAGGAAGAAACACTATAAACTCACTCTGGGAGGTCAGTATTACTTTGATACCTATACCAGGTAGGGGTAAAACAAAGAAAAAAAAAAGAAAGAAAGAAAGAAAGAAAGAAAACTATGAGTCAACTTCTCTAATGTATATAGATGCAAAAAATTCTCAATTTGAACAATATTTGTAACTGATTCAACAACACATTGAGAAGACAACCAGGACCAATTTGATTTTGATCCATGGATAAAATTATAGTTTAACATTCCTATATTAATACAGGTAGTACAGCATAAACATACAAAGGTTTGGAAATTACATGATAACCTGAATAGCTGTAACAATCATTCATTCATGATAAAAACCCTGAAGAAATTAGGAACAGAGGAACATACCTCAACATTTTCCTCTAAATTCAGTAATGAGACAAGGGTATTTACTTTCATCGTTTTATTCACTATAGTGCTCGAGTCTAAGCTAGAGTAACTGGTCAAGAAAAGGGAATATCAGGGATACAGAAAGGCAAGTAGGAAGTAAAAACATCTAAATTTTCAGATGATATGACTCTATACTTAAAGATGTTGCAGATTCTGCCAGAAAACTACAAGATCTGATTAACATCTTCAGCAAAGTAGTAAGATACAAAAAAAAATCATAATTAAAAATTGTTTTGTTCCTATACCAATAACCAACTTGTTGACAAAGAAACCAAGAAAAATTGTCTACACTCTAGCATAAAATTCCTAGCAAGAAAACTATCTGAATTGGAAGGGTTCCATAAGGAAAAACTTAAAACAGTGAATATAGAAACTGAAGAAGACATGAGAAGATGGAAAGACCCTCAGCTCAGAGACTAGAAAATGACTGTATTACAGAGTTGATGCAGTCCTCATCTGTATCATAATGTTATTCTTCATGAAAATAGAAAAACAATTCTAAAATCCATATGAGAGTACACACACATACACCTAAACCAACCCCCTAGACAAACAAACAAACAAACAAACCCCCAGTCCCAAACAAAACCAAAACCACTACCACTGCCACTACAACAACAAACCCCCAAATGACAATAGACAAAGCATGTTAGGCAAAAAGAACAGTTCTTCAAATTATACTATGGAACCATAGTTGCAAAACGAATACTGTACTGGTGAAAGACAGATATACAACTGATGGAATAGAACAGAGGACCAAAAAATAAACTTACAAACAGCTATAGCCATCTCCCTCCTCTTTTTACAAAGCTGCCAAAAACATACAGTGGAGAAAAAACAGCCTCCTCACATAAACGGTACTGGGAAAATGGGATATCCATATTTAGAGTAACAAAATTAGATTGTTCTCCCTCACCCTGTTTAAAAATCAATTCAAAATAGATCAAAGACCTTAACAAAAGTCTTGAACCTTCAAAACTGCTAGAAGAAATTAGGGAAAACATTTTGAGATAAAGGTATAGGCAAAGACTTTTAGGTAAGACTCCAAATTTAGAAATAACAGAAAGAATTCACAAATGGGACTGCATAAAATTATTTCTGTGAATGTATGTGTATTAGTGTGAGTAGATGCCACCTGTGTCCAGGTGCCTGGGTAAGCCTGCAGAAGGCACTGGATCCCCTGGAACTGTAGTTACAGGAGGTTGTGAGCGGCCTGATGTGTGTGGTGGGAATTAAACTTGGGTTCTCTGGAAGAACAGCAAGCACTCTTAACTAATGAGTAATCTTTCTTGTGCTGGGGCTGCATAAAATTAAAAATCTGTAAAGGAAAGGAAACATCAGCAGACTGAAGAGATGGTCTATAAAATCGAAGAAAATCTTTGTCAGTTATATAGATGATGAGATCAATGCATAGAACATACAAAGAACTAAAAAATTAAACACCAAAAGAAGTAATTCATCAATAAATAGGCAAGAAAAATGAAGAGAAAATGAAAACTACTCTGACATTCTATCTCACTCCAGTCTGAATGGCCATGATCAGGAAAACAAAGAACAAATGTTGTTAAGAATGAGGGGTGCAAATGTACAGTGATGTAGCAACTATGGAAATCAGCATTAAGGTTCCTTACAATCTAACATGTGATCCAGCTTTGTTACTCCTGGAGGTACACCCAAAGGAATTAAAGTGAGCACATCAGCAGGGATACTTGCACACCAGAGTGTACTGTGGCAACATATGGAACCAGCTTAGATGTTCATTAAGAGACAAACACATAAAGAAAATATGGCATGCAAACAAAATGGAGTTTTATAACGATGTAAAAATAATAAATTGCATCATTTTCAGGAAAAATGATAAAACGCAGTATCAACAGGATAAATGAGCTATTTTTAAATATCCAGACACAGATAGACAAATATTGCATATTTTTTCTTACATGTGGAATCAAGATTAAAAATACAACCACCCTCAATGTATTTATTCTATGAAAAAAAATAGTGACTAACTGAGAGGAGGAAGGGGTTTAAAGATAAGAAAGAGGGCAGAAGTAGACAAGAGGATGCAGTGGTGGGGTGAGACCAATTATCATATGCTTTCTCTTATGCAGACTCTAGACTGAACAGGATATATCTTAAATATATGAAAGCTCAGGGAAACTGGGAACAGGAAGATGAGGCTAGTGGGCAGCGGGCAAAGGATGGTTGATGGGAATCTGAACAAAGTACAATTATATATATTCTGAAACTGTCACAATAGAATCCATTATTCAATAGTCTGATATTTTGAAATGTTTACTGATGCAATTTGTGATAGTCCTGAAATTGTAACATTTAAAAACTGTCATACCTAATGTATGTGAGAGGCTACTGACATGCTGTGCTCACTCACAGCTGAGAAGACAGTCTTGACATATATATTTACTTGGCCAAATGACTATTGGTAGGAACAATGTTAAGATCAAGCACTGTGGAATGTCGTTCTATACACTGTGAATGTGTTGCTCTGATTGATAAATAAAATGCTGATTGGCCAGCGGCCAGGCAGGAAGTATAGGTGGGATAAGCAGACAAGGAGAATTCTGGGAAGAGGAAGGCTGAGTCAGGAGTCACCAGCCAGACACAGAGGAAGCAAGATGATAAGTCATAACTGAGAAAAGGTACCAAGCCACGTGGTTAAACATAGATAAGAATTATGGGTTAATTTAAGTGTAAAAGCTAGTCAGTAATAAGCCTGAGCTAATGGCCATACAGTTTGTAATTAATATAAGCCTCTGTGTGTTTATTTGGGTCTGAGAAGCTGTGGACTGGGCAGGATACAAGAAAACTTCCAACTACAACCAAGGATTGACACCTACCAGAAAAGAGGAATTATGTATAGATTTTAGTCTCTATATCATTTAAATAGCTTTTAAAATGAATTTAACATACTTACAACTGATTATTTATCAGACACTAAAACATTTCATATTTTCAATGATCTCATGGCTATTTTAATACAATTTCTTTTCCACCTCTTCCTTTGAAAGATTAGACAAAATTTTGGTTCATCGTAGATCTTATTTAAGTATTCATATGTATAGGCTTTGAAAGACTGAAGGATTTAGAGTAAAAATATCCTTTGGAAAATACTAGCACAATAATGACTTTATGGTTGATCCTGAAATCATGTATATGGAATAATACAATAAAGTTTCTATGCTTATGAAATAAATCATATAGCTCATTCAAAGTGTTAATAAGTTGTACATTTGTATTTTTCCATCTAAAGATGCTCATTACCTGCATATGGTAAGCCTAAAAGAATGTGAGTCAAAGATATAAGATAAGTGGAAGCTGCTTAAAACCTATTTTTGTCTATGGAGGGTCAAGACAAAGGAGCTAAAACATGGCACCTACTATTTCACTAATTTAAGGTCTTTAACATCATCTGTTATGCCAGCTACCATTATTGAGAGTATTTTAATGCTGGACCAGGAGAACTATTATGCAGCAAAAAAGAATGTAAGTTTTAATACCTTACTCCTATTCCTTTTCTGCTTTTGAGTCTGAGTTTCTGGGCAGAAAAATTAGGATGTTGTATAACTATTCTCTAATGTTCATTGCAGTTTAAATATGCCAGTGTTAAGATTCTATGAATAAAACTCTTAGACAATTATTTCTATGTGTGAGTATGTATGTGTGTCTGGAGACAAGAGGATAACGTTGGGTGGTATTCCTCAGAAGACATCCATCTTGTTTTTTGAGAAAGGGTTGCTCATGAGGACCTGAAGTTCACCAAATAGGGTAAGGTGGAATGGCAAGTGAGCCTCAGGGATCCCAGTGTCTCCATTTCCCCAACACTGGGTTCACAAGCATGTGCTAATATGCTTGGCATTTTACATGAGCGGTGGGAACTGACTACATATCCTCATGCTTGTATAGTAAGTACTTTACTGATGGAACTGTTACTCAAAACCTAAAATTAATTCTTTTGTATTGTTTCTGTCTTCATAAAAATAACTAAGAACTATATTTCATTTAGAAAATATCAAGTACAACTTTTGGGTAGGTGGGGTTTGATCACAGTACTTACTATTTATTAACTACATGTGCTCAGGAGCTTAGTCTGCTGGAAGTCAATGTCAAAAGACAACTTCTCAGGTTATTAGAAACGGAAATTGATTATAAACTTACTACAGTGGGGAACAACGCTGCTATAGTGTTAATACTGAATGTTCCCCAAAGGCCTAGGTCTACCCAGGGTGGCACTGTTAGGAGATGTCATGGACCTTCCAGAGCAGAGGCCTTGCAGGATACTTCGGTCACTGGGGAAGGTATGTTCACGAGGGGATTGTGGCCTCTAACCTCTTCCTTTTCTTTATACTTATTGTCTCCTGGCTCATGAGGGACATCGTTTGTTTTGTCACTAGCTCTTGCCATGATGTGAGGCCTCATTAAAGGCTCCAAGTCACAGGACCACTAGGTCATGAACTAGAATTTCTTAAAGAAAGATAGCTGGGCATGATGGTGCACCTTTAACCCCAGCACTAAGGAGTTCAAGGTCAGCCAGGTCTCCAAAGTGAGTTCCCATTCATCCAGGTACAAACAATGAGACCCTGCTTCAAAAAACCACCTCCACCTCTTCCACCTCCACCACCAATAGCAACAATGACAAAAAACAAAAAAAGACCAGACATTTTTTCTTTATAAGTTAATTATGTATTTTGTTATAGTGACTGAAAGTGACTAAGACAACTACATTTCCATTATTTTCATAAACTTTTCTGAAAATCAAAAAGCTAGGTAGAGCAGAAAACAGATCAAAGTGATTATTATTTAATAACCCAAGGATAAATTAGGTTATTTTGAGCTACAGACACTTCGCATCTTATGCTATATCCTAATAAAACATTGCAAGTTGAAAATATCATTAATGAAAAATGTATTTAAATGGGGACATGGTGGCATATGCTTGTAACCTTATCACCTGGGAGGCTATTGCTGGAGAATCACAGATTGAAAAGGCAGCCTAGGTTACATAGTGAGATGTTACCGAGAGAGAGAGATAGAGATAGATAGATAGATAAATAGAGATGCATTTGAAATCTAATCTAATCTAATCTAATCTAATCTAATCTAATCTAATGTACATCATAGCTCAGCAATATGATAAATGGTTTCTCTTGCTATGTGACTGACTAGGAACTACAGCCTCCTTCTGTACTCAGCTTTATAGGACAATGTCATACCACATATTACTAGTTGCAAACTATAAAAATGGACAATCTAAAATGTAGTTTTCTGGACATGTGGGATACCTTTATAAAGCTGGAAAATTAAGTCAGAAATGGTCTCTATGAATTTTCTACAACACACGGTTACAAGACATTAGTTATTTCTGATTCCTAAGAGAAAAAGCATCAGAAGGACTCAGAATTGTCTTATTTTTCTGATTTAGTAGTGCTGACAGCACCGTCTTTTGGGTAGAATTCTGGTATTTAGAATAAAAAACAGATGGCCTTTTCCTATTTTTATGAACCGAAAGCTATCTAGTATTTTATTCTGGTTATTAAGTCAATCATAGTTGAATAGAAAACAGGGACAGAAAGGAAGATTCAAATGCTGGCAATGGAGAGTAAGCATCTTCCTTTAGGATGCTGTACGAGTCTTTCTTGGAAGACAAAGGCCAATAGACAGATATGACAGTACCTCGGTAGTTGATGATTTCTGTACCAAGCACCGGAGTCATCTCCAGGACTGTAATGAAGGCTTTGTCCATAGATGTCAGAGGAAAAGGAGACATGCGATGTCTTCTAGCCACCTTGGTGATATCTACAGCACTGTGACCTAAACAGGAGACAATTAACTGAGAATAACACACGGGTACATTGATTAATAGGTAAGAATGACTTTAAACACCCAAACTTCCAATCTCGGGGTCCTGGTGAGACAATATTTCTCCTGTTTCTGACACATGATTGTAGAACATTAAATAATATTAGAAATGTGCCAAAACATTGTCAAATTTGCTAATATTGGCTGATCAATGAATGTTGACCATGGGTCAAGTAACTATTCTAGATTAACTGCTAATTCCATGTCAGGGAAGGTTCTGTTACAAGTCTTTACAGCTGAGTAAAGAAGCTTAGACAGGCTTTATATCTTCGCCTAAGTCACACAACCGGTAACAAAAGCACCAGGATATAAACCTTAGGTAGTTTTGGCTTCAGGGTTCATATCTTCAAGTATTGTACTGACCTTTAGATATTTAATGAACTAGTCAGCAAAACAAACTTATTTAAGATTCACTGGAATTGTTCCCTTTCCTGTAAAAAGTCATGGAAGATCACACGCAGCTGTCCACTCTTAGGTAACCTTATTTAGTCCCTCGGCATTCAGATCATACATTCAGGAAAACTGCTGATTTTGTATCTCTGATCTCAACCTCCACCCTCAACTTTACATTTGTATATTACCTAGGAGCTGGTAGATAATGTATTTTTCCAGGCTAGTAATCATCTGACATTACTTGAATATGTAATAGACAACCCAAACCTGAAATTTCTAAAATTAAGCTCTTATTTCTAACCTCTTTTACCACCCACAGGATGTTTTATTTCTCTTGTAATTCTCAACTCAGCCATTCATTTACCAGTTTAGTAACTGGGCCAAACAATGGAGACATCCTTGTCTTGTGTTTTGTCAGAACTCTAACTAAACTACCTTTAGAGTATACCTAGAATCTGACAATTGCTGACTACTTCCACTGCTACTACAGTACCTGGAACATCATTTATGTCCTGGTAAACTGATGGCCTCTTCCCTGTTCTCCTGATTCTTTCCTTGTTCCATTCCGTTTATTTACCACATAGTTAGTTATGTGATCCTAAGTTACAACATATTAATCTATGCTCACAACTCCCAAAGACTTTACATTTTACTTACATTAAAATCTTTGTTAGTGTCTATAAAGCCCAACATACCATCACTCTCTTTATTCTTGTCTTCTAACATTTTTGGTTTACTGTGCCCTAGTTACACTGGTTTCTTTCTTTCAGTGATCATGCCATGTCTCTCTCTTTAGGGCCCTTGTGCTTGCAATTTCTCTCTTGGACCATTTTCCTTCCAATATTACACTGGCACCTAGGCCTCATTTCTTTCAGTTTTTAGTATGTGTCACCTCATCAGAGAAGTTTTTGTGACTATTCTCTCTATAATGATACACGCCATCATTCTTTATTCCCATCCCTACTTTACTTCACACATAATACATAGATATTTATAGCCAAATATCTACCATACATACTTGCTGAGCTCATAGAATGACTCATTTGATGATGGAGACAATTTTGTGTATGTGTGTGTTTTCACGTGTGTGCAGAGTCATACAGGTAGGTGAACATGCATGTTTGTGTGTGCGGAGACTAGTGTCATTCCTTAGCCACTTATCCTGTTCTTTGTTTTAGAGGCAGGATCTTTCATTAGCCTGAGGATCACTAAGTAAGCCAGAGCTGGCTGGCTAGCAAGCTCCAGGGCACTACTGGGCTCAGCTTTTACATGTGGGTTCTAGGCATCAAACTTAAGTCTTTATGTTTGCAAGAAAATCTCTTTATCAACTGAACCATCTCCTGAGCCCCAAAGCAGACTTCTTTTACATCTTTTTTTTTTTTTTTCTGGAGCTGAGGACAGAACCCAGGGCCTTGTGCTTGCTAGAGCGATTAGTCGCTCTACCACTGAGTTAAATCCCCAACCCCCCCTTTTTTTCTCCTAAAGCAGACTTCTTGATCACTGCATCTTACCCTTGGAGTGCCAAAATGTATGGAGAACAAAGGAAAATGGAAAAGAGAAACTACAAGCCCTGCTGCTTGGGTCTCCTAAGTGGACTCACAGTTCCCTTCTTTCGTAGCCAGTTCTTGGCTGGATGAGGTCTGTGATGTAATTCTGGACAACAAGATGTCAGAAGAAATCTCTGGGAGAAGGTATTTTATTACAAATACTAAGATTAAAATAGACTGATCCTTCCAAAACAAGCTTTTGTCCTGTCTTCCATCTGGAACATGGAGGTATTGTAACCATTTTTCAACCATGAGTTTTAACTCTGCTGATAATTTTGAGCTGCTTGATAAACCTTCTATTGCTTGTCTCTGGACTTTCAATATGTGAAATAAATAAACTCTCATTTCTTTAAACTACTTTGTAATGATTATATATGTTCATCCCTCAGAAGACTATAGTTTCTGGTTGTTGTATCTTGCTAAATTTAGTGCATCTGCCACAACCCCAGCAGCTGCTCCAAATATGCTCACTGTATTGACTGAAAGGTACTATCACAAAGATTTCCAACCTATGAGTCAAGAGTCCCTCCTCACACACATAAAATTGCTTATAACATTTACTTTATGGACAATAAAAAAATTACAGAAATTTAAAGCTCGAGATGTTAGAAATTTTTAGTGATAAATTTGAATAATATTTTTTATTCACTATTATAGTTCAAAACTTAAAAGATTATGACTTATCACAGTTAAAATGTAAAATTAATTAATAACCTACTTTCATTGAGGTCTGAGCTTAGTCAATCAAATATTGTAAAATACTTATGGTCATAACCAGTATAAATGGAAAAAACGATAGTGACTTTCTCCTATTCAATCATAGAGATATGCAGATTTCAGCTTTGATCTTTTTGTGATTATATTACATATTATGTATAATCCTATAAAAGCTGTCCTTCTAAAATGTTTAGGTTTTGAGAAACTTATTATTTAGTCGTATAGCATTATTTGTTGAACACTATTTGCAACAATAAAAACATTTTAGACAGCAAATTTGACTATTACTGAAAACACACATCAATCAACACCCATTTATCAAGTGTACTTTACAAACCAGATACTCAAGGAGTTGGGATATGCAAAGTAACATGGACCCAGTCATGAAGAACACCATAGTTCAGCAGAAAGGGAAAGTATACAGTTAAGTGAAAGGGTAGTGAACTGTTAGATGGGTCTTTAACTACAAAGGTTGGTAGTTTCTCTCTCTCTCTCTCTCTCTCTCTCTCTCTCTCTCTCTCTCTCTCTCCCCCCTCCCTCCCTCACCCCCCCCTTGTTAGTTACAGTGTAGGCATCTACTACCCATGAGAAATCCCTCCAACTTCGAAAATACTATCTCTTTTATAACTTCTTTTGGCACTTGCCCTTCTCCATCTTATGCTACGTGTATTTAATATCTGTCTTACGATTGTTAGTGGATTATAAACATGAAAGCATAGCTTATCTTATTAATTTCTATATCCTTTGTCACTTTCAGAATAGTGCATCTATTAAATACTTGAGATGAGAATGAAAGCCAAATGTTTAAACAAAGTTCAAACTTGGCTATAAAGAGAAAAACAGTGCCTTCTGGTGATGTTTTACTTCTCTAAGTATAGAACATTTAAAAAATGGTTCGAGACCCATGGCCTGCAAGCCCTCTTTGTGCCTGAGCCACCTTTTCTGGATAAATGTAATTACCATTTGTCTTAGTTAGGGTTTCTATTGCTGTGATAAAACACCATGACCAAAAGGCAAGTTGGAGAGGCAAGGGTTTATTTGGCTTACACTTCAGCACTGCTGTTCATCACTGAGGGAAGTCAGAACAGGAATTCAAATAGAGCAGGATCCCAAAGGCATGAGCTGATGCAGAAGCCATGGAGGGGAGCTGCTTACTGGCTTGCTTCCCATGACTTGCTCAGTCCACCTTCTTATAGAACTCAGGACCAGCAGCCCAGGGATGGCACCATGCACCATGGGCTGGGTCCTCCCCCATGATCATTAAATGAGAAAATGCCCTACAGCTGGATCTCAAGGAGGCATTTCCTCACCTGAGGCTCCTTCCTCTGATGGCTAATTTGTGTCAAGTTGACACACAAAATCACCCAGTACACCACCACCTGTCAAAGAAGCCTCTCTTTACAGCAAATGGAGACTACCACAGAAAGTGACAACTAGACACAGTGCATCACGGGGAGCACAGACACAACGGATATATCTATAATACAGCTCCTGTATCTATAGCTCAGGGAACATCACAGAAGAGGGGTGGAAAGATTATAAGAGTCAGAATACCAGGAAGTCTGCAGTGAAACAGTTGTTCTAAAATGGTTGCATAAATAAGACTGGAACACTGGCAGTATTAATGGACATATTAATGTGGAAGGGGCAAAATTTCACAGGGGTTCCAACCCAGATTAAAAAAACAAAACAAAACCAGGCAACTAATGTGCTGGGAGAATAATTAACCTCTTCCCAAGAATAAGACTCCCTTATTGGTCACTCCATACAAAGGGGTCTGCCTTGAAACCATATATACACAAAAACCCAAATATGGACTCAGCAGGACGTATTTATATATTTGTGCACCCATACTTGCTTTTAACTAGGGAATCCACTCACAGCCAAGGAAGTACAGCAAAAACCGTGCCAGATGCTGCTGGCTTGATGGCTCACTGTCAAGCTCATGCTCATATAGCTCCCTTATACTGCCCAGACACATGGGCCTAGTGAATGGTCAGTGGGTTGGGACTTCTGATGTCAATTAATAATCAAGCACAGATTACCCACAGGCCAATACAATCCTCAATCTAGGCCCTCCTATCAGGTGTTTTCTATGCTGTGTCAAGTTGACAGAGTTGACTAAGACAAATAGAGGAAATTATTTTCTATAAGCCAATCTACTTTATGGTCCCAAATGAATTCTGATAGCTCCCTTACAAATGAATATTTGTAATTTGGTCTGAAAGAGAATCTCTGAAAAGCTATATTGAATTAACCCCTACTACAGAACAAAACAGACATGAAAAATCTAGTCTTACTAAAGAAATTAAAGTATTCAAGAGAATATTTATTGAACTTATAGTAAAAGTACTTGGTGATATATCATTATCATTGACAATTTGTAGGTTGGCTGGCTAATTCAGCGAAAGGAAACTACAAATTACCTTAGCATATGAGATCTTTTAGTGGGAATCAGGGACAAAACTGGAGGGGAAAGTCTAGACATTCCCCCTACTAGTAGTATCCTGAATTGAGCTAAGAGTGATAGCTTCAATTACCTCCCACCTCATTGATAAAATTCCTCAGCAATGATTGTAATTTTCTGAAATAGGTCTACAGAATTCTATTTATCTGAGGTGGTCACAATTAATGCTATAGTTTTCTCTATACTTTTAGATAGGTAAAATTTAACTGATTTCTTTTATACTTTTAAGTCCTGGCTGGATAGAATATTGACCATGTTAGTTAAGACTGCTCATGGCAAATGCTTAAAATCATGTTGAGATTTTCTATCATTCATGTAACAGTTATACTCACTGAAATGACTGCATAGGTACTTTCACACACAATAATAAATAAATTAATTATCTAAAAAGAATTTTTGCAAAAATGGCAAGAATTCACTCAGGGCAGTCATCATCAAAGACATGGCTAAATACTAAAGGTAATGTCTACAATATAAGAAGGCCTCTAATGGAGCAGAGATAATACAACGAAGGTTTCAGACAACAAAATGTTCACGCAGGTTCTTCTTGATTTAAATCAAAATCTTGGGAGGAAGTCTTGTTATTCATAATAATTAGTAAGAGTTTCCTATGTTGAGGTCTTTGATCCACTTGGACTTAAGTTTTGTGCATGGTAACAGATACGGATCTATTTGTAGTCTTCTACATCTTGACATCCAGTTATGCCAGCACCATTTGTTGAAGATGCTTTCTTTTTTCCACTGTACAGTTTTGGCTTCTTTGTCAAAAATTAGCTGTTCATATGTGTGCAGATTAATGTCAGGGTCTTCATTTCGATTCCATTGGTCCACATGTCAGTTTTTATGCCAGTACCAAGCTGTAAGAAAAATCCCCTAACTCTGATATTGAGATGTATCAGAACTGTGAGTTTGGATCTGAATCATGATTTTGACACAACTGTGTTTTCAGTACAGATTTGACTGGTTCTTGGTTGTGATGACAATCAAGAAACGCAGTCATGAATTATGTGGACTGCAGAAGACACTGGATCAAATATATCATTTTCTTTTTTCTTTCTTTCTTGAGAAAACATTTCCCAAACCACCAGGAGTTCAGCAGGGAGTTCCAAGAGGATCTGGGAAAGCAGAGAAGCCAAGGCCTCCTCTGTAGAGCCCATCTCCACTGTCCACTCACCGTCCTACTCCTGTCAGACAGCCATCCGTGGTGGCCTCACTCTAGGCTCAGGTAAAAATTCCACAGTTTCTAAAGGAATCTGATACATTCTCACAAGCCAAGCTGTCATGCCAGTGGATATGTTTTCATTTGGGTTTTTGTTGTTAATGTTTGAATGTGGAGAAAATGCTACAGGCAATCTGCATACTTCACAGAATAAAAACTTTGTGAGAAATCCCACTTCCAAAAAGTAAATTCATCAGATTCAGTCAACTTCTTGTTTTGAGAAAAAGTATTAAAGTCATAGTTTATAAAAATATATTATACTGTGATATATTTTTGGTTTGAAAGTTTTAGGTATTAGTAAATGGTACCCATTTCATAATCCTATTTCTCATAAATAATAATTATGTAATTATACATAATATATTATATATATACAAGAACTTCAAAAAATTGTTTTTTTCTTTTTCTTTTTGATGGGAGTCACAAGAGAATCTTGCTTGATAGCCCAAGCTAGCCTGACACTTACAGTAGTCCAAGTGAGTCTTTAGCTCCTGATCTTCTTGTCTCTCCCCACAAGTGCTGATCTATAACTACAGACATCGCTCCTGGCTTAAGGTTGTATTCTTTATACTGTTTTCATTCCTGGCTTTAATTTAGATAAATACCCATTGCTATTAAGAAAAAAAAAGAGTTTCCTAATCTACTTAAAGTATAAATTAATACTCTGGGATACACTGAGTCTTAGAAAGAGTCTTGCTTTGTCCTTGTTTATACCACAGCTTTCAGCATCACCTAGTGTTTGGAGTTAGAATCCCCTCTATTTCTATTTCCAGTCTCTTCCTGAAAAGCAGACGACCGAGAACAAGTTTTCTAGGAAATGTAACAAGCGCAGACAATAACATGTACACTCAATTTAAACAGTTAGGGTCTTGGGTATGTTGAAGAATGTGTGGTTCAGAGGTGGCAAGTATTTATTCTTTCAAACAAATTTTTCTAATCAAGAGAAGTTAGCTCCAAAATCCTAGGGAAAGAGTGGCAGAATTCATATACTCAGTATTCCAGGGCATTTAATTAATTAATTTTCCCAGCCTGATTAGTTTTCCCCTCCCTCCCTCCCTCCCTCCTTCCCTCCCTCCTATCCCCCAGTCCCTCCCCTCAAACCCCCCAACCACTCCTCCTCCTTTTCTTCAGTAAAGGGTAGGTCTCCCATGCATATCAGCCAGCCAGGGCATATCAAGTTGCCTTGTAAGACTAGGCACCTCCTCTCCTATCAAGGCTGGATGAGGCAATCTAGTAGGAGGAAAGGGTCCCAAAAGCAGGTAACAGAGTCAGAGACATCCTCTGCTCCCACTGTTAGGAATCCCTCATGAAGACCAAGCTACACAACTGTAGTATATGTGCAGATGGCCTGGGTCAGTCTCATTCAAGGTCTCTGGTTGGCATGGCAGTCCAGTCTCTGTGAGCCTCTATGAGCTCAGGTTAGTTGATTCTGTGGGTTTTCTTGTGGTGTCCCTGGCCCTTCTGGCTCCTAACATCAATGTTGCCGAAAATGTCAGCTCTATAACTTACATCAATGATTCATTATCATTCATAGGATACAGTTTCAATTCTTTACGATAGTACATAAAATTCTTCCTTTCTTCTTTTTTAGCTTCCCACTCATTGCTGCATTGCTTATAAAATTGGCAATATTGTGGATAAGTGAACACATAGTATCATTTTATATTTTCTTGCTGTAGTATGTAATGTTCTGTCTGCCTAGAATAATTTTTTCTCATTATTTTGTTTGTTTCCCTGGGAAATTACTATTCCTCCATCAAAATTTTTTTTTCAGTAAGGAAATATTTAAATAGTGACAAGAACATAGGAAAAAGATCTTAGAGCAAGCCTGCAAGGCTGCTTTTGACTAACCCTGGTACAACTTTATGGCAAAAATAAACAGATTTACTTAATAAAATGAAAATAATTCATGAACTGATAGTAATGTAAATAAAGAAATAATTTAAAAATTCTTCCTTGTAATTCCAACTGATAAAATAAGTCGAATGAGAAAAACCTACATTGGCAATCATTATGTTAATAACTGGTTCAGACAAAAATCATCAACAGATACTAAAACTAGAAGGGAAAAGCTTCAATAAAAACAAGGTATTTATACAGGCTAAAATATATCTCCATAATATCTCTTATTAAATACAAAGCCAAATATTATTTTTTAGTGAAAAAAACCTACTATCTACCACCTTTGCCTAGTGATCCTAAGTAGTATCATTAGTAATGGAATAAATATACACCATGGCCTCACTGACATGATTTGATACATTGAGAAGGACACATCTTATTTGAAGTATTCCTAAAAAACCACATAGCAATAAAGCACTTTGAAATATCAGAAAAATTAAATTTGAAGGTCATTATATCAAATAACTGGCCTATGCTCTTCAAAAATATTAAGGCCATGAAAGACAAAGAAAAACACGAGTAATTGTTCTAGATTAAAGGTGCCTAAGGGGACATGACTGTTAAATGCAATGCATGAATCTGGGTTGAATCCCAGATCAGAACAAAAGAATTATTCTTTTCCCCATTTGCTGTAAAGAACATTATTAGAGAAACTGGCAAAATTTAATTGGAATCAGATTATATAATAGTATTATGGTACTGTTAATTTCTTGATTTTCATAATTGTGCTGGAGTTATGCAAGACAATGTCTTATTTCTTTCCATCAACCTCATTTTACCCCTACTTCAAATGCACACTGAAGTAGGAATTAAAGAGGCATCATGTCTGCATTTTATTCACAAGCAGTTTAGTAAAGTATATGCACACTAACATACACAGATAAATGTGGCAACATTTAACTGTGGCAAAATATCGGTATCTGGGGAGTCTGGATGAAAAGAATGCAGAAATTCTTTATGATATTCTTGTAACATTTTCTTGAGTAGAGCCTCTGTTATGAAGCCAAAAATGTCCACACATTTTCCCTGTACTTAGAGGTACTATAAAACACTCTCTCAGTGTTTTCTTTGCATATTACATTAAGCACGTATCTCCATTTTATATTTATTTATATGTCTCTTTACCTAACTAGATTCTCAGGAAGAAAAATTCTCTTAAAATCAAGATACTGTGCACATAGCATAGTCTAGAGTATACCAACTGACAAAAGATGGCTATATAGATAAATAAACACTACATACAACTTTGAACATTATATATATATATATATTGGTTTTTCGAGACAGGATTTCTCTGTGTAGCTTTGTGCCTTTCCTGGAACTCACTCTGTAGCCCAGGCTGGTCTCGAACTCACAGAGATCTGCCTGTCTCTGCCTCCTGAATGCTGGGATTAAAGCTATGCGCCACCAGCGCCCTGCTAACTTTGAACATTACTGTAGTCATTAAATTTAGTGTTCTTTTTACCAGAATTAGAAAAATTTGATTTTCAAGAGCCAGTGGCACTGGGTATGAAGCTATAGCTGTAATTATAGCACTTGGGATATGTGGCCCAGTCATATCTGAATGGAATGGCAGAAGTCATAAAGCCAGCAAAGCTGGCTGACAAAGACCCAGCAGAGCTGAGCCCCATGATGGCTGCCATGCCACCTTTGGTTTTCATTTCCACTTGTTGCATACTTGAGGGACTTTTAATATTTGTACAATTTGGGGATATAGGATTGATGGAAAATTCCTTATGAATCATTTATGCCTTCTCCTAGGAATGCTGCTTCTAAGCTTCCCCAGGACAGTCCTGAACATACTATGCCCCCCCACTTTTAGGGAGATACCCTTATCTACTTGAAGGTCTTCCTTATGCATTGGAGGTTGTGACAATAAAGAAGTCAGAGGTCTCTTCATGAGGCTATGAGACATTCTTGAAACGCCTGTCCCTGTACTTACACAGGAACAAGATATTCAAAACAAAGTAAACTCAAAAAGGTCAACAAGATTCGGTGGGCTAGAGCAGTTGGCCACAGTTAGGATTACAAGCCTCTTCCCACTGTACACTCAGACAATTACGTGGCATACAACTCTGCCCTACATAGAGACATACTGATGAGCTAAGTATGGAGTGGAAAGATGATGAAAGTATGAGATGTCAGGGCCTCCCTCTCTTAGAAAAGTTAGCTCATGCAGAGCCACTATAATGTCATATTACCAAGGAACAAAAGAATGACAGATTTAGACATATAGACCAATTCCATAAAGATATAATAAATGTAAACACTGATTGTATTATGTCAGAATTTAAATAATAACTGAAGCAGCTTTGGCCTGAGGATTTTTCCTGGGCACTCTGACCACTAAGAGTTAATAATACATTGCTTGAGACATGGCAAAATGCCCAGGATAGTAGAAGATTTTGTTTTGGTCTAATGTCCTTGAACCAACCAAAGCTACCAGCCTGAGCACAGGCTGTTACATACCTCTAGATTATCAAAAATTGGATTATGGGGTTAATGAATAAGAATGATAACTCTGTTTATTAATGATGTCAAAACTTGAGGGAAAATGATTGGAAATGATAACTCTGTTCTGTCATAGTTTATTAATGATGACTAAAAGATGAGTAGAAGGAAGTGAAACACATGTCCAAAACCAAAAATGATATGATCTATGTTTTATAACATCATGAGTGTATCTCTGCTTACTAAATTCTATATAAATAAAGAAATACTCTGGCTGCTAGACAGTCAGGCTGCAAGATTCTCCCTACCATCATGGCCTGGCTCACTTCCTTCCCCAGCCGACTCCTTACATCCTCTGCAGGACCCATCCAGCGCCGGGAATGGCTCCCAGAAGATATGTATCTGGCCAGTCTGGGCTACATACTATATCTAATTTTGTCTTAAAAACCAACCAACCAACAACTATCCAACCAACCAACCAACAGAACAACAAAACAAAATACCAAAAAGCTAGCAAACATTTGTTAACAATAGGCTCAGAACTAGGTTTCTGCTCCTCTTTTATCTTCCTACCTGATTATGATTTTGATAATACATATGCCATTTTGATGTTAATCCATTAACATATTTTATAGTTATACCTTGTGCTTTTGTTTAATTTTTTTCCAAAATAAAAGTACTTTAAAAAAAGTTTTTGTGTACCAGTGTTTTGCCAGTCTGAATCTCTGTGTACCATGTGTGCACCTTGTACCTGCAGAGGCCAGAAGATGTCAGATCTCCTGGAACTAGAGTTAGAGATGGTTTTGAGCTGCCATGTGAGTGCTGAGAGCTGAACCCAGGTCCTCTGGAAAGTAGCTAGTGCTCTTGACCACTTAGCCATCTCCACAACCCCCAAATTACAAGTGCTATTAACTCTATCATTAAAGTATGACAATATTCAATATCAGCCAATATATTAACCTGAGCCCACTGTTGTATTTCTATATATTTTCAGATTCCTATTTCTGTATGCCTTCATGCTGCAGTCTACTGTCATTTTATTTCAACTTGAAGTACTTTCTTTAGCATTTCATATAAGCAAGATCTAGTGGTGATGACTTCCCTTGCTTTTGTTTATCTGGGAAAGTCTTTATTTCTCTTTCATTTTTGAAGGACAGTTTACAGGATAAAATATTCTTGGCTGAAAGATTTTGTTTTTTCTGTCACGTTTAAAATAATGTCTGAGCAAGTTCTGGTCTGTAAAGATCTCCTAATGTAGCTAATGACATTCTTATGGGAGCTCCTTTGAATGTGCTGAATTTTTGTTGATGTTTCTTTTTAGGTTTTGTGTTATGCTTGGCTTGTGACAATTTGAAAACAGCATGTCTTGATATGTGCCTCTTTGGATTTATCCTAGCTGTAGCCCTTTGAGCTTAGTGTATTCGAATGTACATTTCTTTACTTAGGTTTGGGATATTTTTGTCAAGATTTCTTCCAACGAATTCTGTCTCCTCCTCCCCTCTTTTCTTTGGTGTCTTTGTTTCTCTCTATTTTTTCCCTTCTTCTCTTTCCTCCTCTCTTTTCTCCAGACACATATTTAGATTGGTGGCATACCATAAAGTCCTTTGAATTTCTTCACTTCTTGTTTTCTGAACTCCAGAATTTCAATGATCTAAATATCTTTGTGTTTATTAGTTTGCTTGATCAAATCTGCTGCTGAGCCTTTAGAAAAAAATTTTGATTCAGTTGCTATATTTTTCAGCTCTAAAACTTGTTTTTATATGGTTTAAATCTCTATTGATACTCTAATTTTGTTCATGTACTATCTTTTAAATTTCAAATTGTTATCTTTTCTCTTTCAGATCAATCATCAAGCGTCTAAAAATAATTATTTTGGCCTTGGTCTATAGAGCTAGTTCCAGGACAGCTAGGGCTGTTACACAGAGAAACCCTGTTTCAAAAAACCAACCAACCAAAAAAAAATATTTTGGATTCCCTGTCACATAATCATATTCTTAGTTGGTTTCTGATTTTTTTGTCCTTTGATTGAGTCACCATATTGAGTTTCCATACTGCTTGTTATGCTCTGTGAGCCTTCCTCTTCTCCCCTACATTGAGTTTTATGCATTTGAGAAAATAGTCACACTTTCCACTCTTTACAGACTGGCTTTGTATGGGGAAATATCTTTTCCAATCAGCCTGGCCAGAGATTCCAGAAGGTAGGCTTCTAAAACCTGTTTTTGGGGATGTGTCTTTTCTGGGCCTTTGCATGCAATTTCCCAATCAAGAGCATTTATAGGTTTCTTTTCCTTTTCTTTCTTCTTCTTTTTTTTTTGTAGCTTGTAATTTGTTGATTTCTCTGATAATTACCTGCAAAACTGCAGGCTCTCTGATGCTGTAATGAGCCGCAGGATCTCCTCAGTATCCCTCATGCACCCCAAGTCCACCAGCTACCTGCCAGTACTACAATCAGGTAAGACAGAAAACAGTGCTTTGGGAACCCTTCCACAAAGTTTGAATACTAAATTCTCCATTCTTCTCCTCTTCTGAAGAAGCAGCCAAGAGTTAGGTTCCTCTTTCTGACTACTGTAAAAGGTGTTGGCATTGTGTGTGTGGCATGCTAGGCTTTCTAGTGGCCCAGTAAGCTTCCTCTATCCACCCTTGTTTACTGCACTCCCAGCCACCAAAATCCTGCTGGTTTTGTTAGTATAATGAGACAGAAAACATTCTTTGCGTATTCATCTGAAATGAGGAACACTGAATCCATGTTTTACTCTTTCCCAGCAAGGAGAAGCCACGCATCAGGTATTCTCTCCTGATCATGTTGAGCTGTGTCAGCTTGAGAGGAAAGGGTGTCAAGTAAAATGGACCAATTCTTACTTATTTCAATGCAGATGTCTTCAGCTTTGTACTTACATGGGATAATGAAATTTTCTTAACCTGTTTCCTGGAGTTCTCATAAAAGTCTGTATAATACTGTAAGGATAGTGTCTTTGTTGGACAGATGAGGATGGAATTTCCTATTCTATAATTTAGTAACGATGTCTTTTTTTCTATACCAACTACAATTTTGATAATGAAGAAAGTAAAAAGATTGTTACTCAAAGTAACGAGTGATAAAATAAAAAATGTGGTAATCTAAGAAAAGGAGCAGTGTGATTAAAATGAAATTAAAAACAAACATTGCTTAGGATATTAATGTTTGGTTTCACAAATAAGTAAAAATATTTGTGAACTTGATAGATGAGGTATATAAGGATATATTAAAGAACACTCATCAAGGAAAGTTGATTTATTTTGGAGATTAGGTGAGAAAATCGAGGACAGTGCTTAAATAGTACCTTAATAAATGCACTTAGCTGCTAATTACATTTAGTGATGCATAGGAAGACTGTGTTAGTGATGACAAGCATTTGTATAATCCAGTGAATGCCAATCAAGAACATAAGGGATTATATTGCTGTAGGAGAGAATTAAAATTTTTTTCTATTAAAAAAAAAAAAAAGAAGAAAACCAGGTGTGGTGTCCACTTTTACACCTTTAGTCCCAGTACTTAGGAGGCAGAGGTAGGCTAATCCCTGAGTTTGAGGCCAGCCTTGTTTATAGAGTAAGTTCCAGGATAGCCAGGGCTACACAGAGAAACCCTGTCTGGAAAAACAAAACAAAAATCCTAAAAATAAAAGCTATCTGAAGGTAGCACATTATTTAAAAGATTATTTAAAAGCCCTCTTTCCCATAACACAGGACAACAGCAGGATATCCAAGAGGAGTCCCAGTGAAGGACCAGCATTGATAGCATAGCAGAAACCAGAGGCCTTGAACCAGACCAGTGACTCTTTGCAATGAACACTTGCAAGTAAAGATATACGGACAAAAGGGTTTACTGTGTGACTCATTGTGTCACACTACAGCTTCCAAGATGAGATTAATTTTTTTCTTTTTTGTAAAAAATCTTTTTCTCCTAAATTTTATTTTATTTTGTTTTGGGGGAAGGAAGGTTGCAAGGGTAGAGGGTGGATGTGAAGAGTTGGGGAACTGAATGGGATCAAGATGGATGACGGGAAAGACACAAAGAATAAGTAAAAAGGAAGTTTAAAAACCCTTGTTTCCTGGGAATAATAAAAAAGAGAAAATTTCATTCTTTTTTTAATCAAGGTACAATAATATTACCTAAGAAACCTAATCTAGTTAGGGATAGGTGAACAGAAAAAGGCCAACATTGAAACATGAAATAAAGTACTTAAGAAAAATAGTGCTTGTTAACAAACATTGATTTAGGCATTGTTTCGTTTTCTTCTGCTGCTTCCATACTGGTTTCTTATTACATATTTTGTTGCCCTCATCTGTTCTGCCCACCCAAGGCCATTCCTCCATTAATTTGCTCACTCAAGTGTTCAGACCATTTATGGAGAAAGTCACTTCAGTACCACACTGTAACTAGGGTGGCACAACAGAAGGGAAGAGAGGACACGGCAGCAACGCACAGAAGGAACATTTTGCTCATGTTTGGGAGGTCACAGAAAGCCTTCGACAAGATAAGTAAGAGAGGGGAGATTACAATTTGGCAAAGAGGGAACCATCTGAAAATTGAAAGTTGGGTATGTCTGGTGACCAAATCAAGATAGAATGCTAGAGGTAAATTTAGAGGTAACTAGAAGCCTGTTTGTAAGCAATTTGAAGTTTAGCCTTTACTGCAAAATACTACAGGAATATGACAGGCATCGACACTTATAAAAAAGATAAAAATGATGACTGTAGGAAAAGGGATAAAAAATAAAGATTTTTGGTTTGGACAACTAGGTAGTTAAAACACCATTCCTATGATATCAGAAGAGCAAGTCGAGATTATGCATTTTGTTTTTGTCATGTTAAGTGAGCTATTTGTGGAATATCCAAGAAGAGATTTATAATAGGCAGCTAGAAATAGGAATATGAATTTTAGAAAAAAGATGTGGGTTGGGAGTTATAGATTTGGTTTATGTCAAAGCTTTGTGAAGAATGATCTTGCTATGTAGAATGCAGATTGAACAAGTCTAACAGGGAACTCAATATATAAAATGAATGCCCCCACCACTCCTAAAAGGACAAATCTTCAAAGGACTACAGTGAAAAAACACCCCAAAATCTTAAAGGAGTATTAGGAAAAAGAAATGCCAAGGTACGTAACTGTTCCAAGGAGGGAGTAGGTAAAAGATGCCCAACCTTGACCTGCTTTCACTTTCTCAGACCCTAACAGTAGTCCTTCTTGCAGCCATTTTCTTTTAAAATATTTTTTGATGTTTGTGTGTTTGTGCACGTGTGCGCGTGTGCACACAGAAACACAATTGCGGAATTGCTTATGTATGGAGATTAGAGGACAATTGTGGGAATGAGTTTCCTCCTCTCCAAACTCCTGTTTGGCTTGAGGGCAGGTGTTTTTTTATCTGGGAATTGTTCAAATCCTTCCTTAAGAATGAAGTCTGTGACTTGTAATATTTTAAATGCTAAGGTAATTTAATGTTGCAGGTGTATCACATAGATAATATTCAACAAACTAAATGGCAGTAGAGGTTTTCTAAGTATATTTAAATTTGATAACATAAAAATGCTGAAAAAAACAAAACCTTGACAGTTATATGTAGGTACTAAAAATAGGTGAAGGAGGAGAAAAAAGATAAATGAAATAATAGAAACATTTCAGCATATTTCAGTTCTGAAACACGTGACTATCTCCCCCTCCTCTCCAGACAGGGTTTCTCTGCATAGTCCTGGCTGCCTTGGAACTCACTTTGTAGCCCAGGCTGTCCTGGAACTCAGAGTGTCCTGTCTCTGCCTCCTGAGTGGTGGAATTAAAAGCCTATGCCACCACTGCCCGGCCACTTGACTATTTTTTATGTCTAAGGCAAAACAAAAAGAAGAATCAAAGAAACACTACCACCAAAGTAACACAGTAGTATTCTAGTAATCAACTGCCAAAATGTAAACATATGAATTGTTTGAAAAAATAATTAAATTGATAGTTTGGAGGAAGTTTAGCGAGCTAAAGGATAATGCATATAGACAATGAAATCAGAAAAACAATACATAAGCAAACTGAGAAGTGTAACAAGGAAATAAAAATCATAGAAAAAACTATGCATGAATTCTGGAACTGAAAAGATATAAAGGGTATAAAAATTTAATGAAGAGAATCAATAAGCAGATTTGATCGAACAGAGGAATCTTTGCACTACTGATCCCACTACACATTGTTTATATGTATTTGAGTGTCATATCATACCTCGTTGATTTGTATAATTATTATGAATAAAATAAAAGCATGTTAATAAAAAATGTAGTTTTTAGTTAGTTAATTAATTTTGATGTTTTATGGTGGTGCTGGGCTCAAACTCAGGACTGTATACTTTGCTACTGAGCAATATCTTCAAACTTCAAAAATAATTTCTGAACTTTAAGACAGGTCATTTGAAAACATCAAAGTCTATACACCTCAATACATTTAAACTGTTACTTCCAAATCCTTTTGTTGGTGTCAGCTTGGGCAGAGTACTAGGACAGAGCTCCATCTCAGAAAGCCAAATACACTATGATACCCTGTTGCTGGCTGTGTGATGACCTACTGTTGGACCCTTGTCAGGAGAATTAAGTAGAGAGACATCTGGTAGGAATCCATGAAATTTAAGGTAGATATCATACTAGATTTCTATATATATTTCTATATAATCATGGTGTTTTCGTAAAAGTATGTTGGACACATTTGTGTGATCCAAAGCAAATGACTCCATGTTAGGAAATGGAACTTCCCTCGGAACTTAGCTGCTGAAGCCCACTACATCATGAAAATATAAAAATATCTGAGATGTATAGGGAAGCTCATGTTAAGATCAAACAGAAGATAGACTAGAAGACTATTTTTAAGATGGCAAGACTACCCATAGCAATAGGTGAATTTACACCTTCACTGTTAAAACACCTCAGCTTTTCTTCCTCACCAGTAATGAAGTAATACTCAAATTCACATGGAATGGCAAGGGCCTCAATAGGTAATATATATTATTTAAAATAAGTATTTATGTTTACATTAAATATCTTTAAATAAAAATATATTTACCTGCACATCCATCAACATGCAAGCACCCATATATATCACCAATTTTTTCTTGCAACTTATTACAAAGTGACAGAATCAAAACAGTGTAGTACTAGCATAAGGATAGATATACCACCCATTAGGTATATGCTAAAAATAATTGAAACAAATATCTTTTCACATTATCATTATTTTAAAATGTATATCAATTGATCAATAAACAAACAAAATATAGTATAAAGTGGAATATAACAATGAATATAATATATATTTATATGTTAGCTATAACATTGATGAAGTTTAAATGAAGATAAATAAAGTCCAGACTTGACTCAGAATGAAAAAAGAAACCCACATTCTCTTTCACATAGAGATTCTAGCTTCTATTTTTTATATATGTATAAGTATGAGTGCGTAGAAGCCAGGAAAGTAAGAAAAGGCCCATGAGAGAAGAAAAGTCTTTTGGGAGTGAAGGATAGTAAAACACAGGTGATATGAAAATGGAGAATGCTAGGGAAGGAAAGGTTTAAGTGGGGATGGAGACATGGAACTGGGGAGAGGAGTAGGTGTGAAGAGCATCAACCATAGCCAAGAATGTATGATAAAGCTATAAAACACCCTTGTAGGCTAACTAAAAAATGCAATAAAAATGAGTTTAACAGAAGTACTGTATGTGGGTGTTTACTGTTCCCAGAAGACAGAGGCTATTAAGTAAAAATCCCAGTGCCAGGGTTGGACTACCACTTTAATGAGTTGTTGGTCAAGGAGGTCCTTCAGGCCTTCAAAACAACGTTGGCACTGCTCTTAATTGCTCTCTAGAACTGGATGGTAAGATCCTATTGCTGAAGACATCATAGGATTTGCTTATTAGACATGGAGAAATCAGGCTAGAACTGAGCTGGCTGTTTTGTCTCTGCTTACTAGCTTTCATACTGCCCAAAGATGCTATGAAGGCTACATGGGAGAGGAAAGTAAATCAACACTCTTATTCAGTTGTGCAACCTTCATACTACTGCTAATATGGAAGACAAAATATACCCACTTGTGCTATAGTGGCATGACTGTTAAGAAGGGCAACCAACTCTTTCTGATCAGATTTGAGGCCTGTTTCACAGAAGAAAATTCATGCCTGTTACTGTAAGCCTGGTTAAAAGCCCATGGTCTTGAGTTCATAGTTTTTAATGGGGAAGCTACCACTCTTGTTTTGCTAAGTGGATATGTGAGTCTATTGATTGCCTTCTAAATATTTATGTTTATCCTCAAAGATTAGTGCTGCTGTCAGTTTTGATCAGAGAGGCTTCCTTTTGCAGTAGTAGGTGTCAGTTACTGCATAGACTCTTTGCTGGTCAAAGTGCCAAGAATAAGTTACTGGTGAATGCTAAGGCCTAAATGGAGTATTTGTATTATTCCTTCAATGGCTGAAGGAAAATCTCAGAATACATGCTGCAAAGAACATAAAATCTGGAAACATGTGTAGAACACTATATTCTGAGCATGGTATGGCTCAGAACCCATAGTAGAAGTGATTATTTATACAAGAGCTGCACAAGATTGGCCCCATTAACACTCTGTTACAGGGTAGGGGTGAGGGACTCATAAAGCCCTACACCTCTTTGAAGATCTATGGGAAGTTAATGGTTGCTGTAGCTGAATCTTAAAAGTTCTTATTAATAAAATAAAACCTGAGCCAGGTATTAGGATGAGCACTGGAAGATCAGAGAGACACAACATGCCACAGCTAACCTCACCTGGCCAACTTCTCAGCTGATCTTGTTTCCTCAGACTGGATGCTTCTGTGTCCTCATCCCAATGGCTCTCAGCTGAACTGCTGCTCGAAAGCCTGAATGCTTAACCAGTCAAAAGCTTAACCAGCCAAATGCTTCTAGTTCCTGGTCCTTATATACCTTTCTGCTTTCTACCATCACTCCCTGGGATTAAAGGCTTGCTTTTTGGTATTAAAGGTGTGAGTCACCATGCTTGGCTGTATCCTTGAACAGATAGATTTCTGCCTCTGGAATGCTAGGATTAAAGGTGTGTGCTACCACTGCCTATCCTCTATGTTTAATATTGTGGCTGTCCTGTTCTCTGACCCCAGACTCATGCATGCACGAGTACTCCTACCCACTCATCCACTATCTCAAAGCTCTCTGCTGCACTCATAGAGTACAAAGTTTCTGTATCACTGTTATAAAATATATAACAAATGCAATCTGAAGGGAGATTTATGCCAGATCCTGGTTTACGAAGCTATAGTCTATCATGGTAGAGAAGGCATTGTGGCTGAGGAGTCATCCATGGCAATGGGGACTTGCAGCATAGTTTGTTACATCGTGATGGATCAGGAAACAGAGAGCTAGCGCTAGAAGCAGCCTTAGCTATAGCCCTTCTAGCTCTTCCCACATCTAGGCCCCTTTGCTACATGTTTCACAAACTGCCTGCATCCAAATACTAAGCTGATATATATTCAAATAGATCAGTCCATGAGGTCATTTCAGCCTCAAGCCATAACAATTTCTAAAGAGAAGTTATGATTTTGTCTTAAGTAACATCTATTGCCTATGATATGATTTATTTCAGGGAAGGAAATCTCTCATTACTAGCAGACTTTTAAAAAGTTTTAAAGCTTTTTCATGGTAGTAACTAAGAGATAATTAAGATGATTCCTGGTTTTAGTAGTTATTGCAGACAGTAGGGTCACAGATTTCTGATACTGCCATACTTCCACATGACTTAGATAGTTCTTGTATAACAGGGCAAGACAGTACAAAGGTTCCTCCATCTCGTTTTCTTGCTGAGGCCATTTCAGGTTTACCTAAAATTTGATCTTGATGGAGAATTTCATGAAAAACTACCCAACTCTATTCTAGGAACCAAAGGTCAGGATGTCTTAGCCAATTTATCTTAGCTTCTGTCAAACTGCCTGTTTGTACAGAGCCCTCTCCAGTTAAGGCTCATCTTAGCATCTGTTAAAACTGCTCACTTCTAGGAATCCCCTGTGCAGTTGCCTAGCCATTTGCCTGGGAATGGTTTCTGCCTTTAAAGATCCCATGTTTTGGACACTCAGGGATACATCTAGCTCCCCAAACACTTGGGTGTGGTCCCAGCCAGTTAGAATAAAGACTTTTAATTGACTGTAAATGAGTAGTAATCTCTGGTGGGCTATCAGGAACACTTGTAAATTAAATCTCTTTCCTGGTTACCAAAAACAAACATGGCTATGAATTAAAATTCAGTAAATTTTTATTCTGGGCCCATCTAATTATCACAAATTGCCACCCCTAGAATATGATCCTTTCCTTGGCAGTGGTGGCACATACCTTTAATTCCAGCACTCCCGGGAGGCAGAGGCAGGTGAATCTCAAGGTCAACCTGGTCTACAAAACAAGTTCCAGGACAATTAGGGCTGTTACACAGAGAAACCATGTCTTGAAAAACAAAAAAGAAAGGAATATGATCCTTTGTCTGAGGCAAAATCTATCCAGATAGCAAATGTTACTGAGTACATTAGAGTTTGTCAGTAAGATAAGCCATTTAATTTAATTTAATAAATGCACTGACATTATGCTTTTGGATTATTCCGTGATTTTGGAATGCTTTAGAAATAAGTTTTTTTGAACTCACACATGCAAAAAAACTTATGCAATTAAGAATAGCATTTTAAGTGCACTGGTGCTTCCTAAAGAAGTGGATATTACAAAGGGAGCCAAACAAAAGAAGGTACTAAGGATGCGAAAGGAAACATCAGATAGGTAGCACTCACTAAAATTAGAGCCTTATATCCCAACAGACTAAATATTTGGTTCAAGAGCAGTTCAAACCTGCTATCACAGAATGTCTATGATTAGCTCCAGAGACAGGAAAGATAACCCAGGAGAAATATGGATTAATTAATTTGTAATGTTGGCTATTTAATAGTAGTAAACAACCTTAAATGGATGTTGCAAAATTTTTACAAGAATTATTCATCACCATGGCTTTGATTTTTATGTTTGTGTCTTCTGTACAATTCACACTGAAATTTAATTACCAATGTAACAGTATTAACCAGGTGGGGGGTATTTTTGGAGGTAAATAAGCAATGAGGTATTCATGCTCAAGAAACCTAGGATCAGTGCTACCCATATGAGGTGAGTACTGCCACATGAGGTAACAGTGAAAGCAGTGTGTTCACAATGGTATGTTGGAAGCAGAGGCCAGGCACTCATTAGACACCAAATTTGCCTATAACTTGATCTTGGATTTTCCCATTTCCTAAAATGTAATAAATACAATTTTTCTTTTTGTAAATTATCCAGTCTTTGGTTGTTGGATTTTTAGGGAGGGAGGTGAGAGGAGGTTAGGTTTGAGAGAGGCTGAGATAAATTTTCCTTCAGGTGGGAGTTTTTATCAGCGAGTTATTAACACCTAAGACAAGATCGCACAGTGAGGTGGGCTTCTCAGGTAAGAGGTTTCCGTGTGTCAGACAGATTGAGATGTCTTAACAGTTTCTGAGAGAGAGGGGAAGTCCCATACCACAAGACAGCAGGCTTAGGTTGTATATGAATGGGGTAGAGAGTGACCAGGGGAGGGTGAGGGTTTAGCCCTTTGTGACTCTGTCACACCAGGCTGCTTGTTAGCTCTTTTAGCAATACATGAAGGGGAGAGTGAGACTTCAGTGTGCTTGTGTGTGTGTGTGTGCCTGTGACCTAATAGGTATTTTATTATAGCAGAACAAATGGATTAGGAAAGCTGCTGTGTCAGTTTTTTTCAAGCTTGACACAAGGTGGAATCATCTGGGAAGAGGGAACCTCACTGAGAAAATGCCATCAGATTGGGCTGTAGGAAAGTCTACAGGGACATTTTCTTGATTAATGACTGATTAGGGGTATACAAGAAGGATTAGTCACCCTGACTAAGGGAAACTCAGAAGAGTCACAAAAGAATCCTAACAAATGGTAGATGGTTTATGACACATGGTAGGTTGTTTATGTATGGAGAAAGATGTAAAAGGAACAGAGCAGTATTTAGTATTGAGAGAGTGAGTAACCATTAATAGCTTCTATATAGCTGCACTGTGGTACTACATGGTGAATAAGATGATGAGGGAGATAAGAACTGTTTAAATAAGGAATGGGAATATATTGTAGCTAAGTTCAGAGAAACAGGCCATAAAGATGGCCCAGTGGGTAAAGCACTTGCTGCCAAGACTGATGACCTGAGTTTGATCCTTGGGATTGACATGATGGAACAAGGGAACCAAATCCCGAGAGTTGTCTTCTGACTGCCACACCTGTGCCATGGTATTTATGTTCACACACATGTGTAGTGGGTAGCCATTCTAGCTTTGATCTGGAAGTTCCAACCCCCAGGCGCCTCCCTTGGCCCCGCCTTGTAGGCGTGACAGTTGCCGAAGTCTCAATGGGGGTTGGAACTTCCAGATCAAAGCTGGAATGGCTACCCACTACACACATGCACGTATGCATGCACGCACACACACACACACACACACACACACACACACTCACACACACCTCTCATAATGAAAAATTGAGTCTGGAGAAAGAACGGAGTGCTGAATTTTGGGTGAGGTCATGGGTATGAACTCGAGTTATCAGCATGGTATTATGAAGAAAGAACATAAGCTTACAGAAATTACAAAACTATGAAGTTATGATGTTGCATGGGCGCCATCTGGACCTGAAGAGGCACAAGTCCCATCTATATGAGTATTTTATCCAAAGAAAACAATAAAGAACACTTGGGCTACCATGATGTCTGTCTAGACTGATTATGAGCACAAATATAGTAAGACAGTAACTGAAATGTAACACTAAATTCTGTGGTAGATAGAAAACAAAGTTAAGGGAATTTGTTCTAAAAAAGTAACTGGTTTTTTTTTTGTTGTTGTTTGTTTCTAATCACCATAATTACTCCCAGTGGCCTATAATTTCAGGACTAGAAATTAGTGGAAATTATGCACTATAGATCATAAAATGTAATTTTAAAGTTCATTTGTCTATCTTGCTTTATTTTAGTGAACACTCAACTATCGTGTCTGACCCACAGGTTTCTCAAACTCAGGTCTTAGTGTTTATAAGATTTTACACCTCATTACTTAAAAGGCTCTCTCTGAGTCACAGATTGTGGAAAGTTGTGAAGGTTATGAAATCTACACATGTCTGTTTACATTTTAATATTTTTATTTACAATTTTTTTGTTTTTCTTTTTTAATTATATTTTTCATTTTATGTGTACATTTGTCTGTGTGAATGTGTCAGATCCCATGGAACTAGAATTACAGAGAATTGTGAGTTGCCGTGTGGGTGCTGGGACCACTGGAAGAGCAACCAGTGTTCTTCTGAGCCATCTCTCCAGCCGCTTGTTTAAATTTATTAATTAATTCATTTTGCAGTGCTGGAGATCGAACCTGGGGCTTCATGATCACTAGAGAAGCATTCTACCACTGAGCTACAATCCAGCTCTGCATTTATTTTTTATAGCATTATCTAAAGATCATGATCAAACAAATCCTCAAGGGTTTTGAGCGAAGTTAACAGACTCATAACACAGAAACAGGGAATATTTATATAAAATAAACACACACACATATACATACACACACTAACATATTTGATATTCTCAAATATGCCCCCTCCATTTTTTTTTCAAATTCTATACTCTGAGTTGATTTTGAACTCTCCATTCTGCTGCCTCAGCTTCCCTAGTGCTAGCATTACTGGTGAACAATTATGGCTTTGTGTAAGGCGGTGGGGATATATGTGTGTGCAGAGGCCATTGGTAGACATTGGGTGTCTTGCTTTATCACTCTCTCTAGCTTATTCCCTTGAGACAGGTTCTTTTTTTGAACCTGGAGTTTGTCTTCCCCTCACCTTTTGGCTAGCCTGCGTGGGTGCTTATGCAAGCTCCAGCAATCCTCTAGTCTCCATTTCCGACAGTGCTAAGTACAGCTGTGCACATGGTTATGACGTGCTCCCCCTCCCCCACTGAACTGTCTCTCCAGCCCCCCAGGTATGCTTTGGTTGTTAAATAACACTGACATTCTACTAGAGTATAAACCATCTCATTTACTAAAACTCCCATTAGTGTGGGTGTCTAGTAGACCTATTTAATTCTGGTCAACCTGTATATCTACTGAAAACCATTAGGAAGAAGATTGCGTGATGTCATTAAATTATTAAGAGACAGAAAAATAACACAACAATTAGCATTTATACAGCATTTTTCTCCGGGAGATTCCAACGTTTTTTGTTTTTTTCCTCCGGAGACATGTATTTTCTTTTTAATAGCCCTGGTTGTCCTGGAACTTACTTTGTAGACCAGGCTGGCCTAGAACTAACAAAGATCCACCTGCCTCTGCCTCCCAAGTGCTGGGATTAAAGTTGTGCACCATCATGCCTGGCTTGGATCCCAAAGCTTTAATGGGAAATATTTCAATAGGATTTCACTTTAAAGATACTAGTATAAAAAAAAAAAAAACAACTATTCACAGTTTCATTTTTTTTTTTTTTTTTTTTGGGTTTTTCAACACAGGGTTTCTCTGTGTAGCTTTGCGCCTTTCCTGGAACTCACTTGGTAGCCCAGGCTGGCCTTGAACTCACAGAGATCCGCCTGGCTCTGCCTCCCGAGTGCTGGGACTAAAGGCGTGCGCCACCACCGCCCGGCCTCTATTCTTGATCATTATCATCATTTTTTATTTGCTGTGTCTATCTAGGGCTTTCTGTGGTTAAACCAAGTTTTTTTTTTTTTTTTTTTTTTTTGGTTTTTCGAGACAGGGTTTCTCTGTGTAGCTTTGCGCCTTTCCTGGAACTCGCTTTGGAGACCAGGCTGGCCTCGAACTCACAGAGATCCGCCTGGCTCTGCCTCCCGAGTGCTGGGATTAAAGGCGTGCGCCACCACCGCCCAGCCCACAGTTTCATTTTTATCAAACAAGAAAATGAATATACAAAGTTCAGTGGCTTCCAAGTTAGTATTGTAGTGCTCAAACCAAATGAAAGCATTAAGGATTTTTTATTCATGGATCAGGGAACAATGTTCTATAACATTTTGCTTGTGAAGGTAAAATCTTTTGAAATTTTTTATTTACAAAATTATTGTTTATTACCTACACCTCACCCCTCTTTTGAGACATGGTCTCATGATGCAGCACAGACTGGTCCAAAACTTAGGATCTTCCTGCTTTATCTTTAATTGCTGGGACTACCATCAATCATGCCCAGCTTCCTTCTCCTCCTTTCTCTCTACTTCTCCATTTCCTGCTTTCATGGATTTATATTAGAGTTATTTTCATGTAATCTGTCATTAAATCATTATATTAGAGTTATTTTCATGTAATCTGTCATTAATTCACCTTTGGCAATGAGACCATAAAAAGGGGCAGGCTTCGCACCCTAAGGTCGTAGAGGAGCTCACTTTTACCCTAAGTCGAATGCATCAAATTCCATTCAGTTTGCAAAAATAATTAGATTCAGGGAAACATTTATTTATATTGATATTAAGAAAAATTTCAGATGGTAGATTTTGTAAACTTCATTCTTGATATAAACTTTTATTATTGCTCATCTTCATTTTTGTCATCAAAATGCCATTCCTAGCTCTCTATTCTGCTGAGCCACAATGTATATAGTTTGGTAGCCTACCTGAAACGGTGACTACTTACTGGCTCTGAGAATGTTCTCCTTGCTGCTGCACCTGGACTGGACCTGCAGAAAGAGCACACACTCAGTAATTTAGGGCTTATAACACGGACTGCCAGATAAGTATGCTTAATGGGCAAGCTCCTGAGGTTTAGGAGAAAAGGTTTTATTTATCTTGACTCACAACATGTTAGTAAAAGTCTATTACATTTTTCAGATATATTTAATTCACTTTTACTTAAAAAAAGAATGAGTTCCAGAAAAATATTTCAGGTACAATATTATAAATTGGACAAAGATAATACCCAAAGCAATTTATGTGTATTTGAGATCAGTCCAGGTGGCCCTCCATATCTGTGGTTTTCATATCTGCAGATTCAACACACTGTGGATCAGAAAAGAAAAGGAAAAAAAAAAGGAGGAGGAGAAGAAAACCAACAACACAAAACACCAGCACTATCACCTATATATGTACTGCACATGTGATCTTTAGTTCCTTGTCATTATTCTTTATGGAATACAATATAGCAATTATTTACATAGCATTCATATTGCATTAGATTATAAAATAGAGGTGAGGGTTGCAGATATGGCTCAATGGTAGAGCGCTTGCCTATTAAGCTAGAGACAATATAAAGTAAAGTATATGATTGGATGTACTGAGGCCGAATATAAGCAATATATGCCATTTTATTACTTGAGACTTGAATATCGTTGGGATTTGGTATCTATGGAGGTCTTGAAATGAACTTGTTACAGATATTGAAGGATGACTATATATGGAAAAAATTCAATACTGTATATTCATTTGTGAATATTAATCCTTACTCTAAAGGTATTTTGTGTATGTCTTGACTAGAATAATAATGAAACCCAAGTAAAATTAAAATTCTATTGTAGTGATTTTTATTATATATACGATAACAAGGAGAAAAAAGTTCTCATCTATAACATTTACCTTTGATGGTAGTAACTTTTGTAATGCTGATTATACTAATGTTTTATAATACTGGCTATGAAAGATGTTTCTACTGGAAATGAGTTAAATTTGACCCCTTTATTAACCAGTTTTAAGTATGCATATAATTTGTCAACTAGGGGCTCTTTATGCTTTATTGAAAAATTTAGGTTAAAGAGGCATATTTCTTTTGAAGTTTGCCAAATGGCTGTATTCAATGGTCATGCTGAATGGTAGTTATTAATTTCAGATATAACTTCATTCAAGGTCCACACCTCTTCCTCCCACTCCACAGCAGCTTGCCCCAAATGGATATATACACAACAAAGAACTTTCTGTAGCTTAACACAGTCTAATAATATATGAAACAGTTTATGAAAGGAATGTTGTAACTTAGGGTAGGTTATGGCTGTCCTTCCCTGAAAAAATAAACTGTTAATGTTAAAAGAAATAATAATAAAAATGCCATGAGCAGACAAGGGCAAACAAACAGCAAAAACCAAAGCAAATAAATCTAAACACACACACACACACACACACACACACACACACACACACAGAGCAAAACAAACAATTACAAATGTTAGTTATTCTCTTTTTGCCCAGATTGCTTAAGTAGTTTTAGGTATACTATAATGACTTTAACCCAGAATAAAACATTCTTTTATTCTTTTATTTACAAGTCTTATTGAAGAACAATTCTGGACCAAATGAGAAAGAAATTAGTGACTTAAATAAAATAAGACATGGAAGAAAACATGAGAACAAAGAAAAGAAAAAGCAGAGAGAGAGAGAGAGAGAGAGAGAGAGAGAGAGAGAGAGAGAGAGAGAGAGAGAGAGAGAGACAGAGACAGAGACAGAGACAGAGACACTGAGGAATTAAATCTGGAGGATAAAAAAGAAAGCATGGGCTTACAAAGGGAGACAATGTATAAATGAAGAATGTTCTACTATTTCTTATTGAAAATTCATATTCAAGAAGATAAGTGTAACTAATGAACTTTTTGCAAAATAAATAAGCAATTTGCATACCATGAAATGAAAACAAGTGTAACTCTACCACTACAGTCTTAACGGAGAAAAGAAACACACACCAACAGACAAATTAATAGACAAGCTTAATAAAGAGAGATACTACATTTGAAAAAGTGACTCAAAGAACACAAGAGAACGCTAAAAGCATGGGAAGAAATCTGGGAGAAAGAAGGAAAAGAAAGAGGAAATGTTCAAAGACAAAACAGCTCAAAGAAGTCAAATGGAAGTCAAGAAAGTCTTCAACAAGATGTGAAACAAGATGTGAAGGAGCCAAACCCATCGCGCAAAGCTATGTTTGCGAGTGGAAAGTAGCTCCTTGGGTCAGTAATAGTTACTCTTAAGTCGTAGCCTCTATTCCTCCAGAGTTCATCTTTAAGCCCTTCCAATCTAGAGTGGAGCTAGTGTATGGATAGAAACAAGAAATTTACAATGAACAGTGCAGTTCAGATGAGTAGTTCAAATCGTCTCATAAAATGTTCCAACAAATTTACACAGTGTCTATTATATACATTTGATCATGTATATATATAATGGGAATGGTAGTAAAGCACTCCCGGGTATTTTCTAACAAACCAAAAGCAAACAAAAATATCCTTCCTGCTTCTCAAAATGGCTTAAAGCTTACCAACACCCCCAGAATTGTTTATAATACGGATAAAGAAACCCACATTGGTTTTTTATACCTCAGTTTGGAACCACATATTTCAAAACAGATCTAGAGGAGACATTTGGAGAACGAAAATAATTCAGTTCTCTCAAATAGGACCCTTTATCAAGGTGTGCAAATTGCCAAAAGTAGTGTAATTAATGTTTCCCATTTATGTTACATTGGCTGTTGAACCAGATTTGAGAGAAATAATTTTAAAACCAGTGCTTAATAAGACTTTATTTAGTGATTTTGAATGTGTATAACTGGGGAAAGTAATTTTAAAACTTTACTGTTAGTGTATGTATGGAAAGATTCTATGCTACATAATGTCATATTTATAGTATTTATTTTTTATAAAATCTTAAATAAAGGCATTTATATAACAATATAATGGAATTTAATTTTAAAGATAAGTTAAGAGTATCAAATTTTATTTCATTTTATTTTGTTACTTGTTTAAACAACAGGGAAAAAAGAGGATGTGAAAAATTAATCTGAGATTATGGCATTACATTAAATTTCTAAGGGAAGAAAATGAAAGGTTAAATGAAAGCTATACTATTAGAGTCCTCATTATTTTATTCTGTTGTACCATGTTATTTTATTGCAATTAACAGCTGACTGATTTTACAGCATAGACAACTGATTCTCCCTTCCACAGGAATCAAAACAATGTAAGAACAGTGTATTTAATTAAAGTAAATGGAGGAAATGAAAAAAAATGAGACTTAACAGAAATACAGGTATTCACTTACTAATCAAGATATGAGACATTAAAAATTTATTTAGACATGGGTTTATATGTGAAATAGAATTTTTGCTTAAGATCACATTGCTTATTAATAAAAAGATGTAAAACAGAAACAAAAGAAGGACAACACATAATAAATGGTAAGGAGCAAAAAAAATGTCTTTTAAAAAAGCTGAGAAAATTTTAACAAGCAGCCACAATCTTTAGAGACAGATAAATTACTTACCTTATGCTTAGGTCATAACAAGAATAGCACAGTGTTTAAAGTCATCTCTTCATTATAGAAGGTACAATTGAAAGCCATAGGTTATAATAACATGAAATGCTACACAGAAATGAAGACTCTTCCAGTCCAACATGAAAAGCTAACTCTTTTGGGAGAAAATTTTAACTTACATTTAATGTAACATGAACAACTGAAGGTGTAAATGTCAAAACATATCAATAACATACAAATCTCACACCAATAAGGCAGAAACAGAAACAGCTCAATCACTCAGGACACAGAAGTTAAATAGGATTATAATTTGTGATACATAAGGGAAGGCACATCACTCTAATGGTGAAAGATGCATGCATAATCTATAACTACTCATTTATGTCCCCAGCCCCCAGCCCACTCATACATACAAAAAGGGTCCACTAACAATACAGGGAAAGAATGTAGTGCCAAGCTGTTATGAAGGAAGCAGTACACACGGAAGCACAGCAGTGGTCATGTGATTTGAGAGGTGTTCTTCCCCTAAAGCATCCCATCACCATGCTCATTTTAAAGAAGCCACAAAAAGATTCCCTTTCAATGCTGCAGTAGCTACGAGCCCCCAGCTTGAAGCTAGAGTGTGGAATTTTGATCACCGTTCCCTGCGATGTCAGGGGCTCTCCAATGGAAGCCAGATGTGGACAGCTAGTTAGTGAGAATATAAGTAAATGCAAACAACAAACAGCTCTTTCCTTCTGCATTTCATAGAAGGGAGGACTGAAACAAATCAAACCACACCCATGCCAAGTATAGGTTCTTAAATAACAATATTAGGATTCAAAATATTAAAATAAGGATATTTGATTGTAGGTGAACACTAATCCATTCTCACAAAACTACTGTTTTTCTTCTCACTAGGCTCATTCCTGTTCTTTCTCTTAGAAATGCTACAAAACATAGTTCACATGGAAAAAATTCTGAGCAGTTGGTCAGATGGGGTCAAAATCAAGAAGGCAATAAATCATCTTCTCTGATGAACATCAAGAAAATCATCTAAAATTTTAACTGGACAGTAATCACACTTTAAATTCAAAATTAAGATTCTGCATATCTGCTTAATTATATAATCTGATAAGTTATCTGGTTTGAAAAGAAACAATTTAAATTTTTATATTGTTTAAAAACAAAAAGTTTATTCACATAGAAACTAAATTTCCTATGGATTTTACTCTCAATAAATATTACTTCAAATATGGGTTATTCTTGTCAGTAGTAGGGTCTCATCAACTCATCAGAGGAAAAAAAAACCCCAAACCCCTCTGTTTTTCTATTATTAATGGTATTACTTCATCTGGTTTTTTTTTATGAGTGTGACATGAATTTTTAATTCATGGATGACTTTTCAATTTAGTTAGCAGATCTGTGACTGTTCAAAGATCAGGTACCATATTTTGTCATCTTATTCTTAACAGGTGAGAATAGTTTGACTTTTCCTTCAGCATGGCTTTAGCATTTTAGGTGGTGGGTTCTCCCATAATCTTAGTTTTCTCATGGGAAATATAAAGGTTTATTGTGGGGCTCAAAGGAAATGAAGAATGCATTACTAATTTGAAGCTATAGAGGGAAATGACTATCAGTAGTTGTTATGGTAGTGGATTCACTGACCGTTACAACATACTCTCTCACTATACACCCTTTTCCATCACACTTTCCTCACTAGCTCAGAATGGAAGCAAGTACGGGAGGAGGGGGAGGAAGCAAACAAATAAAACCCCCAACAAACACATGCTGTTTTAAGATTTCCAGTAGGGACTGGCCAGAACTTTTCAGAAGTGTCATGGCCATATGGCCACTTGTAAAAATGAGGCCATAGAATCAGGGCTGAAATAGTCTGAACTAGTTCTAGGAAATGCTTTGTATTTTGGTCTTTTAGACATCAGACAAGCTTCTGATCCAAACTCTCTTCATTCTTTAAGATTCAGCTTGGATTATATCAGTTATGAAAAATATTTTCCAAGTTCTTTAATCACAAATAATATTTTCTTCCTTTAAGTTTCTAATAATGCTGAGATACAATTTACCTAACAGTAATTACCAAATTCAGCAATTTAAAATATATAGCTTGATGATTTTTAATAAATTTACATGACTGTACTGTCATTAGCATAATCTAGACTTAGGTTTTCCTAAACTCTTGAAGTATCTCCTGATTCTTTATCAAGGATTTAACATAGTTCTTCATATTTAAATTACTGATAGGAATTCTCAAATAGAGTATATTCTTGGAGAAGCAGGATTATGACTATTTTTTTTAATATTTTCTACAACGTAAAATACAGTGTTTTGAACAAAGTAAAAACTTGCAAAATCTGAATGTTTAGTTTGTAGTAATCATTGTTCTTTTCAAATTCAGCAGACCAGAATTTTATTTTTATTAAGTACCATCACATTCATATGTGTAGTAGGTAAAACTATTTTATCAGTTTATAAGGCACTTTCACTCTTTTGGCCAGATGGAATTAATAGCAATGATATGAAAAACAAGTAGATTCTAGCTACCCCATGGAATGGTTTCAAGAATTTATAAAACTCATTACTATTGAGGTTAATCAAATAATGACATGTATGTGCAGTGCAATAACGGTTCTCTATACTGGGGGTGTCAGTCAGATTAAGTAAATTTCTTATTTTCTAAGAGAATAGGATGTTCTATTATTTCAAATGGTCACTAGAAGAGCAGAAATATATAGTTCTGACATGTGACAGTACTTTTAAACCCTAATTATTAAACTTATTAAGATTATTAAGAGTAATGTCTCTCTGAAAGTATGAACTTCTTTGAGAACCATTTACTCATAAAAATAACCTTTAAGATAAAGAGGAAATGGCCTCATTTGTAGTGACTCAGATTGTGTGCCTCTTTAGCTTACCCAGAAACAAAAGGAAAGTTTTGGTTTAAATAGCATTAAGTCAACAACTTTACAATATAAGATTCATAAGTCCTGTTGCCTTCTCAGTTCTTTCATAAACAGAGTATTGATCAAAAATGTGTTTTATCTTCTATGGTGGCATTCATCTATTACTTTATTGGAGTAAGTCTGGACGTAAGAATCTGGCTTACCTGAGACTACTGATGATTTGTGTTTAATTAGACTTGTGGAACTCTAAAACAGATTCAACTGAAGAATACAAACCATTTGGTCTGCTTAGGACTGGGAGGCAGCATAATAACGAGAAACATTATTTGAAGCTGAGTGGTTTCCTTTTCTTAGCTCTTTGACATTAGACATTTATCATTTGGAGCTTTTAATTTCCTCACATAAAAAATGAGGAAAATTAATTAGAATAACGTATGTAAACATGGAAAGAGAAGCACAACTCTGTTACTGTTCTGATACAGATTTTCAGTTTATAGGCTGTATGTAGGCAGACTCTGAAAAACATGAGAATTAAAAATATCCAACAGTTCATGCCATCACCCAAGTGACAAGAGATTGTAAGTTTTATTTTTTTAAATTAAAGCTTCATAAAAAGGTTGAATGAAAGTCTGAGATTAGTTGTGCAAGGATTAATCTAGTTCTGTGTTGGATGTCTTTAGTCAACTTATCTCCTCTCTATGGTCTTAATTTATTTATCTATAAAATTAAGATGTTTCTGGAGGTTTAAGTGAAGTCAATGTGATTTTTGAAGAACTCTAAAACATCTTACAAAGTCAGGGGTCCATTCCTCGGAATAAAGAAATAAAATTACATATCTTTCTGTTTATCAACCTGTATCTACTGTTTCCTTTCATTATGAGCTCAGGCAGCAAACCACAAAAATATTAAAATAAACTCATACTTCATGATGTGTCATCGTAAAATACCATTGATGTTCAACATCATTTCAAGTCATGGAAGTTACTAAACCTGGTCCTACAACTTGTTATTTAATAAATTTAAAAAGGCATTATTATATCACATTTAAAAATATTTTAAGATTTTCATTGATTTGTTCTTCTTGGCTATTTTAAATACAAAAAATATTTTCTGCAATGAAATCTGTATGCTTTGACAGAGTAGCAAGGGAAATGGTGGCAGAAGCAAGGCAAAAAAAATCACTAGAATAGATAATTTTTAAGCCTTTTTTATTTGTATGATTTTGTGGCTCTAAGAAAATTTCCCACTATCATTACCTTTAAAAATTTTATTTATGTATATATGTGTGTTTGTGGTGTGTATAGTCAATATGTGCTGTGCCCACAAAAGCTTGAAGAGGTGTTGGATGCCCTAGAGTGGAGTTGTAGTTGGTTGTGAGCCACTGGATATAGGTGCTGCGAACCAAACTCAGGTCCTCTAGAAGAACACCAAGTGCTCTTAACTTCTGAGTCAACTTTCCAGTCCCCATTCTTTGCTCCTTGTCAGATACTATATAAAAGGAGTACTTAAAAAAAAATGTATACACACAACACACACACACACACACACACACACACACACACACACACACACACACTCACACACACACACAATTGGTCATTGAATTAACCAATTGTCCATTTAACATTACTAACAAGAAATAAAAGAGAAAGTGGTTAATTTAAGAAGTTATAAAAAAACCCCTCAAAATTAAGAATTTCTGCTTCACATTTTTCCTTCTAGTTTAAGTGATGAATTAAATGGTATACTCATTTAACACTCATCACACTTAAAAGTTATCTAATCCCAGGTGAATTCTCTCTCTCTCTCTCACACACACACAAACGCAAACATGTGTGTGCACATGCACAGACTCACTTGCATCCATAACTAAGTCCTTGAAGTCTAACTCATTTGTTGATTATAGATGAAAAGAAGAATACTATCTATCAGCAATGTATAACATGAGTTTCTGTAGGCACAGAGTAATTTTTATATGTATAAATGTTTATAACTGCTTTTCAGGGAACAATCTGTAAATTTCCCAATTTAATACCAATTTTTTATTGTCTTAAATTCCATTGAACTTGCTTAAGTCCCAGGTTAAATGAAGAGTGTTTTTTCAGGATCGACTTCTAAATGAGGCTGGACATTCTGCTGGCTCCACAGACGGTGAAGTGAATTATAATCACTACAGAAAGCCAAAGCTGATTTATATTTGTTTATAAATAATCTGAGTTCTTTCTCTGTTATTAAAAAGACATGAAGGTACTATAGCACATACAGAGCATCCTTAAGAAGAAAAACCACATGAGAAAAAGTCCATGACTCAAGGAAATATGTATTTCATTAATGGAATATTTTAAAGTCTTTCCTAGACCACAGCTTTCATTCTAAACTCAAGTCATTCTCAATGACTTACAGAAATTGCAAATCTCAGATTGGTCTTTCCTTGCTATCAACACTTTTGATCTGTTGTTCTGAGAAATGTATTTCATTTTAATCTTGATGTATGTGTGCATATGTGTGCTCATGGAGGTCTGAGGAAAACCTAAAGTGTTGTTCTCTGTCTTCCATTTTGTTTGAGACAGGGCCTCTTGTTGTCTGCTGTTATATATGCTAGGCTAGCTGGCCTGAAAGCATCAGAGATTTTTCTGTCTCTGCCTTCCATCTTGCTGTAGGAGAGACTTGTGTTTGGCTTTACACAGGTTTTAGGGATCTGTTTTCAGATCCTCAAAGTTCTCCCGCAAGTATTTATCCACTCATTTATCTCCCAAGCTTTATTCTTAGAATTTTAATGTTGATCACAGTATAAAAAATACTAATTATAGCTGGGCAGCAGTGGTGCACGCCTTTAATCCCAGCACTTGGGAGGCGGATCTCTGTGAGTTTGAGGCCCTCCTGGTCTACAGAGCAAGATCCAGGACACGCACCAAAACTACACTGAGAAACCCTGTCTCAAAAAACCACCACCACCACCACCAATAAAAAACCAAAAAAAAAAAAAAAACCCCAAAAAACTAATTAGATCATGTATTATGGTACCAATGAAAATTTTTGACTAGTAAGGATTTCTGAGTATTTATGACATTGTAGCTCAATATTCAGTTAATAATTGTTTTGTAGAGTAACTTGTCTTTATTCTAGTGGTTAGAAGAAGGTATTACTATTGGTTTGAGGTTACATGATAAAAGTAGTGACAGAACTCAACCCTCTTGACTTTAAACTCAATAATCTATACACTAGTAGTTGAACCTTTCTCTAACTTAACAGGGGCAATCATTGCATTTCTAATCAGATCTCCTTGAGTTTCCACTGCCTTGGTTATTCTTAAAATATTTTACTTATTTATGGTGTCTGTGTCTCCCATATGTGCCCGTGAGTATTGGTTTTCTCCTTCCATCATGCAGGATCTGAGGAGTGAACTGGAGTCAGAAAATGCTTTAAGCTACTGAGCCACCTTGACAGTTTTGCCTTTTTTTCCTGGTTATTTTTCTTAACAATGAGAACTACAGAAAACAGGAGTGTTACAGAGGAATGGAAAAAAAACAAATCCTAAATAGCAGTTAAAGAATAGCACTATGGGGTCAAATTGATTGCATTTGAATTTTGGCTTTATCAGTTACACAATTAACACCATATACGTTACAATCTCTCTAGGTTTTTTGTTTTGTAATCTATAAAATGATTAGTAATAATAAGATCCATTTATACTCACAGGATACTTATAAAGAAAATGATAAATATATGTAAAACCCTTAGTTAGAAAAGCTGTTTCAAAATGGACACTATGTTGAGTGTTGGGCATCATTTTGTTGTTAACTACTGTTCGGATGCTATTCTGAGTGGATAATAAAAAAATGTAGATTAATTCTTTTGGTATTTTGACAGCTCTTGAAAGATCAAGTAAGGTTAATTAAAGCAAGTTTTGAGAAAGAAGTATTAAGAATTACTAATTTTAAAAAATGGATTTTAAAGAGACATAATCAGTAAGGTAAAAAAATCTCAATAATTGAACATAAAATCATGATTCATTTTCTGGCATCTCTGGAAGAAAGATATACATGTCTTCATTAAATATGAATTTATAGATACTCAGTTTCTGTTTAGATTTGATATACTTAGTTTTCATTTTTAAGTATTACTTATTTGTTTGCAAAATTAAGTGATATACCATGAAAGCACATAGCTAAATTGCTTACCTTTCTAAACCAATGGCTGCTAGATTTCAGTATTAGAAAAAAATGTAGCTTTTATTTCTCAAAATGCTTGACTAGCACTTAACAGGCACATGGAAAATGTACAAAATACAAAACAATGTCTACACCATATTTGTAAAGCAGCGATGATCTAGAAAATATGCAGGTGCTTCCTTTGTCAACTAGACAAGAGCCACGCTTTCTGAAGTCTTGTAGCACAGTGAGGGTGGTTCACTCTGCACTGTTAATCAAAACGTCTGAGACCATACAGAGTGAAAAGTAACCAATAGCATGGTGTTATTATAAAAAGTCCGATTTACATTATAACACGTCATTTTCAGTTTCTCCAAATGCACAAGCTAGGGTGTCTGGGCTAACTCAAACAGAATCAAATGGAGAAACCAACTGTTGTTCAAACTGCACCTCTACTGTACGGAGAAAACTGTGTCTAAAGTTAATTTTTCAAAAAAGGGTAAATCATGACTCATAAACATAAAATGAACATGTATCTAAGATTTTATCTAAAGTATTAATGTGAGAACCAGTAAGATTTTCAAACTGGTTCGAAAGAGAATTACACATACATATGCATGTAATTGCACAATGGTGCACACATAGAGAGGCACCACGAGGAATGTTAGTACTAAATTTACAGACAGATCAATAATAAAGCAAAATTTACATGTGGACACAATTTCCATTTCTGTAAGTTAGGATTTTTTGTACTCCTTGTCTACCAAAACTTAGTGTTGTGTAATAGTTGAGAAAAGGAAAGGAGAAGTACCACAGATGGTGCTCTAGATAGGACAGCCAGTATTCTTGTTGTCTGCTTTTGAACTCTGTCATAATTTTATCTGATATTTTTAAGGCTTGGGAACATTTATATTTATTACTGAATTCTAGTTGGAGAATGTCTCTTCCTGTATACCTTTGTTTTCTAAGACTGCATGCAGTTCCTTTTCTAGTTGCTTTAAATGGATGCATTTTTACTTTTTGGTAATATTAAAATGGTTTCTAATGTTTGCAAATGGAATGAATTTATAAAAATACATTAAAATTTTAATTTAAAATAAAATTTTAAAGACTTACTATATAACACTATTGGTATGTATGTGATGCTGGGGATTGAACTTTGGAACTTGTGCACGCTAAGCGGTCAGTCCCCTCAAACCACAACACACTTATTTTTTTATTTTTTAAATTACTTCTTTTATTTTTGAGAATATAATGACATCATGTCCCTCTTCCTTTTCCTCCCTCCAAATTCTTCCAGATACCTGTCCTTGCTCTTTTCCCTCATGACTGCTTCTTTTATTAAGTGTTGTTAAATACATTCCCTCATGACTGCTTCTTTTATTAAGTGTTGTTAAATACATGTATGTAAGCAAATATGTATACATACTAAACACACTCCTAAATCCACAATTACAACCTGCTTAGTCTGTACAGTGTAACTTGTACGTATATTTTCAAGGGTCGACCATTTGGTATTGGAGAACAAATTGGTGAGCTCTTCCCACCAAAGAAATAGGAAGACTATTTCTCCCACCCTCATCATTCCTTTTGTAGTTTTCTTTTGTATTCAAGTCCTCTGAAAACTCACTTTGAATAATTAACCTCAGCTTAATAAGATTCAGCCAAGGGAAAGTAAGAATGAAAATAATATTTCCTATGGGAAATACAAATGTTTGGCATAATCCAGACATTACACTTTTGAGTGAAGCTTCACTTTAGACACCGTATGTTAGAAAAGGAAAACTAAATGATCACAAGTAAGAAAAGGGACATTCCTTTGTCTACAGTATTGTTAAATATAGGTTTGTATGTAGTTTGAGCTGGTTCAGTACACTTCCATTCATTATCTTGCAAAATTGGCAATTATTTCATCTACACTGCTGGTTCTCCTCTCATGCTTGTGAAGAGTTCACATTTATAACTCATTCTCAGGATAAGCAAGATTAGATTACTTTAGATGTGAATGAATTTCAAATTTCAAATTAGTGTACACCATAGGTCCAAAGAAATATGCTTATCTGATCAGCCAAAGATCTATGTAATAACTTTTAAAGCATTAGTTCACATGGATAATACATTATTCATTTATTCAACAATATTTTTTGGTAGGGAGTAAAACATGACTAAGACCCACAAAGACCTTGCTATGTTGGAACTTACATTCTACTAAAAGAAGGGAGATAAGAGCACTTTAGACGATACAGGCTTATATATTTGAATGCTTGGTCACCAGGGAGTGGCACTATTAGGGTATGGCCTTTTTGGAGTAGGTGTGGCCTTGTTGGAGGAAGTGTGCCACTGGGGGTGAGCTTTGGAGTTTCAGAATCCCAAGCTAAGCCCCCAGAGTCTCTCTCTCTCTTCCTGCTACCTGCCAGCGTGAATGTAGAACTCTCAGCTACTTCTCCAGCACCATGTCTGTTTGTGTGCCACCATGCTTCTCCGCATGATGATAATGGACTAAACCTTTGAAACTGTAAGCCACCCCAATTAAATGGTTTTCTTTATAAGACATTGTGGTCATGGTGTCTCTTCACAGCAATAGAACACTAAGACAGTGGACAAGGATGACTTCTGAGTAAGCATCACTTCAGAGATGCAGTCAGATGAACATCTAGGGGAAGAACTAACAAGGCAGAGGGAACTGCTAGTGTCACGTAAGGATCAAGCAGTGTCTTGAATTACCATCTCATGAAGATTATTTTGAGAGCTAAACAAATTGAGGCAGAACAGTTGGTAGTATACCTGACATTTAGTAAAGGATAAATATTTATTGCTTTGATGGTAATAACTGGGATAATGATGGTAATAACTATAATATAGTATACCAACTAACAAAGTTGAGGCACTAGAATTATACTTCTCAATTCATTCTGGCCTAGAACTGTTTACAACTCCTTCCAAGCCAAGTAAGACTTGTAATTGGTCAGAAAGGCCAAAGATTGGTAACAGGAAGAAGCACGGGTGATAAGACTTAAACGTTTCAGCAACATGAGATTAACCATGTCTTTTGGAAAATATTTGGTATTTCAGAAAGATCGAAGAAGAAATTTCCAATAAAAAGAATATAAGGGCAGATGTTAAGCTCAGTTATAGAGCCTAGCATCCAAAAGGCTATGAGTTCTACCCTAGTATTGAAGAAATCTGGATGATTAGCATATGGGTTGTTTGTCATTATCTGTTCTTACTATGTATTTGAAATATTTCATTAAAATGGGAACAGAAAAGGTAAAGGGCCAATGAAAGGGCATTTAAATAGACTACCACTACCGAAAAACCTTTTAGCTTATATTTTTCTAACAAAATTTGGTACAATCTAAACATCTTTATATAGTCTTTATTCTACAAACAAACACAATGCCATGTATTTAGCTCATAGCTATAAAGATCCCTGTTCAGTGGTAGCAATAACTGAATAAATAATCTCAGATTATCTTAGTCTGTCCATGTATCTTGAACTTTTGAAACATAGATTTAAATTGAAAGATTGGTGAGGTTTTGGAAAACTTAAAATAATCAAGGATATAGAAATAACTGTAAGCTTCTACTCTTCAATGTATTTTGTTTGCTTCATCAAACACTGGGGAAGCTGAGAGTTATATGGCTCAATTACTGTACTTACCTTGATTTTTCTTTAAAATATTTTTGGTAAAAATTAAGAAAAGCTTGGTAATTCACAGTCTAGAAAAATGATTCAGAAATGTAAAAATTAGCCCTCCAATTCCAAATTATTTCCTTGTTTTCCATATTTTTAAAAATAAAATTAATGTGAAAGGGCAAATTAAAAGGTAAGATTGTTTTTCCTTCTCTACCTGGAAAAAAAGAACTTTGGTTTATTTTCTAGTAAAAAATGCATATATGAGGTAAGAGGAATGCTCACTAGAGCTCTAAAGGATGCTAATCATTTGACCATAAAAACAAAACTCCAATAAATGTTTACAATATGGAGGGCAATTATGAGGTTTATTAACTACCTTGGAACTATCATGGGTACAGAGACATATGTTTGATGTATTTTAAGTTGGATGATTTTGCTGTGAAATATTATAGTAATGCAACTAAAATCAGCCTTAATTTGATTCAAATAACTTCCACCAAATATGTCAGACAGTGGACAATGATAATTGACCCAACATTTCCTTAAAGAACTACTGTAGGTCTCACTATCATCTTCTTTTCTCTTTCCTACTCTTCAACACAAATACATTATTTGAGGGAATGGCTATTCTCACAAAGAAGTAGTACCAGGGGCAAACTTGGCAGCAACTAACTTTAGATTATTTGTACTGCTTTTATTTCAAAATTTCCTTTTTTCTCAACACTGTAGAAACTCATAATCTGCAGTTCAATACAGAGTTAAAGGGGCTGGATTACAATAGTGTTCTTTTCTTTCAGTTCATGTGTACACAGACGTGTCTTCCAAGAGCCATACTTTAGTCATGTATACTTCTCAGCAAGAATCCTTAAACATGACAGCTCAAAAAAAAAAAAATGGACTTAACTGTTGTTAAGTTGTCCAAGAGAGAAAAAATACTAGCAAGCTGACTTTGTATGACCCTAGGCAATACTAAATGCAGAACAGCATGGAAAATATCAAAAATAGTCCTTTCTTTTCTTATCCTGAGGGAGACTAAGAGATAGAATGAAGAAAATTATTAATATTATTGAAAACTATTGCTAAAAAAGTTACTATGACTCTGGATTCCATTCAGTGTTTCATGGAGTGTCAGTCTCTGAATGCCCTTAAGGTCTTTTAAAATGCACCCCTGCTCCAGAGGTTATTGCTTCTGCTTTTAAACTGTGTAATGGGAGTTAGAACAAGAGAACTACTCAAGTACTGAAGCAGTAAAGGGAGCAAAAGCTACAGCTAGTTTCCTTCCTTCAATATTTCCATCCTATATCCTTCTTTTTTCTCTTTACAACACTTTTCCTTTCCCTCCTTTTTCATTCTTTTCCCCTTGAAATGCAAAACACCTGATGCCAGCATACATAGTATTTTCTCTCTCCTCCAAATTATATGTGTGTATGTGTATCAACTATAATTCAAATCCAACTTTTTATTCATTATACTAATTTCATATAACTCTTGCTATGCTAAATAACTTTTTGCTTTCTCTAATTATTGTTACTGCAGTTTAAAAGATAGATTCGTAAATGATTCTTCAAAGAATGTATTGACCAATTCATAGTTACTTATATGCCATTAGAAAGTAATGACAGTCTGGTTTATCAAATTAGCTAGGCTGAGAAGTCAGTACAATGAAAAAAGCACATCCATGAATTACTCTGGCATCACATACACGTAACTATGTTATATTTTTTAAAAGTTAATGCTTCAGACATCATATACTTTTATGCTTATTTCTCCCATAGTTTGTTTCTAATGATAGATTACTAAGTAGAAAAACCTCTCATCTTTCTATTATTCATTATTAAAGTGAAAATAAAAATTGAAAATCTTTCCTCAAATAGATAAGAGCAAATCTTCAATAACAGGTATAGTATACTTAGGAATATTAAGACTATAGTATTTAAGATTAATCCACAGAAGTGAAAGGCACAGTTGTAAAAGACAGTAAGCATTTGTTAGGTTAACAAAAGTGGCTAAGGAAAGATTCAGTGTGGTTAAAATGGACCCCAAAGAACTCAAAATATGTACTTAGATTCAAATGTATGGACTTTACAAAAAGACAAAATTCATTTTCAAAAACTGTATTTCCTATGTATATGTGAATAATTCTAACCTATGACGACTCCCCTCCCCTTTCTTTTAGGGTCTCTTATAAAACTTAAATTAATTAAATAGTAATTAAGCAAAATTGAAGAAAGATTATAAAGGGTAAAGAGTTGCATTTTCAATAAGTTTTGTTTAAAAGAGTAATAGCATACTTAGCCTTTATCTCTTTTCAAAGTTGTCTATATTTGGAAAATTAATTAAATAAGCCTTATTAAGAACTTTAGAAAAATAGATACTATCTTGCTGTGGAATAATCCTTCTGTACTCTGTGTGAATATATGTTGCTATGTTTGGTTTAATAAACAAGCTGACTGGCCAATAGCTAAACAGGATAAAGTCGGATGGGAGAGCCAAAATGAGAATGAGGGGATGTGGAAGGGTGAAGTCAGGAGAGATGCCAGCCAGCTGCCAAGGAAGCAGGAGGTACAGAAAATGAGGTAACAAGCCATGAGCCATGTGGTAAAGCATAGATAAGAAAAATGTGTTAATTTAAATGTAAGAGTTAGGTAGTAACAAGCCTAAGCTATTGGCTGAGCATTTACAATTAATATAAGCCTCAGAGTGGTTATTTGGGACCAGGCAGTCTGGACAGGAAACTTGTGCCTATACTATCTAGATACTACACTATACAGTTACTGTACTATACTAAATAGAAATATGTGCCCTAAAGAAGTATTGTGAAATTTTAAGAGTTATATAGTAGGCTGAAAACTTTAATATTCTCCAGGAAAATCTGTAATTAGCAAATGCTTTTTGGGGCATTTTGATGAATTTTAAAATACATTCCTCATAACTATTTTGTCAACACAAGATCCACAAATGGTGAATTTTTTTAAGACATTAAAGCGTATATATTTATTTTATTTTTAATTATGTATATCTGTGTGAGAGTATGTGCATGTCTAGTGCAGGTGCCTAGTTGTCAGAGGCATTGGATCCCTTGGAGCTGAAGTTACTGGTGTTTGGAGGTTGCTTAATACAGGTGCTGGGAACCAAACTCAGGTCCTCTGAAAGAGCAGCAGCAAGCACTGTTAACTACTGAGCCATCTCACCACCACTGAGTTTTAATGTTTTTAATTCTAACTTAAAATAGCTTTAAATTTTAGATTATGGTTTTTAAAATGACAATAATTTACAAAATTCTTAAGTGGCATTCTGTATTTGATTTTTTTTTTTTTTTAAGACAGGGTTTCTCTGTGTAGCCCTGAGTGTCCTGGAACTCACTCTGTAGACCAGGCTGGTCTCGAACTCAGAGATCCACCTGCTTCTGCCTCCAAGTGCTAGGACTAAAGGTGTGCGCCACCACACCTGGCTCCATATTTAATTTTCCTAACATTCTCTATATATTTAATGGACAATATCTACATTGTAGGAAATATAATTAACAAATACTTCTGATTTATCAGTAGCCATAGCACAATTCAAAGCAGAAACCAAGAAAAAGTCACAATCAATTTAAAATTTAACATTCATTTATGCCATCAAAATCAATTAGACTTTTAAGCTCCAAACTTTTTTTTTTTTTGGTTAGAGCTTAAATAAATAATATACCAAACTTTGACACTTTGACATGCTAAGTGCTCATAATTAAATGAAATTGGAATACTTTAGATGCTGCCTTAGAATCAAGGTTTTTCTAATCATCTCATTTGCCATCCTGAGTGTGGAGCAGAGCTTTGACTCTGCAATTCCATAGCAGACTGAAAAGTGGTTTTCCAAAACATGTAAACATTTTGGACTGCCTCCCCCCCAAAACCTCAGTAACTCTGGAGAGAAATAACTCATACAAAGGAAGATTAAAAGTTCTCCAGCTACTTATACCAAGTATACCACTGAAGAGTAACATCACAGATACTCTGTATAAAACAACCTTTATTATTAGTGTGCAGTTCCTAGTCTCACCTTTCCAAATTGTTGCTACTTTCCCTAAGGGCCCAGAGAACCTTGTCAAAGACTTGTTACTTAGGTGCTAGTGAAGACATTCCACTTTCCTAAATTATTTGCTATTGTCTAAAATTATCTGTAGTATCCTTCTCTGTCACCCCATATGAAAAATGGGTACATTTCAGACATTGGCTGTCTTCCATACTTGTATGCTCCTGTGCATGTTAATAAATTTATATGCCCTTTCTCCGGTTAATCTTTCTGTTTTCAGTTTGTTTAAGGCCACTTAAAGAATTTCTTGGGTCAAGGGAAGAATTTCCTTTACCACCATATTTTAATCTACATCTGGCCATCTGATGAATTTTTTTTTTGTAGGAAGTAAAGTCTGCTCAGATGAAAATCATGATCCAACTCTTTTGAAAGTGTATCATCATGTTTTAACAATATTAAAAATCCTGCTCACCATTTGAATAATAAACTGGCTTTTGCATGAATCCCTTCTACTTCAGTAATTTCATGAGAACAACACATCAGCATAACTTACAAGTCAGTTCATTTCAATTGCAGAGATGAATAAATGGGGCAAAGACAAAGGCAGTGATGGAGGATATGTTCGACCACATGATCACAGGGCTGGCAAATCAGTACTCCTTTAAGTTGGTCATGTATTTGTTTTACTTTTCTCAACTGTCTCCAAGGCTTAAACAAGATACTAAGTATTTAATAAGTAGCACTTGATAAAAGAATACAAAAGGATTCAGAAAAATAAGTATGTACTATGAAGAAACATCAAGAAGTATTATAGAGGGCAGCTATGCTCACCACTATACCACCAATTAGAAAATGCCACACTATAGAGTTAATTAACTGTAGGCATAAACTCAATCCAGCTGGTATTTCATCTAACAAAAATTAGTTTGTGTTACGATGGTAGAAATTCTCATTTCATGTTTTGCTTCCTTCTCTCTTTACCTTCCACCACAATGAATATTATAAGGAAGAGAGCTGCCAGAGAACAAAACTATCCATCCTATAACCATTTAAACCGTGAGCAGGCTCGATTATACTAGAAGTTAAAACACATTTCCCCCCAAAATAGTGTTTCAAATAGCAGACAGGTTCCTGCATCAATCCATATGTCCATTTAACCCTAGATTCAGGTAAACTATGGTACATTTCAACTTTCTAAGAGTTATATAAACTTAAGAAAATGAAAACAGTATATATTATTTATACAAAATAATGTTTCAATGACAATACCAGTTGACAAGCAATTGTGGATGGGGAAAACTCTTACAAGGCTGCACCCATAGATCTTGAGCTACAGGCAATTAATGATTGCTGAGAAAGGGAGAATCAACCTTCCATGGGATGTGTCCCTTTATTGATTATCCAATACCAAGGGGTCAGTCTTAAAACATACACATATAAGCAACACTAAATGTACTCAGCATGTTATTTTTATATACATAAATATATATGTATGTATACATGTAACAATGAAAATTAAAGAGAAAAAAGAGGACATTTAGTTGGTTGTAGGTGGTGTGGTGTGAGGTGAATCTGGGAAGAGCAAATATGATCAAAATATTGTAAGAAATTATCAAAGAATCAATAAAAATATTGCATGAAAGCTTAAAAACAAGAGTTTTCTCCTTTAATATAATATACTTTAATCATAACTGCCCTCTTCATCAAGGATTATACAAACTGTTGAAAAGCAGCTTAGAATCTGGTACCATTTTAAAAGTCATCTTCAAGAGAAACTTCATGAGTCTTGCCCTATTTATAGTGACTCCCCATAAAGTCTCACATATAATGGTATTCAAAGCAATATAATAATGATAATAAATAGTACTATTCATATTAGTTACTGTTTGGAAGAAGTATGTATAAATAAATAACCTAAACACTATACCTGAGAGTAATTTTCGGGAAAAAGATAACAGAGAAAAACCAAACAGTTAAGATAGCTAAATGGCAGAATGAAAAGAAAGCCATGGGTTGTAAATAGATGCTCATATATTCTTACTTCACTTACTTTACAACGATTGGAAAAAAGAAGCAAGGGACGGTACAAGTACTGACAATGCTATGTCAGGTCAAGTTGAGAAAGACGTTCATAACACTGGTCTTTCAAATAAACCGAGGGCAAGGGAGAGGAAGAAAGAGAGGGAAGTGGGGACAGAGACAGAAGAGAGAGTTAGAGCGAGAGAGTGAGAGAGCAGGAGAGGGAGAGAGAAAGAGAGAGAGAGAAAGTGCGAGAGCACCCTGTAGCCCAGACTGGCGTCCAATTTGCTATCTAGACAAGAACGATCTTATACTTCTGATCTTCCCCTACCATTTCATGAAGCACAGGTACCTCACCACCACACCTTGTTTATGTGTTAGGACTGAAGTACTCAAGGCTTTATGCATGACAGGCAAACAATCTACTGACTGAGCTGTATCACCAGACTACTATTTAATTTTCCAGTCAGATTCTATTTACTATATATAAAAATTCCAGTTATTGTATATAAAACCCACTTCATTGTGTGACAAATTATCAGGCAACAAATCTGAATGAATTCCTTTGAGCTAAAAGTAACTTTAACTTTGTGCCTTTACTATAAATAGATAAGAATAGTTAATTGATTAAATCCGAATATTAGTTAATACAGAGAAGTATTAAACTATTCAGTTTTTAAAAAGATTGATTTACTTTTAAAAATTATGTCTAAGTCACACATCTGTGTGAGGATATATGCATGCGAGAGCAGGCAGAGGTTGGATGTTCAAGATCCCCTGGAGGTGGACTGGTAGAAGTAGTATACACTCTTAAGTCTCCAGCCACAAGCTCTTATAATTTTTACCATATAAAAAAAGTCCTGTCATTAAAATTTTACAGGGATAATAGGAATATTGTTTTACATCATGTGAAATAATAAGAACAGTAGCCGCAGAGCAGTCAACACAACAGAGCTAGTAAGGGCTGGGGTTTCAAGGCCCAGGTTAGGGTGCAAACTGAGCTCCAAACGAAAACTTAGCTCTGCATGTGTGCCTGAAGGCTGGAGGTAGATAGCAGGTCTCTTTCTCAATCCTTCCTCACTGAACCTGGAGCTCACTGCTTCTGCTAGGCTGACTGGTAAAGTAGCCTCAGGGAGGCCTCTGTCTCTGCTTGCATTGTGATAACAACAGACATGCCACACCAGAGCCTGCCTTTCACACAGGCCAGGGACACAAACTCAGGTACTTATGCTTGTGAGGCAAGCATTTTACTGGCTAAGCTCTTGTTCTAGCCCCAATTAACACTTTTAAAAACTAGGATGAATTAGTTTTCAGCAAGTTTACTTCAAAACTATGAGAAAAATTAATAACTGCCAAAGTATGAACATTTTTATAATATGGTAAGCAGCTAATTAAAAGGTTTTCTTCACACCCACACAAAAAATAGATGCAAAGTTTTAAAGCCCTGAAATAAAAACATACGCTCTCTCTCACATGCTCAAATCTTAAATACATGTGAGTTTAGGTTATTTTGACCTTAGCTCACTGAAGAAAAAGTCAATAAGGATAATTCCCAAAGAAAAAAGGGATGACTTTAAACAATAAATGCTGTTAATAACGGACCTGCTTAATATTTTTCTGTATCTTCTCAATTATGGAAGAGAAAAGTATTCAGCCACCTGGTCCCCAGCTAGCAAGTTCGTGGAACCTTTAAGAGACCGGGCTTAACTGGGGAAAAGGGTCTTGAAACATATAGAAGGCCCTTCTTTTGGTCTAGTTTCTGCTTGTGATCAACCCAGACATTAGCAAGTTGCTGACACAGCTGCAGATTGTTTCTACAGTTACACCTTCTTTATTACGACATACTGTATTGCCTCAAATGGTCAACCCTGAAATCCTACTTTCCTGAAGTTATTGTAGACAGGTATTTTATCATAGCAATGAGAAAAGTAACTAATACACCTAAGTTAGAAGGAAATGCTGTGAAAATAAAAAAGTGACTAGGAAAAAGTAATAATTTTACTTCCTGAAGTTAAAATCTAGGTTGTACATTTTATTGTACCCAAATGCACACCTTGTATGAAATAAATAAACAAAAATATGTTACTACAAATCAAAAAGATACTTTTGTGGATTCTAAAAAAATTGTACTAGAAGTAATAGTAAGCCCATGCTGCCAGTAAATCTATAGGTACAGATCAAGAAAATATGACCATGAGTTGCTCAGCATATTTAAAATTCTGGAACTTACAGAAGTTGTACAAACATGCACTGGCATTATTTCCTGATAGAGAACATAATGAGTTTAGTAAGAGAGGAGAAATGAAAGACAAAATGCTGACCTGTGGTTATAAAGAAATAGAACACAATGATGGCCATTCCACTGAGGAGTAAAAAATTTCTGATGTCAATTCTTTTAATAATTGCATGGAACAACTTAAAAAACAGCAAGTAGAAATGCATATCTTAACTAAATCTCCTTCTCACCTAAACTGCTTGCCAGCTAGTGCTGGTGTGTGTAAGGGTGGGAAGACCAATTCTACAATTTCTAAGATTCCCTTCCCACAACATCCAAAAGAATTATGGTTGAAAAGATACAAATAATCATATGCTATTATTTCAGGTCCGTCCCCTGCTCCCGCAATGGGCATGCTAGCCATCTAGATTACCATATGCTATAGGGAATTAAAAATGAATGTAAATCTTTGGGATATTTGACACTAACAGGCAATAGGGTATTTGGGACTGTTTAAACTCATGATACAGACATAATCTGTTTATTAAGGTCTTACTGTATGCTGGATGAAGAAAGGGAACAACCCAAAATAAGTTAAGTCAATGCCTTTACTTAACCTAGTTATATAACTTGATAGTGGAATGCATGGCATTACAAATAAAGTTAGGGAATAAGTCACATTCATTCAAACCACATCTCCTGTTTTTCCTAAAATGATCTGAAATTTAGAAACAGGTGCAGCAGAAAAGGAGCCAGCCCTGATCTCTAGCAGCTCAGAACACAATAAAGTGAAGTGAGCACACAGAAGTGCTATGATGAAAGTAGTATAATCAGCTAGGGATATGTAAAAAAATGGCTAGAATAGGGAACATCATCAGGAAAGGCTTCCGAGAGGTGGAATGTTTGAATAGGCTTTTTTGGTAGGGGATGGGGGAAGCAGGAGGGGTATTGCTTAGAGTAACAGAAATACTTAGTTTTGGATACTAAAAGTCCAAAATGAAGCTATTGGCCCATGATTCATTTTTAAAGCTATAGGAGAATTTAGTATATTCCTATGAGCACATTTTAAAGGATGCAAAGTAGGTCAACAGATGTTAGGGACCCTAGCAACTGGGAAATTTTTAGATATGGTTGAAGGTAAGTTTAGTCTATGAACAGGAGTGATAAAAGGAAAGGCTGATCAGGTGGGTAGAGGGCAATTTCTAGAGGTCATGGAAACTATTGGCCGATTTTAAATAGAGGAATGGTATAGTCACATCAACATTTAACATGTTAACTATAGCCAACAAGGTGAAGATGGATTTTTTGTAGAATAGACAAAGATAGGAAGGGAGCTAACTTGGGAGACTAATCTACCAATACAGACAAGAAACCCAAATATGTCATTGAAGGTAGTTCTAAAGAATGAGGTACAGGTTCCGGGGGGGTGAGGGGGCGGGGAAAGAGACAAAATCTGTTGGATTTTGATTAGTCATATTGGAGAAAAATAACTCTCAAGTTTTTACTCTGAATTATTGGGTAGTGCCACATATTGCTACAGTGGACACATGTGAAGACAGTCTAGCAGATCAAGATGATCACCAACAGGAAAAAAAAATAGAGAAAAAGCCCGATTTGTAGAAGAAAAAGTAATATAGGGCAAGACTATAAGCACAAGAGAAATTCCCTTGAGTGGCTGTCAAACAGAAGTTGTTAGATGAGGCTTTCTGGAAGAAGATGAACCTGAGCTATAAAGTGGAGGAGGGCATTTCTGGCAGACAAGTACTATAAATTATACAAAAAAGCCAAGAAGTAAGGAACATAGACATAAGAAGGTTTACCTTCATTGGAGTACTAACAGGGAGTAAACAGCTGACTGTTCTGGTTTGCCCAGGACTGAAGGATTCTTCTAAAATATTCAGTATTAAAATTGGATAGTCCAATATCCTATTCAAATGGAGAAGAGTTGGTACTAGAGAATATTAGAAAAATAAATTAGGCAAAGTATGGGTTTGAAAAGAGGAGCAGAGACACTTATCTCTGATAGTATCACTCTCCCTCATAGGTTAAAGACAGCTTCAACCATTCTTAGAACCTTCCAGTTGCTAGGGTTACTAAGATCTGTGAATTGCATCTGACCCTTTCTCTAATATCAATTTATATTACCTAACTAAATTATAGGCCCTTAAAACCTTGCTCCTAAGAAGAGATAGAATCTCCTCCAGAATTATTTGGAAGGTAACAGGTAGGCTTTGTAGATATTTTCGTCAAAGAACTGAGGGTAGTTATAGAAGGGTCCAGATTAGCTGGCATGAGAAAAAAGGGGATATGCCTAGGGAAACTAATGATTTGCTTTGATAACTCAAACCTATTATGATTAGGGCTTAGGTTAGGCCATTTATTTTAGAGAAGAAAAAGAAATGTGTGTTTACTTAACATTTACTAGGTTTAGGTACTATAGCAGATTTTACATGAATTAAAATTCTCCCTGAAACACCGAAGAGTTGATATAGTTGTTGATGCACATCTTTATTTCTCAAATATTCTTTAGTGTTTATGACATGTTGAGTATATTACTTGTCTCACCATGAATTGAAATTTCCCCCGCAAAAGGCACTTCCTCTTTACCTTTGTCTATTGGTTATTTGATGTACATACTTTTCTTATTTTGATGAAAACAATTAATAAATATCAATTTACTTCCAAAAATTCAAAAGGGAGTTAAACATCTCTTTAAAGTATTTATGTTCAGAGTAAGAAAAGAGAAAGAAAACACTGACTTATCCAGCTGATTGCTAATTCCTTTGGTTACTTTTAAGTTGTTGAATGATTACAGATTTCCTTCATTCAATTTGATAAACCAATGTGAGTGTTTAAAGCCAAAGTACTTTTGCTCATTTTATGTATGTTTTAAGAATATGAATTAAAATGATGGAAAAAATTAAAAGTGAGGCAAGACCAAAAAAACTTTTATAGTATCATGTCTAGTACTTTCAAAAGATATTGTTAGATACTATTAACAGATTCCTTCACAGCATATCATACTATCTCCAGTTTCATTACTACTGGGGAAAAATGTCATAAAAATAATACACCTAAGAATTAAAAGAGCCGAATACCATAGACTACTGTACTAAAACACATGGGTAAATAAAAATCAATTATAAGATTTTTCTTCTAAAAATATCTTATTTATTGTAGTTGTGTGTGTGTGTATACCCCCATGTACGCGCGCGTGCGCGCGCATACACACGTGCATGGTTGTCAGTAAGAGGATGACTTTTAGGTTATAAGGTTTGTACAGTAAATATTTTCACATACTGAGTCATTTCACCAGACCCAATTAAAAAGATATTCCATGTGAGATTTTTATAGAGTAGAAAAATCTGGGGCTGTCCAATTACAGTATATGATCTTTACTTTATGGCTACAGTTCTCTTTACTTTAGAGACAGTTTTTGATTTTGTGGTGTTTACAAAATGGTTCTTTAAAATTTTTCTACAGGAAATGCTATAGTATTTAAAGAATGGTCTTTTGCACCTTCTACAAAAAATTACTATTTGTATGTAATTTAACTGATACTTGTTTGCAAAAGCTTCTAAACGTTATTCAGTCAAGATTTGTTTTGCAATAACTGGTTTTCTGGGACATGTGTTAGAATTCAAAGGACAACTGTCAAGTTACGATTTAAGTAGCTGAAAGTTCTTAAACATTAAAAAGGCATATCATTAAATTTCAGTCTTTGTCTACTCAACAAGAAAGAAATAACCGAGCTTCAAAGTTTCCAACAAACTAAATCAACTTTGCTATGGACAAATCTGGCACATTAAAGAGGGTTTTAAAGAGTTCAATTGGACTATAAAAGCATAATAAGTTGAATGTTTATCTTTATTTTATTTTTAGATACTGTGTGTTATTATGATACAACTTCATTATATTCTTTTTTTGAGACAGCATCTTATTGTGCAGCTCTGGTTGTCTCAGAACTCATTATGCAGACTAGGTTGGCCTTGAACTCACAGAGATCCACTTCCCTTTGACTTCTGAATTCCGGTATTAAAGGTGTGAACTACCACATCTGGTATATTACTGTTTCTTAAATAGATCATAATGAATACCATTTCTACCAGGAAATAGTGCTTATTTGGCTCTTGTTTAAAATAAGAAAATTCTGAAGCAATATTTAAAAAAAATTATTATTTTATGAGTGTGTGTGTGTGTGTGTGTGTGTGTGTGTGTGTGTGTGTGTGTTTGTGTGTGTGTGTGAAGAGTGTGCCAGATTTCTTGGAGCTGGAAGTGCAGGTGGTCTAAATGGTCCAATATGGGTGCTTAGAATAAAACTCGTGTCCTCTGAAAGAGTACTCTTAATTGTTGAACCATCTCTCCAGCTCTGAAGCAATCTTTAAAAAAGTAAAAACAACAAAAACAATGCTGAAAATTTTGAGTATCAGAAATTTGGAAGTGAGTTCTTCCTTTCTGGGATATATTTTATTTATTTAATGTAAACAAAAGGGCCATGGAGTCATATTTGTAGAGCAGCTTCAGCCATCTGAGGTTATGGATTAATTTGTTCTTTACAACTCAGGGATAGGTTCATTTGAGCAACATTTAATATTTTAATCTTATGAATGGCATACAAGATAGTGATATACAACTGGTAAAGCCAATGTGCCTTATTAGGAGTTAGAAACTATTTCTTCAGAAATAGAGGTAAAGTGAAGATGATCTCATTGTGGGGGAATATTGAGCGATGGAAAGTCTGGCTACTTACACAGTTCTGCTCTAAAATAATCATTACTGTTTACAGTAGTCCTAAAAGAGGCTTCCATTTAAAAACTGATACATGAGAGCATTCCTTAAAAGTTTAATTAAGGTTTATGAAACAGCTACCAACGTTAGATTAAAGAAAACAATTATAGAAAGTATTTTTTGTGTAGGTGATTATCATGAATATTAGATCCCTATTTGTTCTTAAATTATTGGAATGAATATAAACACAACCTAGAGAGACCACAGAAGGATGGCAGAGAAGACTAGAGAAACCCTATCACAAATGACAAGTGAGAAACACACTTTGACCGTTAAGGAGAATCCACATGTCACAATGAAAGAAAAACAAACCCACATGGAGTCTGATTTCCTGTAAGAGCTGAACGTCATGGAGCAAAGACCACTGCATACACAAGTCTCCAGAGCCAGTTCTACATTCAAACCAGAGAGCCCTCCTGCACATATGCTGTCACAGAGAACGTTAAACCCTGATGGATGTTGTAGGCTGTGATTGGAGATGATGCCAATGGTAGCCTTCTTATACCCTCTCATGAGAAATGGAGAAGTGCCTAGATGAAGTGGCAGAAAGAAATGTGCTATATATTTGTTATACCGGGAATCATATGCCTGTGGTGTTAAGAAAAGGGCCTATAGAAACATGTAATGATGGGATGATATACACCTATGTTTTCAAAAAGTCCTTGTTGATAGCATAAATAGTTAATTTGTTTTTTAGTAATTACTTTTCCATAATGATTTTTCAAAGAGGAAAGTAATTTTTTTCATCTTCATGGAAGTAAATAACCAAGATCCTTAATAAGTACATCATTTCTAAGCTAACTTTGTGGGCCTAAATCTTCCATAGATATTGGCATGAATGTTTACTTATAAAAAGTATTTTATATAGCTTGAAGATCTTGATTAAAACTCCCTCAGCTTTTGGTGAAACCTCACTTATGATGATGATAGTGGCACAATACAAGGCCACAATATGTTTATGCTAAAGCTGTCACCATTATGCTTCAAGCATTATTTGCTCATTAAAACACCAAAATGACAAAGAAAAGTCAAATGAAGAATAAAGATGGCCTTGTAGTTCAGTTGTTCTGTAATCTTTCTTATTGGGAATTTCAAAGCTTTGCATTATTTTCATGGCACTTGTCCTGAGATCTTAATGAGTTATCTAAATTCTCTTTGTTGTATTCCAGTATGTTTTTAATATAACCAGGTTTGCAAATAACAGACAAAAATGATCTCTCTACAAAGTCAGTTATAAGAGAAAAAAGTCATTGACAGTCCTAAGTTAGGAATAAAAATTAAACTGGCTGGCTATACTTTATTGACCCAATAAATTAAACATTATTAGGATATGGATTTAGTCACATTATATTTTTTGAAACTTTCTCAAATTTGAAATCTAAAGATGCTAATTTGTTTTTCTGTACAAACAAATTGTTATTTTTAGATAGTGCCATTTTTTTAAAGGAATGGTATTATGTATAATATTCTTGTGATCAGAATTATATTGACAATACTGGTCTGCAAATAGTTATAGCAACTATATAAAGTAAATATGTGTAAATATGCTATAAAAACTGATACTTTAAATTTCACATGCTATTAATGTCCTTTTCTTTAGAGTCACATATTTTTTTCTTTACATCTGCTCAACCTTGTTCCCACTTTGGAATCCAGACTTAGCCCATTATATAATTAAGGCATGTCAATAATATTTTGGAAGTTTACTTTACAGAAATTAGAAAATCCAGTATGCTGTTGTTTAATACAACAGGTAGGGGAAATGAAACCCTAAGAAGACAAGAATATAAGTCTATTTTATATTATATATTTATTAAAAGAGCATGATTCTCATAATTAATATAATATAATTCTGTATGATAAGAACCTTAAGAAAAACACAAGTAACATAGAAACTATGTAATCCTATTTTTCTTTTTGTTTTCAAGACAGGGTTTTCTGTGTAGTTCTGGCTGTCCTGTAACTCATTTGAATTGAAGCCGAGCCTGGCCTTGAACTCAAAGACCCACCTGCCTCCAACTCTGAATGCTGGGATTAAAGGTACCCACCACCTGGCTAAGTATTTTTCTTTTTTTTAAAGATTTTAAAGAGGGAACAAATCTTTCATTTTAAATATACATAAATGAAATTTTTCTCAAACTTTCCCCCTATAATAGTCATTTCCGGAAGGTTTCCTATGTGTCTGGATAATGAGACGGGATCCTCACTAACTCAATTAAAATCTTCAGTATCAGTAACAAACACATCTATGTTCAAAGTAGAATCTTTTAATTTAGACAATATAAGCTTAAAAATAAATTACATTGTTCAGAGAAATTATTATGGAATAAGGTATTAATAATTAACAATCAAGTTGGCTATTTATGTGTTAGCTATTTCAGTGTGATACATGAGTACCGGAAGCCAAGTTATTTTGATAAGAGCGTAGTATAGAAATTTCCCCTAAAACTGGTAACTTTTCCCCTCTGATACCCTCATCCCTTTCAGCCAAGGGCAAAGTGCAAGGCAAAATAAATTAAGGCAAAAAAAAAAAAAAAAAAAAAAAGGGTGAGTGCGAGCATGTTATTGACCATGTAAAAAGACACGTGCAAAATATACCTCAGATACACTATAGGTAGATGAGCACGACGGAAGCCGAGCCTGGTTTTGCAGTGGAGAAAAGAAAACACTGTTAAAGAGGAAATGATAGAACAGTAAGGGTCTCAGAAAGTTTCCATGGCTTCATCACCAACAAATTTGCCATATGAATAGTAAAACCTGACAAGGGGACACAGCTTAAGACTCAAGTTATTTGAAAGAGAACCTCATGATTAAGAAACAAAGAAACCTCAAAATCCACCCCTCAGTTTGCTAAAGTACAAATATAGAGATGATACCCCTATTCAGACAGGTTGTGGTATGAACTTGCTGAGAAGATGCTCAATTAAGGGAGAAAGCAGAATACCAAACATTTTTCCTAAGGTGCCCCACTGATCTTAATTGGGTTGTATATCTACTGTACATCTTTATATTGTTCTATAAAAAGGGCAGGAAAGCCAGTTTAAGTAACCTGATATTCTTTCTTCTTATGCAATTTTCAGTATTAACGAACAACCCCCTTTTCTCTTAATACATGTCAGCAACACCATAAAAATATTATTTATATATATGGCCTTTCTCCACATTTATTTTTTATTTAAAATCATTGTTTTTACTCAAGGATTCCTCTGTGTGTGTGTTTTCCTCTCTCTCCCTATGTTTGGAGATAGAGTCTGGCTATCTGGTTCCAGCTGGGCTGGAACTGCCTATGCAGCCCAGGCTGGCTTCTACATGTAGTCCTTCTTCTTCAGCCATGCTATTTGAGGTGTGTGCCACCAACTACAGCTCACCAACGTTTTCAAATAGCTGTTATTACTGTTTCTTCTCCTGAAAACTGTGTTTCACCTGCACGCTTTCCCTGATCCAGCCCTGTCCCTGGCTATCACTGAGCTCCAGTGATCCTCCTGCTTCAGGCTCCAGAGTGGCCAGCACTGCAGCCCTATTATCACTCCAGGCTGACCTTTATAACTTTGAATTGGTGATGCTCTGGCTTGCTCTCAATTTCTTGGTTGTGATGCTAACATGCTAAATTTTGTTGCCTCGTCTTACACTAATTTTCACTATGCCATGTGAGCTGAAACAGCTACCAATGCATTTTCTAGTCACAAGTTCTGTGTGAAGTTTCAGAATACAAAGTAGAGAGTAGGGAACTGGAAAGGATGACAAAGAGGACAAATCAGAACCAACCTTATCAGATCTGCTACTTAACATATTTCTAGCACCTACAACAGCAGAACACAGTATGCGTTCATTATTTATTGAATTAAGAATATAAGAACTCTTTCCATCTATCATTAAAAAAAACTAAAGTAAATTTTTGAAACTTTTAAGTCCAGATCTTACTGATTTGGGATAAAACTACCAGTGTCATTGATGCTTTGAGGTAGTTTCTAAAATATGGTTAACTTTGTATATTAAGAAATGAAACATCTTTTCAACTTTGAGCACTAAATTCTCCTTAGCAAAATGATAGTTCTAAGAAAATCTTGCTTTGCATACTTATTTATTCTATTTAAAACAGTTTGAGAATCTTGCCTCTTTTTCACCCAGTTCCTATTTGCTGTTACAAGGAAAAATTATTTATCAAGCAGAGGTATCATTAGTATCTTATTTTTGGATTAAAGTCAATTTTTTTCCCCCAAGATGGGGTTTCTCTGTGTAGCCCTGTCTGTCCTGCAACTCAGAGATCTGCCTGCCTCTGCTTCCTGAGTGCTGTGATTAGAGGTGTGTGCCCCACTGCCTGGCTTAAAGTAAGTTTTGAGAGAGGCAAATCCATGATGAACTTTAAATATCTTAAAGATATGATACTTTTGTTTCAAATGTTTTAGACATTATAATATTTAAAGTTTTTATCTTTTGATTTAAAGCATGGGATAAATTAGAGCTTTCTTATTTTCATTACAAATGAAATTTCAGGAATAAGTTTTTCACATCAAAAAAATTCTAATAAACGTGAAAACTGGAAATTTTTGGATAGTATCCCTAAGACTAAATTACTGTCATCATTATTAAAGACTTGCCATATTTATGATAGATCATCTACCAAGATGTCATATACAATAGATAGGATTTTACTATAATTTATGTAAATGTCCACTAATCAAACAGGAGACACAGGCAGCTCAAACAATGTTTTATATATGAGGACTGACACTAATAATGTGCCTGAAGAAAGTAACTCTATATAAACAAATTGTCTGATTAGAAAGATCTATTGATTGCTCACTCATCTAAGGACTGATGCAGACATTTTTTTATATTACTAAGAGCTACATATTAAAGTATGATGTATTGCTTGATCATGTCTATCTATCTCATTTGATTTAAATTTCCTTTGAAAGACATGAAATTTTAGGTGAGTACAGTCAACTCAATAAATCTAAAAGTTGATCTTGTTATCTTTACTAAGATATAATGAGGCAATAAACATAAAATGTTTACAACAAAACACTCTAAAATATTTTTTAAAAGTTTAGAAGAATGAACTTTAGAGTTGCATCCCAAATTCTTTTTTTTTTGTTTGTTTGTTTTTTGTTTTTCAAGACAGGATTTCTCTGTATAGCTTTGCGCCTTTCCTGGAACTTGCTTTGTAGCCCCGGCTGGCCTCGAACTCACAGATATCCGCCTGGCTCTGCCTCCCGAGTGCTGGGATTAAAGGCGTGTGCCACCACATTCCAAATTCTTTTTTTTTTTTTTTTTTTGGTTTTTCGAGACAGGGTTTCTCTGTGTAGCTTTGCGCCACCACCGCCCGGCTCCAAATTCTTATAAGGTGCACCCTCAAAACAAATTTATAATCAATACTTCGTATGAGAGTATCCATATTTGAAGGCTTAACAGTAATTCTGTGGGCTTATCTGTGTGCATGTGTGTGAGTATGTTAGAAATATGTGAAGAGAGTAATTAAATAATGTAAAATTAAGAATAAAAACATAATGATAGATCATATAAGGTTATACTGTTTTCTTAAATGATTTTTTTATTATTTTTAATTATGTATATGTGCTCATGTGTGGGTGTGTGCACATGAGTACAGGTATCTATGAAGGCCAGAGGCATCTCATTCCCAGGAAATGTAGTTAAAGGCAATTGTTAGAAACCCAGTGTGAGTGCTGGGAATTAATGTAGGTCCTCTCTGAGAGCAATACTTAAATTAATCTTAACCTCTGGGCCATCTTTCCAGCCCCTTCTTTTAATTTTTTTTTTTTTTGGTTTTGTCTAAAATTTTTTATTTGGTTACAAATCTTTTTTTTTTGGTTTTTCAAGACAGGGTTTCTCTGTATAGCTTTGTGCTTTTCCTGGAACTCACTCTGTAGCCCAGGCTGGCCTTGAACTCAGAGATCCGCTTGCCTCTGCCTCCCCAGTGCTGGGATTAAAGGCATGCATCACCACCGTCCGGCTTGGTTACAAATCTTTTAATGTGTTTCCATGCATATGATCTGAAATCATTCTTTCAAAAATTAAACAGCTCTTCTTTTCTCAACTCTAAGGTAAAAGCATTACATTACAGATATACTGTGTTTATGCAATCTTGATACACTAGCCAGTTACAGGAGGACTCAGCAGAGTTTGGATGGAAAATGTCCAAGAGCAAACATTTTAGTTCTTTTGAGCCACATAATCTGCACTTCAACCACTTAAAGCACTGTTGTAGCTCGATGATTGAAGACCATATTCAGATGAATAGCCATTTCAATAAGTACTTATTTTAGAACATATTTACTCACATAATTTTCACATGAAATGTTAGTCTATCCCCCACATTTAAAAATAAAATCCGTAGTATGTGGTCCTATAAAAAAGTAGAATTTGACCCACAGAATGTAGTTTGCTAGGCTGTGAGTCACAGAACTCAATGAATATAGAAGTACAAAATCTCCCAATGATAATAGATACTAGTTTATAAAAACCATAATAAAGTAATTCAGAACTAAGGCTGGAATGGAAATACCACAGTAAAAGACCTCAAGAAAATACAGAAATCCAATTCATCACTTATATTGGCTCATTTAATACCAGCTCTATTTTAGAATGCAAGACATTAGATTACTAAACATTCAAACATCACTATCTAAAAAGTTTACTTCTTTATGATTTAATTCTGGTTCACTTTTAGCAACATCCTTGTGCCTTGACTGAATTTTTTCACTTTAAATATCATTCCTTTACTTACATCACCATGGTAAGCAATTACTGTGAATTATTATACTCCTTTTATTTTTATTATCTTTATCTTAGTTTAATTTATATTCTAATAATCTTTATGAGTCATATTCCCTGTTACTGTTTTCTAAAACCTTTAAAAATGAACAAATCTAGTTGAACATTAATTTATCATGATCCTATATAGAATATATACTATACAAAAACACAATTCTGGATGATGAATATTTTTATTCCTTTTCTTGCTTTTTCATATTTTTATTCCATAACCACGTGTCTAATATTCTAACTTCTTTCATATTCTTCTTGTTCTGATTGCTCTTCAACAAAGTAAGTTCACTGTAAATTTAGCTTGATTTATATTACACATACAAAGCATAGCTTTTGGTTATTTTATCTGGTTTTTCTATTTGTAAAACTGTCTGGCTGGGTCGTGGTAGCATACATCTTTGTCTCAGTACTCAGGAGGCAGAGGCAGGCAGATTTCTGTGAGTTCGAGGCTACTCTGGTCTATAGAGTGAGTTCTAGGACAGCTAGAGCTATACAGAAAAACCCTGTCTAAGAAAAACCAAAGCTGGGCGGGCGGTGGTGGCACACGCCTTTAATCCCAGTACTCAGGAGGCAGAGCCAGGTGGATCTCCATGAGTTCGAGGACAGACTGGGCTACCAAGCGAGTTCCAGGAAAGGCGCAAAGCTACAAAGAGAAACCCTGTCTCGAAAAACAAACAAACAAAAACAAAAAAACAACAACAAAAAAGAAAAACCAAAACCAAACCAAAACAAAAACCACACTGTCCGTAGTGACGTTCAATCTTGGATTCCTTTTAATATTGTCTATACTAGGTTCATGCATTGATATAGATATATAGGATATAGAGATGATAGGATAAAAGGGTAGATTAATGAACCTACTTTTAAAGAGCAACAACTTGTTTAAAGTATTTTACATTGGTATAGATTTTAGTTTATGTTTAAAATGTTTTACATTGGTATAGATTTTAGTTTATTGATGCAAGTTTAAACTTAATTTTGTTATACTGTATATATATATTTCTATTCTTGTTTGAGGTATTATGTTTATGTAACTCATTTAGATTGTAGTGGATAATTAAAAATACAGATTAATAATTAGTCATCTATGATAATCATACTCGTAGCCATGTTAGTTAAGTCTTCTAGGTATACATAGATATATTTCAGATAGATAGGTAATCTTCAAATACTTCAAAGACCTATAGAATATGGCATTTAAAATATTTTAAAAATTTAGACTTTCTGGACATTGAGACATGTCTGCTCCTGGCAGCACCAATTTACTTCAGAGAGGAGGATGGGCATCGAAGACACTCCATATGGAGTTTATCTTCACCTTGGCAAAAATAGTCATTTGGGCAAGAAACTGTTCTTGCTTGAACTGCTTGATCAACTGGACATGCAGGAACCATAGGAAGGTGACCACTGAACTTTGCTTGACAAAATGGTCCTTCAGGTTCCTGCTTTGCAGAGGAAACTGCCAGACCTTCTACAGGACACAGAGAAAAACGACTGAGAGACTTGAGGCCTGTGGGCTAAAGACAGATGCCCCAACTTTACAAGAGAACTTTGGATGACTGTCCAGGCTGTCAGCTGTCTCTGTCTACCCTGCAAGACTCCCGAAAGTTGCTTGCATCTTTCTCCTGTTTCTCAGGTAATATTATATCCTTCTGAGGTCTTTGATGTAGTTGAAGACTAGATAGTTACAATTTCCTTAGTTATGATAAAAGATAAGTTAGATATAAAACCTTAAACTCACAAATATAAGCTAGATAGGATATCTTCTTTAATATTGTAACTGTAATTCTTGCTTGATAATTGTTTTGTTATATGTAATTTTACTATGTTAAAGTTAAAACCTTCCTTTTTGAAAAAGTAGAAAAGGTGAAGTGCTATGGATATCGCTCTATATAAATAAAACACTGATTGGCGAGTGGCCAGGCAGGAAATATAGGCAGGACAAGGAGAGAGGAGAATTCTGGGAAGTGGAAGGCTGAGTGGGAAAGACCTGCCAGTCACCACCATGACAAGCAAGATGTAAGGTACCGGTAAGCCACGAGCCACGTGGCAACTTACAGATTAATAGAAATGTGTTAATTCAAGATAAAAAAGTAGATAACAAGAAGCCTGCCATGGCCATAATACAGTTTATAAGTAATATAAGCATCTGAGTGATTATTTTATACATGGGTTGTGGGACTGCGAGGCTTGGTGGGACCTGGAGAGAAGCTCTCCAGCTACAATGCGTTGATTAAATGGGAAATTTTTTTTTCTTCATGTGGTTGTATTTTATGGTCATTATTCTCAATATATCATAAATCTAAGGATATGTAGCATATTTTGCAATGATTTAATTAGAAAAGCTTTGGTTACATATTAGTAATAGTTGTCCTATTACAATTGTGAAGATCCCATGTTAGGGTTTGTAATGTTACTGCTTTGTTCAATGCACTAACAATTCATTCTGCCTCTCTAAGGAAGGGCCAACATAATGGTGGATGAAGAACAGACATTCACCTAAGAGATAAATAAAATTCAGGACCACTCACAAAATTCCAGGCTTCATATGGGGATCTACCCTTTGTGTAAAATAAAATATTGTATGTGTCATGACAATTGGAGTATCAATGATTTAATTATATCCATAAACTATACCTCTGACATATATGTCACTAACTTTTCAGCTACTCAATAAATATATAACTGGAAACAAAGATCTTTAATTTTTCAACTTACTGAAATATTCCTCATGTGTTTCAATGAATTAAAAGCTTTCAGTGAATTAAACCATATTCTTATGAACACTTGCAATAAATTTTCATAAAATGGAATGGTCTTTGTTTGCCAATTTATTTCAGTTTAGACCCAAAATCTGTTTAACTGTGTCTGATGCTGACATTTTTTTCCCCCCCGAGACAGGGTTTATTAGTGTTGTTTCGGTGCCTGTCCTGGATCTTGCTCTGTAGACCAGGCTGGCCTCCAACTCACAGAGATCCACCTGGCTCTGCCTCCTAAATTCTGGGATTAAAGGCATGTACAACACGGCCCTTCTGATGCTGACATATTGGTTTTGCTTTAAGCAACAATTTTTTATTTGCAAAGCATATTTTATGATGTGCATAGACAATAGGTATTGAAGGGGAGGTAGAGAACAGAATACTCAGCTAAAGATTTTGTCTGCATGTTTTATTCATTGAATTAAATTCACTAGCAAAGACAATATTTGCTTTTTAATAGTTTTTTAAGAGGCTAATGATTTATTCATCAGGCAACTGCAATTTAATAGTTCTTTATCTTTAAAAAAATTATCTGGTAGTTTATAAGATCTTTCAAATAATATAGCCTATATTTAACAAAATAGGTAATCAAGACAATGTGTTTTTAAGTAAAATCAACAAGAAATGAAGCTAGTAAGATTAATTATTATGTAGCAGTGTAATGTTGAAAATAGAAAGTAACAACTGACATAAGATAAAACAATTTGGAAAGTACCAAATTTTTAATTTAATCCAATTCTTTTAATTACCTCCTTAGCATATAGACTTTAGCAAATTTCAACTTTCTAGTGTTAGTTTGGTTGAAAAAAATATTTCTCAAGATTGATATGGAAAGAATATGACACCATATATATTACTTATCAATACATTTATTATTATTTTATTAACAATATATAGTAGTATATTTCTTATGGTTTTCTATAATAGTATTCAGTGATGTTCAGATTGGTTTGGTCATAAAATTTATATTGACATTTTTATATGAGTGACAGTATTTTGGATTCTAGGAGTGACTGTAGAAGATTTTTCTAACTGTAATAATATACATAGAAAAGAAGGTCTTGCTCAAAGAAAGAAGTAGAACAATGAGACATTCTATTAATTTCTTTCTGTTTAGTTTTCAAGAGTTAGCGACTGATCTTAGTAAAATTCTTTTTAATAATCATAAATGTAATATACATACATATAATATATAGAATACTATTAAAAATAAGCCGAGATAAAAGACAATTAACTTTTACTCTGTTTTCATGATGAAATAAATATAGCAGTATGAATCAAATGAAAGGCAACAATTTCAGGAGAAATAAATCCAGGAGCTAGATTCCTAGAAACTGTTTTAGAAGCCCTAGCAATGGGAGGTAAGCATAAGTTATTTAGAATAATAATTTAATTTTATTGTCATATTTATATATTTGTTTTGGAAATGATTACCTATTGAAAAGATACACTTAGAGGAAAAGCTAAATATTCTAAAACGTTGAACTATGTTTTAAAATTAGTTGCTAGTTACTGTCTATATGATGCACATATGATGTGTGGCTCTACGTTGGTGTTCTCTTTCAAAAGATGTCTTGTATATATGGGCCTGTACTTAAGCATTTAGAAGATGTTACATGAAACCATTCTTGGTAAAGCTGCTTGCTGCTAAATTTCTTTCTAATCAAAATATGACATAATTATTCCAAAGGTATCTAAGTTTAGAGAAGTCTATTAACTCTGACTCTGAACATGTGTATCTACCGGTCAGACTACCTATGACCATTTAACATTCATAATTGTCCTTGCAAACTAAAATTGAATCACATGTCTTTACTCTGGTCAATAATTTATAATCTTGCTAACACATTCAATAATAGGCAAAATACAGTCAACTGGATAAGTGATAACAGATGTCACACGAAGAGTTCTTTAGAAAATTATATCATCATGTTTGTACTGATTTTGAAAAGTTCTTCATTTATATCAGGGTCAAAGTGTTATTAAATCAACTATAATGTTAGTTGTGTGGCTTACTGGTCCAATTTAATCTTTATTTTATAGACTTGAGCATGAAGCCACAGCTAAAAAAGAAAAAGGGGTAAGAGACAGGAAGCAGGAAAGTTGGAGATGAGAGGACAAACCAGTCAGATTTTGGAATACCCATCAGCACAAAGTTTCAGGGGAAACAACAAGTAAATTCATACAGCTCCTCTGAGAGAGCACCCGGTCACATTGATGTCTATGTGATCGCTCAGCTCCTCCAGCTTTTGATGGAGCTACATGCAAATGTCAGAACAGTAACTGAAAAGGTAACTTGTTTTGTCTTCATTTTTCCTTTTAAAAATAAGATCGTAGCATTATACATTTCTCACTGCCTTTGGCAAACATTTCAAAATACCACAGATTTTTCTATAACATAAGAATATAACAGTTTCAATAAACTTGCAACTAGGAAGCCAACATTTTATTTTGTTCAAACACATATTTTCCACCATGTAAATATTACAACTATTTTTATAATGTCCTGGAGATTCATTCTAAGATTTTTCTACTTGATAGATACATAGCATAAATATATTTAAAGACCAGAGAATTTGCCTTTTCCCCAAGCACAGTGTTCAAGCTAAGGCTGCATCCATATTGAAACAGGCTGACTGAACTATAAAATGAGTGTTTTATTCTTAAGCATGTATCAAAACTTTTAAAGATACATACAATATAACTTTAAGTTCTATATATATCTCAGAACTGAACTTCTGTTACACACATTCATTCATACATGCAAATTAATTTATATCAGGTACTACAGTTATAGATGCCATTTTTAAGTTCAGTTCACTATCAGTTACTTTTAGAACTTTATATTGTATTGTATCTTCTTAGCTGAGTCTGTGTCCTAATCAACAGTGTAAACTACAACAGACTTACTGTCTCTTTAAGACAAAGGTAAAGTATGATATAGTGAAGAAGTCTACATTTTATTGACTGAATAATTTCTGAAACAGGCAAACATCACCATGTCCCATCCTTTACAGAAGTAACTTTTTGTTTTTGTTTTTGTTTTTTTTGAGACAGGGTTTCTCTGTGTAGCTTTGCGCCTTTCCTGGAACTCACTTGGTAGCCCAGGCTGGCCTCGAACTCACAGAGATCCACCCGGCTCTGCCTCCCGAGTGCTGGGATTAAAGGTGTGCGCCACCACCGCCCGGCTCTACAGAAGTAACTTTTAAATGTAAAAGCTATCTATCTACTATGAGGCAATGTTAAGGAACAGAGAGGATGGCTTTTCTTATAAAGAACACAGACATACAAACACAGGTTCATCCATGTGCATTCATGTTTGCACATACTCACAAACAACAAAAAGATAAAACTCAGAAGGCAGAAGAATCAAAGGGGAGGAAAGAGTACAGAAATTTGACTTTTTAAAAACTGTTAAATGGAAATAAATTGGAGCTATGGAAAAATTTGGAATGACTGAGTTAATTAGGCTTTAATATAGTTAGTGAATTTTATGACATCTCAGTGTACTGAATTATCTGGCATTTTGACTACTTTAATAGTTGTTACTGCTGTGAGGATATTTGGGATTGAGATATAAAACAATGGTTAACTTTAATTGTGCCTATTTTTATAGTTAACATTTTTCTAACTTGTATTTATGTGGCATCATTAAAAGTAGTCAGTGATAAATTTTTTTTTAGATTTCAATGGGGATTAAATAAATGATAAGAGTACCAAGTGCCCAATATGTATCGACCAGGTGACATTTAGCCATTAACAAATAGGATCAGAAACCTTAATTGTATATTAGAAGATTATGTACAAAGTGGGCAAATATTTAGATATATACGTTTTTGTCTAATGTTACATCAACTTTTAAATGTTAAAAAAAGCAAAAGCACTAAGAGTGCTTTAACACTAAATGCAGTATATGGGTCCATTATACTGGCATCATACAGCTTTTCTTCCTAGTTCTTAACATGATGCATATTCAACATATGTTATTAACTCATGATAAGTTTTATTCTGGAATGAATTAAGCTGGTAATGACACTAAAATAAAATTTAATGTTTTTTATAAGATAGGTTAAAAGGGAAGGTGACATTCTGAAAAATGTATTAATTCTCTGTTTAAGAAGAATTTTAACACATAACTGGTGACATCAGTCAGAGGAACGGTTTACTCTAGAGCCCCAAATCGCAGGCACATGTAATGAGGCAGTTGCCCTTTCTTGTTTGTGGTGCCTTTCAAAGCTAGTTATTTGGCAGCTTGCCTTCAGCTGGTTGCTCTATATGTAGCTGAAAACGAAACAAAAAATAATATGACCCAACAGCCAATAAAAATATTAAAATAAAAAATGGGATGGTGAAAAATGGAAAAAGCCCGCTTCCTCCCTCCACCCTCCAAAAAGGAAGTGTAGGCTATAGACAAAATCTTGCCAAAAAATGTTAGAAACATATTTACTTTGAGGGATCCAACTCTACTAGCAACTCCTTTGCTTTCATCCGGCCGTCTAATTTGCTACAATGAGGGAAGATGGGTAAAAAAGACAGAATAAAGAAAAAGTGAACTTAAATTTTTTTCTACACATTAGTAAGCAGTACATGCAATTCATTAATTGACTTAGGCTCCTATTATAAGATCAAGGAGTTAACTAACCCAGATGCTATATGACATGCTCTGCAAATAGATCTCTAGAATTCAGTTTTCTGGTACGGCACTATTCCTGAGAGGAGGAAATTGGCACTTACTTTTGGTTATCTTGGGGACTTCTGATGAAGCAGTATCTGGAGTAGTGTTACATTTGCATTTAGCTTACAAAAAACAAAGAATTACAAATATACCTATGCACGTTTTCTCTTTCAGGGTTTAAAAGTCTATTCTATTGTAATATCAGAAAACATCAATGGTATGACAAGAAACATGAGTGTTCTTTAAGCAGAGAGATCAATCCCAACAAGCATCATTCTTACTGGTGACAGTGAGATTCCTCTGCTTGCCAATTCAAGCACAGAGGTTGTTCAGCTGTCATTATGATTCCCAATTAAACAATTATGCTGCCAATCAGAAAATTTTAATGCCAGACCAATGCTAGATATAATAATTCCTTCAAAGCCTTTTCTTATTTCATCTGAATTTTTCTTTCAGATAAAATAGGGGAAATAAAGCCTGGTGTGGTGGTGTGTACATATAATCCTAGTCCTACTGAGGTAGGGGTAAGCGGGACAATCTCAAATTCAAAGTTATACTGAGTTACAAGGGATACACACACTCTCCCTCCCTCCCCCTCTATTTTCTCATACACACACTCACTCTCTCCTTGTAAGCAAGATTCAGACCAAGGGATTTTACACTCAATGCTGTACTTCACTTGGAGGTTGTCTTACTTCTAATCAGCATGGGTCAAGTTAACTGTGAGGCTCATCCCCGTGTGGGCAGATAGCATGAGGTGCATGATGACAAACCTCTGGTGTTAACGTCCTCAGGAAAATAATATACCTAATTATATTACAAGTTTTATTCCCTGGAAGCAGGGTCGAGATTCCTGTTAAGGTGTCTCAGAATACCATATATAGGTTACTGGGAAATACTGAGAAGATGAAATTCCTATTTTGAAAAACAAAAACGAACAAACACCTCCCCCAAACCAAAAACAAACTGATAAGCTTATTTATACACAAGAATTATATAAACATTTGAAATGAAAAGATGTAACAAGTTATTCAGCATGAGCTGTTTTGGCAAAAAGATAATAATTAATTTTGACTTTTCTTTGTGAATGAGAATTGGCAAATTTAGAAATAACTGAACAGACCGAACAATGAGAATGACTTCAGTTCAAAACATCTACACATTCTCTTCTTTACATTCTTTTACCTCAAAGAACATCTTACACCAAAGGCTGTTTTCCATGTCAAATGGAAATGAACAGTCCCTGGATTATAAAGATATTCTTTGTAGTTTCCTATAAAAATACAGTGATTACAATTTTCTGCATTCTTTTTTTCTGTAAAAATATTAAAATTACATTAAGTCAGACAACAAACACATTAAGTGTTTTCTTCAAGGTTCCAGTAGATCTTGATTATTGTTAGTTAATAGTTTAAGGTTATAGTCCCTTAATTGGCCTGAAAATACAGAGGGTTGAAAAATAGTGCTTATAAAAGGATGGATATGTGTATGTCTATATATTTTTCCATTTATGATGATTGTTTATTTGAGACAGAATCTTGCCGTGTAGCCCAGTATGGGCTGGAACCTGCTATATAGCCTAGTCTAGTTTTCAACTTAGAAATTCTCCCACCTCAACCTCCTGAATGCTAGGATTATAGTTATGTGACATGACATCTGGCTTTATGGAACAAATTTTACCTTCTACTATATTTATAGATCATATAAATGCTTTCTAAATTGTTTCATTACAAATTCAAGTGTGAGAACAGAAACTTAGTAGTCTGCATGTCCAGCCTCATCTGATATTGGAAGCTAAGCAGGGAATAGGGGAGATTTAGATAGATTACAGAGATGATATATAATTTTTTGTTTGTATTTATTTTTTCCTTTATTTTTAAGATTATACTATAATTACAACATTTCTCTCTTCCCCTACTTCCTCAAGACCATCCCATATAACCTTCCTTGCTCTCTTTCAAATTCATGGCCTTTTCCCCCATTAATAAACAGAGACTTTGGAAAGGAAGTTATCAATGCTTGATATCAATTTCATGATCATAGTCTTTGAAGTTACTATGGTAAAAGGCCATTAGAAAATTAACACAGTTCTCAAAGAAGTGCTTGCAATTTGTTTCATGTGAGTATTTTTTTGTGACTCTAGAAACAGAAATAATATGATCGAAACAATTCAAATAGGGAAAAGTAAACTGCGTTTGCATGCATATTTGTGTGTGCATGGGAGTATGTGAATGCCATAGGACAACTACAGGTGCTGTTCCCCAGGTGCCATACATTTTTTTGTTTTGAGACAGTCTTCCATTGCCCTGAAAATCACCAGGTAGAGTAGTCTGGCTGCCCAGCAAGTCCAAGAGACCTACATGTCAATGTCATCCCAGTAATGTGATTTCAAGTGTATACAACAAAGCCTTGACTTGTTTCTGTTTTTAAACTTGAGATCTGGGGATCAAACTCAGGTCCTCATGCTTGCAAGAGAAACGCTTTTCTGAGTGAGTGGGCTCTTCAGCATGAAATCAATAAATGTTCTAATTTATTCTAGTCAAATTTTAATAGTCAATTACAAAAGATCAGTATGAAAGAAATTTGTTAATTAGTTCAAATATTCATTTTTTAATGAGAAACAGAAATCACAGCACAGTAGCATCAGGAATTTACTTTTCATCATAACAGTAAGGGTCTCACCTTGTTAGCTACTTTTATTCTATTTTTCTATGAAGCCAATTCTTCTTGAGAGAGGTTAAACTGTACAATGTTTATAGAGGTTGACTAAACATTATGCTTGGAAACAGAAGTACTTAAAAGTCTGGAGATTTTTAGAGTATTGAACGTCTGCACACACAATTGGTTAAATATCTCTCATCTTGAAATTCAAAATGCTCTGAAATCTGAAAATTATGCTATGTCAATCACATAAAGTACTCTTGATTATTTTTTTAGTATTTTAGACTTCCATTTTTTGGGTTATAGCTGTTCAATGTGGCCCCTCTGATAATTTTTTTTTTTTGGTAAATTACTAGGAATGAGATGATTAGTTAAATGAAAACTTTTGGGTTCTTTCTCTTTTCCCCACTGACCTTTTCTGTACATGTTATACAGACACTACATTTTATATTCTCGTGGCACTGCTATTATAGTATACCAATGACAACAATTTAAAACAGTAATAAACCTGATGGCAATATTTGTGTTGTTTCAAGTTTTTAGAAGATTTCTAGTAAGGATATGCTTTTTGTTCATGTGTCTTTACTACATGAATTTGTTTTTTGAAATGCCTCGTCTTGATTTTCAATCACCTTATTTTCTTTTGCATGATTAGAAGGGCTCTAGCAAACTATTAAACAGATTTGTTGTGAAAATTTTACTTTCAAATCAGTGGCATTATTGCTGTATCTACAGCTTATAATGTGGTGATTAATACAGGACGTGCACTAAAATTTTCACTGACTGAATTTCTCAATCTGTGTCTTCTCTTCAATAAAAATAGAATGAATAGTTGATAATTCTGAAATTTGGGTCAGAAAATATCTAATTTTAGAATATCTATATCATTTTGTAATATGAAGTTCTAAGAATGGTTTCATTGAGATATAATATATTAAAATCACAAGTGGGATTCAGACTGAATTGCAATATTAATATTTCACAGGCCATTTTTAATTCTAAGTTTTCTGACAATATGCATGTGCCACAATGTCTAATTTTATGGAACCATTTTTTACAGTATTTATACATCAAAGGAATGTTTTTAAAACACATTAGGAGTCAAAGATATTTTCTGAAGTTAAAATTTTTCATTTGCAATTTTACTATTTATTCTATAATTCATTTCCCTATCTTCCAGTTTGCACAAAATTCTAGAGGGTCCAAGAGAATTAAAATTCCATTAAACAGCTACAAACTTAGCCTAAATGAAAAAGATCTTAAGTGATGTAAATATATTTTCAGTTGGTAATCTCAAATTTTATTATTAGTATAGAGTACAAAGTTTAAGTAAATAAACCTAAGTTTCACTATATTAATTGGAAATTAAGAAGAACTAAACGAGTATTAACATATATTCAGTTGGAATAAGAACTAGGCCAAAGGAATGTGATCAACGGATGAGCAGGACCTGAAAAGGCAATCCCATTTAAAATCTGCATGTTTCAGATATAGAAACTGAACTCTATTAGTTCTTAGAGAGTTATAAAGTTGCATGCTAGGACTTTTTTCAATATTTGGTGTCTTAGTGCAATAATTTTACATATTCAATATTATCTTTTCAAAAACTTTGAGCCCATAATTTTTAAATGTTGTCTACGACTCAGTAAAATGCAAATGCTAAATAAACAGCTTTTCTACTATTTCGTTAAACTGAATTCATAAAGATGTAATGAACTGTCCTGGGTATCAATGTGAATTATTAGGATCATGTTTAAAGGTTATGCATATATTTTCAATAAACCTAGAACTAACTCAAGCTCCTAAATTAGATTAAGAGAAATCTACAAAACAACTTTAAGGAGATCACCCAGAACTTTTTTTTATATAATCAGAAAATAAAAAACAAATAAAATATCAAAAGTAGAGACTGGTAAAAATATATTAATTAAAATATGAACTAATAATAAAAATTATACAAAATATGTATCATAAAGTGTTTATGACAGAAAAATGTTTTCACATTACTAAGTGAAGTACATGTTATAGTTTAGTAATAACAGTCAACATATTTCAAACACTGTTCTAAGGATTTTATAATCAGTTTTAAAGTTCATTCTTAAAACAACCTTATGAGGCAAATATCATTAGAGATTCATTTTATATATTATAAAGGTTGCAGAGAATAAGTAATTTCTGAAGGCTATACACATGACTAAGGATAACTAACTGTGCTAGAGTCCAATTGTGTTACACGCTGGAAAAAAATCTGGCACTATGATACCAGGAAAGGTGCTGTGAGGTCAAGACCTCACCTATTAAAGGCTCCACTGCATAAAAGTACAAACTCCTTTAGATAGTCTTCATTTCAAAGTGACATGCAAGAGTTGATATTGGCCACTTGTCATGTGTCAGATTTCAGAAACTGTGCTATTAATACCTATACATTATGATAAGATATCTGAATGTACAGGAAGAAAACTTATAGAATGACGCATAGCAAGCTTTTACAATTTCCTTCCTACGTTCCTTCCTTTGTACCTCCCTTCCTTCCTTTCTCCCCCCCTTTCTTATTTTTAGACAAGGTCTCACTATGTAGCCTTGACTCTTTCGATGTATACCAGTCTGTCCTTGAACTCAGAGATCCATCTGCCTCTGCCTGTGAATTCTGGGATCAAAGACACTCCCAGCAACAGTATTTTTCTTATAAAGGAAATTTTATAAGAATGATTTCTGTATCAATGTTCTATTTTCTTTTTTAAGGTTTTCATTTTTCTTTATTAAGAAATTTTCTACTCACTCTACTAATGTCCTATTTTCGAAAGTGAACTTGCATATTTCTTTGTTTATTTGCTTGTTTACAGAGACAGTCTTACCATGTGGGCCAGGAACTAGGTAGCTGTACTGGAATTCATTATATAGTTCAGGCTGGTCTCAGCTCAGGATACTCATGTATTTGTCTCCCAAATATTGGGAATTTGGGTATAAGCCACAATAACTGTCATACCTTCCTTCTTTAAAGTAAAAAAAAGGGGACAATGACATTTAGAGTTTGTCTAACTATAAAACTGTCAATTTTATGCCCAGTGATTTCTACTTTTTAAAAAATATATCTTCACAGATGTCAAATTTGATTGGAAACCTCCTGTTTCAGGGTGGTGAGTTACGAAGCAGTCCTTGAGGGCCAGAGCTCAGCCCTGTTTCTGGCCCAAGTTCTTTGTTTTCAGATCCACCATGCTGTAGGTATTCACTACCATGGATGGCTTCCCAGCTACCATGCTTTGCCCATCATGATGGATTGCATTCCTTTATACTATGAGTCAGAATAAACCCTCTGTCAGTTAAATGGCTTTTATCAGGTGTTTGGTAATGGGGATGTGAGGTCACTGCTGTGAAAGATGTGGCCATGTCGTTTGTATGACTTTGGAACCATTGCAGGAGGTAGTATGGTGGGAGTGCTTGGAACTGTGGGATAGAGAACTCTTGAATGCTATAAGAAAACTCAACAGGCCATTCTGGTGGATGAGAGGGAGACCAGAATGCTGACAGAAATATGGACAGAGAAACGAGGCTCATGAAGTATCAAAGGGAAACAAGGATTCTATGGGAAATTTTGCTAGAGTCCATTTAATCTGGTACTATAATAACAGCAAAGGTACCCTGCCTTCAAAACCCAACCCATCAAAGGCTCCAGGGTGTAAATGTGCAAACTCCTTTAAAAATTCATTTTAGAGGACAGTCCTTGAGAAGATGGAGCATCCAGAGTACTGTGATTAAATGGGATCATATGGGAAATGTTTTCTCAGGTTCAGCTATGAAGGGTCTCTGAAGCCACTGCTGCTGAGGTAAGAGGCGGTTGGCTAATGCCACCTTTCATATTTTCAGCAGAACTTGGCATCATCAATTTAGTGTTGGCTTTGCAGAGATGAAGAATGTATGAGTTATGGTGTTCTAAAATGCTGTTTCAACATTACTAAAACAGGCTGACGAGAGCTGGTAATGTATAGCACAGTTTAATCCCTACATAGAGGCCATTACATTGTTAGCTGGCATATCAAAACATGCCTAATTCTACTGGGTAATGTCTAACTTAATAGAAAGAAAATAAATCTCTGGTACTGCTATCAAACCAGAGTAAAAACCAAAAACAAATCAAAGCAAAGAACAACAAAAAAAACTTCACAAAAATAAAACAAAACATAAAGAACCCCACCTATGTCTTTATAAAGATGGAAAGGCTAGACAATAAGTAACCAGAAAATAAACTAACTACAAATATATACAGAGAGGGGGCTGGAGAGCCTGCCTCAGTGGTTAAGAGCACTTGTTGCTTTTCCAGAGGACCTGGGTTCGGTACCCAGCAGTCATGTGGTGGCTCCTAAATGTCTACGATTCCAGTTCCAGGGAATCTGATATACTCTTCTGACCTCTGTGGGCACCAGGTACACATATGGTGTACATACATAGATGCAGGCAAAATATGCACATATATAAATTAAAAATAAGTCTTAAAATATCTATAGACATCAGGCATTTAATCTGATTTACTGAAATAGCCTGGAGTGTTGAAAGAATGTCAGCTGAACAGTGACATACAGCTGTGCTAGTCCAGCAGTATCAGTATGATTTATTTTAGGATATAGTGAAATTTTTATTTTTTTTTGAAATTTCTAATGTTTTCCTTTTGCTCTTCCCCCCCCTCTTCCTTTCCTCATTCTGATTCTTTTCAATTTGTAGTGCTAGGGAGTGAACCTGTAGTGAAAACTGAGCTATATACTTCTCAGTCATGGAATCTTTCGAGCTATGAATGTTCCAAACTAATTTTGAAAAGAAGCCATCTCCAGTAAAACCATAATATTATTTACCTACTGTTAGGTTACTAATTAAAAGAGGGTTTGGTGAACGCCGCCAATTAGTTTTCAGGATATCTTGGGAAGCACTGGTTTTTACCCAATTGCAGAAGTAGCATCATACTAAAAGTAAAAGTGCTATTTTTTGAAAATTATCATTTTGGGCCTTTTATCTTTAAAAGTCGTTATGAAGTCTGCTCTCATTTTGAATTATTTATACAGAAGAAAGTACTTATAGTCATTTGCAAAAAAAAAGAGAATAATCTCTTTGGCTGAGAATACCACTGTAATATTTATTGTCTCTATGAAAAATATGGAAGGAATAATATTCAACATACATCATTTCAACCCAGAATATTTTCTAGAAGCATGCCAGTTTAGCTGTTTGATTATACCATTGTTACTACTAGTTTGGATCCAAGGAGATTTCCTGAAATACTTTTACTAGTTTTCAAGGCCAATTTTACTAACTATTAAAGCATTATTTGCCTCCCCCTACATTGACATTTGCATTGATGGCACAAAAGCAATGGCACAAAAAAGCATAAGCCTAGCAAATAACTCTAAATAGGACAGTCATTGAATATTATTTACTGAGATGGACTGTGGTGGTATTTTACTTGTACTGAAATGTGATTTTAATTGTATGCTAATAAATAAAGTTGCCTGGGGGTCAGAGCTATTAGAGCCATAGTAAGTGCGTGGCGGCGGTGGCGCACGCCTTTAAGGACCTGGAGGGCGGTACATACAGGCAGTGACAAGGCAGTCACGTGTTTGGGTTTACAACCAATGAGAAGGCAGAACAGCTAGACTATATAAAGACATACACACAGGAAGTAGGTCTTTTTCGGAGAGTTCTCTTGACTGAAGAGGATCGCTGAAGCAGGAAGGGTGAGGCTCTTAGCTCTGACCTCTTGGCTTTCTTCTCTGAATCGGCTCTGTGTTTCTTATTTAATAAGACGGTTGGTTACATCTACAATGGACAGCTTTTTTAAAAGTTAGTTTCATTTAATATTGTCCTCAATGAAACAGTTAATATTAATTTAACTAAACAAATAAAGTCTTCATTCTTGATTTTGATAAAATGGTAGGTATGATTGAAATACTTTCATTATATAGCAAAGGATGGTGTTGTCTCAAAGCAAAAACAAAAAAAAAAATCCCAAACAAAAAAACAAAACAAGAACCCAACTAGCTATTTTTCACAGAGACCATAATTCTTAACTAGAAAGAATCAAGAGGCATTTGACAAACTAAGATTATTCAGATTTAGAAATTTAAGATACTTTATTTTACAAATGAACAGTAAACCCATTTATCCAAAGAAAGTAGAAACATTTGCTGCCTGGCCTCTTTTTGTGGCAAATACTAGCTCTAAAACAGAATTTAGAACTTTAGAAAACGTATTCCTGCAACTCTGAGCTAGAGATCTTCAAATGCTTCTAAGAGTTTTAGGATGAGTTGAGTGATCATATTAACAAATCATAAAACAAACATGATTTCTTGATAATGATGAACTATATCAACATTTGGAAGAATATATACTCAAATGACCAATGCATGTGTTCCTAAATTATTCTTAGGAAAAAGAGAGATTCAAATTGCAAGACACACAAATGTATCAGAAGATGGAATGGTAACAAACAGGGTTTTAGATTTTTATATTTCAAGAATCCTCTAAAAAAAAAAACCATATAGAAAAAAGATTACATGGTGTAAATTTTATCATTATATATGAAACACTTATACACTACCATGTATGTATCTATATACTACATAATTATAATATATATTTTAGAAATGAGCTCTATTAAAAATCAAAGTGTTTACTGATTTTTGTTTTATTAGCATATTTTTTAGAAACTTCTAATATCACATATATAGCAACCAGAGAAGGGTAGCAATTCTTTCGGCTTTAAATCCATCAAGTAAAATTTCTACCCTTTAAACAAAACCATAAACTTTTGGTGTGATATTTAAAAAAATCCACAATTATCTGATACACTAATATTGCACTTCTTTTTCTAACTATACAGCTGTGTGAATTGGATTTGCTCCTTCACAGTCTTCAACTAAATTAGTATCACAACAGACTGAATACACTGTAGGAATTCATGTCTTCTATTTGGTCAGTCATCAATAGTAATTTAAAAAATGTAAGCAATGCAAAACATTTCACTATGTATAAAACATATTTTTGATTCTGATTTCATAAAAATGAGATTTATGTTAACATGTGAAAGCTTATTTTGATTTTACAGTCATTAAGCAAAAATTACAAAAAAGATCTCAGTTTTAACTTCTAGGACAGTAAATATTGCTAGTCACAAACCACATTAACAGAATTTATTTGGAATCTTCATTAATTTTTAAAAATAGTTTGAGATCAATAAGACTGCATTTGAGCAGTCACATGAGAATATTGTGTTTAATACCTCCCAAGTGGGTAGAAAACTATGAACCTAAAAACTGTTTAAAAAATGTTTAGATGACATTTTAAAAATCTAATTAATTCAGTGGTTTTTAGTCTTTGTGCTGTTTGTTGATTCTACATGTAGACTCCCAAATTTCTTTGTCATTAAAAGCCAAACAAATATCAATACAGTAATGTTGCAATAATTTCAGACAAAAATCACATAAAACTGATGTCTAGGAGAATTTTCTCATTGTTTAGGCTCTTAAAAATAATAGAACATAATTTTTTTGGCATCAGTCAGTGTTGATTTAGACTATGGTGACAGCAAGTAAGATCAAACAGACTTCTGATACTTAGATTTTGTTAGGTGAGTAGCTACATAACATAATCAACTGTTATTCAAAGAAAAATGGTGACAATATGAAAGAATTTATAAAAAAATAACATTACCAGGGAAAAAATCTCATAGGGAATAAAATATGGTATCAGTTCAATAATTTTCATAGGTTAACAAAATCACACTGCCTCTCAGACTCATATAATGAAGACCCTGAGTAATACAAATTCTTTTATTTATATTTTTAGAGTGTGTGTATGTATGTGGTATGTATTCCAACTGTGTGTAGTGCATGCATGTTGATGTCAGATGTCTTTGATGGATTTTCAACTTATATGGAGATAGGAATGCTCACTTGAACCCAGAGCTCACTGATTCAGCTGGACTAGTCTGTCAGCTACTCCGGAGATCCCCTGTGTCTGTTTCCTGTATGCTGGGGTTGGAGGTGGGCTGCCATACCCTCTAGGTTTTTATGTGGATGCTAGGAATCAGAACTTTGGTCTTAATTAATGCAAGGAAAGCACTTTACCCAGTGAGCCATCTCCCTATACTGACTAACATAAATTATTTTGTTCAAATAACAGAAAACTAAAAGAAATCCTAATTCTGCACTTTGTTTGAATGTAAGATTAGATACTAATACATTAATGTAATATGGCTTTCATGAAAAGATTTCAATTACATTTATTTAAACAAGTGCATAAATTTTACTCAGCTAGATATTAAATGTTTACATTTTATTTTTAAGCATAACAAAACAATTTCCTGGTAACTTCATGTACAAATTCTTTTTCCTACTACCAATCATAAAATTATCTTCTAATTTTTATGGCACAAGGGAATAGATGACTATAATCTATATTACCTTGTAAACATGTTAAAATTCAGATGCTTAGAAAAGGAAAAGATAACAAAATCAGTCCTTAAAAAATATTCTCTTGTGAACATGTTGAATTTTTGGATTTTCCCCATCTTTTAGTCTTGGTCATTATTTTCTATTTCGTACTTTTTCTTTTTCCTCTTTTGGTTTCTACATATTTTGTTGTTCATCATAACTGTAAATGATCACTGAGATAAACTGTAAATCATGTTCATTAAAGAAGAGGACTTCTCTGTTACAGACTTATTCTTTTAGCAAACCATTTTTAGAAGAGCATTATCATGGTAGAACTTGAATGCATTATACATTGCATGCATTTCTTTAGAATTAATTTACCATTTCATTTCTTTGACTTACGCACTATTTTATTTAGGGGCAATAAGAGACAAAAACCCCAATTTGTTCCTAAAATTTTCTGCATTGCCACAAAGCAAAAGGAGTAGCATTCATTCCAGTAAGAATTCATTATAAGAAAATGTCAATACAAAAGAAAATATTGTCCTGATGAAAATAAAATAATAAATTATTCCACCAAATAAATATTTGCTGTAGAGAATTTCATTCAATGAACAATTGTTATATTTTAATATTTGACTGTCATCATTGGATTAGGAAGAGTGAACAACAACTATAACAAAACCAAAACAGCATATTTTACACAGAGAATGTGTTCTTATAGGTGGAAGAATCCTAAAGAATCAAACTCAATCAAAGATAAAGTATGTCACACACACACACACACACACACACACACACACTGTTAAATGTTTGATACTGCCCTTACCTAGAGAAATGAGTGCTCATATGTAAATGGACAGAAAGAGTTTCATCTTAAATCTTAAATATTATTCAGTATTAAAACTTACAGAAACAAAACCCCATAGAATAAAATTATTAGGTTTGATGCATTGCCATTTTTATTTTTATTTTTATTTAATGTTTTGAGATGGTATTGCTATACAGCTTAGGATGGCTTGAACTCAAAATCCTCCTGACATACCCTCTTTAGTATGGATTACAGATGTGTGCTACCACCGCTTTTTTGTTTATCCGGTGCTGGGGGTGGACCTCAAAGTCTTGAGTATCTTAGGCAAATCTTCTACTATTGAGCTATATCCCAAATCTTTCATTTAAGTTTTCACAATCACTTGAATATAGCTGTGAGAATTTTCTAAATATTTTGAACTGTTGATGAATCATAACATTTAATTATACTTTACTATAATTTATAGTAGCCAGTTTTGTTTTTAAAGGTGGTAAGTGCTGTCTACTGGCTCATTATTCCTTTCTGACAACCAGGCACAGCCAGCCAAACAGACACAAAACTCAGAAAATATTAAGCATCTTGCTCAATGTAGTGAGGCTTTTAAGGAGAGAAGTAAGCATTGGAATCACATTCACTACCAGGGTCAAGTGCTCTTTCTAAAGCTGATCATTCAAGATTGTAGGTATTTCTGATACAAAGAAACATCATTTGCACATTATTTCTGTATATGACACATTTCATGCTTAATCTGAAACACAGAAAGGTGATTTCTATAGAGTTGACTATTATCCACTAAATTATAAATCACAACCAGAAGGCAGTAAACACAGGAATGGCAAATTTAAAATGTACTTTCAGTTCTACACAGAATAGCACTCCTTGCATACTTCACAAATACCTCCTATTGAACACATTAAAATCAAAATGTAGTATCTTTCCTTAGAGAAAACCTTGAAAATTAGTTATTTTTCTTTTGTATGCTAATACAGTTAATATTACCATTAGAAATTTGAGAATCACTCTTTTTTCATCTTCTTTTCTCTCCTAGATTTTTATGATGCAGAATTAAAATAAATACTTCATTCAGAACAGAGTTAAGTGCTAAAATCTAGCATCGTCTTGAAATTTAACTCAGGGGAAAATAGAATGGGCATAGGGAAGCCATGCTTAAACATCAACACATTTGAAATCAGATGCTGAACACTGAATTATGGAAACTCATGATATATTGAGAATATTTGCAGAGAGTTGCTGATGGTGTCAAATGCTGTAAAAATGATCATTATTAATGAATATGACTTTTAAAATAAATGCCTATGCAAGAAAAACTTAATTTTTGGCTTTCATTCATTCATTCTTCACATGGCTCTTGAGCTAGTCTTTAGGGAGATCTTATAATCTTTACTCTTTTTAAATAATAATATTCAAAATGGTAAATATTAATATATTAATATTTTAATCTCACATACGAATTTTATTTAAAAAATTAGACAAGGGCAAAATTTTATTTTCTAGTTTTGTTCCTTCCTTCCTTTCTTTCTTCCTTCCTTCCTTCCTTCTTTCTTTCCTTCCTTCTTGTTTTTTTGAGACGTGTTCTCACTTTTTATCCTAGGCTGTTCTGGAACTTACTATATAGCCCACACTAGCTTCAAACTATGATCCTCCTGTCTTAGCTCTTGAGTGCTGAAATTACAGGCAAAAGATAATAGGCCAAGCTAATAACTGTAACTTTAATGCATATATTCTAGGATTGGGAAAATTTTATAAAAATATCTTTTTCTGCTGTGCAGCGGTGGCGCATGTCTTTAATCCCAGCACTTGAGAGGCAGAGCCAGGAGGATCTCTGTGAGTTTGAGGCCAATCTGGTCTACAGAGTGAGATCCAGGACAGGCACCAAAGCTACATAGATATCCTGTCTCGAAATAAACATAAAAACATAAAAAAAAAAATATCTTTTCCTGGATTCAAAAGACAGTGCTTTATTATAATTTATAATGAGCTTGAACATGCAAATACCAAGTAATAACAGTATCAAAAGAAGCCATTTGCTCCATGAATAAGCACATTAATTTCATAAATGTTAAAACATTTTCATTTGGGAATTTTATTTTGGTGAATTAGAAGTATAAGTGATTCTTGAAATTATATCTGCTATCCTCTTTGAAATGTAAAAAAGATGTTTTGAGGCTTAAGAACAATTTCATGTAATTATATTGAGCTTAAAATATTATTCAAATATATTTATGGTATAGCACATTTATAATACTGGAAAAATATACTGTGGCTTTAGCAGTTTTGTATTTTTAGCTGTCAGGTCTTACTATATGGTAGATTATAACATCTTTTTTTTTTTTTTCCAGACAGGGTTTCTCTGTGTAACATTCCTGGCTGTTCTGGAACTCACTTTGTAGACCAGGCTGGCCTTGAACTCACAGAGATCCACTTGCCTCTGCCTTCCAAGTGCTGGTATTAAAGGCATGCACAACCAGCACCCAGCTAGATTAAAAAAATCTTACAGTGAACCTAAATTTTAGTTTTAAATATTTTCTGGACTTTACAAAAAGTCTAGTTTCTACACTCAGAATTTAATGTAGTCCAAATCATACATTAATTTACTTAGTTAATATAATAAAATGGATAAGATTTTTCTGTGCACTTTAGGTCTTTAGAACTTCATGTTTTCATTTAGTTTAAAATGTGACTGGTACCCAAGGAGCACTAACATACATTTTATGTCTAGAATGTTTTCAAAGTTTTTCTTCTTTGAAGATTTACAACCTCAATTTTTAAATAACATTGTTACTTATTTTGACACCTATCTAAATACAATGATATACAAATGTAATAGTAGCAACATGAAGATTTCCCTAACAGTGTTCAATCATCTGTCATAAAATGTAAAACAAGACGCACCATAACATCAATAATTTTGAGATAATTTCTAGTCAATGAAATTATAACTCACAAAACTAATAGAAAAGTTGCAGTTGAGGGAGAAAGCTATATTTGCTTTTAAATCTCATGACAGAAAAAAAGGCCAGTTTGAAAAACTGTCAGATTCTTAGGGCAAATTTAGAATACAGCTTGATATCTAACACAATGTCTTATTAAATAAGAAAGTAATCTTTTGATAACAATATTAGTTTCTTCACAAACAAAACTTGAAAGAACAAGTGAGTGATTTTTCAAGAGAGGAGATATTCCAGAAGGTAGGCATGATAGTACTTAAGCTTGCTCATTACTTTATCTTACACACAACATATGAGGCGGGAAACAGCGTCTAGTCTCTCCTCCACCACAAATCAGGGACAAATTATAAAAAATAGAAACTAAGAAACTCCTACCCTCTCCCAAAGGTTGGCATTAAAACTTTCTTTCTAACAAATTTAGTTTTGTTTCCAAATAATAGGCAGCAACATTCCAAGTCGAGTCTGTTTGAAAAATTTTTTGGAATGGTATTAGAGCAGGTAGGTATCCAAGCCTGAAGTTTAAAAGAAAAAAAAAAAAATCCCATTTGTCATAGTATTTTGTTAATATTGCTGATTATTGGCCAAAAATACATTCATCCTCAGAATAATTTTACACCCACAATGATAAGTTTCCTAAAAAGTAATTGGTCTACCACAAAGAAACCTAAGTTATAGAAAGTGGTATCTTTACCTGTGACGTAGAAGCAGGCATATTGTATGAACTGTCTACTCTCCTAATAAGATAATCTATTAAACAATGGGTGGTAGCTATCATATATTCCATCCATTTTTACCAGCATTTTGCATGCACTCCAACCTTGACAAGCAGGGGAACATTTGATAGTTTTCTCAGAATTCATAGTAGAGAAACATAAGCTGCAAGGGCCTGCACTTACTTTTGGTGTGGGACAAGAAGCTGTAGAGAGGCGCGATGTAGCCTGAGCACGGGGCGATTCTGAAGGAGTAGTGCTGAGGGAGGCTGTGTCTCGTGGGAGCACCTGAACACCACGAGAAATGATGGAATCTGGAATCTAAACAAGCATGACTATAGTTTAACATTAGGAAAAGGCCACAGCATATAAAATAAGTACTCACATCTTTTTAGTGTTTGATTTTTTTTGTCATTCTTTGCTCTTAAGCTCTTATACAGTTGGTGTTACTTATTATATATAAGCACATGTAATATTTGATTCAGACATTTTTTAGATTTACAATTTTTTCTAACAAACAATATATTATGAAATACTTTAGTGACAAGCAGTCCAGCACTGTGGTGAGGAGGAAATATATGTTATTCAATAACTGACTTTGCCATTTAATACCTTGAATTCCTGGCTAGATACTCCTAGATTTTTAAATTTCATTTTCTAACATTTCATCCTCTTTATTTCTAACTGACCTTTATGGACATCATCAACTAGCTATTTTGTGCTCCTTGACTTCCAATTGGGTTCTTCCATATGTCAGGGCCTGGCATGAGACCAAGAATTAGAGGAGAATAAGGTTTGGTATTTATTCCCCTCACTTTATCAGAGGTTATATGTGTCTCTCAACTACCATAGTTCTGTCTGAGTATATATAGCTCTTTCTCTGTATAGCAATAGAGTTCCTGGAATTCTCAGGATCCCTTTCGTCAAAATTCAGCTAGGAACAGTGTTTTTTGCTTATTAATCCCACAGAAACTCACATTGCCTTCCTGCTTTCTCTAAATTCAGTCTAAATATGTTTGCCCTTTTTAAAAATCTCAATTACTTATTTAGTGTGCTATCTCACTTCTGCTAGGACCCTGATGAATATATCATTTCTGGCAACATTTTCTTTATCTGAAAAAAATGAGGACAATTATAGCCTCTGGCTTCTTGGAGTATTTTGATGGTTAAGCAAGATAATGTACTTAAGTTACAGTTTATAATAATAAACTGTAGCAGTTTGAAATAGTAAATATTTAATAAATGTTGGCTATTAGGTTATATCTTTGAATATGATGAAGATTGATATGACTGAATACCACTATTCTAAAAAATAAACAAAATGAAAAAATGTAGATAATTTTAAATGTAAATATTTATGTTATCAAATTTATTACTTTAGACTATGAATAATTTATTTATTTTGTGCTAGAGTGTTAGAGACAGATTACCAGTTTAAGAATGGGATCTTGAGGCTATAAATATCTAGAAACACTTTCTACCTGGGATCTTGAGAACACCAGGTTCTGAGTCAAGTGGGCAATATTCACTATCCTTCCCATCCTTCATTATGCCCTTCCTCTCACCATCCCTCAATTCCCTGGGCACTCCTGCCTCTTAGCAGGGACCCAGCTTAACTCTTTCCTATGGGCCCTCTCAACTCTCCCTTTTAGCCTATCCCTACTCTTTTGTGTCAGCTGCTGACATCTAGAAACACTCTCTCACAGGGACATAAGGTGGCAACATCAGGCTCGGGAATCAGATAGGCAAGTCTTACTATCCTTCCTGTCTTCCGTTATGATCTCTCCATCTTAATCCTGTAGCAGCATGCTTGCAGGTGCCCTTCCTCCCACCTCAACACCATCCAAGACTCCACCTCTTGGTATACATCCTGAATCTACCTAGTCCTTCCATCCCTGTCTCTCCAGACACATCCTTTGTCTTACTGCAACCTACTTTCAGGAGCATCTCCTCTCTACCTCCAACTCCCTGGAGAATCTGGCCTCTTCGTGTGGACAGGAACCTCTTATCTCTTTCCCAAAGTCCCTCTCAGCCTTTTCTCTTAGCATATATCTATTCCCCTGCCACCCAATAACTTGCAGAAGCACTCTATACCAGGGACCACACAGACAACACACATGTATAAGATCCTGAGAGAACAACACCAAACAAAGAATAAAACACTCACACAATAAAGACAAAAGCAGATATTAGCATCTAGAAACACCCCAATCATCATAACTTATATTCCTAGACATCAGTGCAAAAGTACACTGAACACACAAGACAATGTGCTTTGATCAGAAACCAGTAATCTTACTATAGTAGGCCCTGAGATATTCAATATAACTGAAGCATAAGACAATGATTTCAAATTAAGAGATAAATAAATCCTTTAAAGAAGTCTGTGAAAAGAAACAGTGGAATGAAATAATAAAACCAGTTTATGAAAGCAGAAATAGAATCACTAATGAAAACCTAAACTGAAATAATAGGATAAGAAAAATGTATGAAGTCAAACAAAAACTTCAGACATAAACCTGACTAACAGAATTGAAGACATAAAAGACAAGGTAGAAGAAATGAAATATGTCAAAGAAAACATTAAATGTAAAAAAAAATTCAGGCACTAAACATCCAGGAAATCTGGGACACCATGAAAACACCAAATCTAAGAATAATAGAAATAACAGGGTGGTGGCGGCACACATCTATAATCCCAGCTCTCAGGAGGCAGAGGCAGGCTGATCTTTGTGAATTCAAGGACAGCCTGGTCTACAGATCAAGTTGCAGGACAACCTTGGCTAGTTACATAGAGAAACCCTGTCTAAAGAAATTAAAAAAAAAGAGTATATATGTATTTAAAAAAATAATAGAAATAGAGCAAGAAGAAACCCAGGTTAAAGGCACAGAAAGTATTTTCAACAAAAATCATAGAAGAAAACTTTCTTAACCTAAAGAAGGCAGTGCCTATTAAGGTACAAGAAGGACACAGAACACCAAATAAACAGGACCAGAAAAGAAATTCCCCATGACTAATAAAGGCAGATGCAATAGAATAGGATCTGATTTCTTAATGGAGAATCTGAAAACTAGAAGGGCCTGGATAGATGTTCTTTAAACTGGATGAGAGATCACAGATGCCAGCCCAGAGTACTATACTTAACAAAACTATCAATAACAATAGACAAAGACACTCTACAATAAAATCCAAATTGAGCAATATCTATCTACCAATCCAGCTCTACAGAATGTGCTAGAAAACTTCAAGCTGAAAATGTTAACCACACCCAAGAAAACACAAGGAATAAATAATCCAGGCCAGTAAATCAAAAGAGGGAGGGGGGGCCCATACCATAATAACAAAATACAGGACTCAAGAAACACTGCCCATTGCTAATTCTCATCATCAATGGTCTCAATTCCATAATAAAAAGACACAGACTAATAGACTGGATGTGAAACTGGATTTATTCCTCTTCTGCATCCGAGAAACACACCTTAACATCAAGGATAAAAATCACCTCAAAGCAAAAGAATGGAAAAACATATTCCAAGCAAACGGACCCAAGAAACAAGCAGGTGTAGCCACTTTGACAGCTGACAAAAGACTTGAAACCAAAACTAATTAAGATAGGAGTGGACACCACAAACTCATAAAAGGGAAAAAAATCAACAAAAGGATATTGCAATTCTAAACATCTCTGCACCAAATCAAGGGCACCAAGTTCACAAAAAAAAAACTATTACAGCTAAAATCACACATCGACCCTCATAAAATGATAGTTGGTGACTTATACCTCACTTTTGCCAGAGACAGGTCACCAAGACAAAAACATAAAAGACAAATGCCAGAGTTAAATAACCTCATAAATCAAATGAAAATAGCAGATACTTACAGAAAATTTCACACAACCATGAATGAGCTTCTCAGCAGCTCATGGAACTGTCTCTAAAATTGACTACATACTTGGACACAATGCAAGTCTCAACAGATAATACAAAATTAAAATAACATCTTTTATCCTATTTGACCACAATGGACTAAAGCTACAGACTACCAACAATAGAAAGTATACGTTTTCATGGAAAATAAACAACTCAGTACAGAATAAAAAAATAGGTCAAAACAAAAATAAAAAGGAAACTTCTCAGTTTCAGGAGGTCCCATTTATTAATTGTTGCTCTCAGTGTCTATGCTACTGGTGTTATATTTAAGAGGTGGACTCCTGTGCTAATGCATTCTAGGCTACTTCCTACTTTCTCTTCTATCAGGTTCAGTGTGGCTGGATTTATGTTGAAGTCTTTGATCCACTTGAATTTGATTTTTGTGCATGGTAATAGATATAGATCTATTTGCAATCTTCTACATATTAACATCCAGTTATACCAGCACCATTTGTTTTAGATGCTTTCTTTTTTCCATTGTACAGTTTTGGCTTCTTTGTCAAAAATCAGGTATTCATAGGAGTGTGGATTAATGTCTTCAATTCGATTTCACTGATCCACATGTCGGTTTTTATGCCAATACTGTCTTTATATACAAGCTGTCTTTATTACTACAGCTCTATAGTAGAGCTTGATGTCAGGGATGGTGATGCCTCTAGAATTTGCTTTATTGTACAGGATTGTTTTAGCTATCCTGGGTTTTTTTGTTTTTCCATATAAAGTTGAGTATTTTTCTTTCCAGGTCTGTGAAGAATTGTGTTGGGATTTTGATGGGGATTGCAACAAATCTGTAGATTGCTTTTGGTAAGATTGCTATTTTTACTATGTTAATCCTACCTACCCATGAGCAAGGGAGATCTTTCCATTTTTTGATATCTTCTTCAATTTCTTTCTTCAAAGACTTAAAGTTCTTGTCTTAGAGGTCTTTCACTTGCTTAGTTTGAGTTACCCCAAGGTATTTTATATTTGTGGCTATTTTAAAGGGTTATGTTTCTCTGATTTCTTTCTTGGCCCATTTTCAAAGTAACAGCCTATAGAATGGGAAAAAAATCTTCACCACCCCACATCTGACAGAGGGCTAATCTCCAAAATATATAAAATATACTCAAGAAAATGGAGAGCAAAATACCAAACAATCAAATTAAAAAATGGGCTACAGATCTAAACAGAGAATTCTCAACAGAAGAATCTCAAATGGCTCAAAGACATTTAAGGAATTGCTCAACATCCTTAGTCATCAGGGAATTGCAAATCAAAACAACTCTGAGATACCATCTTACACCTGTCAGAATGGCTAAGATCAAAAACATTGATGATAACTTATGTTGGAGAGGATGTGGAACAAGGGGAACACTCCTCCACTGTTGGTAGGAGTGGAAATTTGCACAGCCACTTTGGAAACAATATGGCAACTTCACAGAATATTGGGAATCAATCTACCTCAAGACCCAATGATACCATTCTTGGGCATATATCCAAGTGATGCTCAATCATACCATAAGGACACTTGTTCAACTATGTTCACAGCAGCATTATTTGTAATAGCCAGAACCTGGAAGCAACTTAGATGTCCTTCAACTGAAGAATGGATAGAAAATATGGTACATATTCACAATGGAGTCACTCAGTTGTAAAAAAACAATGACATCATGAATTTTGTAGGCAAATGGATGGAACCAGAAAATATCATCCTGAGTGAGGTAACCCAGACTCAGAAATACAAGTATGGTATGTACTCACTCATAAGTAGATACTGGATGTAAAGCAAAGGATAACCAGACTATAACCCACAGCTCCAGAGAAGCTAGGAAATAAAGAGGACCCTAAGAGGGACATACAGATCACCTTGGGAAGAGGAAATAGAGGAGATCTCCATGAATAAACTGAGGATAGGGGGTTATTAGAGGGGAAGGAATGAGGGATGAGAACATGAGGGAATGGAATAATTGAGCTGGGGAGGGACGGAGTGGGAGAGCAATGAGAGAGAGATAGAGGGAAACACTGTGGGGTAAGGGAGAAACCTGGTGATAGAGAAATTCCCAGGAATCTACAAGACGAACCCAGATTAATTAGAGTACTAGCAATTGTGGTGAGGGTGCCTGAACTGGCCTATCCTGGTAAGCAGATTGGTGAATAGCCTAACTGTCATCATAGAGGCTTCAGCCAGTAACTGATGGAAGCAGATGCAGAGATCCACAACCAAGCACCAGGCCGAGCTCCGGCAATCCAGTCGAAAAGAGAGAAGAGGAATTATATTAGCAAGGGGGTCGAGATCATAATGGGGAAATCTACAGAAACAACTGAACCAAGCTCATATGAACTCACGAACATTAGATCTACAGATGTGGAACCTGCATGGTACCGGACTAGACCCTCTGCATACAGGAGAGAGATGCTGGGTCTGTTTGAGGGGCCCCTGGCAGTGTGATCAGGATCTATCCCCAGTGCATGACCTGGCTTTCTGGATCCCATTAACTATGGTCCGACACTTTGCTCACCCTTGATGCAGAGGGGAGGGGCTTGGTCCTGCCTCAACTGAATGTACCAAGCTTAGCTTTCCCCCAATGGGAGAACTAACCCTTTTGGAGGAGGGGATGAGGGGTGGGTCGGGGAGGGGGGAGATGAAGAGGATCAGGAGGAGGGATGAGAGGGGAATCTGTGGTTGATATGTAAAATGAATAAAAAAATTAAAAAATGAAAAGGAAATTAAAAACTTTTAAAATTAAATAAAAATGAAAACACAACATGCCCAAACCTATGGTAAACAATGAAGGCAGTCCTAAGAAGCAAATTCAGATCATTAAATGCTACATAAAAACCTGGGGAGATCTCATATTAGCAACTTAGCAGCATACCTGAGAACTCTAATATAAAAAGGATAAATAACACTGAGAAAGAGTAGATGGCAAAAAATAATTAAACTCTGGGCTAACAAACAAACAATACAAAGAATCAATGAAAGGAAAAGTTGGTTCTTTGAGAAAATCAATACAATGATAAACCCTTAGCTAAATTAACTAAACGATGAAGAGAGCATCTTCAACAGATGGTGCTGGTCAACCTGGACGGCTGCACGTAGAGGAATGCAAATAGATCTACATTTATCACTCTGAACAATAGTCAACTATGACTAGATCAAGGACCTCAACAGAAGACAGAATGAATACACTGAACCCGATAGAAGAGAAAATGGGAAATAGCCTTGGGTACCTTGGCACAGGAAAACACTTTCTGAAGAGAACACTGATAGCAGAGGCACTAAGATCAACAATTAATAAATGTGACCTCATGAAACTGAAAAGCTCCTGCATGACAAGGGACACCATAATTCAGAGAAAGTGGAAGGCCACAGAATGGGAAAAGATTTTTACCAACTACATATCCAAAAGAGGGCTAATATCTGCTAATATTTAAAATACATAAAAAACTAAAATATGCTGGGTGGTGGTGGTGCATGCCTTTAATCCCAGCACTGGGGAGGCAGAGGCAGGCGGATCTCAGTGAGTTTGAGGCCTACAAAGAGAATTCCAAGACAGTCCGGACACAGAGAAACTTTGTCTGGAAAATCAAACAAACAAACAAAACTAAAATAAACTGAACATCAAGAAAACAAATAACCCAATTCAAAGTGGGGTACAGATTAAACAGAGTATTCTCTAAAAGAGGAACTACATTTAAAAGAAATACTCAACATCTTAAGTCATTAGGAAAATGAAAATCAAAACTACTTTAAGATTTCATCTTATATTTGTCAGAATAGCTAAGATCAGTAAGACAAATGGCAGTTCATGTGTCATGATGTGGAGTAACGAGAACATTCACCCATTGCTGGTGGAGTGCACAGATGTACAGCCACTATGGAAATCACTGTGGCAGCAACTAGGGACCAATTTAACTCAAGACATAGAAGACTTCTGCAAAGTAATTTAAAGATCTCCCATGTTAATGGATTGATGGAACTGATTTTAAAGTGGTTATATTACAAAAGCAAACATAAGTGAAATCTCCATCAAAATTCTTATAATACTCTTCCTGGAGACTGAAAAAAAATCAGAAGTTTAGATGGAAACACAAAAGACTCAGAACAGTTAAAGCAATCCTGAACAAAACTAGCAATGGTAAAAGCATCAGAATACTTGATTCATTATTATAGAGCCATAGTCATGAAACAGTATGGTACCCTCTCAAAAACAGAACATAGACCAAAGGAAGAGCAAAAGCCACCTGATTCGCCACAGCGGTGGCAAAAACACACTGAAGAAAGGGAATTCTCTTAAACAAGTGGTGGTCATATAGCAGGGTGCCCACATACATGAGGTGAAGCTGGATTTCTGTTTCACCTTGTACAAAAACCAAAACAAAATGTAGTAGAGATCGTAAGATTAGAACTAAAATTGTGAAATTACTAGGAAAAAACCAATTTAAGATATAAACATAGAAAATGACTTTCTGAATAGGACAACTCAGGAAATAAGAGCAAGATTTAGCAAGTGGGATTGCATCAAATAAAAAGTTTCTTCATAGAACTGAAGACAATTATCAGTATGAAAAGAAAGGTTATAGAATGGAAGAACAATTTTGCCAGCTACTTACCTGGCAATGGATTCATGTACAGAACAAAAAAGACAAAACATTAAAAGAACAAATAAAAAGTACAGTTAAGATGAATACTTTTCAAATAAAAAGTACAGATGGCCAATCAATACACGAAGATTTATTTGCTCAATACCTTTACTCATCAGACACATGAAAGCCACAACTAAATGAGATTTTATTCCACTACAGTCAGAACAAGATCAGAGAGAAAATAAACAGAAACTACAAATGCTATTAAGAATGAAAGAGCCCAGGTGGCAGTGGTGCACACCTTTAGTCCCAGCACTCGGGAGGCAGAGCCAGGTGGATCTCTGCGAGTTCGAGGCCAGGCTGGTCTACAGAGCAACATCCAGGACAGGCACCAAAACTACACAGAGAAACCCTGTCTCGAAAAACCAAAAACAAACAAACAAACAAACAGAACCTTTACACACTGCTCATGGGAATATATATTAGTCCATATTAGCATGTAAGTGTCTCAAAAATTAAAAAGAGAACTACCATCTGATAAAGCTATATAACTCTGGCTTGCTACCTAAAAGAATCAGAAAATATCTATACTGTAAACACTCATGTTTCCATGTTTATCATGGCAGTGTCCACAGAAGCCACTTTCTGGGTGCCCATCAACAGCTGTATAGATAAATTTAAATGAGGTTCATACATACATATACAACATATACAGTCAAGTTTTAAGACACAGAGCCCTTATGTCATTTGCAAGAAAATGGATGAAACTGCAGATTAGTGTATTGAGTGATTTGAGTAAGACTGAAAAAAAAAAGTCAACGAGCATTACATTTTTTCTCATTTGTAGAATTTAAGACATATATGTAAAAGGTAGACCCAAAGGGGTATGGAAAGCATAAGGAATAGCAGAGAGTGGGATAAGAGAGGTAGGCAGAGTGACTATTATCAAAGCACATCATGTGTATTCATGAAAATCTCTAAACCTAAGAGTTTCTACAGGTACCATATACTAAAAGCAAAACAAAATGAAACACAAAAAAACATACTTTTTGCCTAACTCCTTTTCACTTTTTATCCCAGTTTCCAACAGGAAACCCTTCCTTTTTAATCTACACTCCTCTATCTAAATTCTATGAAAATTATTCCCCCATAACACCAGTGTCCTCGATAGCCTTTATATGCATTCATTTTCTGTCCTGATCAATGTATTTATTTTTGTGCATATGTACCATAAGACTCATAAGGAGAGCACAGAAACATCATCATTGTTTTGAACTTCTCTAGAAGATTTAATTTGCATTAGTGAGATGAAATTTTCTCATATATCTCAAGGAAAATTTCCTTCTTTGTCCTAAGATCATAGTTTGTCCTTATAAATTTGACTATCAAACTTATCAGTTATTTTTTCAATATATAACACAAGTTGTCATCTCGGAGTTAAACATAGCAGAGTGCAATTTATTTTCTTCTTGTTCCTTCTCTAGTTCATATTCCTTACACTCTATCCTCTTGAATCAGGTTTCTCACCCAAGTGTGAAACTTCAGAAAATCCTACTCGATATACTCTGGCCAATTAAAGGAATAATTTTAATCTCATCCTCATGTTAATGAGATGTATACATTACCATATATTGATGAAAATTACTTTTGGATTATAGACAACAGTATATTCACCTTTATTTCAATCAGTTTTAAGAAAAAATAACTTATCTAGTAAAATTGAGAGATATCTACAGTTTAAAAGAGTTGACGGAGTGGTAAACAATGTGGTGAGAACCTGATATCTATATTTTTTATAATTTCTTTTTTATAATTCATGTCATTATGGCAGGACTTGTTTTCAGAGTCCCAAGATGGTACTTCTTGGGATGTGTATTTCTTTTCTGGTTTTTCGAAACAGGGTTTCTTTCTGTAGCTTTGGAGCCTGTCCTGCAAGTCACTGTGTAGACCAGGCTGGTCCTGAACTCACAGAGATCTGCTTGCCTCTACCTCCTGAGTGCTGGGATTAAAGGCATGCGCCACCACTGCCTGGCTGGTATGTGTATTTCTTCATTCATACTCATATTTAAACAGAATTTGTTCCCCAGTACTTCAAAATAAGTTGGAGCTGAGAAACACGAGCTGTGATGGGCTTGGATTCTGTGTTACCTGAAGTAATAGCTGTGGTTAGATGAAATTAAAACGGTGACTGTATTAAGCTAACCTGCTCAAACTATGTGATGGGGATATATGTAGTGCAGTATTAGGAAGAGCGAATGGGAAACGCCTGCTGGGCAGGCAGCCAAAAAATTTGGCAATAAGTAGTAAATTGATCACTGGTAACTGCTGAAAAGTCAGTGCATTCATTGATCAAGTTTCTCTTTTTGATGTTAAGAACAACAAAATTACTTGGGAAAGTAAAGTAGTAATAATAACTGCAACTCTACCTAGGTTACAAATTATTTATGGCATGGAATAATCGATTTGTATTAAGAAACACCAAGAACATTAAAGGTGTTTTATTGACTGTGACCTCTTTTTTCTTTTTCTCATTCTTTCCTATGGAGGCACAGTACAAAGAATAAGGCATTAGATGCTTTGATAAATGACTCATCATTTAGTAAAGGAATAAAAACTAAGTCTAACTGAAAAATAAATATTTGCTAAAATGTCAAAATGACTAATACTGCTACTACTTACAAAGGAATATTAAATTCCAGTCAATAAATAAGTTCCTGAGTTCTACCATGAAGAGATTCACTTATAGCATTTTGGAGCTATTTTCAAATTAGTTAGTTCTTCTAGAAAATTAAGTCACGGGGGGGGGGGGGGCTGGAGGAAGGAAGGGGGGATCTTTGATTGGTGTGTAAAATGAATGAAAAAATTTTCTTAATTAAAAAAAAGATTAGGTCACAATAACTCATGTCTATCATATGTGATAATTACCTTCTTTCATATGTACCTGAAATGATGGAAGCAGATATGTAAATCCTTGTGACAAATGAAAATAAATATTACCTAAATAATTCTAAAGAGATTTTATTATCTTTTAAAGATTTATTTCTTTTTATCATTTTTCACTTTATGTATATGTTTGTATCTGTTTGTAGATGTGTGCACCTAAGTTCAAGGACCCACAGGAGCCAGAAGACTGGGATCTACCTGGAGCTGGAGTTAAAGGCTGTTGTGAGCTACTTAACATTGGTGTCGGGAATCAAACCCAGGTTCTCTGGAAGGGCAGTACATGCCCTTAACCACTAATCCATTTGAGGGCTCCAGCCCTCAAATTTTTGAGAATCTAATCTGATATATTTAGAATACAGTGACCAATAATCTTGGTTATAAATGCAGAATCTTGCAATGACTTTTATTTTAAAAGGTCAGAATGTTTTCTATAATGGTTATAATAGCACTATAAAATGTAATTACCAAAAGAAAGGCTTCAAATTTGGCACCGCTCAAAGACACTCACTAATATTTAAACTAACCACAATTTAAATTTACTATGTGTCGTTTGACTAACTCAATTTTATTTTCAACCAGTTATGTATTATGGAATTTAAGTGTTAAATTATACATTTGATAGTGTTATCTTCCAAAAGGTTATTATATACATATGTAATTCCTAAGTAAATAAAGTCAAATTTCATCTGATGAATTAGTTTTATTTTTCTTTTTCTGTTTCCTTTTATTTCATATGCACAGAATGGATTGAAATGGATTTTTTTAATCTTATATCCATGGTCTAAATTATTGCTATTAAATGATTTATATTTAAGAATTTTAATTTTAAGTCTAACTTTCTTTGCTTTTCCTGAGTAAAAAAAGTAGTATGTATACTTAGGCAGCTGTTTCTAAAGATTAATGATCATTAAAGTCACAGACTGAGCTCTCAATGGTTGCCATGAGAACACAGAGAAGGAAAACAAAAAGAGATTCAAGTTCATGAAAATAAAAAGCCATTGCAAATTAAATATTAGTTTGATTAAGATTTCTAGGTGTTAAGACACAATGTAATCCTCCTAAATGCTACCTTAATTAAGCTAGGCAATTTATTTACAGGTATTCAATAAAACTGCAAAACAAACAAACAAAGAAAACCCAGACTTCTTGAGCTGAATTTCTTAAAAGTCAAGTGATGAAAGTTCACTGTTAAAAATGACAGACTTTTAATGACTATGGAGAAATTTAGGCACCAAAGATAAAAATTAATTCCTTGATGTGGTATGCTCAATAACCTTGAAGATCTTTCACAATAAAATAACTCATCTTCCATATGTTATAGCCCACCTCCAAATAAAGGAAGTATGATATATATTTGCAAAATCATTATTCAAAACTCATTGTCTTACCCGTTTATCTGCACTGCCTGTTGCATGATGGGAATAACTGATGATACCAGGGATGGGCTGTCCATGATGTGCCATGAAAACAGCAGGACTGGTGTAGAATGGATGCTTCTAATGTATAACATATAACAATTATGAATACTGTGAGAGCAAAGCATGAAATTACATAAGCAAAATGACTAAAAGAAAAAAAACGATCACAAATGGAACAATGAAATGTCAAATTTTTCTAAATTCAAAGTGACAAAATCATCTTTGACTTTATATGTTGTATTTTCCTTTACAACCAAAATTGATGCTGTAAAGGAACAACAATTAATTGTAATTAAAAGGAATAACCCTTTTAATTAAGGATAAAAAAGAATGAACACACAATGATTTAAAAAATGAACCTATTTTATTAACTGGTTCTACTAAAAAATTCAACTTAGTACTTAATAGTATGGTTAGGATTTAATGGATTATTGAATGGTCTACAGACAGAATCTGGTAGTGTTCAATGAAGGATTATTTAATGGACTTGAGAAGGACTTCTAGTGATTCTAATCTGTTTATTTTCAATAAGGAATTCAGAACTAAGCCATATGAAAAGTCTTCACAGACTTGAAAACTGCTATTGGCTGCATTTATTAATATATCTATAAAGTAGTATCAAGAAAATATGTAAGGCTGAAAATGATGATTTGATTAAATATTTTCAGACCTTGATTTTTATCAAAGTTTCCACAGCACTATAACTTCTGATTATTGTTCAGAACTACTGAAATTCAGTATTTCCCTAAATGCTAGCAAAATAGAACAAAGTAATCATTCTCTTACACTGTTTTTTTAATCAAAGAACAAATACTTTTTAAAAATTAAAAGAGAGATTTTTTTCCTATGTTCATAGCCAAAATGTGATCTACAATTTATTTCATATAGCAATTAAATTTTAAACCTGCATAATATCAAACAATGAAAGATTATCATTACTAAAAGTGATGTGCTACTTCCTAAAGATATTAAAATAGAGCAGATGGGTTTTAGTAGGCATAAATAATGACATAAATCATGTTCACTATGATGAAAATATGACAGTAAGATGACCAAATTTACTCAAACACCTCACAGTACTCCATTTCTAGGTCCATCTGAAGAAAATTTGTAAACTCTGGTGTTACCTTAATATTTAAATTATTTATTAAATTAAAAGGAAAATATATTAATTTCTTCTCTATACCACTAAGATAAATTGTGTTTGACAATAATTGAGTAAATATTCAGTTGGGGAAAATTCAAAACCCTCTTATACACTTGTCTTTAAAAAAATTTTTTTTTTGTGGTACTACTTAGGGGTTCCCTATACCTTCACACCAGGCAAAATTTTAAAATTACTCTTTCCCAACTAATTTCAAGAGTCATCTGAGGTCTTTTAACTTTTCTGTTTCTTTAAAAATCTGTGGAGTTTGGATGTTCCAAATATATAATCATTGTACATTTAATAAAATGGCAACTTTAAAGAGTTGTTAAATATCATATTATTTATTACTATAGTGTATATAGGTAATTGGCACATCATTAGTGCCTTAGAGCACAAACTGACTTCAATGCTTACAAAAAATCTGTACCAGGACAGAGAACACAATGACAAAAGTTAATGGATATTCAAGTTCCATTTTTAGGATGCTCTCAAGAAGTATTAAACTTATGGAAGGATGAAATGGAAAGAGGGGTGAAATGAGTAATTTCCCCATGGGTGTTTCAGAACTTGGTCTCTCTCAGCAGACTTACCTTTGCAGCAATAGCTGCTGCAGTTATATGTGATGAGGAACTATCTTCTGTTGAAGCTACACCACTGTCTTTCTTTTCCTCTTCCTCTTCTTCACACTGAACCCCTTTGTCTTCTGTCTGTTTATGGGGGCTAGTTGTAGGAGGTGGAGAAAGAGGAGGTGGTGGGGAAGGTAAATCTTCAAGTTCATCATGCACCTCCTTTACTTTTACAATGGCATCACGTAAAAGGTCAATGGCATGAGGTAGAGCTGGCAGTATGAACTGAAAGCATTCCTGCCCACAAAGACAAAAAACAATAAAAATTAGGCTTTTTAGGAGACATATAAAATGGTGGCAGTCAAATTGATTCTACTTTTGGATTTGTATTTCCATCCATCTCAAGAATGAGTCAGTCATATTTGACATACCTTTTAATGTGAAATATGAACAATCACAGCATATGGTATTTTCCATATGTTAGAGGTTATGGTCCTTAGAAGAATCCTTAGATGAATGTACACTAAGCTTTTAAAGTACAATTTTGATACAACTTTGGATTTATTTATGCTTTATATAGAAAGGATACAAAAGGCAGGAGAGTTTTCAAAATGTTTGCTAGTGCAAGACTTGGATCTAACAAACCACATTAAGGACCAGATTTTTTTGTTGTTGTTGTTCAGATTGGAAATTCTATTACCATAAAGCGTACAAGTATAGTCATCACAAAACCACTGTGCAGTTAAGTAAAAACAGAAATAAAATTGTAAAAAGTTGTGAATAGAAGTCAATATAGTATTTTCTTCATGCATCATTATTATCTATAACGCATCCCATAAGAATACAGAGCTACTTATGTCTGAGGAAAAGATGGAAGTCTTTCTCTTTCACATTAAAGCAACACTTTAATAAAGTCTAAGAGGTGAAGAAATACCTTAAAAAAATTTAGGAGCATTAAAGGCATACTTTGAAGAATACCTAATCTTTTGATTCTCTTTATAGGGCTCAATTGCTCACTGTTTAAACAGTATATTAAAAAATATAATCTTGACTAAACACAGGTTTGATATTTTCCTTCAGCTTCTAGGAGGCTATATTCAGACATTAGAATGTCATGCCTGATAAAAATGTCTTATTTGCTGGGATCTTTGACTACCAGATACCCTGAAAACTATGAATCCAAAGGCTCAAGCTGGTATTCCTCATTGGCAATGCTCTGCATGTATATTGTCATGTGTTTAGGACAGGATGGTAACATGTGCATGGTCCTAAGGAAGAAAAGACAATGAAAGCTCTATGTTTCATAGGTAACTCTTACATTCTGCCCTATGCACTTTCCCCTTCCTCATTTTAATCCATATCACCTTCCTGTGTAAATAATAACTATAACACCTTTCAGTGAGTTCCGTGAATCCTAGTGTATTAGTATGTAGTTTTAGGAATTACTTCAAGTTGAAGTTGTCACTAAGGAAGCTCATCCTTTGGAATGTTCCAACTTTGCAGGTGGCTGAAGAAGATGACAACAAATAATTCATGCTTGAACTACATGATGGTCCTAAGGCCTGTGAATTGTCAGTACAACCTATACTGCTATGCTGTATCTCAGCTATACTTACATATTTACTTTCCTAATTCAGGAGCAGTGTTCAATGTCATATGGTTACATGTGCAGGAAAAAAAGTTATGAAAAACTGATCTACTGAAGACACAGACGCATGGGGCATATTGAAGTTATTCCTAGGATTTCAGGGTGTGCATTAAAGTAAAATATGTCAATGTCCACCCAAAGAACTTCTTCCTAGGATTAGAAAATTGAGTGGAATCATACACATTTGGATGCTTAAATTGGTTACATGAGTCCAAGAGGTAAGTGAACACTAGATAGCTACAGAAAAGCAAGATAGGCCAAGTTAAGATATATTCATCTTGCACCCTTTGAGGCATGAAGTGTCAACAATAACTGTCCAATCTGTCAACAAGTAAGTCAGAAACGATAGAAAGCCATGGGAAATATTCTGAAGAGGGAAAGTTCAACATATAACTGTCAAATTAAAATTGATGCTGGTAACTCCTGAGGATACAAATAGGTTTTAGGATTTTCATCTTTGGAGAATGACATGGGTGCTTCAAACTTTTGTCTTCACATGGAGGGAAAAAGGTATGAAGCGCTCTTAAATGCCTTCATGAGTGTCTCATCACATTCAATATAGGAAGGCAGATGAGTAAGGAAGATTCCTACTAGTTGAGTTCACTTTTGAAGGAAAGGGGCACTTACACAAAGACACTCATAACTAAATGCTTTTCCTTACAAATGTACCCTTTCCCCCATGACACCCAAACTTTTTTTGTTTCTAATCTGACACAGTGGCCACAGCAATAATACAACTGTGGGTGCCACAATAGGGGACACTTTCTAAGCAAGAAGATGTTAAATATTATCTTTAAATTTTTTTTGTCAGAATTCCTGATGTTTGCTTTTGCCCTTACCACATCTGGATAAGTTAGATTTGACAATGAATGATACTATATTGCCTAAGTGGAGAGATAATCCACCAGCTCTTTATCTGTGTAACCATATCATATTAACAGGAATAGACTGAGTGGGAGGTGTTATGAGGCACCTAACCTATGGCCTGCAAACCCTATGTGGTTGAGGATACCTACATGATATCTACATATATAGCTAAACACAAAGCCAAAACAACCTGAAAACTTTTTTTAAGTGATTGTGTGGTTCTTGTACGTGAATTTTGTAGATGACAATGTCCTGTTGCAAAATACCTATACTACTAATGGTAATGTGAATCAGCATAGTGGTTGAACTTTATACCTCTTCAAAGATGTAAGAGACTCAAGACAAGATAGGTAATGCTTCATAAGACAAGTATAATGAAGGCCTGACTTTATTTTAATCCACTATCTTTGGACTTCATACTTTTTCAGTTGTACTATTTCTATATTTAGATATGTTGTAATTTTGGCATTGTTATTACTATAGTAGTACTGATTATTCTTGGTCAAATATATTTGGAAAGTGAATTAAGGTCTCCTTAAAGTGTAATACCAACATAAAATGATTGGCCAGCAAATGACTGGAAATTGTTTAGCTAATCTCTGTTATATAGCATTGCATGAATATTAAGATTAAGATGGAAAATTAGTAAATTACAATAGTAAATTACAATTAAAATATGAAAATATATATAGTGTCTTTAAAGAGTAGATTACTTGTTTCTCTAAGTCTAACCATATTTCATGTTGCTGCTTGCAAATCAGGCATATTCTCATTGATAATATTGCTGTGTTAAGTGATATAATAAGTGTTAAAATATAATTTTTTTAGGAATGTTAATTGTTTGGTAAAAAGCCTTAGCCAAAGGCCCGAACATACCATACCATATGTAGTACAGAATTATCACACAGAAAGAGTCTAGCCTTGCCAAAAGCCTTAGCCAAAGGTCAGAACATACCATACCATATGTAGTACAGAATTAATTATCTCACAGAAAGAGTCTAGTCTTGCCTTTAGCTACTAGAAGGGGAACTTTTAGGATATCAGACTGCCATGACTGAGAGTGTTCTTATTTGTCAAAGGCCTTGGGCAATCAGATCTCCTAACAATGTAAACTACAATGCAGGTTTGGACATACTTTGGTATTGCTTTGCCTCTGAAAGATATTGGAGGCTAAAGGGATAAGGACTAAAATTCAGCCATGTGGACAGTATATGATGAGCTAGAATGAATAAACAAACAGAAACATGATAAACATAACAGATCAAATTAGATTATTTGATTGTTGATATTCCATGTAGAATATCACAATGGCAAGAGAGTAACAAATTCCTGAGTACACAGTTTGAGGGCAACAGAAGCTCTGCATTTGGTATTTTAACTGGACTCCAATGCACTTCTCTTGACTCAATTTAATCTGTATTCTTTCCTTCCATAAACAATAACTGTAAGCCTATAAAGTGTTAGTGAGTTCTCTGATTCATCATAATGAATTACAGAATTTGAGGGTGCTTATTGGGAATCTCTTGAACTCCTGAATAGTGTCAGCAGCGAGCAGCTTTGTGCTATGTTCAGATTGTGGGTTGTCTGCTCTTACAGTTGGTTGGTTATAAGTCCATTCATTAAACCATATGATGTAAAGAATGCTTACCTGAGATCCTTTCTTGCTACCAGGTAGGTTAATTATCAGAGTTTTTCCCCTTATTCCACACACTGGTCTGAAAAGAAAGAGAAAGTGGATTGAATAATGAATTGCAACAAATATTCAACAAAGGCCAATCATACTGTTTTATATGAGAACATCTATTATAGGAGTAAAATGTTACAGTAAGAAATTATCAATTATTATACAAATAGAACATTCTGACTGATGTTTTTATAATAGTGGTTAGTACAGTGAATTTAAAAGATGGACTGAACATTGAATCAGAATAAACTAGCTATTTTAAAGTAATCTGACACTATAAAAATACCTTTTTGTTTAATTTTAGCTTTTCAAATTGTAACGGTTCAAAGATACAGTGCATTAATATATGTAATGTCATAATAGTGATGTTCAAAAGTCTAAATTAGAAAGCATTCAAGAGTTGAGTGAGGTTTAGATTTGTTCTTTAACTTTTCAACAAGTGTAGAAAGTAAACAGGGAATTTTACAAATGAATTGCTGTGGGGGGAAAAGGCAAGAGAGCTTAGCCATAAACAGAAACATTGTTAGTTACAGGTATTTTAATATAAAAAGGTCTTTGAGAGATTCTCATCAATTTCTTTTTTTTAAATTTTATTTTTGATATTACAATTTAATTATGTACTTCTCCCTTCCCTTCCTTCCTTCTTGCCCTTCCCCCAGTTCCTTCTCCCAACTCCTTTTTAAATTCATGGTCCCTGTTTCACTGGACAACTTAATTCCATGTTTAAATCAGCTGGCTAGAAACAAAACAAAAGGAGAAGGCACTAGAAAATTGAGTCAAGAACGGAAGGCCTGAGTGTAGTGATATATTGTGTACCCTAATAAACTTGCTTGCGGATTGGAGGGTAGAGCCAGTCACTAGATTAGACATAGAGGTCAGGCAGTGGTGGCACACACCCTTAATCCTATCACTCGGGATCCAGAGATCCATCTGGATCTCCATGAGTTCAAGGCCACACTGGAAACAGAGCCAGGCAGTGGTGGCACACACCTTTAATCCCAGTACTGGGAAGCACACATGCCTTTAATCCCAGGAAGTGACGTCTGGGCAGAGAAAGGTATATAAGGCACGAGGAAACAGGAACTCACATTATTTAGACTGAGGATTTCATAGAGGTAAGAACTAGTGGCTGGCTGTTTGGCTTTTTTGATCTTTCAGCTTTCACCCTGATAGCTGGCTCTGGTTTTCTTTCTTTCTCTCTTTCTCTCTTTCTTTCTTTCTTTCTTTCTTTCTTTCTTTCTTTCTTTCTTTCTTTCTTTCTTTCTTTCTTTCTTTTTTCTTTCTTTCTTTCTTTCTTCCTTCCTTCCTTCCTTCCTTCCTTCCTTTCTTTCTTTTATTATTAAAAGACCATCTAAGATTCAAACAACACCTGAGTTCTTTTTCTTTTAAAAGTTTTCTTTAAAATTGTTCTTTGACAATTTCATACATGTATGGAGTATATTTTAATTATTATAAGAATTAGAATTATGCTATCTCACTAACTGGTTGGAATTTTATGTGGTTACATTTTATTTTTATCTTTGAAAAATAAATTATGCTATTTTAAAACATTTATAAGTCAGATTTTTTGTAATGTAATTCTATTTTACAAATGTTCTTATGATGGAGCTTATTCTATGACAATGATTTTTAAAAAATAATCTATAATTGTCATATATTTTATTTTCCTTGTCTTACAATCTGAATGGGAAAATTTATTAGCATTTACTTAAAGCCTTGCATGTATTTGAAAATGTCTACTAGTCATCCTTTCTCTATTTCATTTTGGAATTCATTATTTTATTAAAAACTGTATTTCCTAAACTTTGCATTAGTTCTTTGGGATTTCTTACAATGTACATTGATCATAATACTTCCCAACACTTCCAAAATCCATTTCCCCACCTAACTTTGTATTCTTTTAAAAACAAACCAAAACAAAACTCTTCAAGGACATATTTTTGGATGTATGATCTTCCAATGGAGCATATACAACTTACTAGGGGATAAATTCTTGAGAGAAAAAAAAGAAATCCTTCCTTAAGTCGCTACTACTGCTGGTGAGGTGACAAAGACCTTTCTTTAGTCCCAGCAGTGGGAGGCAGAGGCACAGTAGTATCTCTAAGTTCAAGGTGGGCCTGGCCTCAAAAGCATAAAATAAAGCATTACATCTCTAAGTGAGGGTATGAGTAAAAATGTTATAGGAGAAACAGACTTGAGTAGTTTTTAATGAAGGAAATATTCAACAGATGAAAAGGGTTTGGGAAAGAATGAAGGAAAGAGTAGTTTAGGTGTTTATGTGGGAAATATGAAGCAACACAGGAAAATGTTAGTTTGATACATCAGTAGTTTTCAATGTGTGGTCTCTGGACCAGCATTATACATGTTATTTGGGTACTTAGAAATGCAAATCTCTCAACTCTCTCTTCCCTCTTCCTCTCTGCTGCTGCTGCTGATTTACTCTGTAAGAAATGATGGGGATTGGATCCAGTAATTTGGATGTTTATAAGAGTGCTAGTTGATTTGGAGGCTTGGAAAAGTTTGAGAACAGCTATAATAGTTTGTGTTTGAATTTTTATACTATTTATTCTCCGTGCAACTCTGTATTAATTACTGAAACTCTCTAATAAGTTTTCAAAATTAATTTATTAACAGGAGTAACATAATTTTTGAATTATAATACATCAAGTACTAGTTGAAAAAACAGGAACCAAATAAGTACTTGGCCCATCTTCTTTCAAAAGGTACATTGGGCTTAGATATTGGAAGTCACACAATCACTATACAGGACTAGAATACATTCCTAAGGCATTGGGGACCAATGATGGAGTCTGCTCAGTATTACCAAGCACTACTATTTCAAGAACAATATTTAAAAATGAACTTAAAGTAGGTTTATAATAGTAAGGAAAGAAAGACCATATAATAGAATATATTAGACAAAAACTGATTTGATATTTTTTGTTCACTTTCTGATGTTTATTTCCCAGCATCTAATAAGTATCATTTATTTTCCCTTTATATTTATTTCCTTTTATATTCAACTTCAATTTTTATCATAATTTCACTTTCTTAAATTTCACAGAAGGTGATTTATAGGGGGATTTTTTTATTATTAAAGTTATGACAATTAGATTGAGCTGACAAGTAAGTAACACCTAACAGTTATTTATTTTTTGTTTCTTGACATGTACTTTACTCACATTCTCTTTGTGTCTTTCTTTTCTTCTGTCTCTCTGTCTCTGTCTGTGTGTGTGCGCGCATGCAAGTGTACTTGTGTACAGAGATCAGAGGACAATCTCAAGTGTCATTTCTCAAATAACTTCCACATTTTGCTGGACAGGGTAAGTAGGCTAAGCTGGCAGGCCAGCAAGCTTCAGGGACTGCCTGTCTCCACTCCCCACATTATTTCTGTCATTACAAGTTTTTGCCACCATACTCATCTTACGTACATATTTTCTGAGGATCTGAAGTCAAGACCTGATGCTTTCCAGGAAATGCTTTACTGACTGGACTATCTCCCTACCCTTTACTTAATTTTCATATCATACCAACAACAGCCCTATGGGATAGTTTATTAGCATAATTTCTACTTTACAGATGAGACAACAGAGTTTTGTGGTTACTTAACCAAAGAAAAGTAAAACACAGCTGGGAATTACTAAACTTCCACCCTAACCCCAACTCCAGGATTTTCTGCATGTAAGGCAAAAATATCTACCATTAAGCTATATCCCAACTCCACAGCTGAGATTTACACTTTTAAAAACTGGAAATGAAAGAATATAAGGTGTAATGACAATATTGGTTTGTGGGAAATCAATTCTTCTAGAAAACTTCTCATATGTATGTGTGGTATACAAGCCTATGTACCTGTGTGTTTATATGAGTGTGGGTACATGCATGTACAGGTGTATGTGGAGGCCCAAAGTTAAAGTCATGTCACTTCCTTTATTGTTTTCCATTTTAATTACTGAGGCAGGGTCTCTTGTTGATAGTTTCATAAACTATATGCTTCTAACACACATACATGTATGGATATGATTAAATACACACACACACACACACATATATTCATCTCTTCATACCATGTACAAAAAGACATGCCAGTGTGTGTGAGCACACGTAGGATTATAGCAAAAGTGTATTTCTTACTACTATGTACATCTTAAAAGTTTGCAATCTGATCATTAGGTGTTATATAGCATTGCCTTCTGACTATGACAGCCACAATTCCTCATCAGATCAGCTATGACTACTTGTAAGAAACCTTCAGGATTGGGCCTATTGACTATTTTGATGTTCTCTAAGAGGAGGAGGGGGTGGAAAGGGTCATTAGATCTTTATCTGATCTCAGTCACTGTCCCTATATCTCTTAGCTATTTGTATATAATACTGATCTAACTGTAAGCGGCCTTGGGGTCTTGGGAGGTGCTAGAGTATACAGAACGTGGAAGGTTAGCTGAAAGGGGACTCCAATTATGCCACTACAGGGAAGTCATTATGCACTGGTTCTAAGACTATTGATCTTTATCAAATTTAGGTATGTGTATTCACAAAGCTGTTTATCTTTTTCAAAGTTTATACAAAGCGTTTTGCTTTTTACAATGTTGAGTAGAAGTAGTTACAATAGGACTTTTATTTCTAACAAAAGAATATTAGTAACACGTAATTGTTAACTACATTTGCACTATTAAAGAAAGATTCTAATCCTTGTTTGCTCAGAACCACTGAACATAAATGTGTATGGAATTTTATTAAATGCTTTTCTGGTAATTAGCTGTGAGATTGTCTCTAGTAATATCAGAAGCTACCCCTGTAAAGTCTCAGCAATATGTGAGCAGAACATGGATGAAACTAATGACATGCCAAATTGCAGGAGAAAAAGACCATGAGGCCCCAAGCGTACACAAAGAACTACAGACAACTAAGTAAAGCTGTGAGTGGGAGAGGCGGCTCTCTCCAGGTAAGAGCAAACCAATTGGCTGTCCAGTGCCAAATGGCCAGCCCTGCAAACATATATACAAGTAAACCATATGGACCCAATGGGTTATATTTGGGAATACACACATACACACACACAGAAAAAAAATATTCATGCAATAATAACTGATAAAAAATAAAGGCAAGCTGGTATGGAGTGGTATATGGGAGAGTTTGAAGGGAGAAAACGAAAGGAAGAAATGTAACTAAAATACAATTTCAAAAATAAAAAAAAGTGCTTTTCTGAATCAGTTGAGATAATTTAGGTTCCCCCTTCATTTAATCTATTAATATGGTGATTCAGGTTAATAAGTCACCCAATGATCATCTTTGTTTCATTTAAATCCATTTGGTCTTTCTACATGTTTTCTTTTTTTATGTTAGTACTTTATAAAGTTGCTATATCTATTATACAACAGATATTGGTCTATATTTTTACTTTGTTTCTACTGTCTTTTTATAATTTTGGCAAGATTTTCTTAGGCTCATAATGTGACTTAGGAAACACTTAGCTCATTTACTTTGTTGTTGCTTTTTAAGTTGAATATTATATGATAAGAGAATTGAACTTAAGTTTTTCTTTATCAAATTTCCTTTTTTAGATTTAAAGAAAACACTACATAGACATTCTCTATATCTGCACCAATTTCCACTATCTTTAATGTCTCATATCAGAATCTTACATTTATAGCAATAATAAACAAGTGTCATAGTTTACTCATATTTCCTTGTTATTTTACTTACAAATTTTTACTGTTTCAGGATCCCATTAGATTATCAAATAACTTTTTGATTTCATATCTATAATGCTTCTCTTGGCAGTGACAGTTTCCTAGACTTCCCTCAGGTTTTTTTTTTTTAATCTTGATAGTTGTGAATATCTGGACAGATTTGTGTAGTGAGTTTCTGGTATTTTCTCAAGGTATAACTACTCTTAGAATTTTGAGGAAAAGCCATAGAAATGCTACTTCTATTGCATCATATGAAAAGTATGTGCTCTCTATATAATTTATGTATGTTCACATTATCTTCACTGCCTAGCTTAAGCACCTGTAGCTTACCCCCACAGTAAGATATTCTACTCCTCTGTTCCCCCAGTACTTTTTAGAGGGAGCCAGTGTAAGCAGCTGATGACTAACTGAGGAGTAGGGAATTCTGTCCTCTTCTTTTTAAAGGTAGAAAATCCACGTAAGTAATTTGGAGGTTTTAATGGAGATTTGTCCCTTGTCCTCTACTCATTATTTAGTTCAAACATTTATTTACATCACTGTGGACTCAAAGGAGATCTATGTTATATTTTGCATAATAATAAAGTATTACTGATTTTATTATTTACTTTTTTTCATCTTTGACTTTTAGGAGACAAGTCAGTTGGCTTCAAGGGTCTTCTTGGTCTATATACAAATCTGTTATTTTGTTACTTATCAAACAAAAGTGTGTATATGTAGCTGCTTTCACCTTTTTCACAGGATCCACTCATATTTAGTTATTTAAAGAAGGCTGCATAACACCCCACACCCCTGCCTAGTCCCACTGTCTCATCCTGTGTGCCAGGGAAACTCTAGGCTTCTGCCAGGATCAGCCCTGCTTGCAACCAATCATGGGTCCTCTCACCTTCACCACCCCACTTCATATCCTTGACTGGAGTTTTCCTTCTAGGGGAAGATACGTCCGAGTGTTTAAATTTGACTTTATCATGGACTATCTTGTTTTCTCCATCTGTGCTGATTAAAGTTTTGCTGGGTTATAGTAGTCTTGGTCTCTTTGAGTCTGCAGGACATCTCTCCAGGCCCTTCTAGCGTTTAGAGTCTCCATTGAGAAGTCAGTCAGTAGTCTTTATATGTCACTTGGACTGTTTCCCTTGAAGATTTTAATATTCTTTCTTCGTTCTGTATGTTTAGTGTTTTGATTATTGTGTGGTGAGTGGACTTTCTTTTCTGGTCTGATATATTTGGTGTTTTGCATGCTTTTTGTATCTTTATAGGCATCTCCTTCTTTAGGTTGTGAAAATTTTCTTGTATAATTTTGTGGAAAATGTTTCCTGTGCCTTTGAGCTGGGATTCTTCTCTTTCTATTCCTATTATTCTTATGTTTGGTCTTTTCACAGTGTCCCAGATTTGCTGGATGTTTTGTCAGGAATTTTTTGGATTTAACATTTTCTTTGACCAATGTATCTATTTCTTCTATTGTACCTTCAACACCTGAGATTCTCCTTCAACCTGGCTATTGTCACCACCAAAGCCTACTACAGCAAGTCTGGAATATTCCAACACAAAATATCCATCCAACAAAGACAAACCCAGATGCCTAGATGCCAGCTCTATATGTTACAAACTCAGAACTAACAAAGGAAGGCTACAAGTGGCCCAGATCTCAATGCAAGAATACCAACAATATGAAACACAGTAAAAGAAAAAGAAAAAAATAACCCAACTGAGTAAAGAGGAAGCTCACAGAATTTTTGCTAGCTATATACTGATAGGGTTTAATCTTCAGAATATGCAAAGAATGAAAAAACAAAAAGTAAAAAACAAACAAAATAAATGACCCATTCAACAAATGGGCCTGTGACCTATATAGAGAATTTTCAAAAGAAGAAAAACATGGCTGTAGCAGGAATCTTAACAGGTCTTATTAATAAAAACAAACCCGAAGCCAGGTATTGGGGTGAATGCTGGAAGATCAGAGAAGCAGAACAAACTGTGCAATTCCTCAGCTGATCCTGTTTCCTCAGACTGGAGGCCTCTGTGTCCTCATCCAAATGGGTCTCAGCTGAACTGCTTCTCGAAAGCCTGAAAGCTTAACCAGCTCTAGTTCCTCATCCTTACACCTTAAATACCTTTCTGCCTCCTGCCATTACTTCCTAGGATTAAAGGCATGGGTCACCATGCTTGGCTGTTTCCAGTGTGGCCTTGAACTCACAGAGATCCAGGCGGATCTCTGCCTCTGGAATGCTAGGATTAAAGGCGTGTGCTACCACTGCCTAACCTCTATGTTTAATATTGTGGCTGTTCTGTTTTCTGACCCCAGATAAGTATATTAGAGTGCACAATATTTTGGGGAACACAATACCACCACACATGGCTAAGAAATATCTCGAAATGTGTTTATCATCCCTAGCAATTATTGGAGGCTCCTGGCTCCAAATCTTCAGATGTAAGTACATAGGCTGTAGTAACCACAGAAACCAGTAAAGTAAAACAGGACTATTACCAGGATAGGGGGAGTGGGGTACTAAAAAGAGGGGAATATCAAGGTAAAAGTGATCTGATCAGAGAAAGCAGAAAACAGGGGCTTCTTGGGGGTGGGGGGAGGAAGGCAAATACAGTAGGTAGGATGAGGGTAGAAATAGGATACAAGTGATCTGAGAGGGAAATGGGAAAAGGGGGACGCTCCCTAGGGAAGAGGTTGGAAGATAAATATAGGAGAAGAGAGGTGGGCAAAATCACAATAAGGATGTCTGAAAAAAGTCACAAGAAGCCAGGCAGTGGTGGTGCACGCCTTTAATCCCAGCACTCGGGAGGCAGAGGCAGGCAGATCTCTGTGAGTTCGAGGCCAGCCTGGACTATAGAGTGAGTTCCAGGAAAGGTGCCAAGCTACACAGAGAAACCCTGTCTTGAAAAACCAAAAAAAAAACAAACAAACAAAAAAAAAAAAGCCACAAGAATCTTATTACTACTTATTAAAAAAAAAAACTATAATGCACATAATTCAATTCAGTATACAGACACAGACAACTCCCCCCCCCCAGTTTTGGTTTTTGTTTGTTTTGTTGTTCAAGACAGGGTTTCTCTGTGTAGCCCTATCGTGGAACTCACTCTGTAGACCAGGCTGGCCTTGAACTCAGAGATCTACTTGCCTCTGCCTCTCAAGTTCTGGGATTAAAGGCATGCACCACCACCACCTGGTCACACACATAGTTTTAATGAACTTTTCTCAACTAGGCTGATGGTGTTTCCTCCAAGAGTCAAAACTACCAACAAAAACCTCAATCCCAGACAGGAGAAGCCCTTTTTTGAGTTGGTTTGGGCTAAGAGACTTCCCCAAGCATACAGCCTACTGATGCTGCCCTTGGTTTCCCCGTAGTAAGTTCCTATTATTCAATATACCATGCACTTCAGAAATAAGGCCCAGAGACCCCTGAGCTGGAACTGAGTTGAATCCTCCCAACCTCCGCAACTGAGGACTAGCTTTCATGATACCAGAGGCACCATGTAAGCTTACAAATGAGAAAGGCAATCTTAACCAGTCCTACCCAGCTATGACTCCTATGAACCACACCAATAACCATAATGACATAATAACCTCATGGGTGCAATAGCGGCACACATACCCTTGGGGTAACCAACAAACAGCTTTCTAGATATATTTAAAACCAGCTCAACAAAAGGGAGACTAGGCCTGTTATCAGAAACCGGGCTCTAGCCTCAGTGCTAGTGAAATCATGTCACTGGAAGAGAATTTACAACCAATAATTTACTAAACAATTTCTAACAAAAATCTATAAATATTTGTCCTTATTTACATAGATAATGGTAGTCCTCACCCTTCATCAAGGAAACTTCTTTTTGAAACAGATGGAGACCATTACAGAAAACCACAATCAATCAAAACCCAGCATTGTGGAGCCCAGTCCCAAAGGATGCATCTATACTACACTCCCACAACTAAGGCTCAGGGAACAGTGTCGAAGAGGGTGTGGAAAAACTGTTATGACCTGAGGACCAGGAAATTTTCTGTGAGAGTGTAGCTCCTTGTAATATCAAAAGGTATACCCATAAAGTCTCACCAACATAACAATCCAAATGTGAGCTTACCTATGATGATACTAATGAGCATGCCATGTTGGACTGGAAAAAAAGCCATGAAGCCTCAACCTTACAAATAACTGACTACAGGCAACTGAATAAAGCCAGAGTGGGACAAGTAGTCTTCCCCAGGGAAGAGCACACTAGTTGACTGTCCAGTGCAAAACGGTCATCCCTGAAACTTCACATACGAGCAGCCTTATATGTATTAGTATTTAGGAATTTATATGTATATACAAATATATATGTGTGCAGTAACAATTAGTGAAAAAAGAGGCCATAAATTTGAAGGTATGCAGGGAAGGGTATATGTGAGGGTTTGGAGAGAGGAAAGGAGGAAGATAAAACTATAATAAATTACAACTTTTTTAAGTTAGGACACTTTCCCTCCTTCTCTTCTATTTGGTTTTCATTAATTGGAAAAAGCATTTAGATAGAACCTGCATTCCTTTCTTAGCTCTGTTAATTTGTGTATCTGGTAATCTGTGTATATTAAAATTCTTTGTGATGTAAAGTTAAGAGTTTTGACACATATCTAATGTCATATTTTTACCTCTAATAGTATTGAGGCAGGGTAGAAAGACAGAGAAATTGTAGACATAAGAAGAAAGAGAGGAACCTGTCAATTTAGACACTGATTAAAGTCCCACTAGCTGAGAATCAAGAATCACTGCACAATAACCATCTATTTTAAAGGCTGATATAGAGTTAATATTCCTTTCACAAATACTTTATGTTAGAATATTAATAACCATGGCATAAGGCCTGAATGTATATGAGTTTTGCTTAGGCCTCATTTCTATCCTCAGACATTACATAAGAACCCCAAACCACATATAGTAGAGATATCCTACATCCCTTGTGGGTTAGTTGTCTACTTTTTTCTTATAATCCCACCAGGTGCCCTTTCAGAGCCACCCAGTAATAAGGCAGTAACTTCAAACCCCACCAAAATTTTATATACAACTATTATAAAAACAACCACCTGTGCTGTTCCCATGAGAAGGCCATACCCATCCTCGGGTATATCTTAAATTCTTCTGACTACATTTCTTATACTCCTTACACTTATGCCTATAATAAAATAGCCATAGTAAAATTCCAATCCAACTTCATCAACTGGCTAGTCTTGAAACTATTTTCAGTGCTAAAACCATGATTCCTGGTTTGGCCAGAGGTTTCTAAGCCTCTGGGCTTCCTTAGGCTGCTGAAAGTGGCAGTGGGAGGTAGGTTTTCTTGGCGTGTAATCCCAAATGGTGGCAGAATCATAAAACATCCCTTTTCTAAATGTCAGCTCTGAATAATCCATTCATCTATTTCCCTCTTCCACTAGACCCCTAGAAAACATTGATCATTTTATTATTCTTAGAGTTTTACCAATTCCAGCATTTACAAAATTAAAACTGAATGTATGTATATATCCTTTTCAAACTGGCAGCTTTCAACTAGCAGTATGCTTTTAAGCATCCCCCATCTTATTGTGACTTGACTGCTCATTTTTTATTTCTGAGTAATATTCTAATATATGGATGCCCCATGGTTAGCTTATCTTCAGGTACTGAAGTATGTTTTAGTTGATTTTAGGTTTAAACTATTATTAATAAAACTGTTATAAGCATCAATACGTAGATTATACAAGAACAGGTTTTGAAATTGATGGGTAAATACCCAAGGATTTCCTGGTATAATTCAGATAAATGACATCTTTGTGTATGAAATACAATTAGAAAGTAAAACAAAAGGATATATAATTCAGCAACATGATCACTTAACTGAAACATGAGGATATTGACGGAACACTCTACTGTGCAGAATAACATACATTCTAATCCAAGAAATATGGTGCAGTCACCAAGAAAGATCCTACATTGGACCACAATGATTTTGAAAGACTTGTGTGTTCTCTTTTACTATGGTGAAATCAACTTATAAGTTAAAAGAAGAAAGACATAGGAAAATTCCTATATACTTGGAAAGCTAAATGACAAATTTAAGAATAACCCAGAAATCAAAGAATAAGGAAAGAAAAACATGCAAACAAATGAAAACACAAAAACAAAATAACAGACTAATGGATGTTTTTCATGCTTACATTAGAAATCTCTCAAATAAATATAAACTTCCACTTCAAGAATACAAATGGAGAACAAAGCAAGTCCAAAACAAGAAGGAAGGAAATAGTAAATATAAAAATCAAAATAAAATCCAGTAAGTTTTAAAACATAAAAATAATAGAGAAAACTTAAAAACAAATCTGTTTCTTTAAAACCATCAAATTGAAAAAGTTTAAGTAAGACTGAAAAACATAGAAACTACCAATATCAAGAGTGTACACAGAGGCCGGCGTGATGGCTCAGAGGGTAACAAACATGAGGACCTGAGTCCAAAGCCCAACAACCTACAACAACAACAAAGTCTGGCATGGGGGCATGCCCTTGTGTAATCCCACAGTTAGGGAGACTGAGACAGACAGACAGAACTTTGGGGCTTGCTAGCTAGCCACCCAGTCTTGCCTCCTTGACATGTTCCAGGCCAGTGACAGATCATGCCTCCTAAAAAAAGATAAACAATGCCTGAGGATTGACAATCAGGTTATCATCTGGCTTTCACATTCACATGCACACATGAACATGAACACACACTCACACAAATCAGGATATTAGTAATGATCTTTAAGACAAAATAAAGAGGAGGGGATTGGACCTACCTGGACTGAGTCTACCAGGTTGATCTCAGTCTGTGGGGAAGGCTTTGCCCTGGAGGAGATGGGAATGAGGGGGGCGGGAGGGGGGAGAACAAGGGAATCTGTGGCTGATATGTAGAACTGAATTGTATTGCAAAATAAAAAAAAAATAAAAAAAAAAGATAAACAATGCCTGAGGATTGACAATCAGGTTATCATCTGGCTTTCGCATTCACATGCACACATGAACATGAACACACACTCATACAAATCAGGATATTAGTAATGATCTTTAAGACAAAATAAAGAATATTCCATATGCATAAATTAGACAACTCAGATGAATTGGACAAATTTCTGTAAAGTACAAAATGTAATGACAAGAAACAAAGATATACATTGCAAAAAGTTTCAAGAAAGTATATGTCCTGGCTAGTTTATTTTCAACTTGCAGAAGTTAGGTTATTTGGGAAGAGGACTATCCACTGAGAAAATGCCTCCAGGCAAATCTATGTTGCATTTTCTTAGTGACTGATGTAGGAGGGCCAAGCCCATTGTGGGTAGTGTAACCCCTGGGCAGGTGGTCCTGGGTTCTATAAGAAAGCAGGCTGAGCAAGTTATTCAGAGCAACCCAATAAGCTGCACTCCTCTATGGCCTCCATATCAGTTTCTGCCTTGAGTTTCTGTTCTGATTTCCTTCAGCAATGAAGTCTGACCTGAGAGTTGTAAGGCATAATAAACCCTTTGCTTCCTACTTGCTTTTGTTCATGGTATTTTATCATAGCAATAGAAACCCTAACTAAGATAGTATGGTTCTATGACGGTTAAAAACATAAGGGGGATGGAGAGACAGATAACTCAGTGGTTAAGAGCACTTACTACTCTTTTGGACAACCCAAACTCAGTTCCCAGCACCCATGTCAAGTTTAAAAAATTTAGCATATAGTTTTCATAAAGTCATGCAAGTGATTGAAATGGCAAGAATATCTCACAATTCAGTTTAGAAAGTAGCATTAACTTGACATTAAAAACAGATAAAGACCACAAAAATAAAAACCATATATAAGTATTTTTATGAATACAGATCTACCAATCTTTATTGTATGTAATTTGATCATATTTTCCCCATTATCCTCCCCTTCCAACTGAACTCCTGCTTCTTACCAAGTCATCTATTCTACTTTCAGGTCTTTTTCTGGAGGAGAGAGAAGGAAGGCTGCTTCCTAAAGTTTTTAGTCTGTCACAGAATGATGCTATCTGGACATTTTCAGTAACATATACCGTTGTTTCTTGTAAACATTTCTGGATTTAATTAATTGCTATCATAAGCATGTACAGGGATGTTATTTACTTAAGTAGAGGAAACTTTTGAATGGCCGCACCACTAAGAACTATGACTCTCCCTCTCCCAGCAACCATTAATTGCTTCTAACCCCTCAGGCAGTGGTGGGAACTCATGAAACCGTTCCCATCCATGATGGAACTATAACCCTTTTCTGCATGCCACAGGTCTGGTGTGCTTTAAAATTTTTTATTTTAAAATTTTTCTTATTTATTTTTAAATTTCCCTTAGAACTTTCTAATTTTTGTAGTTTGCTATTGGGTTGAATATTCTACTGATAGGCATTAGATCTAGTTGGTCTGCTGTGTTTTCAATTTCTATGTTTCTTTGTTATATTTGTCTGGTTGTTCTTTCCATTATTGAATGTGCAGTATCAATTCCTGACTAGTTTTGCAGAAATATCCCTTCAAGTTTTTCAGTTTTTATTAATTTATTTGGATGGTCAATTATTAACTGCATAATAAAATTTTGATTTGGTTTTCTTAGATTTTATTTTTAATTATGCATCCATGGAGGCAAGGAGAGGGTGTCAGATCTCCTGGAGCTGGAGTTACAAGCAGTTGTAAGCTAGCTGGCATTGGCACTGAGAACTAAATTCAGGTACTCTGAAGGAGCAGCAGTTGTTCTTAACCACAGAGTCATCTTTCCAGCTTCCTAAAGTTTTTAGTCTGTCACAGAATGATGCTATCTGGACATTTTCAGTAACATATACCGTTGTTTCTTGTAAACATTTCTGGATTTATGTATATGTATTTTTATGTGTGCTCAGGTACATTGTGTGTGTGTGTGTGTGTGTGTGTGTGTGTGTGTGTGTGTGTGTGTGTGTGTGTGTGTATAAGCATGCAAGCATGGAAATAGGTATGTGTGCATGCTGGGAATCAAACTAAGGGCCATGTGCCTTCTAGGGGTCCTCCTATTGAGCTACGCCTACAGTTAATTGACCCTTCCCATTCTTTCACTTTCAATTTATTCTTGGCTCTCCATCTAAAGTGAGTCTTACAGAGACAGCAAATAGATGAACTAGCTTTTAAAAATCTATTTTGCCATTTTACTGGGGGAATTTAATTTCATTATACTTTAAGAGTAAAGGAAGGTCATGTATCACTTTAAGAGTTTACCATATCCTTTATCCTTAAAAAATAAAAACAAACAAACAAACAAAAAGCAACCTGTCAGTATTATTGTCTTCTTTAGTATTTAAAATTCCTTCTTAACCTCTTTTCTGTATGTCCTACAGCCAATTTCTATGTAGTTACTATGGGAATTCTATTCAATATCCTAAAGATATAATGTGTTTATATAACCTTACTTTCAATAGCATGCAGAGATTCTGGCCCAATCTTCAGTTATGGGTTTCATAAATTACATCTTAATAAACTACATGCCCCAATAGGATTAATATTTTATTAATATCTAAGAAGTTGTTGTACACAATCCTTATCCTTGCTCTCCATAGGTAAGTTGTTTTTCTAGTTTTTTCCCCGATTTCAGAAGTTTTTCAGCTTTGATGTTTTTTAGTGTGTGTGTTGGGGTGGATTGGGAAGGGTGAGCCTAGATGACTGGTTCAGAATGGCTTGCAGTGACTCTCCAGCAATTTATCAGTTCCACTTCCTGCTTTCTTAGCCTTTTGACTTTAAGAAAAGGCTATTTCACTGAAAAGTCCAGTGTGGTGGTTCACACCTATAATCCCAGCACTTGGAAGACAGAAGAAGCAGGAGGACCAGGAGTTCAAGGCTAACCTAGGTTATATGCTACCTTGTGTCAAAAAAAAAAAAACCAAAAAACAAAAAACAAAACAAAACCTTACTGAGGTCATCAGCTTTCAGTGTCTTCCTCTTCTTTTACTTAGGACACTTAGATTACAATGCATTTAGTGTAAGGTTCTCAGGACTTAGCCTATTGGGAATTTACTGAACTTGTTGAATTTGCAGATTCATGTTTTATCAACTTAACATCCATCTCTACTTCCATCTCCCTTTTCCCTCTAGAACTCACATGACATCTGCTGGATGCTGTTCCATAGGTACTCACCTCCTGGTCTGTTTTTGTTTCTGTCCCTCAGAATTACCCAGGTCAATAATATTGTTTATGTCTGCTCAAAACTACTTCTGAATCTCTAAACTTAAATTTTTAGCTCAGAAATGGTACTTTCCAATTTCATAGTTTATTCTTGGCTGCAAAAACATTTTCTCTGTTGTACTGACACTTTCCTTTTGGTCACATATTGCTTTCTTTTGATCACATTTTGTAAATATTTTTCAGTAGTTCTTTGGTTGTCTTCAGTTTGTTTAAAAAAGCCTTTTCTAGTAAGTTCACCATTTGGTCTTTATCATAAATATTTTGTCAACTGCTTATTTAATTTGAATGAGCCATATTTTTATCTTCATTGTCTTACGCTTGTTTACCAAAAACTGAAGACCTAAATGTTACAATGTGTTAATTTTAGAAAAAAGAGTATCCTTTCCTCCAAGATTGCTATTTAAAAAACATAGGCAGTTTCTATGTTGAAGAACAGTCTAAGGTGTAAGCAAGGCTTGTTCAGGTCTTCTCTGAGCTTGCATTTTCCTCTGGATTTACATGGTGATTTCACAAACAAGGCATGTATATGTATGGTTGCTTTTGAAAACTCCAATACTAAAACAACTGACTCCCAAAGGGGCAATAAAAGAAAAACATTAAGGAAAACATAGGCACTGTGTTTATAAATCTCTTGAAGGCATAACAGCCAATGTGAGCTGTGACATAGGAAGTCAATGTTTGCACTTATACTTCTACTATCTAAAGCAGTAATCACAAGAAGCATATAGAAGCCCAAATATTTGGAGGCTTATGTCCTTATTGCCTACTTCTACAACTTTTTCTATGACGCAGTTGACCAAAAGTAGCCGTAACTTTTATCAGTTAAAACTTACCCTGATACTGCAAACTTTTGAAAAGGCTTATCAATTACAAAGTTACATCAGAGTCTGCTACCTTTTGTTTCCTCTATACTGCTTTTTATAAGCTAAGTATATCTAGTTTCAATAAAGAGAAAACTAAAGCTCTTCAAGATGGTAGTATTATTAATGTAAATTAATTAAAATGACACATGCTACTTTAATATTACAAAAGTAATACTAATTCAACATGATTCATTGATATAAAAATGCAAGTTTAGTTCATTTTATTCCTTTGGCATTTTATTTGTTTTCTGTTTTTTGAGACAGTGTTTTTCTGTGTAGCCCTGGCTGTCCTGGACCTCTGTAGACCATGCTGGTCTTGAACTCACAAGGATCAGCATGCCTCTGCCTCCTGAGTGCTGGGATTAAAGGTGTATGCCCTCAAAAAAAAAAACAAAAACAAAAACAAAACAAAACAAACAAACAAAAACAAGTCCCAACTGTTAAGAAAAGAGTCAGCCATTTTTCTGATTAGTGGAAAAGGAAAAGGATTCCCTACTGTTCGAAAAGTTGAGGTGGGAAGAATATCTTCTCCTTAAATCTTTTGCTCCTTTGTCCCAAGGGTGTTATAGTTGTAAAGAAATACATAAAAGCAAAGAGAATTAACTATGGTGATTTTATTTTGTACTAAAATGTTATTTGTATGTTAATAAATAAAGTTGCCCAGGGGTCAGAGCTATTAGCAAGCCATAGGAAAGCCGGGCAGTGGTGGCGTATGCTTGTAATCCCAGCACTTGGTAGGCAGAGCTGGGTAAGTCTCTGTGTGTTCAGGGATACAGCCAGTATTGGATACACATGCCTTTAATCTCAATACCAACCATAGAAGACATGGAGGTCTATACAGACAGGCAGTGACGAGGCGGTCATGTGGTTGGGTTTACAACCAATGAGAAGGCAGAACGAAAGTCTTTATAAAGACTTTAACACAGGAAGTAACTCTCTTTCAGAGAGGTAGGACCACCGCAGGAGGAAGGGTAAGGTTTTAGCTCTTAGCTCTGACCTCTTGGCTTTCTGCTTTGCATTGGTTCTGTATTTCTTATTTAATAAGACGGTTGGTTACATCTACAATTAACACTATATAAGAAATACACTTTTCTTTCACATAGGTTTAAGTGGGAATGAGGGTCCCTGGAAATTGGAGAGTGTGGAAAAACTCCTGGAGCACAGACAACAGGAAAGTGTGTAATGTTTAATAATATGTATGAACTAGAAAAAATTCTGGGCTCAACTGTGAGCTGTGAATATATGCATATATATTCACACATATATACAGGGCTCAAAGAAGTATATGATAGACTTTTAAAATGTAAGTATGATGTATACATTCACATACACAAATACCTCTGCTCGAAAATTATGCTAATTCATGAAGACTTCTGTTTTGGCAGAATTTGACAGTATTAAGTCTTAGTCACTTTACCATTGCAGTTATAATACATCATGAGCAGGCAAATTATAGAAGAAAGGGTTTATTTGGATTAATGGTTCCAGAAAAATAGCATCTATCACCATCACGGTATGAAAGTATGGCACCAGGCAGGTATGACAATTGGAGCAAGACCTCACCTGCCATCTGAACCCTCCTACTCCCTTGGTTTGAGTTAAGAACCCAAAGACCCAAGGCATTGACAGGCCCTCAGGGTCCTACCCCATGTGATTGCCCCTACAAGGGCAGACACCCATTTCTCAGGCACAGACCACACCAGTCAGAACAGGAAAGAGTTCCACCTTCCCTTGGAACACCCCCCACATTCCCTTAGTTCAGACATGAAAGACCCATGCTGCTGACAGCGCTACCCCCCACCTGCATCCATTGCCATGCCACGCCCCCTACACAGAGGTTGGGGAGGGGGTTACTCACTGCTCAAGTACAGGCCTCACCAGTCAGAAGAACAGAGATTCCCTTTCTGAACCAAAGGCCACACTAGCTATCAGAAGTCCAGCTCCCAATTTTGACCAAGACTCCCAGCTGGACCAGAGGTCATGCAGGCTGCCGGAAATACAAACCACAAAGACCATAACACCAAAGAGGAAACAGAACAAGGGACAAAAAACACCCATCCAACAAAAACAAACTCAGAAATTGGCTACTAGACCCACATTCATTCCTAAACCAGAGGCCTAGATGACAGTGTAAGAACACAATCAGCAACAATCAGGGCAATACGGCACCACCAGCTCTCATACTACAGCAAGCACTGAATATTCCAACACAGCTGAAGCACAAGAAAATGACCTTAAAACCAACTTTGTCAAGATGATAGAGGTGCTTAAAGAGGAAATGAAAAAACCCCTAAAAGAAATCCAGGAAAGGGTTGGTTCAGTGGTTGAGAGTACTGGCTGTTCTTTCAGAGGACTCACAGGGCAGCTCATAGCTGTCTTTAGCTCAGTCCAAGGGATCCCACACCCTCACACAGAAATAGAGGCAGGTAAAACACCAATTCACATAAAAAGTTGAGAGAGAGAGAGAGAGAGAGAGAGAGAGAGAGAGAGAGAGAGAGAGAGAGAGAGAGAGAAAAAGAGAGAGACAGAGACAGAGAGACAGAGAGAGAGAGACAGAGAGAGAGACAGAGAGAGGAGAGAGAGGAGACAGAGAGGAGAGAGGAGAGAGGAGAGAGAGAGAGAGAGAGAGAGAGAGAGAGAGAGAGAGAGAGAGAGAGAGAGAGAGGAGAGAGGAGAGAGATATATAGATATATCCAGGAAAACACAAACAATGGGAGGAAATGAATAAATTCCTTAAAGAAAACCAAGAAAAAAACAAACAAATAGGTGAAAGAAATGAATAAAATTATTCAAGACCTGAAAATGGAAATAGAAGCAATAAAGAAAACACAAACCAAGGGAATTCTGGAAAGTGAACAGGAACTAAAGACCCATGCATCACCAACAGAATACAAGAGATGGAAGAGAGAATCTCAGGTGTAGACCATAGGATAAATTCCAGTAGTCCATCCACAGTCCCATACTTCCTCCAACAAGGAACGTTTTATAAACTTCCCCAGACAGTGCCATCTGAGAATCAAGTATTCATTACCCAAGAATAAGGAGGACATTTTATTCAAACTACCACAGTACAGCAAAGACATTTGGATCAATACTCAAAGAGGTTGGTTGTTAAAACTAAAAAACATTATCCAGAGATTTAAACTGGGATAAATATTTTACTTAGAATATAATATTCAAAATGCCTAGGATACTATCCAAAATTATTCAGCATTGATAGAACCTGAAAAATGCGTTCATTCTTTATGGGGAAAAAAAATCCATTGGCACCAACCCCAAGGTGAGCCTTATATTAGAACCGTCAGAAATTTTTTTTTTTACGTATCTAATACAACCATCCTCAAATAACATTAATAAATAGTAAAAAAAATAGTTAAAACAGAAACCATGAAAATATTTAAGTGGAAACTTTAGAATTGAAAGAAAAATGGCTTATGTGAAATAATAACATCACTGAATAAGTTCAAAGGCAGAATGGAACTGAAAGAGGGGTAACATCCATTAATATAAAGCTGTGTCACAAACATTCTGAGAAATAGATCAAGAATAGATCCCAAGGAACCTTGGAATATTAATTCATTATTAATAGATTAAATTTTCATGTCAAGAGTCATATGGTAAAGAGACTGAAACTGGTACAAGGAAAACAACCCCCAAAATAATTATGGTGATATTTTATTTGTATTAAAATGTTATTTGTATGTTAATAAATAAAGTTGCCCGGGGGTCAGAGCTATTAGCAAGCCATAGGAAAGCAGGGCAGTGGTGGCGTACGCTTGTAATTCCAGCACTTGGTAGGCAGAGCTGGGTAAATCTCTGTGTGTTCAGGGATACAGCCATTATTGGATACACATGCCTTTAATCTTAATACCAATCATGGAAAACCTGGAGGCCTATACAGACAGGCCGTGAGGAGGCGGTCATGTGGTTGGGTTTACAACCAATGAGAAGGCAGGACAGGAACTCTATATAAAGACTTTAACACAGGGGTAGCTCTGGTTCGGAGAGGTAGGACAACCGCAGGAGGAAGGGTAAGGTTTTAGCTCTTAGCTCTGACCTCTTGGCTTTCTTCTTTGCATTGGTTCTGTGTTTCTTATTTAATAAGAAGGTTGGATACATCGACAAATTTTCATGTCAAGAGTCATATGATAAAGAGACTGAAACTGGTACAAGGAAAACAACCCCCAAAATAATGGCTAACACATTCACAAATCTGACTAGCTTAAGTCTGGAGGTTCAAGAATCTCAGTGAACCTAAAAGAAAAATGTTAAAAAAAAATACATTCAGGCACAGCATATCAAATTGTGAAAGATAAAAATAAAGAAAAAAAACCCTTTAAAGTAAGCAGAGAAAAGTAGCCATTACATATAAGGGACAAGTAACACTAAATAGTTTTAAAAAATATAGGCACTTACTACTGCAGAAGTTAGCCTATAATGGGGCAACAGTGCCACTACTAGACAAGAGACTAACATATAGAAATTTAAATCCCAGGAATGGGCTACTTTTTTTTGAGTTGTTGGCCAATAGGTCCCAAAGACTCCCAAGTATCACAGACAATTGCCAATGCTCACAGTTACCTCCAGAACTTAATTAGTAGGACCTACTGTTGAAGATATCACATGCTTGAGTCAAAGAACATGATGAAATCAAGCTGGCACAGATCTGGAAGCTTCAGTCGTACTAAATAGCTTTTATAGTGCTAGATGGTGCTATGCAAGCTACTGGAGGAGAAAAGTAACCATCGATCTTCTTGAGCTGTGACCCATACGAGCTAAAATAACGCCTAGCCTGGCAAAACCCTACCCACTTGTGCAACAGTGGTATGAATGTCATGGTAATAACTAACCACTTACTGATAGGATTTAAGGCCTGATTAAAAAGACAAAACCCATACCTGGCATCATTATTGGGCCAGGAACCTATGGTAAGATAGATAATATAATGCTAGGAGAGAAACTACTTGAATAATTTGTTAAGTAGACATAGCATTAAACCAACTCCAAATGATATATCATTATATCCACAGATTAAGGAATCTCTCAAACTTCATCAGAGAATGTCTATTTACAATAGATGATGATCAACACAGACCTACAACTAGCCAAAAAGCAGAGAACAAGAAATGGAAGAATGTTCAGCTTGCTCAGGGATCATTGACAAAGACAGAATGGAGAGAATGTACAAGCCAGAGGCAGTGGATAATGACAAGGAAACAGTTCTTCTGGACACAGCAGGGCATCTTACACATATGAACTCATGGTGGTAAGACAGCATGCAGAAGACCTGTGCAAATCTGAGCCAAACCAAATTCAAATGTGGAAAGAGGAGCTAGACACCCCTAGTTGAAGAGCGATTGGCAATTCTTAGCTGTTGGGAGGCAAATACTTGCTTTTTTCTAAGAATGTAGCCCCTGATATCTAGCATGTTCCAGTGGTAGGCCACACACCTAAGACTATTTATGCAGTATACATTGGCCTTGAAGAGGGTGAAAAAAAAGGACCCAATGTTGGGTGGGAAGGGGTACGGACATGGGAAGAGTTGGTGGAAAGGAGAATACGATCAAAGCATGAATAAAATTCTCAAAGAACTAATTATATATATGATCTCTTATATTATTTAATTTCCTTTTCACTTATTAAACATTATAATAATGTACATATATGACAGTAAAGAGAATAGAATAATTGTTGATTCACTCATAACTATATCGCCAATGACTGTCATCAACGAAATATAAACTTAATCCAAGTAATAAGAAAGCCAATTGAATAATATTTATATATTAATTAAATAGATACCTTATTAGCTTTTATATTCATATTCACACAGGATATAAGTGGCTATGCCGATTATCAAGTTATGAACTTACAAAGATGTGTATTTTTTGCTACAATGAGATTAAATGTCTATTATTCTAAGTTCATTAAAAGAGATCCTGACTAAATTAAGGTTTATTTTAAGTGATGTATACTATTTTCATTTATAGGATTATAATCTAAGATTTGCTAAAATACTAAGAAACCACCAGATCAAATATAGATGCCACCATCTATGCCAACAAAAATGTAGTTTTAAATACACTAATTTAATATAATAACACACTGATTTAATAGAATAATTTAATACACTAAATAACTTAGAAATTATCTATTTTTATGACTATACATAAATATGCCTCTTTGTAAATCAAATCAAAGTTCCTACATATGAGAATGAGTGATTTTAAAAATTTCACTAGATCATTGCATTAAACTAACAGCTAGCTACAATTAATGAATACCAATTGGTGATTATAAACAATCACAAAAGAATAACTTTACATTTGTATGAACTCAACTCTTATGCATTAGGACTGATGGCTTTCAGCAGTGATAAAACAGTCTCTAGAAGTTTAGTATAAACAAAACCAAAACCAAAACCAAAAAGAAAAAAAAAGAGGACTGGTCGAGATTTAGCTACAGTGGGTAGGTAGTAAGGCTCTCAACTCTGGATAGAAAGGGATGAACTTAAGTTTTGGGACTAAACTCTCTTAGATTTACTGTTCTAGGTTACTGATTTGTAGTCAGGAGTTCACTTTCTTTGCAATTTGTGGGTGGCTTTCTTACCTAGAGAGCATGCCCAGAGGTGTAACATTAAGTGATCCCATCAGCATGGCCAGGGCCATCCCTGGTGCTTCCCGTTCTATTACTTCTTTTGTGGCCTGTAATTAAAGATTAAATAGCAGACTGAGTGAATTAGCCAAAAAAGAAGAAAGGCAGAGTAGTATATTTCACTTCAAGATAAACCGTATTTTGTAGTTCCTCAATCATTTAGATTTTTAAAGTTAGCCAGCTCAGTTTTTCAGGATCACTAAACATAAGCTAATGATCAGGAAAATCTGGAGAATGTTACCAGTCCCATCTTATTCTTTTCCTCACAGTTTCAAAGTATTTGATAGAAAACTCAACTTGTCTGATAACTGAATTCGAAAAAAGGAAAACGCAGATTGCTGTGACAATTCAAAAGATTTCAGAGGTGTAAGAAAGCTGGGCATCATCTTTGGTGGCTCTTATGGTTTTTGTTTTGTGGTATTGAGGATGGAAGCCAAGGCCCTGTGCATGCTAGGTAAGAGCTCCAGTATGAACTGTGGCACTGCACTACATTCACAGCTTGCCTATTGTTACTGAAAGAAAAATGATCTCCAAAATTATTACTTCTAGTTCTATGATTTTATAATGTGGTTAAAGAGACAAAAAAAATATCAACTTCCCCATAAATTAGCTAAAGAAAAATTTTACATTTTCTATTTTCAGTACAAATTAGCCATTGGATTTTTTTTTTAAAGAATAAGGTGATAGCATTTATTATACTAAGAGTTATGATCCAACATTCTTAAGATGAAGGGTAGTTAAACCATGAGTAAGTTAATGAAGGAGATAGGAAAATCACATTTTCTAACAGTCAGAATACAAGCATACCTTAGAGATATTCCAGGTTTGTTTTCAGACCACTATTAAGCCAATAAAACAATAAAGCACATCGTATGAACTCTTTTGTTTCTGAGTGCATATAAAAGTTTTTTACATTATCTTGTAGTGTACTAAGCATATGGAATCATTATATATAAAAAAGTTACAATAATGAAATACAGTGTTGCAAAAGTATGCTAGTGATCATCTGAATCTTCATGCAGTCAAAACTGCATTCCAAGTGGATGCTCTAGCTTTGAGCTTGCTGGCTCTTGACTGATCAACAGACATAAAAATAATGAAAAGCTTTGACTATTGGGAGAATTATCAAATGCAACACAGAGATATGAGGTAAACATATATTGGAAAAATGGCATTAACATTCTTGCTTTGCACAGGGTTGCCTAAAACCTTTAATCTGTAAGACACTGGTATTTGTGAAGGACCATACACTGAAATTACAAAATATAAACTATGATCGCACATGTATTTAATGGAAAGGTAAATTTTAGGCTAAAATTAGGAACAAAACACATGACTTAAAACCTTTCTAGCAATGTTTCCATAAATGAAGGAAGTTACAATAAATAGACGCGACCAAGAAGTAAAATTTGTAAGAGTATTTCATTATGAGGAAAAGTAAGCAAAATATAAACATTGATAGGATACAGAAACAGGCTGTGCCTACTACAGTTCTGCAGCAGCGAGTGATAGCTATAAGGAAGGTCGCATCTCTGGCTCGTTGTTTTCCTCTCCGCAAAAGTTGAAGACTTGACAAAACAGTTAAAGCAAATCAAGTATGTATCAGACACAAATTGATAGGATATATATATATATATATATATATATATATGTGTGTGTGTGTGTGTGTGTGTGTGTGTGTGTGTGTGTGTGTGTGTGTGTGTGTGTGTATATATGTAAAACTTGTCCCTAATATGCATATAAAATACAGGATTCCCAGAACTGATAAATCTCCTGGTCCACTGCACCCAGGATAGCGTAATGTTTAACAACAATTGCTTCTTAATGAACTCTGCGTTAATCAAAGGGCACCACAGGCAGTAGAAAGAAAATCTTAACTTCAGAAGTTTTTAAATGAGTTGCTATTATTTAAGTTCAAAGCTGAAAACTGATGAGCTGTCAACTTCACTCGTCATCATCTGAAGCCAACCTATCCAATATAAGTTTGAGGCCTCATGATATGAGATACTATTTCAGTCATAAACTGCTGTGTTAAAGTTTGAAAATTCTCAGGAGACTAAAAATCTAAAGTCCTAACTAACAATCAAGCAAAGGGAAGCTGAGCATAATATAAAAAGATCTCTTTAGAAGAATTAATACTTCATTACCCACTTTAAAAAGTCATCATATAAGTAGTGCTTGACATTAATGGACTTGAATACAGTTCTCCCAAAGATTCATATGTTAGTAGCTTAGACCTCAGTGTGGCAATGCTATCCTAAGGGAACGAATTACATAAAGAGTGAGCTTCTGTGTGATCTCTTCTATACACAACCATTTCCCTTTCTGCCTCTCTGCTGTTGTGAGGCACCTAAGGGACCCTTCCTGGAGGTCAACAAATAGAATCCCTCTATTCTGGACTTTCAGTTTCCAAAACTGAATAAACTTATTTTTCTTTTAAAAATTCAATCTCCATGCCTGGCGGTGGTGGCGCACGCCTTTAATCCCAGCACTCAGGAGGCAGAGGCAGGTGGATCTCTGTGAGTTCGAGGCCAGCCTGGTCTACAAAGCAAGTTCCAGGAAAGGCGCAAAGCTACACAAAGAAACCCTGTCTCGAAAAATCAAAAAAAAAGTAAAAAAAAAAAAAAAAAAGTAAAAAAAAAAAAAATCAATCTCCAGTATTTTCTTCTAGCAACAGAAAACATAAGGAGACACACCTAAATATATAATAAAAAATAAATAAAGATTATGTACCCCAAGAAGAATAGCACATTTTAAGGACAAATAGAGAAATACCAACAGATGCCAAGAGGGCATATTTTATCTAAAATAGAGAGACCAAAATATAATACTTATCTACTTGAGAAACATTGCTTATTAGGAGTCTAAGATGTGTTTGGGAGTATTCAAAGGATGTAATGATTCAGTGATGAATTAAATAAACTTAGTGTAAAAGCTGTGACCTAGCGTTAACAAAATAAGTAAAAATGGCATGCAAGAGATCAAGTTCGTCAAGTTTTCTAGATTCTCTAGAATATATCATGAATTTTGCCAGTACACTGGATTCCACCTGAAATATCTCACTTCAGTTTCCAGAAAATTATTTTACTAGAAATTGCTTTTGTGGTCCACTATTGGACATAAACAAATCTCTCAGTGAAATTTCTGTTTATATGGATGGAGTATCTGAGGTATGTTCACATTATAATGTGATTTTCTTTAAGAGTTCCTGCAGGAGAAACTTCTGATCTTAAATAAGATTGGATATTCTTCTGCATTGTTAGTTTGCTTTTAAATTATTATGGTATGAATCATGGTGAGTTGGTGGGAGGCTGGGAGCAGACTATAGGATTCTTATAGATCAAAACATGATAATGTGTTTCCAGTAGGACATTCTTAAATCACCAACATAATCTTTCTTACATCTGTAACTAATGCATGTTTTCCATATAACATTATAATCTATTTTGGGTTATTTTCTCTTTTTAAAATGACTGGTATGGCAAAGGTGTCACTATCTGTGAAGTTAAACAATGATACTACAAAGATACTGTTCAAGAGAGAGGGTTTGGATTTATTGCATCACACAGTACAGTGGGTAACACCTAGCATATGCTCAAAAATATTAGTGGAATGCAGAAGTAAATACATGTACTATCTAGATTTGAGAAGAATATATTTAAGCTTTCTGAGCTTCAGTGTATTTAAGAATAAAACATACCTAGATCTCTTAGGGTGATGAAGAGAATGAGAAGGTATAAATAGATTACCTAATATACAACAGGTACTCAAGAAGTTAATTGATTTCTGTTTCTATTTTCCAGTTCAATTTACAACCTTATAGTTTTGATTGTATCAGATAGATTAATAGAGATAATAAGAAAACATACAGACTTATAACTAGTAGTTTAGAAGCAGAAATGAAAATAGATAACAATTTATAACAATAACCCAAATGTAAGAGCATTAGTTAGCGAAGACAGGAAAGAATGTTGAAATACTCAGAGAGCAAATCTTCAGAGAGCAAAAAGCCAAGTAAGGTATGGACTGGAAAGACAAACAGTAGGGTAAGAGCTGAGTGCAAAGTTCTATAGCTGTAAATGGAAAAGTACAACAAAAAGGCACAAAGTAGAAGAATAAAACCTAACAGAATAAAACAAGACAAAGTACTATAAGGCATTAGAAAAACCAAACAGAAGAGTGGTTGTAAGCAAACACCTTTGTCACTTTCAATCACATGCATTAGTAAAACACAGGTAAGAACCATCTGCACCTGCTAATGCGTACACATAAACCATTATCAGTGCTAAAAAGATATCATTAAAACATAATTATTTTACATAATTATATTATGGTACTATTTCAGACTTTGGTAATCATATGCTCTCAATCTGATTAGTATATTTTTTTCCTTGAAAGAAATATAGTAGGAATTAGGATTTTGATTTCAGATAATGTTTGAGGAACTAGGTGGTTGCAAAATAATGAGGTTTAGGTAACATGTACCTACTTTATTTGAATAAAGCATTTAAATTTAATTTGCAAATATATTATATATTCTTGTTTGAATTGTTGTGGACAAGGTTTTCTTATGTAGCTCAGGCTAGCTTGGAACACACTATGTGGTCTAAGCAGGCCTTAAAATCCAATCCTCTGCCCCAGCTTTTGAAATGCTGGGTTGCAGGCATGCAGCATCATGTTCGGCCTCTAAATATATTCTTAACAACGGAATTTTAAATGCCCATGAAAAACTGACCATTTCCTTTATTCTTTGTACGTTGGTGGTACAGTGGAGAGTATAGTTGCCTTCCTTTACTCCTTGAGAACATTAAAGTCAAAAAGACATTTCTAAGAGTGCTAATTTTTATAAGCTGAGAAATTGTCACAACAATTGAAAATTCTTGAAGAAATTCATACTCACTTTTAAACTTCACTGGAAATTATCATAGAACGTTACTGATAAAAAGATAAGACTTTTAATACTAATAATACATAATAATGAAATTCAAGTATGTGCAAATGTGACTCCATGAAAAAATCTTCTAGTGTAGTGCTTTTACTTGTTTATGTAGACACACTTTAATTAAGAATCTGAAAGAATTTTATTTGTTTTCACATGCTTGTTACTTGACTAGGTAGATTTAATACAATTTCCTGCTAACAATTACTACAAAGCCATGTGGTGAGTAAATAACCATAAACAACAAAAAAAACATGAAATAATGGCTGCTGATCACTTTGTTATGTCATCAAGATGAGATATGGTTAAAGCAACAGTTCTTTAACTTTAATGTACATCAGAATCTTTCAAAAACTTTGCTGTATTATAGATTTCTTGGGTCGCACTCTCAAATACTTCAATTCATAATGTCTGGATAGGGCATCAGAATTGATGTTTCAAACAATTTTCAGGTGATCCCATCATACTTATAGGGTATACTTGAAAATCACTGTTGATGAAAGGAATGTATGACACCCTGATTTTCATAGAGCACTTCATATTCAATTTTATACATAATATCAATGTGAGAATCCTTCATCAGAATTAAATATAGACCTAGCGAGGGGATAAATTGAGTAAAAATAAGTAGTTTAATAATAAATTCAGGTATATTTTCCTGATGCCTCCACACTGAGGCAAACATACTATTTGAATTCCTACACTTTTAAAATTGGTCATAATAAATGGCCAGTTCTGTGGCTGCCCCCCATAAGTATCTGGTGGTATACTAAAGATTAGACTTAGCAATATGATTTGTCTCAAGTAAAACTGGGGTGATATTGTTTGTATCTTCTCTTTTTGCTGTATTTTTCAAGCATTCAGATACTAAATACACTGATATGGTAAGATTTGATGAAAGAGAACAGAAGCTAATATTAACAACAAAATCTGCAAATGAATGTTTATAATGAATTAGAGTAGATTCAACGTTTTTGTTAAAATAATCTGCTGTTATTTCTTGAATGACAGGAGAAAAGAACAGTTTTTAGCAGGTGACCCTTCTCTATCCCTAGAGGTTGAGATCTATATAAGTGTCATTCAGTCCCAGTTATGCAGTCTCAAGGGGGCAGGGTAAGTATTTTAAGGAAGTGTTCTTAAAGAGCCATCACCCAACCCCACTACAAATAACTAGGAAGTGCAAAACTGTGTAACTGTTGGTGTGTGTAGCTTGATAGGCATGCAGAGCATCTTCGTGCGGTTTCAGAGGATGTGACTTTGGTTCCCAGGACTCATGTATGCAGCTTACAACCATCTGCAACTTCTATTCCAGGAGATACCCCACCACCTCTCTTATAGCTGCCATTGGCACCTGTTCACATGTGGTATGTGTGCACACATGAATGAATGCACACAAATAAATAAAAATAAAAAAATAAATCTACAAGATTTCAGGAGATCTAATATACAAAGTTGTGGGTTCTTTTTTAAATAAAATAATATTGTATTGCACGCTTAAACTTTGTTAGCAGAGTAGTTTTCAAATGTAAAGAGCACATCTACAAAGACAATTCTGTGACATAACAGGTATGTTATTGTGGTGACTTTTTTTGTTGTTGTTGCTATAATCCATCCAATCTATTTACCCACTTACTCATCCACAATCCTGTTAAAGGCACATACGCAGCATTGTTGCCTAAACAAGACCTGAACAAAGGATGACACCAATGGACATGCTAACATGGAAGGCAGAAAGCTCATAAGGCCTCAATCCTGGCCAAAGAACTATAGGTAACTAGGGAATGCTAAGAACTGAAGAAATGGTCTTTCCCAGGGACAAGCCCCTCAACTGGTAATTCAACCAAATGGTTAGTTATCTCTGAAGTAATATACATACAGGTAACATTATATGGACTGAACAGGTTGTAATTATGTATTTTTAGATACACACATACATATAATTAATATATATAGATATGTAGATAAATAGGTAGATAGATAGACATAGATATCAACAATTAAAGAAAAAGAGGCTACAAATTTGGGGAAAGGCCAGGGGAAGGGTAGAAGGGAAGAAAGGGAAGGAGGAAAGTGATGTAATTATTATTTCAAAAAGTTAAAAAGGAATATATATATATAGTGAGAGAGAGAGAGAGACAGACAGACAGACAGATATGAGGCAGAGTAAGAGGGAGAACAACTCTTAAAAAGGAGGAACTCCTGAAATAGTGCCCAGATGAGTTTTAATTAAACTATTAAGACAGAGTCTCACAGCCCAGGCTGGCTTATAACATACATGTAGCCCAAGCTTTGATTTGTGGCGATCTTCCTTTCTCAACCTCCTTAGTACTAAAATTACAGGCATGTGTCATTACAGCTGGGTTCGAATTGTACATTTTGTAATTTTGTAGAACCTTCTGTTGTTTTAAATTTGGGAGTAAAAAAAAAATGAGAACAGTATTTCCTAAAAACAAAGAAAATGCAGCACTTCCATTGTCTTTAGAAAAGCTTTACTAAACTAAAATTCAAATACTTAGGTGAGGGAAAAATATACATACACATACTAGGAGGCTATGATATATTAGAGCTTGAGTTAAATATTTTATGCTCTCTACAAATTTTCTCACAAAACAACTGATTTAATTCTATCACTGGCATTCCATAGATCAACTGTAAGCTTATAAATCCATAATATAAAAATTCATTGTTATTTACACACTATATAAATAGCAGCTTTTGTTCTTATATCTTCTAAAACTTGTCTGTCAGAGGGCAATGATATTTGCTTCCTTTCGTAGCAAATGCACATCATGTACCAACACTATAAAGCATTTTGTTATAACTAAAATAATGTTATATTTACAATGTTGGTATGGTACTATCATAAATCATCCAAACATACTGCAAAAGATTTTCATCTTTTCATTCTAGTGAAGAGCTAAACATGAATTCTATTATTTAGTCTAAGAATTCATTAATAAAGAAATATTAAAATCAGAAGTTTTAACTTATGGTAATTCTCCTTTTAAAAATACAGGCATTCTCTATTTAAATAGTTAACATTGTCAATTTACATAATATAGGAGACATGATTTATTAATTTCATTTTTAAAAAGTAAATAAAGAGACATACTAATATATTGTTTGACTAGTCCAAAGGCAGAAAGTAAACCAATAGAAAAATCTAAATGGGACTTCAGGTCTTTTGCCTACAATTAATCTAATGTTTATATGCTTCAAATTGAAAAGGCTGATCCCTGTGCAGATATAGGAAGAACCTCTGTACTCTACTTAAATGTGATAGAAAACAGAAAGGGGACAGAACACACAAACATATAGTATTACCTATAACAGAAAGTTCAGTACACATTTGTACTAACTCATAAACCTAAACCTCCCGGAGGATGATGTTGCAGATAGTAGATACAGCAATTTTTTAAAAACAAAGTTTTATCAAAACCCTTGTAAAATTGAAAAGTATAAACACATTGGGTTTTTGAATAAGAAAATGGCTAGAGAATTTTAACACACGAACAAAAATCTTCAACGTTTAGTAAAGATTTATACAGAACTAGCTGTTTTGGAGACAGTAGTTGCTAGAAACATAGTCTTGAGCATTACTGAAAAAACAAGACCGATTGGGAAAAGACCAACAAGAATAAGGAAAGAGTATGAAAATATGAGTAAAGACAGAACTACTAACAGTATTCCCTAGATGGCAGATTTGATCTGGATAGAAAACAGTACGTAATACCTCAGCAAGTATGAAAATATTGAAACATGTAATCCATGATTATTTGTGACAAACAGTTCAATCTGATAAACCAAGCAAGTTACATCACTTCTTAATTTGCTCTAATTATGCACTAAAAAAATACAGTTTTAAAAAAACACATATGTTTTCTTTTCTTTTTTTGGTCAGGATGATGATAAGACTCAAGAGATACTAAGCAGAGCAACAGAAGAGGAAGCATCCCCTGGGCTCAATCAGTCATTGCTCTGCTGTACATACTAGAAATTATGTATTCAATAAGACAGACGAAGGGCCAGGGAGATGGCTCAACGGATAAAGGTATTTGCCACCAAGCCTGACAACTCAAGTTTAAGCTCTGATACCCACATGCCCGAAGGAGGGAACCAACTCTTCTAATTTATTCTTTAATTCGTATGTATATGTATACATGCATACATACACAAACACACACACACACAAATAAGTAAATGTAACTAATAATTAAAATAAAAACAAGAACCCAGGGCTAAAAAGATGGCTCAGCAGTGAAGAGCACTGACTGCTCTTTCAGAGGTCCTAAGTTCAATCCCCAGCAATCACATGGTGGCACACAAGCATTTCTAGTGGGATCTGATAACTTCTGGCATAAAGCTGATAGAGCACCCATACATAAATAAGTAAATCTTAAAAAACAAAATGAAAAATCCAAAAATCTTTTCCCTTTATTTGGTTGGATCAGAAATATCTTAACAAGGTAGGTAAAATTATAAAATGTAAAGATAAAATCTAAAAATAAAAACTTTGTAAAAAAAAAATTTAAGTGTTTATTCAGTGGTTTTCAACCTGTGGGTAGTGACCCCTTTGGGGTCAACTGACTCTTTCATAGTGGTCGCCTAAGACCATCAGAAAACACAGATATTTACATTACAATTCATAACAGCAGCAAAATTATAGTTATGAAGTAGCAACAGAAATAATCTTATGCTTGGGGGTCACCACAACATGAGGAACTGTATTAAAGGGTCCCAGTGTTAGGAAGATTGAGAAGCACTGGTTTATATAAATGAATTGAAAAGCTTATAGAAAAACTTAATCTTCTATAATGAGATTTTTTCCAAAGAAATTAAAATTTTTATGAGTGCTGTGTTTTAATGGGATTTTGGATTGACATATCAGAATCAGGGTCTTGTAATTAAACCTGTAATTATCCAGACTCTTCCAGGGCATCCAGACTTTGGTGCTTAGAATAAAGCGGCATGTTATTTTCTCATTTTTTTTTTTTTAAATGGGGAATCACTAGACAGTCTAGATTAGCTCTGAACTAGTGGTCCTGCCTCAGTCAAGATTTCAGACATTGTTCACTAGGTCCAGTATGAGCCCGTTCTTGGACAAAACAGATTACAACTCACTTGCCCAGATCTTTGTCATAAGAAACATTCTATGCACTGTAGGATGTTCAGTCAATGCCAGGAGTAATTTTCAACTGTGAAAAAAAGTGTCACCAGATACATATTCTCTGGAAACAAAAATTATCGCAGTTTGAGAAGTATTTACACACACACACACACACACACACACACACACACACACACACACATTTCACTATAGAAAATGTACAAGCTCTGTGTTAATTTACTTACCAAAAGATTTTGAGCTTTGATACGATTTGTATTTTTTAAGTGACTATCAAATAGGTTCTCTTGAAGACTGGAAGGGAACATAGTATTTATATGGCAGAAAAAGTATACAGAATACTTTCAATGTCTAGATAGTCAAATACAATTTACATTAACTGTATGCTGATTTTTTTGGAACTTCTGTTAAAAATATGAGTTTCCAGGAAAATAATTATTTAAATAAGTTAAGTATTTGTTATTTAAAATAATGATTGCAAATGGTGTCTATGTATGCTTAATGCCCTAATTATAAGGTGTTTTCCAGTTTACATCTATAGTATATCATAAATTCTAAATGACTGAAGTTCAAGAATTTTCTATCTATACACTAGTTAGCAGTGAATATTCCAAAACAAAAGGATATCTAAAATAAACTTAAATATCTCAGCAATGTCTAAGATTGGACCTACAAAGTACAAAAATAGCTTATTAGAAAAACAACATTTTGCCAGGCGGTGGTAGCACATGCCTTTAGTCCCAGCACTAGGGAGGCAGACAAAAGTGGATCTCTTTGAATTCAAAGCCAGCCTGGACTACAGAGCAAGTTCAAAGACAGCCAGGGCTACACAGAGAAATCCTGTCTTGAAAACAAAACAAAAAAAACAAACCCAAATCAAAACCAAAACAAACAACAAAAATAAATTTTAAAAAATGAACAGCATTTTGTTAACTTTATGTCTTAGATTCTAGGAGTGTTTCTGAGTTGGACCATTGTTCTAAAAGTATTAAATGCTAAGCAATGGAGTTTTTAATGAATCTTAATGGATCAATTTATATTTATGTAACAAAATGATAGGTAAAACATAAACCTGATCAAGTCAAGATTATTTCTTCAACTAATGTTCTTTCAACTAAGTTATTTCAGCTATAAAATTATTTATTGGCAGGCAATTTCCTAATCACCTTACTGTGGTTAGAACAAAATACAGATCCAAGAAAAACAGAAAAACAAACACCCCTAGGCAGTTTAAAATAAGAAATAAAGCTAGACAAACACAAGAAAACTTTCATCACACTATTAATCAATAATACACAATAAAATACGTAATTTTGTGAAGGTGTTTGTGTACATGTAGGCAAGTGGGGATGTTTATGTATGTGGGGGTCAGAGGACAATCTTAGCTGTTGTTTCTCAGACACTGTCCACTGCTGTGGGATGTTCTGTATGGCAAATGTGTTGCTCTGATTGGTTGGTAAATAAAACACTGATTGGCCAGTAGTCAGGCAGGAGGAAGTATAGGAGGGACAAGGAGGAGAATAAAGCTGGGAGGTGGAAGGCTGAGTCAGAGACACTGCCAGCTGCCACCAGGATAAGCAGCATGTGAAGATGCCGGTAAGCCACGAGCCACGTGGCAAGGTATAGATTTATAGAAATGGATTAATTTAAGCTGTAAGAACAGTTAGCAAGAAGCCTGCCATGGCCATACAGTTTGTAACCAATATAAGTCTCTGTGTTTACTTGGTCGGGTCTGAGCAGCTGTGGGACTGGCAGGTGAGAGAGATTTGTCCTGACTGTGGGCCAGGCAGGAAAACTCTAGCTACAGTCCACCTTTTTATTTTTCTAAATACATGGTCTGTCACTGTTAGGTCTCAGGCAGTGTATATGTCCAGAAATGACTGTCTTGGCTCAGCTCAAGCTAGACTAAAGACTAAAGACTATCTGGTGGTTAGATAAAAGCCAGCATTCCTCAAGAACTCCATCAGCCAAAAAGAGTCATTTCCCCTGCCTCTGGCATAAGAAACATGGCTCTTCATTGACAAACACTCCTGGTTGCAAAGCCCATGCTGGCCTCTAGGCTCCTACTGTTCCTATTCATATGTACTTGTTATACATTTCAAAGACTGCTCTAGCATCCTGGCTCTTCTCACCACTCCCTCCCCCCCACTTCTCTTCCACTATGCTTATCCCCAGGCTGTTCCAGATTCCTCTCTCTATAAAGGCAGGTTTTTCCCTGCCCCAGCTACTCCCCCATCTGTTGCAGACAGTCCTGGCCCCTTCTATCTGCTTCTTTTTCTCTTCCAGATGTCTCTGGAAGAGTCTCTTATCCACAATATGGAAAGGCTATTTCAGTGGTTTCTTTACAGCACCCCTTTCTTAAACTGACGAGCCAAGGATTAGCAAATAGACTAGGCTAGCTGGATAGTATGCCTCAGGATTTGCTTGCCCTACTTTTTCAACACAGGAATTAAAACACATGTGACCATGGGCACAGGGCTGTGCTTTTGCTTGTTTCTTGATGGATTTGGGGTTGAGCTCAGTCCTTATGCTTATAAAGCAAGTACTTGACCAAGAGCTATCTCTCTAGCCCTATTAAATATGAAACTTAACCTAATAATTAGTAAACTTACAAAACAAAAATGGACATGAAATTTGTGATAGGCAATCATATATTTGGAGACATTGTTTTTTCATTTTTTGTTTTCTGAGACAGGGTTTCTCTATGAAATAGCCTTGGCTGTCCTGGAACTCACTCTGTAGAGCAGGCTGGCCTTGAACTCACAGAGATCCACCTGTGTGCACCATTACCACCCGGCTAAGCCATTACTCTTTGAAGACTATTTTGCAAGACATTATAAGACTTCATAATTTTGAGTCAGTCATTTCACTAATTAAAAAAAATGATTTTAGTTCATTACTATTGGAGGGGGTAAGGTTGAGGAGGGTATGCAATTATAACGCACATATGAAGGTCAGAGAATACTTTGGGAGTCTCTAAATGTTGGAACAATTTACAATTGAATCACATTTAATACCTATCTCACAATACAAGAACTGTGTAATGTGTAATATGCTGTGCCCCTTGAATGGAAAAAAAAGAGAGAGAAATAAAAGGAAGACATGACTGCTCCTAAGGGGTTGAAGTATTATTATAGACATAAGGGAGAATACAGACAGAGGTAGACAGAAACAGAAACATCCGGGAGAGTCCAGAGTGACCATGCCCAGCCAACTGAACCGGGCTATGTGAGGATAGGGAAGAGGGGAGAGCGGACAACCTGGAATGGCAGCCAAGAGACCAAAAGGCCCACATAACCAAAATGACTGGGTTATATACAGATCAGAGAAGCTAGGGGAAAGGAAGGACCAGCCCAGTCCCTGGGCTAAGAGATTAGGGTGGGCATGCCAGCCAAGAGGCCCTGTAACAGGTAGGGACTAAGGGAGAGTGGCTTGCCAGGGTCTGCTTTGAAATGTTAATAGGCACCTCACTTAGCCTTCTCTTCTGGGTTTGAGATCAAATATCCCTAATATCCTGACAATAACAAAGAAATAAAGAAATTTAACAACAGACTTGTTCATAAAATAGGAGTTTCCTCCAGGTGGTCAGTCACCTTTTTAATTTTGTAGTTAACTAACTTTTTTGAGAATCAGGATATCTAAATGCCTTTCATCTATCTCCTAAAATGTTTTATACACATGAAAATTTCTTTTAGTTTCTTAAAATCTTTTAAAGAAGACTGCTACCTCTGACATGTAAGTATTTGTATATGCAATACAGCATTACAGCTATTAACCAACCACAGAAAATCTGATTCCTGAGCATTTGAATTATCAGCTCTCAGGAGTGTTGGATCTAGCTGATATGAACAGAAAATAATCTTAATTTCTTTATAAGTATACAATATTACATTATATCAAAAAGCATTCTAGAGAGGGGTGGGGGATTCATTGTCATCATGTAGCCACTGGCAAACTCACCAAGCTCCAATGGAAAGTTCAAAACCCATGGTCACACAAATGGCACTGGTTAAATGTAGTAGATCACAAAGCAAAACAAAGACAAGAATGTGAGAAAGGGATCTAAACTGAGAAGAGGGGTTGACAGGGGAGGGAGGGCTTTAAGGAAGGTGGTGAGAATATTAGAATGCATTATATACTCCGTGAAATTATCAGCACAAATTTAATTACTAAACAGAATTCTAGAGCAAAATAAATTTTGGTGTTACCTTGCATTTATAAATAACCAGATACCTAAGTAGTAAACTTGTATCAATTTCAAGCCTGCTAAATAGCTGCTAAATACAAATACAGTAGTTTTGTGCCAATTCTTCAATTTGATGAAATTTACTATCTTTAAAAAAATTATTATGCCATTTATTTGTGTGTGACTGTATGTGTGGGGCACACATGGCATCCATGAGGAGTTTAAAGGACAACTTTTGGGAGTTGATTCTCTCCTTCCATCATGTCATTCCCTAGGACCCTGGGATCTCAGTCTTGGTGGCGAGTATCTTTCTCTGCTGAGGAATCGTACTGTCCTGATTTACTATCTTTTAATGGTCTCTTTATTAGCAATCTATATTTTTTTTTTTGCCAGTTTTTATAGAACTACTACAATATACAATAGTAGGGGGGAAAAGGACCAAGATATCAGGAGATGTAGGAATTGTTTACTAGTGCTTGTTACTGTTAACTGCTATATACTGAAAAATAAGGGTCAATCTTGTGCTATTAAATGTTCACAGAAGGAAGGCTATATTGTAATTACACTGTTTGCAAGATCCTGAATATGATGGAGTACTATTTGGTAGAGAAATGGGAAGGAAGAAAAATTAGATAATGACTAGTTTGTCAGACAGTAGTTAATCACAAAGAATATTCCAACTTTAAAGACATTTAGAGGGTTATTTTTAAATGAAATATAAAAGGATTTGATACTTTATAAGGATGAGATTTAGCATAGCTTGACTATCACACAAAGGAAACATACAACTGTGCTTTCAGTTTCTTTGAAATTAAAATAGGAATTCAAAGATCACAAGAAAACAGGATATTCATTACAAATAACATTGTTAGTATTTTATCTTAGATCTCTACATTATCTATATAATCGTTCTGTGTCGTCTCTGCTTTAAAGTGATTTTCAGGCCGGGCGGTGGTGGCACACGCCTTTAATCCCAGCACTCGGGAGGCAGAGGCAGGCGGATCTCTGTGAGTTCGAGAACAGCCTGGGCTACAAAGTGAGTTCCAGGAAAGGCACAAAGCTACACAGAGAAACCCTGTCTCGAAAAACCTAAAAAAAAAAAAAAAATAAAAAAAATAAAAAAAAAATAAAGTGATTTTCAGAGTGAATACAAGAATAATTTTTTAAACTAATTTATTATTTCCAAAAATGGATATAATTTCTATTTTACTGTTTTTCTTGACAAGGAAACTCTAATCTCTTCATACCTATATAACTACAATAAAAATATTAGTAGGACAAATAGGAAGATGAAAAAATGGGTTATTCAAAATTACCCTACTAGATTTTTAAAAGAATCAGAACTCAAGTTTGAGTCTACATTAATATGAAGAGGAGAAATAGATTCCAAGTTCAGATGACTAGTTTATTAAATACATAGTAAAAGCTAATGGATATGTCTAAACTTTTTTATGTCAGGAATTCAAGTTTTATATGGTAAGAGAAAGTCTTGAAAAGTGTCACCAGCTAATAATAGAGATTTCTCTTACTGTGTTTGCAATCTGTCACTAAATTTAGTAGGCTTTAAAATTAAAAAGACTTCTGCCAGGTGGTGATGGTGAATGCCTTTAACCCCAGCACTAGGGAGACAGAGGCAGGTGGATCTCTGTGAGTTCGAGGCAATTCTGGTCTACAAAGCTAGTTAGTTCCCAGGACAGCCAGAGCTGTTACACAGAAAAACCCTGTCTTGAAAAAAGAAAAGAAACTTTAAAATTAAAGAGACTTCCAAAGTATCTTTATTTGCAGATGATATGATAATATGTAAATGACCCTAAAAATTCTACCTTGAAACTCCTACAGTTGATAAACACTTCAAGTAAACTGGCAGGATATAAAATTAATATGTAGGGCATATTTTTATTTTTTAACTTTACAGGTACTTTGAGTAAATGTTATGACTTCTGGTTTAGTGTTTTTATAAGATTCCTATATATGTGAACTTAGATATCTCTGTGTCCATATGTGTTTCTCCTACTTTTCTTTGGTCTTGTTCATCTGTTTGCTTGTTTTGTCCTATCCTGAGTTTTGTTTTTGTTTTATCTCATCTAATTTTATTTTAGTATTATTCCTCAGATATCTGTTTGTTTTCTAAGGAGAGATAAAAAGGATATGGATCCAGACAGAGGGGAGGTGGGCAGGAACTGTGAGGAGATGGAAGATGGGAAACAGAATATAGTGTATGAAAAAAATCTATATTCATTAAAAGAATTAAAGAGACTTCAAATAGAATACAAATTGTTGTTACCATCTGAGGGCTGGTATGAGATTTAACTAAAAAGGACGTTCTTTTGAAATGTATGTGTACATAGTATATGAAAACATGGACACATATATATGTGGATAGGCTTACCTATATGAGCATGTACGGAGGCCTGGGAAAACTTTGCATATCTTCTATCACTGTTCACTCTAATTTTTGAGACAAGGTCTCTTACTGAACCTGGAGTGTTCCTTTTAGGCCGGGCTGGCTAGCCTGCAAGCTGCAGTAATCAACATGCTTCTGGCCCGTCATCACTGGGGCTATAGTAAAACAGCATTTATCATATCAAGCTTTTATGCAGGTGTTGATGATTCAAACTCATGTTCTTTACCTATTTGAGCCATCTCCTCAGCCCAGAAAGCATTTTTCTTTCTGAATCAGCAAGGTTTGGAGAAGTGAAGTCATTACTTTACATGTAAAGTTCTGACTTTGAAAATTTCTCTTCAAAAATCAAAATTGGAAGAAAAAATTCAAAATATGGTAGATGATATTAAAAATGCATTTTGTTGTTAAATTTTATTCTTCTCCTCGAATCTGTTTTCTATGTTAGTCTAGTGACGATACTTAGTTGATAAAGGGTAGATAAACAAAATTCAATCCAACAAAGGCTAAATAGGAGTGAAACATACTATCTTGTGCATTTAAAGTATTTTTTATCCTTATCTATTATTATTTTAAATATTCCAGTTCTAAAACTTTGAAGACAAAGACTATCTCTAACTTAATTTTGTAGGTCTTGGCACTGTGGTATAGAATTAGATTTAGCACCAACAGAATCAACACACATAAGGACTCACAGAATCCACACACATAAGAACTCACAAAGACTGAGGCAACATGCACAGGGTCTGCACAGGTCTGCACTAGAAGAGGTCCTAGACCTGAAAGGAGAAGTGGACACATGTCCCCATCTATAACAAAGAATCAATCTCCAACTGATACCCACTTGCAAATGAAAATTTACTCCAAGGGAATTTCAGTAAAGAAACATACTATTCTTAAGGTCAACCTGCACACCCAGCAGTTGGTGGTCAACAGAAAACAAACTCAATGGGATCACTGGAAGCTCCTTGTCTCATAATGACACATGGGTCTCTGCATCTATATGTTTCTTGTACCTTTTCTTGAATTCCTTTCCTTCTGTTTGTTTTGTCCTATTCCAAATGTGTTAGTTTTGTTCTACCTTATTATTCCTTAGAAGCATGTTTGTTTTTGAATAAGAGACAGAAAGGGGACAGACCCAGATGGAAGAGAGGTTGGGAGAAACTGAAGGAAGCAGAGGGAGGGGAAACTGTAGTCAGGAATATATTATATTTGAAAATAAATATTTTCAATAAAAGAAAAAGAATTAGATTTAGCTCACACCGTGATGTACTTACACAAAATGTTGAAATCCATAGCTCTAGAATCTGTTTTAGGAAAGTCTTTGTAAGTACATTTGGTGTCCAGGATGAAAGACCATTGAATTGAAATGATGGTTCCTCTAAATACAACTGTGTTTCCTCATCTTAGTCACCTTCATTGAAACCTTGCCCTTCAAATACCTCCCTTCTCTTAAATGGCCACTTACATTATTTGGTTTGAAATACATCATTCTCTTGTTTTTTTTGTTTTTGTTTTGTTTTTTTTAAAAAAACCTTTTAAATCTTCTTTGGAATTATTTTTGTTTTATCTAAAGCATTCAAGACCTGTGTAACTTCATTCTTTCACAGACAGACTATAGAACCTTTAAAATCTTATAACTTGGTCTTTTGTAGCTTGTCCAAAAGTTCATTTTTTCTTCTTTTAATACTACAGTGTCTTGAACTTATCTATTTTTCATGCTTATTAGGCATGTTTCCCTGAACTCTTTGCTATTAATTTCTCCCTACACATACGTCTGTTGGTAGAGCCAAAGGCCGTGGGAAAAGTCTTTTCACACCAGTATTCACAGAAGCACTATTGCTAATAGTCAGAAGGCAGAAACAACCCAAGTGATTACTTAACAGCTGAACTGATAAAGTGTGGCATATACAAAGGATGGAAAAGAGGAATGGACTTCTGATACGTGCTACCTCGTGGAAGCTTAAGAACATTATGTTGAGAAAAATAAGGCAGAAGACAAAAAATATGTGTTTCCATTAAGATGAAGTACTGAGAATAGGCAAATTGATAAAACAGAAAATAAAATATGCCAGGGCCTAGAGATGGAATATTGGGAACTTTTGTTTAAAAAAAATACATATATATATGGTATATATTATTCTTATTTTGGATGATTCTGAGCCAGGGTCTCATTGTGTAGCTCTCTCTTGGCCTGGCCTAGAACTCAACAGGTAGACCAGACTGGCCTCAAATTCACAGATATCTGCCTCTGTCTCCCAAAAGCTAGGATTAAAAACATGCACCAGAAATCTAGGAAATTATTTGGGCATTTCTAAAGTGACTTTTTTCTTCATATTAATTTTCTTTATTAAGATAGAAATCTTAAAAATATCTTGTCAATACTTTTTCCCACAGTCTCTAAAGTTATCACTTTCTTTTTAAGGTTTTTCCCTATCATATTTGCTTTAATAAAATAAAATAGAATATGGATACTTTTCATTTTTCACATTTTAAACATAATGATACTGTGAGTATAAAGGACATTTAAAATATACATATACACATGGGCATGCACTTGTAAACACCCCACTTTATATCTCTTTGTAGACTTTCAAACTCTACAAAATTCTTCTCTGCTTCTCATATTTGGCTTTTCATGTCAACGTAAGACTACAAACTTCACAGTACAAAATAATTTTAGATGCCAAGCACTCTGTAAACAACTGAAAATGTAAATTTCAAAACTCTACCCACACACAAGAAAAGAAGTTATAAAGGAGGGAAAGATGGATATATCAAAAGAATCTCTAAATCACTATACTATGTAGGTTATGGGGAGGCTAAGAAATTATATTCTCTAAGGAAAAAGTGGAGCAGAGCTGAAAGCTACTCTAATCTAAACTACAAAGAGATAGAAAATAATTAAATTTAATATTTTTAAAGTTTCAAAAAATTCTGGTCTTACTTAAAAGATAAAATTAAACAAATTGTTTTGATGAAAGCTTTGAGAAATTAGGTAAAATAAGCTAAGAAATAAATTTAGAACATGAAAAATTATTGAAAGATCCCATACATAAGAAAACAATGTGTATAACATGTGATGTTGAAAGATAACTGGGGCAAAGGTGATGCATGTTTTAAAATGTCCTTAAAAAAAGAGAAGAATGATGACTTGTATTAAAAAGCAAAAATTACATGTGGTAGTTGAGTTTTGAATCAGTTTATGAGTAAACTAAACTGGGCTGTTAAATAACAAAGCATTTTCCTATTTTTTAAGACATGTTTGGACAATACATAGGCAAAATTTTCCTTGGAAGTAACATCTGATCAGTTTTAGAGATAACAGGGAACAATGCTAGTGATTCATTAGATGCAGAGAAATATAAAAGAGGCAGTATGAGCAAACCAGCAAGTCACAAATTCACTGAAGATGAAAGCCATGACTCAAATAAAATAACGGTGCAGCCAATGGAAGCAAATAGGAAGATGAGGCAATAGTCAGGCAATCTAGTCAGCAGTCCAATCCAGTGGCACAAGGCATTTGGAGTAGGAGTACTAAATAATCTGTACCTACTTACAATATTATAAGCATATTGGAGAGGGCAAAATCAGGCAGGCAGATGGAGAACTTAATAGTTCAGAGTATAGAGGAGTGGTGAGGGGCAGATAGACAATGCTGGGCAGTCTAAAATGCTAAAATAGCAGATGGATATGGAGGTACCAGGCCATTTGCTGATGGGCAAAGCACCAATGAGTGAAGAACACAAATTGTTCAGCAGATAAAATTAGGCAAAAAGTAGAGAAAATCCAACGGCAATCAAGCAGGAAGACAGGACAGTAGAGAAGCAATGGCAGATCATCAGAAGCAGTAGAGTAAGGTAATGACAAGCTGTCAGCGGGGGAACAAAACACCATTCAGGAAAGGATGAGACCGAGGAGTGAAAACAGTCCCTGAATTGGGTGTCTTCCATCTAGGAAATAATTCATAAACTGCGTATGAGAATCCACAAGAGAATAGCACACAAATGGAAACAGCAGATGGATCTGAACTCTACTGCCCAGGGATACAGAATGACCCTAGAACATAGATACATAACAATCCACAAGGAAATTAAATAGATGGGAAAAATGGGTCCAAGCATTTTTTTATGATGGTAAAATAAACCAAAACACTAAAAAGTATTAATCTGGCAATGATTGGCTGGGATTGAAGTCTTCGCTTACCCCTTTCTGGAGCCCACAAAATGGGAATGGTGGGAATTTCTGCAGCAGAAAAACAGAAGAGAAAAGGGATTTCTGATTCCCAGTTTGAGGAAAGCAGGTCAAATTTAGGGCTCTGTGAACTGGTTCAGGGAAAGAAGAACCAGCCTGAACCTTCTCTTCCTCAGAATCCAACCACTTCTGAGGTCTGAGAAAGGTTTAGGAAGCCCTCACCCCATCATTCCCCACAACCTCCCCTTTCACACTTACCTCCAGTGCAAACAGTTTCCAGCAAGGAGGTACTTGGGAAAAATTCACATCAAGGTAAAATTTGAGGATGGTCAACTAATAGTATTTTCTGTTCAGGTCAAGGTTCTGATTCAGTGGGATTCCTTCCATTCTTTATAAGTGAGCAGAGGGGATAATTTCTAGAAACTACCTACCTTGTAAAAAGTGGATTAGGAAAAAAACATCAGGGGCAGTAATACCAATAAATGCACATTAATTCTAGCTAACACCTTGGTTATCTCATCAACTGTCATGGATTTTAATTTATATCAATGATTGAAAAATTCTGCAGACATCTGCTTTGAGTTCCAAAGCAGTTCACATTTCTGTGACTGAAGTAAAACCCCTAATTTAATTCCCTAGATCTACCTTTCTTTCAATGTTCTTCATTTCACTAAACGGAATTTAACAATTCATTCCTCAAACCATGAAAGCCAAATACTGTGTCTTTTACTTGACTTCTCTTACTCTTATTCCAAATGTTACCTCTTTCAAAGTATATTGACAAGCTAAGCATGGTGGCTGATGCCTTTAATTCTACCACTTGAGAGGCTAAGGCAGGAGAATCATATGTTTATGGACAGCCAGGGCTACACAATAAAATCCTGGCCTCAAAACTAACTCCTCCCTTTTCCTCTTATCCTCTCTCCTCCTTTCCTACCCTCTCTTCTCCAATCCTCTGATTTCCATTCTTCTCCCCTTCGTCTTTTGATCTACGCCACTCTCATTTTTCCACCTACACTATGAATTGCCTCCCAACTGGTTTCCTGTTAAAATAGAAGCCAGTCACCCTATACCTCTATTCTCTTACACTAAAGAGGCATCATCATTTTACATGATTCATTCCTCTTTCGTCCTTTAGGTCATTGCTAGAATGTCATCTTCCTTAATGAATGGCCTATTTTAATTACAATGTTTTTTTTTTTTTCTGCCTAGACTATCAATCATCCTTCCTGGGTTTATTTTGATCCAGAGAACTTATCTCTAATATTGCACACTATCTATTTTCTTAGGTTTATGCTTCATCTTTAAGAGTCTCTATATATGAACTTTAAATAACCTTATTTAAACTTTTGTATCTTTATGATGAATTTCATGGAGAATACTCACAAACTTAAACTTATTTAAACTTATTTATGCTGTATGCATGATGGGTAGTGTGTGCACACCACCTGAGCTGCAGGATAAAATGGAAGTCAAGACAACGTGCTGGAGCCAGCTCTCTCCTTCCAGCACTGAGGTTTAAACAAAAGTCTTCAGGCTTGGTGTTGAGTACATTTTCCCTCTGAGCTACTTCATCAGCCCATCATAGAGAACTTCTGCTCTGTATTCTCAACATCTTGACCAGCACATGAATATATAATATATATTAAACACTCAAGTGGAAAAGCATAAATTTCTTGGGATTCTTTTTCTTTGGTTGTTCAAGACAGGGTGTCTCTGTATAACAGCCCTGGCTGTCCTGGAATTTACAGAGATCTGCCTGTCTCTGCCTCCCATGTGCTAGAATTAAAGGTGTGCATCATTACTGCCCAGCAGGATCTTTTTCTTAATCTCAGAGTCTCAGAGTATTCTAAAAGCTCACACATATTTTGAGCTTGTAGATTAGCAGTTAAAGATACTAGTACCAACTAGGATAGGAGAGCTCTAACATATAGTTAGTAAATTACAGCCTATAAACAGGACTCTGCCTATTGTCTGTTTTCTCATATTACTGGCAATCTGAGAACCATCTTTATATTTTAAAATGATTCAAACAAACCAATAAAATAGCCTTTCGGGTCAAGTAAAAATTATATATGGAAGTTCAACTTTAGTGTTTGCAATAATTATATAAAACTTAGCCAGCCTCAATCAATCACTTGTAAACCTCTTTTGATTAGCTGTTCTCAAACTGTTTATTTCTTGTGCCATCTTGGGTATATTTAATCTCCTTTTCTGACCCAAGTTTTCATTTCAGTAGTCTCTGTAAAGTTACCTTAGTGGTCACAAATTCCCTAAACTTGATTATATTATGTAATATGTTTCTCCTTTGCTTATGACTGGTAACTATTCTTGGTACAGCAGTTTGGGCTGGCATCTATGATCTTTCAGAATTTTTAGAACATCAGTTCTAATAGGTCTGCCTTTATATGTAACTTGACCTTACTCTGCTGCAGCTTTCAATATCCTTTTTTTGTTCTGTATATTTAGTATTTTGATTATTATGTGACATGGGGTTTTCTTTTCTGGGCTGGTTATTTGGTGTTCTGCAAACTCTTGTACCTGAATAAATATCTCTTTCCTTAGATTTTGGAACTTTCAATCATTTATAATACCTATGGCTGTTTTTTTTTTTGCTTCAGGGATGCCAGAACTGGGTAGTTATGACGTAAACTATATAGTTTCTGTAATCAATTTGCCATCTATATCTTAAAAAGTAAGTTCGATATCCAAAGCTATTTTATATTTATAAGACAAGGAAAATAACATAACCTGAGTAAAGCTAGAACAAATTGTTAATGCTATCAGTGATGCACCTCTGAGGAAAGGGGGCTTTATACTAGGATTTGCTTTGACTATTATTATATGAAAGCAATCTCTCAGTCTTCTATATATTACTTATTTCTGACAGTGAAATTCATCTTCCACAAAGAATCCCACCTGAAGGATGTACAGTATCAGTAAGCTTTAAAAATAGCGAAAGACAGTAAATGAAAAAAAGTAAATAGGACCTATAAACAGTTTCATATGTGTCATATAATTAACCAAACTTCTAACTATACTATTTAAGAATAATGTGTACGATATGAATCTCTTTTAAACCTCACCAGTGGAGTTATTATTAAATGATCCCATTGTAAAAAGGATACCTGTAAAATGGAGTTCTGTATAGCAAGCAAGAAATACATTACAGTAAGGAAATAAGTATAGTCTAATATATATAAATAATAAATATAAATAGTATAAGGAAATAACACAAAAGCAATGATACAACTCTTTATTTATTTATTTATCTATTTTGATTTTTTTCGAGACAGGGTCTCTCTGTGTAGTTTTGGTGCCTATCCTGGATCCTGCTCTGTAGACCAGGCTGGCCTTGAACTCACAGAGATCTGCCTGGCTCTGCCTCTCAAGTGCTGGGATTAAAGGCATGCACCATCACCGCCCGGCAGAATGATACATTTTAATAATACTAAAAACTAACAACTGTTGTTGTATAATTTACAATTTTTGGAACCTATTTCACCTGAGTTCAAATACCTAAACTTCATGCCAAATTATTCTACTCTTTGTTAAAACTCCGTATAGAATCACTTCTTAAATATCTTTTTCTCCATGAAGTCTCATCCTGAGGATTATTACATGAAAAAATACTATGATATTTGCTGCAAACTGATTGAAAGATGTGAAGAATATAAAGGGTAGATAACAAAATTGTCTCAGTGACATCCATCACTACAATGTCTTCATTCTTTAAAGATTATTTTTTATGTAAAGTAGACCTCTTAGAATCATTAAATGCTTCTTCTGTATTTTTGTTTTTATATTTAGTCAGTCTTTCCCTGTGAAGTTAAACAGATAACAGTAACCTTCCACAAAATTTATTGCTCTCTTCTAAGCATCCTTTGAAGGAATCTATATCCCTTCCAACAATTCTTTCCTGTGTGCTATTAATAATATTTGAAATTGAAAATTCCAGAATATTAAATAATTCTTCATTTTATAAAGATTTACTTTACTTTTAGTTACGTGTATGTATGTATGTATGTATGTATGTATGTATGTATGTATGTGCACAAGAGTGCATGTGCCCACAGAGGCCAGTGGAGTTGGAGTCACAGGCACTTGTGACTAGCCCAATATGGAAAGAGCTAAACATGGGTCCTTTGCAAGAGCAACATGATCTTAACCCTGAGCCATTTCTCCAGCTCTCTCCTTCATATTTAATAGCAGCTATGCTTTTGCTATGTTCTAGTATAAGGAAATAACACTAACAAAATTACTAGAATAATCCAAAATAATTTTGTCTCTGAATCCATTTTCATTAATTCCTATCAGGTCTCTATCATGTAAGAACATAAAATCACAAATATGCTGTCATTTTAAAAAAGTGATACTATTTTGAGTTCATGGTAATATATGTGTATATATATATATTTGTTGAAACACTAGTAAATTTTGTGTAAGAAGTAATATCATATTTTATAGATGATATCTAATATAGAGATTAATTTATATTATTGATTTCAGTCTGTAGTGAAGTAAGGAATATTATCAATTCTTCATACTAAGACTATTTCTCTAGCCAAATCTGTGCTTAGTGTTAATATCAATAAAAGGTTTATTGCTATTTTGTTTTCAATTATATTAACATGTATCTTGTGAGACTATTCTGTTATTCTAGCCTCTGTTCATTTATAACAATCCATGTGCAAGTGTTTACTGGAAAGTAATTTCATCCATTTGTATACTCTAATAGTCAAGATAAAATAAGGATTTGGCAGGTTCACTCTGTTGTTTCCTTTGCCTCTTCTACAACTACACTGTTGTGTTTAGCCTGCTTAGCCTTTATTTTCCCTCCACAGGGAAATCTTTTCAATATTTAACCAACCAATATTTGCTTAGGTTTTAAGCTAAAGCTCTGCTGATAGTGCAGATAATATTAAAAGAAAAGTAGGTATAGTTGTACATGTCTGCAGTCCCAGATACTTGGGAGGCTAAAGCAGGAAGATTGATTTAGCTCAAGACTCCTAAGCCAGCATGGACAACACAGTGAGGCAAATACTACTTTGGGAGCTAGCTGTGGTTTGGATATGGTTTCTTCTCCTAAGAGTTCATATGTTAGAGGCTTTTCATTAGTGGGGTCATACAGAGCGATGATATGAAACTTTTAAAAAGTGGAACCTAGTAGGTGGGATACTTAGATTATGGATGTAGGTGCCTTCAAAAGGGATTTAAAAAGCCCTTGTATGTCCTTTTGAGTTCTCCCAAGATTGTGTTGTTTGATAAGTCTAAATTGCTTCCTGCCTGGTAATCATTACATTCCTGCTATGATTCCATCCATTATTAGATCCACATTAGAGGCCAAACCAATAAAGCTGCCCAACCTTTACTCTCAGTCTTTTACACTGTGGGCTAAATAAATAGTCATTTAATAAGTTACACAAACTCAGGCGTTCATTTTCTATATTAACAAAATATGAATGAAAATGGCTTATTTGTATTAGCTTACATGATTATTCTATGAGTTAAACACTCAGAGTTCATCTTCAACATAACAAAACTAGGTACAAAAAGTATATTTTGCATAAACTGTATAAAGTCACATACTAGTAAAAAGTGGCTCGAAGACTTAAACCCAGAGAAAGCCTGTTTTCTCCACATTGCTTTATAAATAGCTACATGGGCAACACTACAATTCTAGTAAGAACTCCAATTAGAAAGCAAGCATACCATAATTTGTATGATCTCTCTTCCCCATGAGGGAATTATGAAAGCTCAGAATACAATCTCCCATAGAAAAGGTATGCCATTAAAACATATATTTAAGAAAACTTAAGATATTATTCTATTTGTGGATTGTTTGCATATAAAATGTTTCAGATTGCCTTATTTTCAAAATTCTGATGTAAGAGGCAATGTATATTTTTGTTTTAAATTATATGTATTAACCAGTATATTTTGATCATGTTCATTCCCAACTTGTTCCCTTAAATCCTCCCAGATCCACTCCCACCTCTACCTCCCATCCCTCCCAACGCTGTCTCTTTCTTTATTAAATTCAATAACCTAGCAAATCCAGTCTGTGCTGTCTATATACTTCTAGGTGTTACCCATTCACTAGAACATCATGGCCAATTTATCATGGTCCACATCCTTAAAGAAAACTAGTTGTCTTCTCTCAGAAGCCATCAACTGTCCATATTTCCTTAATTCAGGGTTGGGGCTCATGAACACCTCCCTAAACCATGCAATAATGTTAATAAGCTTGCTCTTGTATAGGACTTGTGAAGAGAACCACACCTGTTGTGAATTCATAGGTGCAGTGTTCTTGTCATTTTCAGAAAACACTGTCTAGAAGTAATGTATTTCTCCATCTTTAATGTTGCTAAGTGGAATAGAAGCCTTTCATTTTGATGTTTTTAAATGGAAACTCACCTTTAATTAATGTATTTAAGTGATTCTATACCTTTAAATGTATAGAATCAAAGGTAAATTCTATGCCTTTAATTTTCCCACTGGCTTTATTTTCCAACTGAGCTTTTCTTTTTGATGTATAGGCAGAGGAAAGAGCATCAATACAGAGAAAATTTGTGGCTGGAGGGAAAGATAATGAAAGGTAGTATAAAGTAGGAAGACTTAGAGGGAGAAAATGTAGTATTCCTCAACCTATGCCATTATACAAAATTAATTTTTTCTTAAGCATAGCCAAGAGCAGGAGAAGGATTAGTAGGTAGGTCATAATGTGGCCAATTTATCTTAATATGATTGGGCTTTCAATCAACTAGGATTGTTCCAGCAATGAACATTTAGGAAGAAATGCTGATTGAGATGTTCAAGCAAAAGGTAGGGAATGATAAAATGAATACATTCAGCCTTTAAATCCGAAGGCCATTAGTTTCCTAAACTCTGATACTGTGATTTCTTCATAATTACAAACAATAATTTTAAAGAAAATGGTACATATAGAAGACTGAGAAAAATCAGTATTTATTGATTGTCTTGATTCTGAAAAGTACTGACTGAAATTCACAAACAAATCAACAAAGTTGAAATGCACTTCTCAGCAGCTTAAATTTTGTACACAAATAATTGTAATGACTGGCAGACTAAATCAGGACTCTTCTTCCCTTCCCTCCTTTGTCCTTCTGTCTCTCTATCCTGCCCTGCCCCCCTATGTCGGAACTCATGCCTAGGCCTTCATTCACGATAGCCAAGCATTCTACTTCTGATTTATGATCACACACATGTGCCCCCCCTTTAAAAATGAGGGTATAAAAATCTGCCTCCAAAATAAATAATTAGACTTGTTTGTTGATGTCTTTGAGAAATGTGAAATTAGACAGGGTCCATGTTATGTGTATACGTGTGGTACTTACATGTGCATGTGTGCACAGAGTTAAATATGTGCTGTTTGCCCCAACTGCTCTCCACCTTATTTTATAAGATAAGGCCTCTTGCTGAATCTTGACCTTGGTGATTCAGAAAGACTATCTAGTGGGCCAGCACACTCTAGATATCCTCCTGTTTGTGCCTGAACAGACAAGGATTACAAGTGTGTGCCATCATGCATACTCGTTATGGGGTTTTGGAAATCTGAACTCAGACTGTCATGCTTTATAAAGCAAGAACTTTACCAACTAGGCCATTTCTCCATCTCCAAGGGTACATTTTAAGTTCTGATGGCATGATTTTAATGTCTTATTTGGTCATAGTGCATTTATAAGTTGTTGTTTCTAAGGAATCTCTCAATTATGATGATTACTTTTTCTTATTTCTACATTGTGCTACTGTAAGCATTCTAAAACACACATAAGTCTAGATTATCCATCCTTGTACATAATGGTATGTCCTCTGCTCTAATCCAAAAGATTTTAAATTTGGGTTCATAGACAGTCCTCATAAATTTAACTTCTTCCTTACTCTAAACAGTAAGTAAAACCTTCCTCTCTCGATGTTTGAAACCAAGTGCTCTTCTATCACTTTAAATTATTAAATACTCAACTGTTTCATAAAAGACAACAACAACAAAAAACCAAAACATTTTTTTGGCTTGAAATGGTAGCGTATTTCTGGTGTTATATTTCGATCATTATGATCTCTCATGTGACCATATACTTTAGCAATATATATATATAGCACTAAGCTCAGTAATGTTCAAGGTGCTTCATAAATATTTGTTAAGTTTAATAAAGATGAGGAGTGTAGACGTGTAGACGCTCATAAATACGTTTGAGTTCTAAAATAGATGCTGTTTTTCAAAATTAATTAGAAACTCTACCAATAAAGAGGGCTACTACTGTTTATGCCAATGTAAGAGTTATATATCAAAACATCATATTGTATGCAATACTCATACATAATTTTTGTACTTGTTTGTATGAGTATATATACTATGTATGTTCATGTATATGGGTGCACTAGCCCATGAAGGCACATGTGGAGGTCAAAGGTCGGCATCAGGTATCTTCCTCTATTGTTCTCCACCTCATTTTTCGAGACAGGCTCTCAATGAACATGGAGCTACTCATTTATGCTAGACTGCCTGGTTAGTGAGCTCCTAAGATCTGCCCTTCTACACCACTGCCAATCCCAAACCTAGGCTTTGGTACATGCTGTTGTATCTATCTTTTACAAGAGTGCTAGGGATCCAAACTCAGGTCCTCATGCTTATGTTTTGATTTTTATATAACAGTCAATGATAAATTTAATTTAGATGGTAGCTATTGATAAAAAGCTATCTTTTCACAAACCTAGAAACTTAAACTAATAATACAATTAAAGACAAGAAAAAATAAGTGAAGCTACAATAAATAAATAGCTCTGTAAACTTTAGAGGCAGGTTATTAGAAGCTAGTTAAACTGGGTACACAAATAATTCTCACATCATGTAGATTATTTTTGTTTTTCTGTCTGATGCCTTAATATAATAGTAGGAAAATGTCAACTGACATCCTTATTTTGTAGACATACTCAACAGAGTCTATTATTGACTATTTTCATTATTTACTGTTATGAACAACAACTTTGAGAGAAAGACATTAGTGAAGTCAGTTCAAACGAAAATTTATGCTTAAATAGCTTTTAACTGGCCTTAAATTTCATACAAACTAATAGAGCCAGTGCTCAAATCCAGGTATTTCTGACAACAATATACAAGTTTTGATACTCATTCTATTGTTTCTTCACATGCTTAGTCAAAAATACAGCATGAGATCATAGTTCCTAAGTCTAGAGCCACTACATGAAAAGTACAGGATAGCTCCTTAAAACGAACTCAAATGTAGCTAGCAAATCTGAACACAGAGATCTTCATATCAGTTTGAAATATTTCAAGCAAAAAGTTTTGAGTATTTTGCTTTGTAGGTAATTTTATATTGTCACATGATTCTACTTACAAAGAACAGATTTGAGATATTCACAACCTTAATTAATTATGGTTGCTTTTAATTTTACTATGTTTAACTGCTATTTCTTTTTTTTTTAAACTAACAACAGAGAACTATAAAAGACTATTCATAGCATGTATATTTTTTATTGTGTGCCTGTGTGTGCATGGGGGGGGAGGGGGCTCAATGGTCATAACATATGTTCCAGTTAAATATTCCAAAGTATCAATACATAATACATGCAGTGAAATAATTAATGGCTTCTATAGAAAACTGATAGGCAGCTAAAAGTAAATGAATAATTCAAATGATTTATGTTAGAAATAAAATTTTCTTTATAAGACAAATAAAGATGTTAGCTTCCCTATGCTTCTGAAATAAAGAGAGTGTTTAAAATGGTGGATGTTAATTTTTAGGTGAAACTGTTAAATGTAAATTCTTACTTTCAATAGAATAAAAAATTGAGACTCATTAAAAGGTAATTAGTAACTAACATCAATTTTATCTTCATTACAATAACTCACTGTATTCTTGTTTTCTAAGAATTATGAGAAAGAAAATTAATGGTTGGGTAAAAAATATCTAGTTTATATTATACACAATTAAAATTCTTAAAAATATGAACGTCAAGAAGTTGAGACAAAACAAATGTTTATATAATAAATAACACTAATTTTTGTTTTACAAAATGGGTATTTCATGGAAAAGATTCCTAACTACCTAGGTTGAACTATGGGTAGAAAAGCTTAGATAATAATCTGTTCCAGAAAAATCTAAAGTTTGTTGTACACATGTTTTCTGAAACTCACATTACTTTGCCCTAAACCCTTGAGTTTCCTTTGTATGAGGTCTGAATATTCTTCCTCATTCAACATCAGCTATCTTGACAGGGACTTCTTTATTGTCATGATAAACTGTTGGTCAAAAGAATACATTCCGCCATACACAAATGTAAAGTCCATTTGTATCTCAAATACTACTTTAAAAAAGGTGAATGTTAGATTTAGTTTATAGCTACTCAAAATTATACTTTCCTGAAAGCTTAGCAATTTTCCTTTCTTAAGATTACTTCATAATGATTAATAAACTGTTGTCAAGAGACTACAAAAAAATTATTATTTAAGAGTAAGATTTCATGTAACAATAAGTCTATTTCATCAATATTTAAAATTTCAAAATCTTATTATTTAGAATAAAAGACATGTTTTTCTTTATAGAAATACACACATTTCAAAAGGGCAGAAAAAAAATCTTTGTTACTTCTAAAATGAAAAGATATAAAAGGAAACCTAAAAGATTCCAGTTACTATACAATATAGCTGAAAGTCAGAAAATTTTAAAGCTGAGTAAGATGGCATATGTCATCTAGCAGGCCAGGGGCTGGCAAGTTTGTGTAAGAGATCCGATTGCAAAATTTCACTCAGGCTTCACAGACTATACAGTTTCAGTTACTACTCAATTCATCCATTGTGATCATAGATGGCATATAAATGATATGTGTTCCAAATACATTTTAGTTGCAGATAATGAAATTTAAATTCCAAATTACAAGCATATGTCAAATAATATCTTTAAAAATTTTTTAGTCATGTGAGGATGTAATTACCTTTCATACTTAACAGGATACGCAAAGATGTGTCAGGCAGGATTTGGCCTATGTCAGATTCTGAGTCCCATGACTGATAATCAACTTTCTGAATACAGACATTATGTCTTACTAATTTTTTAGCTCTGGAACACAGCATGCCATTGGATATAAAGAATATAAAAAATACAAAGCTTGAAAAATATAGAAGTATCTAAAACATAGGTGTAACATAGATAATTATGATCAAAGTAATAAATCAGGGTATAAATCTTAATTCTATTGTAGCCTAGCCTCAAAAAGTTCTGAAAGATGATTTTTACTTTGTGAATAGTAAGCAGCTTAATATTTTCTAACTTAGTAAAATATTATCAAATACTTTAATAATTATATAGATACTCTATATGCTCCTTAACCTTTTAATCTGGCCTAGAAATAAAAAAAATCTATAATTAAACTTTTAATTTCTAAGAATAACGTAAGATTCTTTTTGGACAAAATTGATTAAGCAATAAGTGAACATAAAGAGCTAACAGATAGCAATGATTTCTTGTGTTCATAAAATTTTATAATTCTTAGCATTTTATAGTACAAATTAATTATCCAACCATCAAGTCAAAGAAATGCAATACATTTGAAAATATAAAAATTTTATATTAAAATACAGCTAGAAAGTTAAAGACTGTGATTATATAGGTTTTGATAGCATCCTACATTTAAGATGAACGCAGGAGGTATGTAACTATCAAATGAACCATATTCTATGATACAAGGCTAAAAAAAAAAAGTAGAAACAAATCCACAGTTTAGGGAAAATAAATGCGGATAGTCTTAAGGCTGTAACATGAAACAACTTTATGGACTTTTCTATTTCCATTCTCCTTTTTGAACAGAATTAGAAAGAAATCTAAGCTTATTAAAATTGATTTCATTTACAATTCAATCCAATTGGCAATAAGTTTGGTTTGCTTTATTTCCTTTATTGTGTTTATCATTTTCATTCTATATGTGTTTTCCCTAATAGCACAAACATCTGATCCATAATTGTTCTTTAGGTTTGTTTATCAAACTAACTGATAATTAATAACTATAAAATAGTAGTTTCATAAGAGAGGAACTGTGCATTATTTTGTAATTGTCAAATGAGTAATTGGATCAGTTAAGCTCTAAAACTATTTTAAAAATTTGTTACTTGCAATTGTATATAGATAAATGTGCCTAGCAACACTCTCTACTCTGTTGGGTACAAGTATACGAGACATTCAATATATAAACAAAAAGTTATATACTTTAAGGACAAAATTAAAATTTTAATTTCTATTGTACATGTTGCTATAGTTTAAATAGTATAGGAATTGTATCTACTTAAGGGTAGAAAGGAAATTAAAAATTGTTTTGGAGGCCCCAATCTTTTTTAAAAAGTTTATTTATTAAAACCTTTTAACAGTTTTCTCACAGATATGCATATCAGATATACCCTTATATCTGATATATAAATGTATATCATATATATGTAAAATATAAAGTGATATAAACAGTAAAGGTCAAGTATTAGTAATCAAATAAATCACTGCTTGAAAAAAAGATGCTGTGTACACACATATGTAGACTGTAAGCTTAATGCTTTATCTTGGTAGTTACAACATACATAAAGATTACAAACACATCTCTGTGTTGTTTTTTTTTTTGTTTGTTTTTGGTTTTTTGGCTTTTCGAGACAGGGTTTCTCTGTGTAGCTTTGGTGCCTGTCCTGGATCTCGCTTTGTAGACCAGGCTGGCCTCGAACTCACAGAGATCTGCTAGGCTCTGCCCACCCCCTTACCCCCCGTGCTAGGATAAAAGGCATGTGCCACCCAAGCCTGGCTATCTCTGTGTTTTTTAAGTAATTAAATAATATTTAAGAATAAAATGCGGTTCAATTTCTGACAAAGTCATAGTGAGAGTCTTATCAATAAATAGTATTAAAAAGAGAAAATAAAAATAAAATACAAAAAATTAGAATACCATACATTTCAGAAGATGAGAAAGGATCAAATATGATGCTTAGTAGATAAAAATCACACAATTTCTCAAGATTTTAAAGATTTCATGGCTAGATTCTGAATTAGTTATTAAGATCATATTTGTTTATTTGATAGTTACTTTTACAAAACCCTCCCCAACAACTTGGTATTTACATAGCAAATAAAAAAGTTCTTTTAACCATTTTAAGCAAACTCATACAAAACGTTAGGAGTGGATTTCACCAATGCTCACAGCTTAAGTTTTAAATATGTATAAATATATGAAAGTGAGTATGAATATAGTTCATCCACCCAGAAAAGAGTATCACGGGGGAGAGATGTCAAGGAAAAGGGATGAACAGGATGACAGACAACAACTGAATGCATGGGACACGAACTGCAAAGGGGATAATAGAGGCAGAAGGGTGGGGGCAGACAAGAGATGGGGGGCAAAGTAAATGAGAATAAACCAAAACAAAGTATTACAAAAATTCCATAATGAAACTGTCACCTCTTAGGTTAATTTTTTTAAAAATTCAATGAAAACTGGGAATGGAGAGATGTCTTAGTGGTTGGTCCCAACACCCACATCATGTATCTCACAATCACCTGTAATTCCAGATTCAGGAGATCGACACCCTCTTCTGAATTCTGTGAGCACCTGCACGTGTGTGTGTGTGTGTGTGTGTGTGTGTGTGTGTGTGTGTGTGTGTGTGTGTGTATTCATATGTGTATATATGCATCTAAGTATATATATATATATATGCACACACACATATATAAATATATAGCCCCACATATCTATACTAATAAATAATAAAAACAATCTTTAAAAATTAATGTTCACAGAAAATGGATAATTCCATTTCCCTCATTTTAAGAAAATTAAATAAGAGAGTGGTTAAATGACTAATCCCTGGTTCTAGATGTAGAATTCCCCAAACTCCTGATATCCCCTGAATAATAGGACTGAGTACCTTTTGCTATCCATTAAAAGTCTCTAACTCACAAAAAGGATCTCCATGACCTCCAGATAGTGCTGGTCGTCAAAAACACTGAGTTACTAGAATGTTGAAACTTTCAGTCTCACTCATTGATGGGGTGGAGTTTGAGTGCTACAAGGGCCATTGCCCAAAACTTGATGAATGCATTTGGGTGTTTTAATTGTATTGCATCTGAACAAAGCGTGGGGTTTCTGTTAGTAGTCTCTCCTATATACTGAATTATGCCTCTCTTCAATAAAGCTGCTTCTGAGTTGTATATCTTTAACAAGTAAGTTTGTGTGCCATTCTAGCTAACAATCTTTTGGCAGAAAAAGAGTGTGTGAATCCACAGACTTTTTAGAAAAAATAAGACAAAGTATACATAATCTTCAAGATTTATTGATGACATCAGCTGTGAAGACAGTCTTGTGGTATGGAGCTTTAAACTTGGGACAATAAACAACTCCAAGTCAAAATCAAATTTAATTGAGATGAAAGGCAACTGGTGTATAACAAATTGAAGAACTAATTAGTGTGAGAAAAAACTTCCCCACATGTATCATTAATGTACATGAATATAGCCCACCTATGGTTGGTTACCTTGTTGGTCAGTGGAAGAGAAAGAATTAATGGATAATGAGATTACAGGAAACAAGATACTACTTCCTTATAATTAAAAGGAAATATAAACTATTTCCTTACAATTAAAAATAACACCATTATTTGCTTATGAATGAATTTTATGGTAATATTTTTGTTTTTTCTGATGTAAAAATAAATAGAAATGTGAACATAACAAATCATCATACTAAAACTATAGGCTCATTATACAAACTTAACGTCACTTAAATAATAGCCAAATTATTAAAATTAATACCTTCATATAGGTAGTTTCCTTACAGATAAAAGAACATAAAATATAACCACAACTTTGCAAAGACAGTTTCGCTGCCAATTGTATTTTTTCCAGTTAATCTCATATTATAAAAATGGTCAAATGACTACCTCATGTTAGGTGTCAAGTTAGGACAGAGAAACTAAATAGATTCATGAGGATGATCATTTGACTTACACAGCTGAAGTTAACACTATCATAAAACAACTCTTCAGAATATTTTAAATGAAAATAAATTTTATTTATAATCCCAATTATAATAATAGAAAAAAGGATACTAAAATAGGAGAATAGTCAATAAAAATTTTAGGATTGTTTTAGAAAATTTTATATTCAAAAAGCATACAGTAGTTCTCAGAATTTAGAAGTATAGTCTATGGATTAAAAACATTTATGCCACATAAGGACTTGTTGGAAAAACAAACTGTGGAGATCTAGTGCAGTATTACTCAAGTACAAACTGTAGGGGAGGGTCCAGCAATCTGTATGTATGCACGCATTCCTGTGTACTCTAATGCTGACCAAATTTAAAAATGAATAAAGACAACAATTATTTAATAAATGAAGAGAAGAAAAAACCCTGCTAATAATAGGTAGTAGATACAATAGTATACTGGTTTGGAAACAGAAGAACATAGTTAATATTAAGTTGAAATGGAGCCAGAAACATTTATTTGAAGGGTAAAGGGAACCAAGTCATAATGGTAATATAAGTTTCCACTACTCTACAGTAATAATTTGTGGCTTTTTAAAAAAGAAATTAAAGACCCTTTCCCTGTATTCATGTTTTATTCTTTCCCTAATTTTTCTGCCTGTGTTGAAGATGCTCCTATGCCATAAACCATTGGCATTTGTTATGCTGCTTAGATTATTAAATTCTGCATTTAAATGTTCACATTTAAAATATGGAAAATATCATGCCTTTTCATCAATTTAGTGTAAATTTAGTATAAATATATAGTAATTATTTACTGCACTTTGAGATAAATGACAAAGGTATTTCAAAAAAAGAGAAACCAGATCCAATTTTGAATTGCAATGGTAAAAATTTGCTATAACCTTCTGAAGTGTAGTTGCCACCAAGCAAATGAAGGACTAATTTCTAGAACAGTTCAAAGTTCTTTATATTCAACAATTTCAAGGGTAAATTCAAATAAAGTCAAGAAATACTTTAAAAAAAATTCTACAATCAAATATTTGTATTGTCATATCCATGAGTAATAGTTTTGCCTATAAAAGTCATAGAAAAAAATTGAAAATAGGAAATGGTAAAAAAATAACATAACTAGTATATTCCTTGAATTTGAGAAAGGCACTCTATCTCACCTCTGGAGTGACATCTCGCGGTGCAAACCCTGTTCCTCCAGTTGTTAGTATCAAATTAAGTTCCTTCTCATCACACCAGTCTATCAGAGTTTCCTAAAAGAAAACACACACACAGAAGAACTTACTTGCTTGCTCAAAAATCTAAGTAATCATCTCACAGACAGCATGGAAACTAGATTCTTTCCACATTGAATAAAGACTTTTTTAAGGACAATACCTGGAAAGTTTAACACTTGATCAAAATACAATTCAACTTGGGATATTCATTCTCTCGATTACAGAAAATGAGGACACAAGCACCAAACCTAAGAAAGTGTCTTACACAAGAAATGGCATATCTAAACGTCTTTTCAACATTACAAAATATTTTCCAGTTTAAAGAAGTTGAGAACTATATGTTAATCACAAAATCTTATTACCTGACAACATCACCCTAGTACCTAAATATTCATACCTTAATTATAAATCCAAATACCTTTTTCTATGATGGATTCAAAATGAGGAAAAATGTTCATAGGCTCATGAACTAGAAGTAAAAGAACTAGAGTTCAAACTACACTTGCTAGAATCTCAATTATGTTTATATTTTGCCCATTAATGAATAAATATTTTTTGTCAAGTTGAAGTAAGGAAAGTTTTGCACTTTTCAATATTAGTTTTACAGGAATTTCTTAAAAGAAAGCTTAAATAATACTTGGGTCCCACTTGTAGACTACGGTTTGTGTTAGAATAAACCCAGGGTAGAAAAAAAAATCCTAAATAATAAAAGAACTGTTGGATGTATTTACCATCCCTGACCTCAAATTATACTACAGAGCTATAGTGATAAAAACAGCATGGTATTGGCACAATAACAGACATATTGACCAAAGGAACTGAGTTGAATACCCAGACATGAAACCACAAACCTATGGACAACTTATTTTTGATAAGGAAGCCAGAAATGCACCCTTGAAAAAATGACAGCATATTCAATAAATGATGCTGGTCAAACTGGATGGCTGCTTGTAGAAGAATGCAAATCCATTCATATTTACACTCTGCAGAAAATTCAAATCCAAATGGATCAAAAACATCAATATAAAACCAGATACATGAACATGGTAGAAGAGAAAGTGGGAAAAGTCTTGAACTCACTTGTACAGGAAAGGACATTCTGAACAGAACACCATTAGCACAGGCACTCAGATCAACAATTAATAAATGGGGCCTCACAAAACTGAGAAGCTTCTGCATGGCAAAGGACACCATCATTCAGACAAAGCAGTAGACTACAGAATGCAGAAAAGATTTTTTTTTTTTTTTTACAAATTATACATCTAATAGAGGATGAAGATCAATAAAATGAATGACAGCTCATGCTGGTAAGAATGTGGAGTAAGAGAAACACTTATCCACTGTTGGTGGGAGTGGAAAGTTGTACAGTCACTATGGAAATCAGTGAGGTGGTTCCTCAGGAAAATCAAAATTGATCTACCTCAAGATCCAGCTATATACTCTTAGGCATATACTCAAAGGATGCTTCATGTTATCACAGAGACACTTGGCCAACCCTGTTCATTTCTGCTCTATTCATAATAGCCAGAAAATGGGAACAACCTAGATGTTCCTCGACAGATGAAAGGATAGAGAAAAATCTGGTACATTTATACAATGGAATATCAGTCCTTAAAAATTAAAATCATAAAATTTGCAGGTAAATTGATCAGACCAGAAACAAAAACAAAAAACAAAAAACAAAAAAACATCCTGAGTGATGTGACCCAGACCCAGAAAGACAAATAAGGTAAATATTTGCTTATAATGCATGTGGATATTAGCTGTTAAATCAATGATAACTAAGTCATAATCAGTTGAACCAAAGGTTAGGTTAAAAATAAGGGACTGGGGGACGGACAGATCTCTGTAGGAAACAGAATAGATAGTTATGGATGGACAGTGTATATGTGTGTGGCAGGGTGGGTTGAAATGAGAGGATCAAGTGGGGAGGGCAAGGGAAGAGGGGGATGAGGGAGGAAATACAGGGAATAAGAAAAAATTGAGGGCAATTGAGTGGAAGTATGGAAACCCAATACAGTAGAAGCTTCCTAAAATCTATACATATATGAGGGCAATCTAAACAAAATGGCCAAATAACGGGAGATAGAGTCCTAAGTAAACATCTCTTTTCACCAAATGAAGCTTCCAGTATTGGAAATGGGTTACATTTCCCTGAGTTGTTGGCTAAAGGGGTGCCATGGGAACCCCAAAAAGAAACCAGGCTGTTGGCAAAGCTATAGGTTATTCTCCACCAACTGACAGTGAGGCACTATTGCCGAAGACAACACCTACAGAACTCATTGAATACAGAGGAGTCAAGCTGGTGCCTTCCTAAAGCCTTCACCGCTATTGACTAGTGTTGATACTACTTGAAGGTACTGTACATGTTACCAAAGGAAAAAGGTAGTACCAACCTACTCAAAAAGTCTTCGATCTATGATGACCTACCTGCAAGATGTGCTTGCTAGTGCATAGTGGCACCAAAGTAGTGGGAATAATGAACTAATATCTGATTGGATTTAAGGCCCAGCCCATGAGAAGGAACCCATCCCATACACTAATCAGGTGGCCAAGAACCTAAGACCAGATAGCCCAGTGACTTAGAGGAAAACCAAATACTACTGTTCTGCTAAAGGAATGTAGTAATAAAAAGACTCCAAATGACAGTCTGCTATACTCACAAATCAGTGCCTTGCTCTGCCATCATCAGAAACACTTCTTCCTGCAGTAGAAGGGAACAAATACAGGGACAGACCCACACAGCCAGAAAATATGCAGAGCGTAAGAGACCTCAGATACTCAGCCCTAAATGGCATGTCCCCATCAAATCATTCCTCTCAGAGCTTAGGGAACCCCGTGGAAGAGAAGGGGGTGCAAAGAATGTAAGAGCTAGAGGGGACTGAGGACACAAAGGAAACAAGACCTAAACAGAGCAGGGCAAATGCACATATAAACTCATATAGGCTGAGGCAGTCTGCACATGGCCTTCAGGGCCTTGCACTAAATAGGGTCCCAGAACTGAAAGGGAGAACTGGACACATGCTCCCATTCCTAAAACAAAACCTATCTCCATGTGATAACAGCTCCAAATGAAAATTTCATTTCCTCCAAGGGAGTCTCATGGGGGAAACAAACTACTTTTAAAGGTAGACCAATATCTCAGCAGTAGATGGCCACTAGAAAACAAACTCAATGTAATTTTTGAATGTTCCTTGTTCCATAATGTCATGTCAGGGCTTCTTCTTTTTCTTTTATTTAATCTCATCTCCCTCCACACAGGTCCTTTGCATACAGATAATAGTTTCTGGTTTTGTGTTTTATGAAATTCCTAAAAGTATAAATTAATGGGTCTCAGCATCGATATTTGTTTCTTGTACCTTTTCTTGGTCACTTTTCCTTCTTTTTTTTTTTTTAATTCCGATTTTTTGTTTTTGTTTCATCTTATATTTTATTTTTTAATTTTATAATTAATTTAATTTTATATATCAGCCACGGATTCCCCTGTCCTCCCTCCTCCCACCTTGCTCCCCCTCCCTCCCCACAATCCACCCCCCATTCCCACCTTCTCCAGGGCAAGGACTCCCCTGAGGATTCAGCTCAGCCTGGTAGATTCAGTCAAGGTAGGTCCAGTCCTCTCCTCCCTTCACCCAGGCTGAGCAAAGTGTCCCAGCATAGGCCCCAGGCTCCAAAAAGCCAGCTCATGAACTAAGGATGGGTCCCAGTCCCACTGCCTGGGGGCCTCCCAAACAGTTCAAGCTAATCGACTGTCTCACTTATCCAGGGGGCCTGATCCAGTTCCACGGGGCCTCCTCAGCTATTGGTTCATAGTTCATGTGTTTCCACTAGTTTAGCTATTTGTTCCTGTGCTTTTTCCAATCATGGTCTCAACAATTCTCGCTCGCTCATACAATCCCTCCTCTCTCTCACTGATTGGGCTCCTGGAGCTCCACCTGGGGCCTGGCCATGGATCTCTGCATCCAATTCCATCAGTCATTGGATGAGAGTTTTATCACGACAGTTAGGGTGTTCGGCCATCTGATCACCAGAGTAGGTCAGTTCGGACTTTCTCTCGACCATTGCCAGTAGTCTATTGTGGAGGTATCTTTGTGTATTTTTGGAGATCTCTCTAGCACTTTGCTTCTTCCTATTCCCATGGGGTCTTCATTTATCATGGTATCTCTTTCCTTGTTCTCCCTCTCTGTTCTTGATCCAGCTGGGATCTCCCGCTCCCCTAAGCTCTCTTTTCCCCAACTCTTGCCCTTCATTACCTCCCCTCATGACCAGTTTGCTCATGTAGATCTCATCCATTTCTCTGTCATTGGGCAATTCCTGTGTCTTTCTTAGGGTCCTCTTTACTAGGTAGCCTCCCTGGAGTTGTGAGTAGCAGTCTAGTCATCTTTTGCTTTACATCTAGTATCCACCTATGAGTGAGTACATACCATGTTTGTCTTTCTGAGTCTGGATTACCTCACTTACGATGATTTTTTCTAGATCCATCCATTTGCCTGCAAACCTCATGATGTCATTGTTTTTCTCTGCTGAGTAGTATTCCATTGTGTATATGTATGACATTTTATTTATCCATTCTTCAGTTGAAGGGCATCTAGGTTGTTTCCAGGTTCTGGCTATTACAAACAATGCTACTATGAACATAGCTGAGCATGTGCCCTTGTGGTATGATTGATTTTATTTTATTATTATCCTTGAGATGCCTGTTTGTTTTCAAAGATGGACAGAAAAGGGGGTGGATCCTGGCAGGAAGGGAGATAAGGCAGAACTGGGAGGAGTGGAGGGAGGTGAAATCATTATAAGATATATTGTATGAAAAAAAAATCTGTTTTTCACAAAAGAAAACATAATTTAAAAAATTTAAAAGGAACATTCTAGGCTCCAAGTAGCCATGCAGTTATTGACTCATTAGCTCATTTATTTAAAAAGAATTGTTTCATGGAATACATTTATTCAGCCTCATCACTAAATGACAAGAGAGCAAATACTTAAATAAAACAGTCTTTGTCTCACATGTTCATTCAAAATAGAAGACCTGTGAGTATGTTGTTTTCTAGAACTCCTATCAGAAGTATCATTGGAATACTGGTATCACTATCATCTGGGAGCTTTTTGGGAATAAAGAATCTCTCTGTTCCTTTCAAAGTTCTATGAACCAGTACTTTTAGAGATTCCTTAAAGTATTGTATATGTATACTTAATCATATGAAGTATGCCTTTCTAACTATATATCACTATAGATTTTCTGAGTTATTTTCTATCATGCTTAAAAATTATCTTAAGTAGTCATTTATCTTAGCAATTTATCATATTTAACTTAGTAATTTGTGGCATCTTAATTAGAAAGCAATTTATCCTACTGTGTTTGTTTTTGCACCTGTAAAATCTCTTTCATGCTTAAACAGGCCTTAGTATTTGCTTGTCTCAACTTCTTAATCTTTATTCTTGAAATGACTTAAAATTAAGCTCAACATTAAGGCCTGGATGTTGTTCAATTATTTTTTTCTGATATTCATATAATAAACTGAAACTTGAGATAAGAAAGGGAAGTGAAAAGGAAATGTAATAATGCTAATAATGCTATTTTTCATAGATAGATTTAAGCAATCTAATATTTGGTTTAAAAATATTAACATATAGTAAGTCATAATACATACTTTTAAATATTAATTAACCATACTAAAATAAAAACATATTAATGAAATCTATTAGTGGCTTACCAGTTTATTAATTTAGAAGGATCTTTATTTACCATATATGATCTCTGCAAAAGTAAAAACCTTCAAAGCCAGGTATGATGTAGTGGTACATGCTTACAATACTCAGTACTCAGGAAGCAAACAATGGTGGATTACAAATTTGAAACTAGAGTTGGAGACAGCAAGTTCAAGGACAGCTTGGGCTATATATTTGTGACCATGGAGAAGGGGGAAAAGGAAGAGAGATACTAAAAAGAACCCACACGTTCACTTCTGCTTTAGTACAAATGTAAGTGTTGAAGGAGTTCCCTAGATAGAGCCATTATATAAAACTGAGAGAACTGCTTATTATTTTTAGTATGTATTTGCTATACAAAATGAATTTCATTACATTATAGCACATATACCACACTTGGATCATTCACCCTCCATTATCTTATCTTCCCTCCCACTGGTAATGTTCCACTTCTCATGCGCTCTCTTCTACTTATATTTTTAAAATATAGGTTCTGGATATAAAACAAAATCTACATTTGTCTTTCTGAATCTGGCTTGCTATATTACTATGATGTTCATCAGTTCCATCCACTGGGAAACTCAAATATTATCCGTACAAAACAAAGACTTAAAAAATTTTAAGTATGCCCAAAGAGCTAAAATTAACCATAGGCAAAGGACTAAAGAAGATCAGGAAAAACCCGTCTGCATAAAATAAGTATATCTAAAAAAGAAAAATAGAAGTTATGAGAAAAAAAAAAGATAGTCCCTTCTTTTTTCTTCTCATTCCATTATATTTCAGTAGTTTTACTCTCAGAACTATTTTGTCACTCAATATGAAAAATAGATCAATTTACAACTAATACAGCAGAAACTGGAAGCAGTTAATGCATAAAAAGAATGCAATAATGCTAACTCAGAAATAACTGTACCTGTATTCTATTGATGCATTTATGTATACCAAAAACCTAGTGATAAAAACAAAGCAGCAGCAACAACAACAAAACACCAGTGATCTATTATTTCTCACAAATTCATTTCTTTCTGGCTTAGTCTGGTATGTTTGGTTTTGGCCTTGGAGTTGGAGGGTTCACATCTGTGACTGAAATAATACTGGTTTAACTAAAGCAGAAGAATCACTTAGTCTTAGCTAAATGTCAGAGGGTTTGGTGCAAATCACTAAGCTTTTATCTCCATGTGGTTTCTGACAATCCTTTGTCTAGCCTGTATTTCCTTACATTATAGTACAGGGTTTTGGAAAAAAAAAAACAAACAAACTGATATCTAGCCATCAGAACTCACATTTCATGAGTTTCTGCCACATTCTACTAGATAAAGGAAGATAGAAGGGTAAGACTGTGAAAATCAAGTTTACCTCTTAATTGGAGTAGTTATTAAGAGTTTATGGTTATTTAAGCTACCATACCATATATATTTTGTACCAAATATATATGTTGAGTGAAAAATTTGTTTCTGAACTTTTTGAATATGAAGAGGAAAGAAGAGTTAAACTACTCACCATCAAAAGAATTAAGTATGAACACTAATTTGTTGCTTAAAATTTACTTACTTTTAAAAACAATATCTATAAATTATAAAGAAATGAAACAATGCAAAATAATGAAAAGGAGACAGAGAAAAGACCATGAGGCCTCAATCCTACAAAAAGGCAACCCTAAACTTCAAGCAACTAAGGAGTGATGAGAGTGGGAGAAATGGTCTTTTCCAAGGGAGAAAACACTAAATGGTTATCCAATACCAAATGGTCAGCCATGAAAACTTATACATGAGTGATAGTATACTGACTGAGCAGGTTATATTTAGGTATATGAATACTTAAATATACATATACATATAAATATACATATATATGTATATCAATGGAATAAGAGTTAATGAAAAAATAGGCCATAAATTTGAAAGAGAGCAAGGAGAGGTATATGGTTGGTTTGGAGGGAGGAAAGGGAGGGGGAGAAATGATATCATTATATTATAATCTCAAAAATAAAATAAAATGGGCTGGAGAGATGGCTTAGAGGTTAAGAGCACTGCCAGCTCTTCCAGAGGTCCTGAGTTCAATTCTCAGCAATCACATGGTGGCTCACAACCATCTTTAATGATATCTGGTGCCCTCTTCTGGTGTGCAGACTTACATTCAGGCAGAACACTGTACATAATAAGTAAATTAAATATAAATAAATAAAATAAAAAACTCTCCCCTCGTTATTTATGCCTAAGTAATTAATCACTGTTTGATAGTTTTTCTCTTTCAATAGTCTTTTATTTTACTCAAAATGCCTTTATGTTTTGGTTCGATAATTCCTATCATTTATTTATCTATTTACTCAATTTGTGTGGGTGTTTTATCCACATATATGCCTTTAGTAAAATGTTTTTTCTTTGTTGTAGTGGTACAGTTTCAAATACTAATAGTTTTCGGTGTCATTTGCTTTACGACACTGAAAAATTGAAAACCACAAACAGCCAATAGACAATAACTGGAAACTAATCAGTATTAGAGTGACAGTATCTTTACAATTAGTGTGACAATGTTGTATTCTATTTAAACCAGGATCTTGATCTCTATTCTGGGTTACTAGTGGAACAGGAAGGTTAATTGTTACAGGTTGTACTATTTTTCTTACATATACTCAGAAAAAAGTTCTCATGTTTATTTAGCATCAATTATATCATACCACTACTCCTATTATCAAAGTCCTATATTGATTTTCAAGTCAATCAAACATTAAAAATTAAAATAGTCTATATTTTTAATTGTTTATATTTCCCTGGGTAGTGTTTCTTTAGTAATATTTCCTACATTTTCTCAAAATTTTACCAGTTAAATTATTTCCTGTAGCTTAGGACATTAACTTTTTTAAAAAGTTTCTTATTAAGTATACTTACCAGTATATTTAGAAAAATTAGTTTACTATTCTTCAAGTTCAACAAGTAACTTACTTTAGTAACAATTGCCTGTTCTTACAGCCAGAATTAACATCTCTTCTATACTACCAGAACAGGGATCTTAGGTTTCTTCATTATCATATATTCTGTTATAAAATAATTTATAGTAATTCATTGGTTTCTCATCAAATCAGAAGCTCTGCAAGAAAAGAAACACCCAGTAGGCTATTTCATGTCTCAGAAAGAGAGAAGAAAACTACTAACTGCAAGTCATACAGATTGAGAGGACCCAGACACCTCCTGTTCTGGGACAAGGGAAGTCAAAATGAAATTGACTATTAGCTTTTCGGGCTTTTCATGTTTCCATTTTCCACACTGAGGCCAAGTTTTTAACCACACTATAGGCATCATTATGGAACTTATTATGCTCCACATAGTGAAATTTCATCTAAAAAACTTGACAGGAGAATCACAAAGACGACACTTAGGAGCTCTGCATCAAGAACTGTAATCAAAGAGCAAAGAGTAAAGCAAACCATTTCCCTAGCATCTTATATATAAGGACTTTAGAGTGCTATGCCAGGAACCCGGGCATAGTATTGGTTCCTCTCTGTGTGTGTCTCACCTCTCCTAATTGTGTATTTGTATGTATCCTACAATACGACAGTATCATAATTATTGTCTCATTTGCTTTACTACATTTCTACCTCCCAGCAAGATACTTAGCACAAAGTAGTCATAGACTTCAAAGAGTTGTAACAAAGCCTAGATTAATACTTATTGAAAAATTAAATATATACATCATGAAGAAGACATTAATTTCAACAGTTGGTCTCTAAATCAGAATTGGAAGAGACTCTGAAGAAGCCTTTTCTATCAGTTGGAAAATAAAGTTAAAACTTAAAAATGATGCTGGGGCAACAGGAAAAAAGGCTAAAATTATGTCTTTAATATGCTTAACAGCAAAGTAATACACAAATGAACAAAAGTTTAAATGAAAAAAAGGTGAAAATGGTATGAAAACAAAAATGTTAATATAATGTTTAAATAGTAGTTGGTAATTGTTTCTGCTCTTGGAATAGCACACCCTTCTAAATTTACTGCTTAGTGTATTGTAAAAATGATCAATGTTACTAATTTCCTTTTATAATAGGCATTACTTGCAAAAATACTTAGAATTGATTAAAAATAGCACCTCTGCCTAATATCACTGTAACTGGCCTAAGCATATACATTTCACAGGAAAGAATTGGATTGTTAGTGAAGACAGTTAATAGAACACAGATGATAGAACTCTTAGACTAGCTATTACAGTATTATTATATTAAGTAATATACTGTATCAATAAGAAATTTGCTAAGATAAAATACTTTACTGAGGTTTTTCTCTAACATTCAAAGGTGATCTTCCAGACTTAAGTATTCTGAGCATTTTCTTTTAAAATACTTAATTTAAAAATGGTGTTACTTGATAAAATACATGTTATATTTTAAAAATGGTGGGAAGGATTCACACCATACAACAGGGCCCATGTGGAAGGTTTATTAAGGGGAAGGGACATAAGGGGCAGAAAAGGGGGCAGAGATTGGTCCTTGGGGACAAGAGTGAAGGAAGAGAAAGAAAAGAGATAGGTGGTGGGTAAGGCCCGCCTTTTATAAGGAAACGTAGTGAATGTGCACAGGGGGTGCTCTTAATGGCTGCAGCTGAGGATATATCCTGTCAGGACTCTAGGGTAGACCAGTACAGATGCCTAAACACTAACAATACAATTTCCTCTTCATCTTGGTAATTGAACTCTTTCAGAATCATTTTTTGAACCATTAAATATTTACCTACTAACTGTAACTGAAAGTGAAAGAGCTAACTCATTAACATCAGGAATGTTGCTCAGCAACGACACTTTTAAGAGAGTAAAAACAGGAAGGATAATGGAAATATGTATTGCAGTATATGTATCATAGGACTTATATCCAGGGCATGCTAGGTACACTTGCTAATAAATGAGGACAAGACAGATAAAGTAATGTTTACAGAGAGGACTAACAGGTATATATGGTGATATTTTGCTTGTACTCTAGCAAATAAAATTTGCCTGAAGATCAGAGGACAGAGCCAGCCACTAGATTAAACAGGCTAGGCAGTGGTGGCACACACCTTTAATCCTAGCACTGGGAAGCAGAAGCAGAGATCATCTGGATCTCTGTGAGTTCAAGGCCACCCTAGATTGAATGAGATTAATCCTGTCTAAAAGAGAAACAGAGCCAGGCAGTAGTGGCACCCCTTTAATCCCAGCATTTGAGATCTCATGCCTTTGCTCCCAGTATTTGGGAAGCACACAGGCTATTAATCCCAGCACTAGGAAGGCTGAGACAGGAAGTGATATGACTGGGTGGAGAAAGGCATATAAGATGGTTGGAGACAGGAATTCAAGCCCTTCAGGCTGAGAACTCAGGGGCATTCAGTTAGGGGACTCATGGAGGCAAGATCTTCCACTTTTGGCTGAAGAGTTGGTGAGGTGAGAAGTGGCTGCACCTTGTTTTCTTATCTTTCAGCATTTACCCCAATATCTCGCTCTGGGTTTTTATTATAAGACCAATTAGGATTCGTGTTACAGGTATATAACAAATAGGGATATAAAGCTGGGAAGTGGAAGGCTGAGTCAGAGAGACACTGCCAGCCGCCATGATGAGAAACAGCATGTGAAGATGCCGGTAAGCCACAAGCCATGTGGCAAGGTATAGATAAATGGAAATGGATTAATTTAAGCTGTAAGAACAGTTAGCAAGAAGCCTGCCACGGCCATACAGTTTGAAACCAATATAAGTCTCTGTGTTTACTTGGTCCAGTTTGAGCGGCTTGGGACTGGCGGGTGAGAGAGATTTGTCCTGACTGTGGGCCAGGCAGAAAAACTCGAGCAACAAATGGCACCCAACGTGGTGGCAAGAGTTTCCACCTAAAACCTGAAAAAAAAGATTCTAAAACGGAGCTAAAAACAGCTTCCTAATTGTCTCTCTCAAATGAGCGGCAGCTGCCGGTTTGAGCTACTGGCGGGTTGCTGGCGTGCGCGCTCGACCTGCAGTATGGCGGGAATGAGGCCTCTGCAAGTGGCACATTAAGCTACATTGTGGATTTAGCCTTTGCTAGTACAAAACAAAAAAAGAGGTTTCTGGGCTACACGCTGCTTGGATAAAAGCATAGACCCATGATAGCTCCCAGAGCTGGCGGTAAATGTAGCCATGTTGGGAAGCTGAGGTGGGCGGAGCCAGCAGCCACAGCTGCAGAAGTTTAAAGCAATAGATTCACAATAAGACAGATTCAGATGTAATAGTTTACAATGTGTGTAAAATATACGTAGGCTTGAAAGAGACAAAAAAGGTGATATATACAGTTATAGAAACAAATACATAGTTTAAAAAAATAAAGTCTTTAAAGAGACAGTGAAATTAATATTAAAAAATAAGCCACGTGAAGATGAATATTACACAGAGAATCTGGATTGTGTTGTCTTTGGGATTTTTAACTGCAGAAAAACATTTGATTGTAAAAGCTGTTGAGTTATGCCAAAATGTATATTTTAAAGGTACCTTCACTTCAAAATTTAGATATAAGGATATGTTACTTTGGAAAAGAGTCTCTGCTTTTGTTCCCACAGAAAGCCAGAGGCTATGGATTTGTTCCAGATTAAGATACATCAGGTTTGACCAGCCAAGACCCCCTGAAAGGTCTCCGATGACACCATGGCCCAGATGATCCAACATCCAGAATGTTTTCAAGGCAACTGGCTCAAACGATACAGCCTCACGGACTACTCCATGATCCTAAAATTTTCTTTGTGTCCCCATAAGATACAGCGCCCCCCTCCAGCAGGAAGTAGTAAGAGAAGCTACTCCCAAATTCCCAAGTTATATGTAATTTTACTTTAAGGTTAAAACCTTCCTTTTTGAAAAAAAAATGGGGGAAGTGCTGTGGGATGTTCTGTATGGCAAATGTGTTGCTCTGATTGGTCAATAAATAAAACACTGATTGGCCATTGGCTAGGCAGGAAGTATAGGCGGGACAAGGAGGAGAATAAAGCTGGGAAGTGGAAGGCTGAGTCAGAGAGACACTGCCAGCCACCATGATGAGAAACAGCATGTGAAGATGCCGGTAAGCCACAAGCCACGTGGCAAGGTATAGGTGAATGGAAATGGATTAATTTAAGCTGTAAGAACAGTTAGCAAGAAGCCTGCCACAGCCATACAGTTTGTAACCAATATAAGTCTCTGTGTTTACTTGGTTGGGTCTGAGCAGCTGTGGGACTGGCAGGTGAGAGAGATTTGTCCTGACTGTGGGCCAGGCAGGAAAACTCTAGCTACAGGGATATGCAAATGGCCAAGAAGAATATATACAATGTTACTCAACAGGCTTACTCACTACTGTTATAATGTAAAGCAAACTAAAATTCTCAGAAAAGGTTTAAGAGAATGCAAATTGCTCTATTCACCTGGGAAAATTCAGGTTCTAGTAAGTAAAATTCATTTGTGTGGAATATTCCTTTACATTGTATGAATATATGCCACTGTGACTGGTTTAATAAACAAGCTGACTGGCCAATAGCTGAATAGGATAAAGTTAGGTGGGAAAGCCAAAGTGAGAATGATGGGAAGAAGAAAGGCAGAATCAGAGGAGTCACAAGCAGACTCAGAGAGAAGCAAGATAGGCACGTCATACTGAGAAAAGGTACCAAGCCACGTCGCGAAGCATAGATAAGAAATATGGGTTAATTTAAAATGTCAGCGTTAGCTGGTATCAAGCCTGAGCTATTGGCTGAGCATTTGTAATTAATATAAGCCTCAGTGTGTTTATTTGGGAGCATCTGTTGGTAAAGGAAAATTCTGCTGACACATTTGCATATTCTCTAATTTAGTATTTCTGGGTCTTATTTATTCTGTTCACTAGGCGCAAATCTAATGGGAATGTACATACGTACATCAATAGACATGTAAGACTACTTATTGTTAGATTATTCACATTAGCATATAGTTCAAAACAACTTAAGTGTTTTCCAACAATAGAATGGATAATCAAATTGTTCTATACTAATGAAAAGATAGCACTCATTCGGTGGATATAAAGCCCAAAAGGATAAAGATAATTCATGGTGTTGACCTGAGAACAGTAAATCCTTTTGGATGAGGTAAGGAGTAGTAACTAGTAATGGGGTACAGAAAGCTTTCACTCATGCTGATAATGATCTATTTCTTTTATTATTGTGATTTATTTTTCTTTTCATACATGCTCAGTATATTGTCCCTCAATTCCCAATCTCCTTTCTTACCTTCCCCCTTCTTGTAAATATCCAGGAGTGCATAGCTAGGTCATATGAAAGTTTTATCTTCATTTTTTTATAAAACCCCACACTAACTTAAGTGGCTGCTTTAGTTTACATCTCCATTCCCACCAACAATTCATAGACATTTCCATTTGTTCATATCCTTGCTAGAATTTGTTACTGTTTTCTTGCAAGGTTTATTTAAAAAAAATTAGGAGTGTGTATGCATGCATACATATGCATACACACTTGTACATGTGTAGAGCATACCTATGTTATGGTGCCTGTCAATGAACAACTTTCAGGACATAGTTCTCTTGTTGTACCAGGTTGAGGCTTTTGCAGAGTATTGCAGTCAGCCAGCTACGTTCTGGTCAATTCTCCTGAGTGTTGAGTGCTGAGAATACAAATTTGCACCACCACATCAGGCTTTTTAAAGTCAAGCTTCATTAGAAAGTATCTTTCCCTTCTGAGCCATCCCACTGGCCCCATTACTTAGCTTAATAACTGCCATTCTGATGGTTATTTGCCTTGATTTCTATCTTAGCATGTTTGTTCTTGGTATGTAGGAAGGCTACCATGCTAATTTTGTAATCTTATTCTACTAATCATGTTTATCAGTACTAAGAGTTTTCTGGTGGAGTCTTATGAACTCATATACATAATAATACCATCTGCAAATGAAGATACTTGCACTTTTTTTCCTTTCCTATTTATATCCCTTTATTTCACTGACATTTTTCCTCCTTCTAATACAAATTTGTTGAATCCTGTTGTTGAACCTTCTATTCCAGTTATACTTTCAACTTCAGTAGTGAATTTGATTTTTCAAATTAAAAATATCTTTTAAAATGATATCCTCTAGGAGATCAAGCACATAATTATTTAAAAACTCTCTTGTCCAATGGCCCTCACGCTTGGACATTAATCTTCTCCATTTAGACATTTGAGTTTGAGACCATGGAACTTGTAACTTAAAGCAGCAACCACTGGTTTTCAAACATTTGGCCTTAGCGTGGGAGTTATGTCATCAGCTCTATTGTTCTTAGACTTTTGGCCTTAGATTGATGGATTTATTTATCTGTCTTTCACTATCTAGTTTGCAGATTGTATGTCATGTGATGAACTTCATTATCATGAGTCCCTTCTCAAAAGAAATCTCCTTTTATGTACCTGTGTATCTCCTATTGCTTCTGTGTCTCTTGAGAATTCAGACTCACATACCATTTGATGGGATGTGATCATAAGAGGTTGATTTTTCAACACTATTTCCTATTGGTTTCTTCTGAATGTATTTAGATAGGCTGCCACAGGCAATTTCATTTTCCTACTTTTCCCCCTGTGTTTGTGCCACATTCTTCCACTCATCAATGTATAACACTTTTTGTTGAAGACTACATAGTTCATATAATACACTGAAGCAAATATGGATATTGATTCTACTTCCCCATCTCCAAGGCTTTTTGTGGTTGTTCCTTGTTTGCTTATTGAATTCACTAGGCAAATTTAGTAAAGTTTACTTCTACTTATGATAAAGTTTCTGATATCTAACTTGTTGAAGGGTGTGGGGGTCAGCTGAGGGATGTACACAGGTCAACATGGGAAGATTGGTAGAGTTGCCTTTATTTCTTGTCTTTGTACAACCTCTCTAACCCTCACCTGTCAACAGGTTTTTGTTCTGACTCCATGGGGATTCTTTTTAGTCACTTCTACTTCAGGTTCTTTCTGGTAAGCTGGCTGGTTTAATTTCTTGTTCTTAATAAAGTGAAAATCAACATCCTCTTGTTTGATTACCACCCAAACCACCATTGTTTCAGAGAGTATGCTTAGACTTGATTTTCCCCACATGCAAGATATCAGTTCCTTGTAAAGGCCTTTGGAGCAAGCTGTAGTTATGGACTGGATTCTCTGTCTGGACAAAGACCTCTTTCTTCTGTCCAAAATACTAAGTAGGGACAGTAGTTCTTAGTCTTCTGGGCTAATCTTTAGTATCTTCATGCTCTTGTCCTGTGAAAAAGCTGTTTTAGGTGTGATTGGGGCCACAGAATTCTAGCATTACTGTATCTAAACCAGGGCTCTAATCCTATGAGTGAGGGATATAGAGAGGAAAGGAAACTTTCTTTTATTATCACACTGATCAGATATTTAGCCTCCACAAGATGGAGTTGAAGATACAAGAAACGATGGAAGAATGTCTTAGAGAAATAAATAACCTTTAAATGGAGAGAAATTCCCATACTCTAGGTCACACTTCCCAGAGAAAAGTGTCCATTAGATTGAATCAGGGTGAATGAAGGATTAAGCTGTAGTTTAAGTGTTACAGAGTCTGTTTTACTTTATATATAGTTTCTTTACATGAATATATTTATTATTTTGCAATAAACTCTTAAAGCAATAAGTATATACTTGAAATAATTCTTTTTAAATAATTTATATCAATTATGATTGCGTTGTTGAGGAATGAATAGTTTGAGAGTTCCACATGTTGCATTTGCTTAAAAAATTTACTAATAATTCATTTTTAAATTATCTTATACTTCTATTATATTAAAATAAAAATAGAATATAAGTTAGAGAAAAAAATCTGTGCATATACATAAAATATTGAGAGATATATGCCATTTATTGTGGGAAGCAATAATTGACGACTAAAAACATCTATAAAAGAAATTGCAAAGAACTATGAGAAAAATTAAATAGCTTTACTAACAGACAAATGACATTTCTAAATGTAAACTTATTGACATAAAGATTTTTGTTTCTCAAATTGTATATAAATTTAAAGTATGGTTATATAAATTTCAGGTTAAGTATTAAAAATAATTTTAGGTAGTTGCAAATATTCAGGTAATTATAAAAAATAGAGATACCACATATACACCTTTCACCTAGTATAAATAATTTGTATAACTCTAATAGATAATTACAAGCAAAAGTAAATAATGATATACTCTTCCAACCTTATTTAGACCACACTGATTTTTATATAAATTTGTGTTTACTTCTATATTAGATTGGTGTAATCACAACCACAGTCAAGATATGTAAGAGTTACATAAAAAATATTTGTCATGCTATTTTAAAAATGGTTTTAAAAACAATTATGTGTTTGTGTTATATGTATAAGGATGCAGAAGAGGCCACTGAGTTCCATGGAGCTGGAGGTAAAAATGGTTGCAAGAAGTGCAATGTGGGTGTTGGGAAACAAACACGGGTCTTCTGCAAGACCAATTCATGCTCTTAACCACTTATCCATCTCTCCAGGCATTTGTGCTATACATTTACATACACAGCAACCTTTGTTCCTATTTCTATCTCCAAGACTAGACTTTGGTCATTTTAAGGATTTCAAACATAATCTTTGAAAGCAGGCTCTTCCGCACCACCCATTCAGCTTGATCTTAAAATCAATTCATCTGTAGTTCATTATTTCTACTTTGGATATGTCAATATTATTTCAAAATATGAATATAAAAACCCTTTGTTTAGTTATTCACCTACTAAAGAGCATTACTTTCCTGTTTTGAGTTTTTGCAAAGAAAGCCACTGGAATAATCACATACAATTTATGTATGAGATAGGGTTTCATTCCTTGGGATGAATGCTAAATAGATAATGCAACGTGATAGGTCAGAGCATAATGACTTTTTAAGGAAATGATCCATCATTTAAAGAGTAGCTCCACAATTCTATATTCTAACAATGTCTGGGTTTCTGGTTTATCTACATCCCCTCCAGTAGGAAGTGCTATCATTTTATGACATTCATTTCCCAAGTGTGTAATGAAATTGCATTGTTATTTTGATTTGTATTCACTTAACAGCTAATGAAATTCAATAACTTTTCATGTGTTTGTCATTATGTCTATTGTCTTAAATAAAATCTCTCTCTATGTCTTTTGACCATTTTCTAAATATTTTGTTAATTCAGAGTTTAAGAGTTTCTTTATTCTGATTAAAACCCTTTACTAACATGTGGTTACAAATAATTTCTTTATAGGTGCATCCTATCTTTGTACTGTCTCACAGGTTCTTTGTAGAAAAGAATTTAATTGTGGATGCTTTTCAATAAAGAAGAATTTCAATGTGTGGATACTTTGGTTGCTGAGTCCAAGAACATTCCATTTAGACCTAGGTGTTAATGGTCTGGATGATACTTTTTATAGTTTTATTTTTAACTCAATTGTATATTTTGAGTTCATTTTGTTGTAAAGTTTAAAGTTAGAGTAAAGGTTGTGTTTTACATTGCTGGCTATGGTTATCCAATGATGCCTTCTCTTTTTAATTTTTAAGAATTTTTTAAAAATTATTATACAAAGTGTTAGGTTTCATCATAGTATTTTTAAACATTGTTTTTGTTGATTCTCTCTAAATATGCTATCCTATCCCTCTGACCCCTTGTATCCTACCTCCAGTAGCTTCATTTCCATTTTGATGTCCTATGTATCCTATTGCCCCCTCTCACTACCTCCACACCTTTTTTTTTTCCTTCTCATGGTTCTCTAATTTCATGCAAGCATCACTTATTATTAAAAACACATTTAAAAATTTTATTTTTATTAGTGTTCATACATGTGTGTGTCTGTGTGTGTGTGTGTGACATGTGCCTATGGAGGCCAGAAGAGGTCAATGAACCCCTGGAACTACAGTTACAGGTTGTAGTAGGCCAACCGACATTGGGGCTGGGAACTGAACTCAGGTCCTCTGCAAGAGCATCAAGCATTCAGAAGTGCTAAGTCATTTCTCCAAGCTCAAAACACTTGGCTGAATTTGATGCATCAAAAATTAAGATCATAGTTATTAGTTTTAGCTTATAGATCAAAAGTGTAGTTTTAATAGTTTTGGTCTAGTATACATCAAATAAATCTCAGTTTGTCCTGTGTATTACAAATGAAGCTCATTAAAAATGAACTGAACATAGTGTAAGTTTCTTCATGGATTCTCTATTCTGCTCGTTGATCTACATGTCTAGTTTTTTTTAACTTTATAATTTTGAATACTGTACTTACTGTTTATATAATTAAGTAAAGTTAGTCAGTTCAGTTAATTTTTCCCAAAGGTTCTATCCCTTTACATATAATTTTACAACAAATTCATATAATTTTAAAAACTTATTAAAAATTCAAAAGGAAATATGTGAAAATTATAGGTTAAAATTTTTGGAAAATTAACATTACTATGTTGAATCTTTCCATCTCTGGATGTGGTATATGTTTCCCATTTTTTATATGTATTTATTTTTATTTTATGTGACTGAGTGTTTTGCATGTATGACTGTGTACGATGTGCTTTATTGTTGTGCACAGAGGCCAGAAGAGACATCAGATTCTCTGCAACTGAAGCTACAGATTATAGATGATAAAATCACCACATGAAAGCTGGGAACTGAATCTGGGTCCTCTGCAAGAACCATATGTGCTGTTAATGACTGAGTCATCTCTCCTGCCCCTATTATCTCTCCATTTCTTTAAATATGTTATGTATTTAGCATTTTGTGGTTTTCAGCATATGTGTAATCTTTTTGTTTGTTTTCAAGACATAGTCTCTCTGTACAGCCTTGGCTGGTCTAGAACTTGCTTCTGTAGACCAGGCTGGCCCCCCCCCCCCCCCGCCCCGCCCGAGTGCTGGGATTAAAGGCATGCAATCTTAAGTAAATATCAAGGCATTTTATTTTCTCTGGAGAAATTGTATGTTGTGCTGCTCTAAATATCAGATTTCAACATTTGTTGTTGGAAGTAAATGAAAGATAATTTCTTTTTTCCTCTGGTGTTGTATTTCACAAATGAACTAAAATTACTTCTTAGTACACTTTTATGTATACACAGTCGAGTAATATGCAAACAGGGATTGCTTTTCTTCTTAATTTGCAATATGTCAGGCTTTTAACTCTTCTTGCCTTACCATGCTATTTAGAGTTTCCAGTACTGAACCGAATAAAGACAGTAAGAGAATAAAGGCTTCTTTTACTCCTAACCATAGGGTAAAAATATTCATCCTTTCACTATCAAATGTTACCTTCGAGTTTTGTGGTTTGTCTTCTTCCTCTTTTTCTCTCTGTACTCTCTTAATAGGAAAAGAAATTCATCTTTATTCCTACTTTGCAGAGAGTTCTCATCATGAAAGGGTTTGGGATTACATCAAATACCCTTTCTTCAAAAATTCTGTGAATAAATTTTGTCAGTTTTAGGCTTGCTTATATGGCAGATTATACAGTTATTTTCTAAAGCTAGTTTAGCATATTTCAAATCTTAACTGGTCAAGATGTATAAATATTTTCATACATTGTTAGCTTTCATTAATAATCTTTTAATAACAAATTTAAGTTAATGAGAGATAGGAGTGGTCTGCTACTTTCTTTGTTTTAACTTTGTTTCTGTGGCTTATGTATCAGGAATATACCAGTTTCATAAAATGGAATGAGAAATATTTTCTCTTGCTATCTCTCTGATATGATTTGAGGGTGTTTCAAATGGGTTCATATGCTGGAGGCTTGCTCTTCAGTATGGTGATTTGGAGATGGTGATGTGAACATAAAAGATGTAGGGTACTGGGGATAATCATTAGGTAATACAATGTGCTGGCCATAAAAGGGATTAAAATAGTTCTACGGGGATTAGAATGGTCATGGGCACTAGAAAAAAAAATCTACTATTATTATTCTGTTAAATGAACATAGCAATAAAATGACCCCTGATGTCACACTGCTAAACCAATAGGTCAGTGTATTACTCAACCCTCACCAGAGAAGCTTCTTCTTGCAGTAGATGGTGATTAACACAGAGACCTACAACTTGATATTATGCAGAGAATGAGAGACTCTGAAGCATTCAAGCCTAAATGGGATGTCTTTACTAAATTCCTCCACTCAAGGCTCAGGGATTTATGAGGAAGAAGAGGTGGAAAGATTTTAAGAGCTAGAGAGTGATGACTCCAAGGTAACAGGGAAAAACTCATCAACTCAAAAAGACAATGATAGCACACACAATACCTATAAAAGTTCACACCAGACAAAATCTCATCACAGGAAGGGATAAATGAACAAAGTTCCACCCATAACCAGGAAACTATTTCTAATTGATACCTGCTAGGAAAGAAAAAAAAAAAGTTTTCTCCAAAGGAGTGTTACTGGTTATATCAACCACATTCCAGGGTAGGTCCCATGCCCAGGTGGTATTGACCAACACAAACAGACTCCATGGTTGTATGTTTGTGTTCACATTCACTTTTTGCTTTGTTATTTTTTATTTTATTGGTTTTTATTTTTTGTTGAGGAGAGTGAAGGTAGGGAGATAGTATATAAAGTTGGGTACACAGGGAGGTGGGGAGGATCTCAGAAGAATATGATCAAAATATATATTATGAAAAAAATTGTGCTCAGTAAAAAAATCTGTATATGATTGTTTATAAAAGTAGTTATTAGGGGATAGTGAATTATTTTTCATGAAAGTAAGTTATAAGAACACATTCATGGGCTGGAGAGATAGCTCAGAGGTTAAAAGCACTGGCATCTCTTCCAGAGGTCCTGAGTTCAATTCCCAGCAACCACATGGTGGCTCACAATCATCTGTAATGAGATTTGGTGCCCTCTTCTGGCATACAGGCATACATGCAGGCAGAACACTGTGTACATAATAAATATATAAATTGTAAAAAAAAAAAAGAATCCAAACCTTGAATTGTCCTTTGGCTTCTTATTGACATAAGATTGCTTCCTCATAAGAGACTCAAGCAATAGCATGAACCATCAATTATGGCATCTTCAAGAAACTCAGACTAATATAGGTGTAATATTTTCCAACCTACGAACTGCCAGTTTATTGGTTTTTTTTAAATATATAATGTGGCTTACATCAAGTATTTCATTATAGTAGTAAAGACAAAATGATACATTCCCTAATTATGAGGGAAGAGATAAAAATTAATGACGATTACCCTAATACTTCTGTTAAAGTGTCTAATACAATGATCTGGGGATAAAGATTTCTTTTTTTGTTTGTTTGTTTTGGTTTAAGATTTCTGAAGACAGTTTCTTTCTATGAAGCACAAGTCAGGTTAGATCTTAACTATGTCGCACAGGCTGGTCTCAAGTTAATGATTTTTCTGAATTTGCTTTATGAACACTGCATTTTAGATGTGCTATCATGCTCAACTTTTTCGTCAATAATTTTATTTCTTCAGCACCCAAGGAGTACAAACTATCACCTTCATAGTTCTCTATTTGTGAATTTAAAAGAATAAGATTCTGTATGGTGATATTTTATTTGTATTAAAATGTTATTTGTATGTTAATAAATAAAGTTGCCCGGGGTTCAGAGCTATTAGCAAGCCATAGGAAAGCTGGGCGGTGTCGGCGTATGCTTGTAATCCCAGCACTTGGTAGGCAGAGCTAGGTAAGTCTCTGTGTGTTCAGGGATACAGCCAGCATTGGATATACACGCCTTTAATCTCAATACCAACCATAGAAGACCTGGATGTCTGTACAGACAGGCAGTGACAAGGCAGTCATGTGGTTGGGTTTACAAACCAATGAGAAGGCAGAACAGAAAGTCTATATAAAGACTTTAACACAGGAAGTAGCTCTCTTTCGGAGAGGTAGGACCATTGCAGGAGGAAGGGTAAGGTTTTTGCTCTTAGCTCTGACCTCTTGGCTTTCTTCTTTGCATTGGATCTGTGTTTTTATTTAGTAAGACGGTTGGCTGCATCTACAATTCTGTTTCGCTAATCCTTATTTTATTCTTGAGAATGGTAATTGTGCCTTTTCTGTCTATCTTTGCCATCAATGCTAGCAAGATTTTTAAGAAACAAGCATTTATTTCATGGCTACTTCTCTACTGTTTTCAGTTTTTAACTCATTACTCCCTTCTGCTTTCTTTGTTTGTCTTTTTGAGACAGGGTTTCTCTGTGTAGCTTTGGAGTCCTTCCTGGAACTCACTCTGTAGACCAGGCTAGTCTCGAACTCACAGAGATCCTCCTGCTTCTGCCTCCGGAGTGCTGGGATTAAAGGCGTGCACCACCACTGCCCCACTTCTTTGAATGTATTTTGTTCACTATTTTTATGGTTTCCAGAGAGGAACTTGGGCTACTGATGAGAACTTATTTTTTAAGAAAGATTTTTTTTTTAAGTGCATGAGTGCTTTGCCTGCATTATGTACGTGGATCACGTGTTTACCTGGTGCCTGAGGAAGCTAAAAGAAGTTGCAGATCTACTAGAGTTCTATGTATAGAGTTATATATATGGAGCTAGAAATATATATGGTTGTTGACTACCATGTGAGTGCTTTGAACCAAATCCAGGTCTTTGCAAGAGTGGTACATTCTATGAACTGTTGTGACATCTCTCCAGCCTATTTCTTCTTTTTTCATGTAAGCATTTAGGATTATAGATCGTCCTCACAAAGCTAGGTGAGTGAGTGGCACAGGCCAGACATCCCAGCTACTAGAATGGCTGAGTCAGGAGGATCTCCAGTATAAAGCTACCCTTGATAACTTAGTGAGACTTTGTCTCAAACAAAAATATTCTTACCCATGGCAAATACATACCAGCATAGATAAAACAAAACTCATAAGTTGTCCTCTCAGTCCTTTTTATTTACCTTACAGATTTCATAACTTATAATTGTATTTTCATTTTTATTTTGCTGTTATGATTATCTAAAATTTCCTTTGAGTTATACACTTACATCTATGAATTATTTAAAACAGTGTCTTGTAATTCCCACATGTTGACATCTTTCTTCATTTTTGTTATTAGTTCTATGTTGATTCTATTAGGATCTAAGGACATACACTGTATATTTTTTAATGTTGATTGTGATTTGTCTTGTGACACTAGGTATGGTCTTGTAAAATGATTGTGAATGCTTAAAAAGAAAGGGTATTGTTTAATTTTACTTCAATAATTTATGTCCATTTTTGATGCATATAATTTTTCAACTCCAATGTTTTTCTACTAGGTTAAGCCTTCTACATAACAGAATGTCAATTTTGACTTCAGTAATTTCTTTGAAGTCAATTTGGGCAGATGTCCACGTATTCATTCTGGCTTGCCTTCCCTTAAATGAATGTTTATATAGTATATGTTTTTTCCAACCTTTCAGTTTATACCTATATAATTGTTTTTAAAATGATTTTCTTCATTAATGAAATCATTAAGAAAATGTTCATTGTGTCACACTACTTCTAATTGTGGCCATATATGGATTACTCTTTATATGAGGTAATTGTTTTTATCTTAAAGTTTAAAATTGATGTTGTGTTATTAACTTTCTGTTTAAATACTGTTTCTTCATTGCCTTACTATTGTTCACTTAAGCCTTTATCAGATTTCCATCTCTATTTGTAATACTTTGAATATGTTATCTTGTACATTTTTCTTAGTGGGTTCTCTGGATACTGCTACATACAAATGCAATTTTCAGTGTACCATGTTATTAACAATGTACCATTTTGAGTGACATGTAGAAAACTTACTTCTATTTAGGTAATTTTGTATTTCTATGTTTTAAATACAAATGCACTAAATATTTATTCTACTTATAAGGTATATCAAATCATATGACCTTCCATTTGTTTCAGCCTTCATATACGGTTTTAAAAGATTCATGAGTCTACTTTACCCACTCAACAGTTTTTTCCTTCTTGAAGTTTTAAGCCTTTTGTTGTTATTTCCTTTTCTCTGGAGAATATATGTAGATATTCTCTCAAAGAAAGCTATATAATAAAAGAATTTTAATTTTCTTTTATTTAAATATATCTATATTCCCTATTCATTCCTACAGCATATTTAGACATATGGAATTTGTGATTGAAAGCTCTTCTTTGCAGTATCTGAAAAATATGCCACTTCCTTCCTTTATACATTTTTTTTCCTGAACCATGGGGATATTTAGTCCATATCTGTGTATAGCATTTACTTACAAATGTATTAAACAGCATTATGAATTTCTGAAAATGAACAAATATGAATAAACAGGCATGAAATCAAACGTGAGAAATGTTTTTGATATATGAACTATACATACTTTTTCATTTATGGGCTTAGAAAATGCTGTCTAGATTTTATTTGTTTGCTCTTCAATTCAAACTAATATTTTAAATACACAATTTGAAAGCAAAACAACAATCCATCAGAACACAAGTCATTCCTAGGTACAAAGTAAATATACACACTTTAGACCTCAGTTTAGAAAATATCACTCAGGATCTTAGAGCCCGTTGCTTCTGAAGCAGTTGATAACAGTAAAGAGAAGGCAATGCATCTCTTTCATCAGAAGCAGGAAATCAGGAAGCTGAAAAGAAAGACACAAAAAAACTGACAAAGAATGGGCAAGTGAGAAGTAATAAGCAAACAGGCTGTGTTCATAAAAACATCTTCAGGCACAGAGCAGTGGCTTTCCTGTTTGCTAGCAAGCCAGGAGAAAAGGCACTAGGTAAAAATAAAGGCACAGTAAGAAACAAGGAATGGGAAGAACTGCCATCAGAATCTGTGAAATAGAGGTCACGGAAAAAGGCAGGGACACTTCAAGGATGAGCAGGTCATACTTGACAACTAGGATCACAGAGGTAATTGTGCAAACTATGTTTGTTTTTAGGGTCAAATACTAAAACATGGGACATCGAAGAAAAATGTAAGGGTGTTTAAGGTAGAGTGAGACCAGTACCAGGCAGAGGGGAGCAGGGGGGTTTCAACATTGATAAATATGCCCTGAAAATTAGAGATGACCATGGTTAAGATGAAAGAATTTAAATGCCAGCCTGAAAATGGGGGATTTTAGTTGGCAATTAGGAACATGAAACTTCTAAATAATATCTAGTGCCATTTGAAGAACTGGAATTAAAAAAAAAAAGCAAAACCAAAAAAAGATGAAAAAGCAGATAGAATATAGAATGCTTAAGAAAATAGAAACACTTTGAAATAGTTATTAATCCAAAAAAAGTTGTCATTTATATCATCTTTCAAAAATATTCTGAAAGTCATTTATGATGGCTTTATAACTGATAAAATGGTCCTCCATAATTACTCAGACACTCTGGGAATCTTCAAGACAGAGAAACCTGATTAAAGAGTAGCCTACCACTCTCTGTAACAGTAGATACTACCATGCTCACCATGATTCTGTTTCTTTACATTAAAAATGTGTATGAGCAAGCAAGACTCCTCAGTGGGTAAGGATACTTGCCATCAACCCTGCTAGTCTGAGTTCAATCTCTGAGCCCATATGGTAGAAGAGGAGAACTGACTCTGGCAAGTTGTCCTCTGATCTCCACACGTGCATTGTGGCATACATATACACACACAAAATAAACAAATATATATTGTATATGCCCATCATGTACATGCAGGAAATAAATCACTTATATATTACTGAAGCAACTTGTTATTATTTCAATTACATTTTTTTACTCTTCAAACTATTAGGTTGAATGATTTAGTGACTGTGGGAGCCCACAACTGACTCAGTTTCCCAGTTTGAATCTGAAGTCTATTCTGAGTCAATAGAGTTCAAGCTTGTTTGTTCCAAGGCTGTGAAAAAGTTCTGATTAGCCCACAGAGTCCCCTTGAAGGGCTGTGAGAAAGTCCTGATTAGCCCACAAGAAGGAACACACTATCTAGCTAGATGCAGGCTGCCGATGCCAGCCACAGGTACATTGAGATAGAAAATGAAACTGCCCGTTCCTTGACTCAAGGCAGGATAGATAGTGGTTGAATGCCTGCGCTGTGCATTGCTCTACCTCTGTCCTTCAAAACCGTATATAAGCTGGCTGTGAAATAAACTCGGGGCTGTCCGGCATTGACCGGCAGACCTCTCGACTCTTTTCTGTCTTCTTCATTGTCTCTTAAATCCGCATGCCTCTACCCAGCTACCCACCTGACTGTCGGCAGGCCTTACAAGTGACATCTCCCTATGTTATAAAAATAGTACATGTAAAATGCAGATTACTAACTAAAAATTAAGTAAATAAAATCTATGAGCTGTTCTTTCATATACTTTGGATATCTGCCCTTTTGTACTATTTAAAATATATGCTCGATTTGCAAAAGTTGTATGTTTTACAAAGAAGACAACATAATTTTAAATGCCATATTCTTTTTTTTTTTTGGTTTTTCGAGACAGGTTTTCTCTGTGTAGCTTTGCGCCTTTCCTGGATCTCGCTCTGTAGACCAGGCTGGCTTTGAACTCACAAAGATCCGCCTGCCTCTGCCTCCCGAGTGCTGGGATTAAAGGCGCTTAAATGCCATATTCTAAAAATATAATTCAAGCAGAAAACACAGTGTGAACAAACAGGAGAGGGAGAGAAATCAAAGAGTTAACAGCAGTCCTAGAACCCAGAAGGGGATTAATGCAAGGAGCACAATAATAAACCACAATAACCCACTTTGGAGCAAACAGCATCTTAAAAGCTGCAAACCAACTGCAGAAAAAAAAAAAAATCAAATGTGCTCACGCACCATGGTTCTTCAAGCTTGGTACCCTTTGTGAATTATTTTGTGCTACATCTGGCTATTGTAGCACAACAGAAGCGTAGCTGGAAAAGAAGTACCCCTACTGGACTATAAGGCACAACAAACAGAATCAAAAGGTATTCCCTCTCCAGCCAATTGGAGGGAAGAAATTAGTGGTTTGAATGAGAACTACAGTCTGATAAGAACATGCCAGGTGTGCCAAGTCAGGAAACCCAACTAAAACAACTGGCTGTGGACTAAGCGGATTTCAAGGTAAAGTACAAATGTTTCATAGAATGGAAATTCACTCTGAGTAATTGTAATTGTCTTCTCAGAGTACTGAGAACTTGCAAGGAAACCTTTACCTTGTACTGTTATGAAACAGACTATCACAACGGCAGAAATAGATGAGAAAACTTCTATGTAAAAATGAACACCAGTGCTGAAGATTAAAGTTTTACACAAGGTGATCTTGGTAAAAGAAAAAGGAAGCTGAACACTAAGGTTAGAGAGATTGAACCTTTGTCCAAAAAGGGATTCTATCTTGCCTTTCTGGATACAGACGATTGGACAGCTTTAGTTTCTGTCAAAGTACACAAGAAGGGCTGCTCCATTATTAAGAACTTAGCTCTTTTTCCAGATTCAGTGACTGGCCCCTTTTCCATTTGTAATGTTTTATATCTGTAGCTTTCAGGTTCATACTTTCTATTTGGATTTTTTTGTAATTTTTTCACTTTCACAAGATAATCCCATTTGTTGTGAACAGGATTCATATACATGTACTGGAGCATTTTTAGGATAGTTTAAATTTTCTTTAAAAATTTTTCTTTTATTATTTATTAAAAATATTGCTGTATAGTTTTCCCACTTTCTCTCTTCCCTCTAACCCCTTACATGTTTCCCCTGCTTCCTCTCAAATTTATAGGTTTTTAAATTGTCAAGTATGTATATATAAATGAATAAATATGTAAGTACAACTTGCTGAATGTATGAAGTAATGCTTGTATGTATATGCTTTTGGGGCTGAGCACTTGGTACCAGACAATCATTTACGGTGCTCATCCCTGCGGAAGATCAATTCTCTCAATAGGTGTTAGTTATCTATAGCTCTTCATTTAGGAGTGGGGTTCAGTGAGATTCTCCCCATCCACATTGGCATGTTGACTTGTAACATTGTTCAAGTTTTATTTAGGCAGAGATACTGTTGAGATTCCATGAGTGCTTTTCCTGTCATATCTAGCAGACACAATCTTAAAATTCTTAATAGATAATCTCAGCATTTGATTCATTTTTCAATCTATGGTCTGATGACTATTTCTCCCCCCCTTTTCTGTTTAATTAAAAAGGAAGGTTTTAACTTTAACATAGTAAAACTACACATAACAAAACAGTTATCAAGCAAGAATTACAGTTACAATATTTAGTCTATTTATATTTGGCAAATTCAAAGAAAATATTCTATTCATCCTATATTTGAGTCTAAGGTTTCACATCTAACTTATCCTTTATCATAACTAAGAAAAATTATAACTATCTAGTCTTCAACTACATCAAAGACTTCAGACGGATATAATATTACTAAGTAAATAAGAAGTTCATTGTAAGGGCCTTTCAAAAATCTAGAATGACAGAGACAGCTGCCTGCCTGGACAGTCACCCAAAGTTCTTCTGCAATGTTGGGGCATCCATCTTCAGCCCATAGGCCTAGTTGATGACTATTTCTTGGTTCTTAGTATGAAAAGAGATCATACACTCAGCATTTGAGAGTTCATGAGAATACTGTATATTAGTAAATACCTCCAATGTTATGAATGGAACAGCTTGAGGACCACATGGAGATATGTGTTCAATATCTTGCTAGGTACACCAATATCACTCTGGCAAAAGAGAACCACTGATTCATACTGGCAAGTAGAGGTTCACTTCCTTGTTGGACCCAAAAAGTCTTGCCTGGTAAAAGTGGGTGTCACCTTATTTCACTGTTGATCTTAAATAGGGGCAGATGCTGAGACAAAGAATAGGGAAAGAAAACGGGTAAGTGACACTGCATGGTGTCTTCAGCCTTGCTGATATGGCAAAGGAGTGATGACCTGACCTTTAAACTAGGTAAGATAACAATGACTAGCTTCACCTTGCACTGCCTTGTTCAGACATAGTATCTCTGGATGGGTATCTTGGATGGGATGGCTGTGGACAGAAATGGAGGGATGAAGATGGAAGATGAGATCTCTACTTGGCTCTGCTAACCTCTTTAAAGGTTAACTGACTTTTTTGATTGATGTTTAGTGAAAATTAAGTGAAGAGTGCTGAACTGTTTTTCATATTCTTAGGCAACTCTGATCATTTTCTCCCAGATAGACAAAAGGTTTATGTGCGAGAATCCATATAAGCCTTTTGTCTGTGTCTGTTAGTGATTCCAGGTTGAAGGCTTCTTTAACACCCTGTCCAGAACATACTGAAGATTGGAATATATGGAAGATAAGGCAAAACAGGGAATTAATGGCTATGTCACTTCTTAAATCCTTTTGTACTTTGATCATTTGCTCTTCTCTTTCCAATTTTTTGAGGTTTTTCTATTTTTCCATATTTTCTACCAATCTTTAGATTCCTGCTAAAAGGAAGACTTTGGAGGACTGAGGTTACTTCATTTTTGCTGGTTTTAGAAGTGTTTTCAGCAACAATATTTTTGAAAACTGACAAATTTATTGTAATATTGTCTGAAGCAATTAACTCATAAGCAATATATGAACTAAATAATGGTTTTTGATGTTTAAACATTATGAATATATTACACCTGACAAAATTGAGTTAGGTTTCATTAATTGACATCATTTTAAGACTAAAAATATGCAAATAAATATGTGTATTTATTTATACATGGTACATTATAATTAGCATATCAAACTTAAGCTACATCATATACTTTTGATAATTTCAGATTACTTGACACTCAGCTGGGCGGTGGTCGTGCATGACTTTAATCCTAGCACCAAGGAGGCAGAGGCAGGTGGATCTCTGTGAATTCAAGGTCAGCCCTGGCATATAGAAGAAAGTTCCAGTTTCTTACACAGAGAAAGGAAAGCAGTTATCAAAAAAACGAAACAAAACAACAACAACAAAAAGTTTTAAGAGTAATTCCACCAACACATTTGAAAACATTTTTATGCCTCAATGCTCAACTCCATTCAGTTACATGTTATATGCTTTAAGGAACATCCTAATACAACTCATAATTCTAAAATCAGACAAAACAAAATAAAACCTTCACAAAAATTTAAAACCCCTTACAAGAAGAGTCAACTTTTCTGTAAATTAGTTAAATACAAATCTATTGCTTCTAGAGCATATCTGCTCTAGGATATGTCTTTAGCCTATTGCCTAATAGAACTTTACACGTTGATTCTATTTACTAGCATGATCTCAACTAACTGCTGTATGATTACAAATCCTAATGTCAATCATAGGATTCTTCTCTCTGCTTGATCTAGGCAGACTTATCTGATGAATCCTAATATTCTTGAAATTCTTTTTTTCTTTTGACTTTTTGAGATAGGGTTTCTCTGTGTTAATAGTCCTGGCTGTCCTGGAACTCACTTTGAAGACCAGGATGGTCTAAAACTCACAGAGATCCTCCTGCTTCTGCCTCCCGGGTTCTGGGATTAAAGGCCTGCAACCATTACACACAGTTAAATTTGTCTTGTTTTTTCCTTGAGAGACTCAGATCTCGTTATATAGTCTGGTTGCTTAGAATCTGATGAATAGACCATGCTGGTCCCAAACTTGTGATGATCCTTTTGACTCTTGATTGCCAACTGCTGAGATTACAGGCTTGTCTCGATCACCATATCTGTTTTATGTGGTGCTAGAGATTGGATTCAGAGCTTTGTGCATGCTAAGCAAGCACTCTCCAAACCGAGCTACATCCCGGCCCCTCTTTTTCTTTTTAATGCTAGAACAAATGTAAAGGATTATTTCCTGCAGAGAGCATACAGTATGAGAGGTGACATATTGAAACCAATAGTTTCTCACATAATAATGAGTTTAAATTACTTAAAATTAATAAGCAAAATTAAAGAGTAATTACAAATTTTTCAACTTATTGAAGTTGATATTGAAAAATTCAACCAAATTAAGCATTATAGATTGAGATTTTTATATATCAGCTACAAGACTGGTGAAGACTTACAGGGAGAGAAATATTAAAACGATAATCCATTATATATACTAATGCTTACACAAACTATGTCTTATATTTTCAATAAATCACATGGGAAGGTTTTTTAAAATATATTTTACTTAACTTTTTCCCCAGAACTGTATTGAAACAGTAGATAAAATCTGATGGTGATTCTGTAATATGCATGTATTTTTAACTTGAGTAGAGTAACTAGGAGTTTAATAATATCTTAACATACCAATAGATTCAATGACATTTAAGAGGTAACAATTTTCCCCTCTGCTCCTAAAGAAAATGCTAGGCCTCGGTAGGTGTGAAAATTTCATACTATACCTTGATTTCTTCTATTTCATCTGGTACTATCTTGTATGCTGATATAGTCCCACCCAACCTGAAATTAGGAGAAGAAAATATTCTTAAAATCAACAACAGTGTAAAAACATATGAATGATATATGCCATTAGTATTAGAGTGCCACCAGAAATCTCCCAAGACCTACCTCCGTAGCCAAGGGGAAAAACATTTTTGTTGCCTTTTCCCATTTCTTAGTTTAGAAGAGACAGGCAACAAATGACTACCCAAAGAGGAAACATTACATTGGATTTTTATTCTGAATTAAACTTCCATTATTGATGGTTTTAATAATGCTGAAGCTGTCACATTTATTGCTGGATTCTGTCACAACATATATCAAGAACCAAGAGCAAACCTGTTTTTATTTGCTTAATTAAGAAACTTGATTTCTTGAAATAGTGTTTCTGAAAATTGAACACAAAGTGAAGTTAACATATCCTGCTCTAAGCACATTTCCTAGTTTCCCAATAATCATCATATTATACTTGTGTGGTGTAATTGTCACAACTAATAAATCAATATTGATTTTGCTTAACTTTTTTAAAAACAGAGAGTCTAAGAGACGAATGCGCCCAGCACTATCAAAGAGAAAGAGAAAACTAATTGTGAGTTACAGTTTTAGCCCTAATATTTAAATTTAAATAATTTCAAAACAGAAAGCTTTAAAGACATTATCATTATAAAAATAGTTTTTACAGTTTTTTTCTTTTTAACAATTCTTTATACTTAAAGCAGTTAATTAAAATTAACACATGCAACAATTGTTACATAAATGGGATAGAGTACAGAAACAGTTCTAATTTGTTATAAAAAATTCAAAGATGCTATGGTGAAAATGGTTGATAAGGGAAAAAAAATACAAAGTTACAATGCTATGATCAACCTAAATCCTATTTATAGAAACAATTCATTTTTCTCATGATTACTGTTAAAAAGCACCTTAGATACCTCAATCTGCTCCTATAAAGATGGAGGAAGGTAACTTTCCAGTTAAGTATTAATCTAACTTCAAACAAAGGGAATGGTTTTGACCATTAAGAAGGTGAGGCAAGCCAGATATGACATGGCTGTTACAGTTTGGTCTACAGAGTAAGTTCCAGGACACTCAGGACTATTACACAGAGAAACCCTATCTCAAAAAACCAAAAATACCAAAAAAACAAACACACACACACACAAAAAAACGAACAAAACAAACAAAAAAAGAAAGAAAGGAGAATGGAAATAGAGTGCAAATAAATGCTGGAGGAAAATATTCAGTAAATAGATAGAAGCAATTCAGAAAACGCAAGGAAACAACTAAGTAATAAACAACTTATTGGGGGAGGAGGAGTTTAAGAATAAACTTATTTCAAACTATCCTTATTTTCCACCTACTTTCTGAATACAACGGAAAATAGTGGTTTTGACCTCTGAACTAACTTCTGAAATGGTATTTCCATCTCCATGGCATCATTAAACACAGATACATTCTAAATACCCTTAGTTTTAAAATGTTATTAGTATCAGTTTCTTTACCAGGCCTTAGGTCACAAAATGACTTACTCCAGATTTTATTACTTAAATTGTCCATCTTACTGATGAAGAAAGAATAAATGCTGAAATAAGTATATAAAAAGTATTATACATTGATAGTCATACCGATAATAAATAATACCTTCAATATTACAAGTAGTACAGAAGCCTTCCTTATCCAGAGTACATAGGACTACAAGTGTGGTGATATTGTGTTCCCCAAAATATTGTACACCCTAATAAATTTATCTGGGGTCAGAGAAGAGAACAGCCACTAGATACAGAGGCCAGAAAATGGTGGGACTCACACCTTTAATCCTAGCATTCCATCTGGACCTCTGTGAGTTCAAAGTCACACTGGAAACAGCCAGGCATTGTGACTCACGCCTTTAATCCCAGAAGTGATGGCAGAAAGCAGAAAGGTATATAAGGTGTGAGGACCAGGAACTAGGTCGGTTAAGCTTAGGCTTTTGAGCAGCAGTTAAGCTGAGAGACATCCAGTCTGAGGAAACAGGATCAGCTGAGGAATTGGCGAGGTGAGGCTGTGGCTTGTTCTGCTCCTCTGATCTTCCAGCATTCACCCCAATACCTAGCTTCAGGTTTAATTTTATTAATAAGACCTGTTAAAATTCATACTACATACAAGTATTTTATATCTCCTATTTTTGGATTTTGTAATATTCCATATACATAACTTAGAGATGGGACCCAATTCTAAATAACCATTAATACTAAAAGTACTTTTATGTATTTATGATGATGTGTGTCACCATGGACCAAGGGACATAAAGTAGTCAAAAGACAACTTGCCAGGGTCAGTTTTATCCTTCTACTATGCAGGTTCCAAGGTGAAACTTGGATTGTTGGGCTTGGTGGTAGATACCTTTACCTGCTGTGTCATCTAACTGGCCCTGTGTTTTATGCACACACCTCCTGGGTAATTTTTTAACATATCTTTGTTGTGCCTGCAAGAAGTCATGTAGAACTTTCACTTAAGGCATCTTGTTGATGTTCAAAAGATTTCAGATTGTATAGCATATCAGGTCTCAGGATTTCAGATTAGAGATGCTCAACTTGTATTCATTTAATATATGCAAATCATTGTATCAGAGATTAAATTCATTTTATCATTTAATTCTTAGAATTGACAGGAGCTATTATGAAAAGTGTGAAAAATTTCACAACCTTTTACTGGAGCATTAACTCCATATAAAATAATGGGCTTCATCATGACATTGTCATATATATATATATATTAGGTTTCATTGTGAAATTGTCATCCATTAAAATTACTATACTTAGCTGAGCCACTAGCTAATGTGCCTCCATTCCCTGGATTCACTTCCTATTTGCAAAAACCCCTTCTATTTTCATGCCTTATTGCTTTATTCTGTATGGCAGCAAACATACAAGACTTGTCTTGTAAAGTATTGGCTTGTTTTTTCAAACATGATCTCCAGTTTAACCCACTTTTTTTCAAATGACATAATTCTGTTGTTCTTTATGGATGAACAATATTCCATTATTTGTACATTTTCTATTCATTTATCTACCAAATGTCATCTACACAAGTTCAATAATTTAACTGCTGTGAATAGTGCAGCAACAAATGTGTTATCTCCATCATACGTTGACAATGATTCCCTTGGGTACATAACCAGTGTCTTAGGGTTTCTATTCCTGTGAAGAGACATCATGGCCATGGCAACTCTTATAAAGAAAAACATTTAATTGGGGATGTTTATCATCATGGCAAAAACATGGTGGTGTGCAGGCACACATGGTACTGGAGAAGGAGCTGAGAGTCCTACATCTTGATCTGCAGGTAACAGAAAGTGAACTGAACCAGGCATACCTTGAGCAGAGAAGACCTCAAAGCCCATCCCCACAGTGACACACTTTCTCCAACAAGGCCACTTACATCAACAAGGCTGCACCTCCTAACAGTACCACTCACTAAAAGCTTATGGGGGCCAATTACATTTATACTACCATACCCAGTTTAAACCAGTTAAATCACATGGCTTCACTAGTACACAATCTATCCATGCTATTGAAGTGCTCCGTTTCCTGCACCTTTTCTAACTGTGGTTTCTTTTTTGAGAGTTTCGTAAATGTAATTTGAACATATTCATCGCTACCTCTCCCCAACTTTTCTGATAGGCACCCTTTCCACACCTCACTCCCGTCCCAACAATTCTGAGTTTTTTTCTCTCTACCTTCCCTCCTATCAAGATCTTAGTGATTGCCACTCTAACCAGGTCAATATGAAACACCAAGATACTTTTGTTTGGTTTTTGGTTTTCTAGAGAAAGGGTCTCACATTGGCCTTGAATTTTTGTCAATCTTCCTGTGTCAGATGAGATTACAAATTTGAGCCACCAAAGTCTGATTCTCCTTCTAGTTTTGGTTTGCATTTCTTTGATGACAAGATACTGAACATTTTTTAATGTATTTATTCACATTTGTACTCTTCTTTTGAGACTACAGTCTTCTGTTCATTTGCCCATGTATTGACTGGAGGATTTGTTCTTTTGTTGTTTGATTTTTTTTTATGTTCATTATTTATTTATTTATTTATTTTTATTTTGCAATACAATTCAGTTTTACATATCAGCCATGGATTCCCTTGTTCTCCCCACTCCCGCCCCCCTCACCTTCCCCCCAGCCCGCCCCCCATTCCCATCTCCTCCAGGGCAAAGCCTTCCCCACAGACTGAGATCAACCTGGTAGACTCAGTCCAGGTAGGTCCAGTCCCCTCCTCCCAGGCCGAGCCAAGCGATCCTGCATAGGCCCCAGGTTTCAAACAGCCAACTCATGCAATGAGCACAGGACCCGGTCCCACTGCCTGGATGCCTCCCAAACAGATCAAGCCAATCAACTGTCTCACCACTCAGAGGGCCTGATCCAGTTGGTGACCCCTCAGCCGTTGGTTCATAGTTCATGTGTTTCCATTCGTTTGGCTATTTGTCCCTGTGCTTTATCCAACCTTGGTCTCAACAATTCTCGCTCATATAAACCCTCCTCATTCTCGCTAATTGGACTCCCAGAGATCCACCCAGGGCCTCGTCATGGATCTCTGCATCCAGATCCCTCAGTAGTTGGATGGGGTTTCTAGCACGACCATTAGGGTGTTTGGCCATCCCATCACCAGAGTAGGTCAGTTCGGGCTGTCTCTCGACCATTTCCAGCAGTCTGTTGTGGGGGTATCTTTGTGGACTTCTGTGGGCCTCTCTAGCACTTTGCTTCTTCCTATTTTCATGTGGTCTTCATTTACCATGGTCTCCTATTCCTTGTTCTCCCTCTCTGTTGTTGATACAGCTGGGATCTCCCGCTCCCCCAAGCTCTCTTTCCCTCGACCCTCGCCCTTCACTACCCCCACTCATGTCCAGGCTGTTCATGTAGATCTCATTCCATTTCTCTGTCATTGGGCGATCCCCGTGTCTTTCTTGGGGTCCTGTTTTCCAGGTAGCCTCCCTGGTGATGTGAGTAGCAGTCTAGTCATCCTTGTTCCACATCTACTATCCTCCTATGAGTGAGTACATACCATGTTTGTCTTTCTGAGTCTGGGTTACCTCACTCAGGATGATTTTTTCTAGAACCATCCATTTGTCTGCAAACCTCATGATGTCATTGTTTTTCTCTGCTGAGTAGTATTCTATTGTGTATATGTACCACATTTTGTTTATCCATTCTTCAGTTGAAGGGCATCTAGGTTGTTTCCATGTTCTGGCTATTACAAACAATGCTGATATGAACATAACTGAACAAGTGCTCTTATGGTGTGGTTGAGCATTCCTTGGGTATATGCCCAAGAGTGGTATAGCTAGATCTTAGGGGAGATGGATTCCCAATTTTCTAAGAAAGCACCATATTGATTTCCAAAGTGGTTGTACAAGCTTGCATTACCACCAGCAGTGGAGGAGAGTTCCCCTAGCTCCACATCCTCTCCCGCATAAGGTGTCTTCTTGTTGTTTGATTTTTGAGTTCATTATATACTTTGAAGAATAATCCCCAGTTAGATGACAAGTTGACAATATTTTCTCCCATTCTGGAGGATGTTTCTTACTCTGGCTATTCTCTCCTATACTGTGTAGAAGCTTGGTGACTTGATTTGATACCATATGGAATAAAAATTTGTCAAAGGGCTCATAACTATATTAACATCTGGAATTAAAAATTTAGTTCCAAAAACTATTGAAGGGATCATAAAATTCATATGGAAACTTAAAAGGTACAGAACAGTCAAACAATCCTGAAAAAATATTTGGGAGTTGTACTTTGTTTCTTCTAAAACTAGAGTAATCAAGACAATGTGATCCTGTTATTTCCCCTCACCCTGTCTCAAATATAGTTCCAATTTCCATGAATTTACCTATTTCACTGAGCAGAATGTGTTCAAGGTTCATATAGTATAGTAGTATGGAGCAGAACTTTATTTTGCTTTTATGGCTGAATTTTATTGCATTCATGTCTAAATCACACTTGTTTATTCTTCTGAAAATAATGACTAAATGATATTATAAAGAACAGGTGAATTCAAGTTTCTATTTAAGTCATTCTTTCCAAATGTTTTGGGAAGATTGCTTGGCTAGCATTGTTTGATCATTCTATGATGAGAGGCAGGTCAATCCAAGGGTTTTCCTGAGACCCTGATGTATGAAAAAGGAATGTAGTTTATGTCTAAAACCAGGAACATGCTTGGCAAAGCCAGTAATAGCTTGGTCAGGGTCAGGGAGGGAACCCCTACAACACATACAAAGACCTAATATATGGAAAAAAGAACATATGCCTGGAAAGGCAAGAAATGACTTGTGGCCAGGGCACTGGGAGAATCTGAGACTTCAGATCCTGAGAGGTCCAATCTTTCCCCTAAAGGGCCATGGCTATCAGTCCCAAGACGACTCAGTCTGTGATGCCCTTACGATAACCTATGTTCTATGTAACTTTGCTTGATTAGCTTCCTGCTGGATTTCATCCCACTGTATGATAGCTTTCTGCTGATTGTGTCTCATTTCCCCCTAAAAACTATGTATTACAGATGCTGTACTTCATAAACTCGCTTGGTATAAGCCATCAGCTTGTGAAGAACTCTTCATTCCAAACTATGCTGTCTTGTTTATTATTTTCTCATCTCTGGTCTACCCTTTTAGCAACCTATTACTGAAGAGCTGGGTTTAATTAAAACAATTTTACAATAAGATGAGATACAACTTTTTTCATACAGAACCAAAGAGGTTATTATATGGCCTAAAAATTATATAAATCATTTTTAATTTTATATAAATCATTCAAGATTATAATCTGGCTCATATTTAAACCTAAAAGAATCAAAAGTTTGATTCTGGTTATAACTCAAGGTGGATATGAAATATAAAATTATAAACTTTAAAAAAAAAAGCTGACAGTCATCAGCTCTAAAGGTTAATTTTGAACAATGTCACTCTACTTTACATCCGGCTCCTCTGTCAACAGCCAGGGGTTAACTTTTAACCCCCTTACCCCTTATAGTCAATAACTGCTTGGACCAAAGTTAACTTTTAATAGTTGTTTCTATGTGACTCCTAGCATGCATCCCATGCCTGATGCTTTTCCCCTTTACTATAAAAAGGGGGCCAGAACCTGCCTCCATTGCCATAGCCTCAGAAATCCCGAACACTGGCTGTAGTCTCAGATAGCTGATAAGGTTTTGTACCCCTTGGTGATTTTTTATTTTTTTTCTTTGTATTTTTCTGGAATAAAGTTTGCTTCTTATAGTGATATACTGTGTACCCTAAAAAACTTACCTGGAGATTGGAGGCCAGAGCTAGCCACTAAATTAGACATAGAGGTAGGCAGTGATGGCACACACCTTTAATCCTATCACTTGGGAGGCAGAGATCAGTCTGGATCTCTGTGAGTTCAAGGCCACACCAGGCTACATGAGAGAAACAGATCCAGGAAGTGGTGGAACACATCTTTAATCCTAGCACTTGAGATCTCATGCTTTTGCTTAGGAAGCACACACAACTTTAATCCCAGGAAGTGATGTCTGGGCACAGAAAGGTATATAAGGTGTGAGGAAACAGGAACTCACTCTCTTGAGGTCAAGGATTTTGTAGAGGTAAGAACATCGCTGGCTTGTTCTGTTTCTCTGCTTTCACCCCAATATCTGGCTCTGGGTTTTATTTTATTATTATTTTTTTTTATTAATAAGACCTTTTAAGATTGGTGTTACAATTGGCGCCCAACGTTTGTGGCAGGAATTCATGAAAAAGCCGCTTGCCTGTGGTTTTGCAGTCCCCAGCTCAGGCCCGACCTGTATGCAGCCAATTGTGGTGGTGCATGCTGAAGGAGGCGGAGGCAGGAGAATCCTGAGTTCGAGGCTAATCCGGGAGGCTTGCTGAGGAGGAGCTGTGGCCAGGGCTGGGATGGGCCACAAATGGTGTTGGCAGGACCATGGAGGTGATGGCGGCTGCTCCAAGTTACTGGCTGCTTCTAATCGTATTGGTGGCAGAAGAGATGCTGCTACCAGGGACCATTGCTTGTTTAGAGAACAATTGCCAGGACCATTATGTTATAAGAAAGCATTGGCAAAGGTCAGTTTGGAGAAGTTTGGCAAGGCAAGTGGTGGGGAGAAGTTGCTGTGAAGATATTCTCTTCTAGGGAAGAACGTTTATGGTTCTAAGAAGCAGAGACTTATCAGACTGTACTGTTACACCATGAAAACATCCTAGGATTTATAGCAGCAGACAAAAAAGACAATGGCACATAGACTCAGCTGTGGCTGGTGTCAGATTACCATTAGCATGGATCCCTTTTAGATTACTTGAATAGATAACACTGTTACAGTGAAAGGGATGATCAAACTCGTTCTGTCCACGGGGAGCAGTAGTGACCATCTTCACATGGAGATTGTTGGTACCCAAGGAAAGCCAGTTATTGCTCACAGAGATTTGAAATCAAAGAATAACTTGTTGAAAAAGACTGGAACCTATTGTATTGCAAACTTGGAACTGGCTGTGAGACATGATTCTGCCACAGATACAATTGATATTGCTCCAAACCACAGAGTAGGCACTAAAAATTTTCTGCAGTGAACCACGACCACATCTAACAGTGACTCGGAAGTCTCTAAAAAGATGATGGGGCCCCACAATAGTGATTCCATCAGGACAATGACAATACCACTAAGCTGTCAAGCACCACCCAAAGATCAGCTTTGGTATGTTTTCATGGTCAAATAGATATATATTTTAGATAGACAGATCATCTTCAAACACTTCAGAGATCTACAGAATATAGCATTTAAGATGTTTCAATAACAGATTTTTTTCTTTTTTATGATAATGAGACATGCCTGCTCTTGTCATTACCAATCTACTTCAAAGAAAATGATGAGCATTGAAGAAACTCCATATGGAATTTACTTTCATTGTGGCAAAAGTTAGCCAGTGAGCAAGAAAATGTCCTTACATCAACTTTGTCTTACATCTTGTCTTTGTCTCTTATTCCCTACCCTTTGTCTCTCTGGGGCAAATCTCCTTTGTGCTGAGAACTTGGTCTTGGAATGTCTTGTGCCCACACAGGTCCCTTCAAAAACAAACAACTGCAGGAAAGTGGTAAGAAAAAGGAATCCACATCTAAAAACAATTAAGGGACATAACAGAGGCTGGGGGATTAGCTCAGTCATGTCACAACTGCCTAGCAACTTCAAGGCTCTGAGTTTAGACAATAACAATTAAAAAAAATAGAGGAAGAATTTCAGGTGTGGGAGGAAAACAGTAATAGGTCAGATATAAACAATGTCTAACAAAGCAATAATAAAACCATGGGCTCAGGAAATGGGTCAGGTGGTACAGTGATTACCTAGCAACTATAAAGCCATAAGTTTAATCTGTAGGCAGGAAGCCCTGGGTTTGATCCCTAGACCCAATGAATATACTTGGATAAAGCACAGATATACTTCCAATATTCATGAATTCATCTTAAGTTAGAATTCAAGACTGGTCTGGGATACATGCTCTTCAGGAAGACAAAACAAAACAGGGAAGTTTGGGAAATTTTGAATATTTATTGGACATCTAATGATATTAAGAAAATATGAGAACAGCAAAATGGCTTAGCAGATAAAGGTCTTTTGTGAAAGTCTAGAAATTGATTTCTATCTTCAGAACCCTTATGAAGATAAAAGGACAGAACTGACTCCACAAAATTGTCAACTTTGACCTCTACAGAACACCATGGTAAGCACATACACATGCATTATGTGTACACACAAAAACACACACACACACACACACACACACACACACACACACACACACACACACACACACTTATAGGACGAGAGAATGTCTGGTGGGACAGAAACTTTTGCCTACATACAACATAAATAAATATAAAATGCTAATTTTAAGTATACAATGCTAATGTATACTTGTCTAGAAAACAAAGGTGACTCCAACTTTTACACTGAAATGTCTGTGAATAAAATTGCATGGTGGTACATGTGTGCTAGAAAATAATCTGGAGGCATATTTGAAAAGCATGAGAACTGCCCAAGAATTATGAATTGTTAAAGCTGTGAATCTGACACAGGGACTTAATACTATTATCTCTTTTATATATGTTTGAAGTTTTGTATTAGTTTTAAATGGTAAAAATATTTAGGTACAGAGAATAGGACTTCCTGTGTTAACAGGTGAATCCCTTCAGAATTGGAACATTCTGTTGTTTCTTTACTTAAATCCAATGGATATACATGCCTTAAACATTGTTTTAAAAAAAGTCAGTTTGGCTGGGCGGTGGTGGCGCACGCCTTTAATCCCAGCACTCGGGAGGCAGAGCCAGGCGGATCTCTGTGAGTTCGAGGCCAGCCTGGACTACCAAGTGAGTTCCAGGAAAGGTGCAAAGCTACACAGAGAAACCCTGCCTTGAAAAACCAAAAAAAAAAAAAAAAGTCAGTTTGGTCACAATCTCATACTGGGAGAGAAATTTTGTGGCCTAGTAACAATTACAGGGATAACAGATTATTTCATAGCCTTAATCTTGGAGTTAAATACTTATTCATGCTGAATAGCTCAGCAAAATCAATAATAAAAACTGACTTCCTGTTGGTTTAACAAACAACTATCTTGTTTATCCAGTTAGCTATGATATGAAAAATTAGACCAAAACTGAATTTGTCTTAAAACATTTTTCTACAAAATTGATACATTTGTATCTGATAGCTATTTATTCCACCTTAAAATTCAGAAGCTTAAAACAAATATAACATTATTTATCTTAAATTTGTGGACTGGTTGAAAAAAACCTGCTCTCTGCTGGACTTGTTAGACCCAAAATTAATCTGTAAGTCCCAAGGACCAGGTAGCTTCCTGGGATTCTGGGAGTTGTAGTTCTTGAAAAAATAACACCCACCCAAGGACCAAGCAATTTACTGGGATTCTGGGAAGTATAGTTCTTGGAAAATAACAACAAAGCCTCACAGGAAAGTACTGTGGCCTACGGGTTTTGCCCATATAAGCCTAGAGGCCACACAACTGGAATGTTTCCAGGTTATGGTCCTGACCAAATTCCATCTTGGTTAGTAATTAAAATTTTAATAAAAGCTTGCTTAAATTTGGCCAAAATCATGGAACTGGTTTTTCTGGTGAATTTCAGGATTAACAGACTGAATTGGATTCACTCAAATACCAAGCTAATTAGAGTATTGCTATACACAGATGGGGCTCTACTAGAACCTCTTCCAGGTGTTTTTCAACCTACTCCTAAGGCTAATGAACTGACAAAATGCATTCTGTTTGTAAGATAGATCTGTAAGACAGATAATAGATGCTTGTTCTATTAGTAAAATCAGTTTAGGTAACCAAATCCAAAGTCAAAAGACAAGGAAAAGCATTTTAACAAGAGGCTCTTGAAAATGTATATCAAAGCACTTTAATGGGAATGATTGAACATAGAGAACTAAAATAGAATCTATCAAAAGTTTTAATTATTTGAAAAAAAATTCCTGTTGGTATATCTTCTATTGGTTTATCAAGTTTTGATGCTACCAATTTTCATTTTCATATCCTTTCCTTTTTTTAAAAAAAAACTACTTCTGCTTCATTTAAAGGATTCTTACCTAGATTAATATATTAGTTTCCCTCCTCTATTAGTTTAAACTCTTTCTAGCCATTATTCATCTTGTTATCAGAGTAAAATTCCAAAATTAGGATATTTTGCTAGTTCTCTTTTTAATCATATTGATAGTGACCCATTAACTTTACAAATACACAGATTCATCTCAATTTCTAGCAAAATTAAATTATTCTCAGAAAACAAATAACTTGAGTGTGTTCATACACTTAGGAAATGGTAAGAAGTGATTTACACGTAGATCTTGGTTTGCTCCAAAATAGGCTCTTAACATTTATTCAGCATTGTCTTTCACTATATGGGCAAGACAGAACTTAACATTTAGTGAATTAAAAGGGCATTTGGCACTGGATTGGAAAATATTGGGCAATAAAGGACAGGTCCATCATTCATGATAAATGTTGAATAAATGGTAAAATAATGATAATGATCAAAAATTTTACTATTCATATGACATATTAGAATCCAGAATACTTTTCATCATGTAAAATCTGAAAATTCCCACTCCTGTTTAAAGAGTCATGCCAACTGTTTTCTCTTTCAGCAAACCTCCTGGCCATAGAAATCCTCAGGCGTACTTAGGTACTCTTCTATATCTCACTGCACTTTATACATACCTGTTTTCCCACACAGTGAATTTTGGTTATTTATATACTATTAATGAAGGTATATAAAACAATTGATAGAGGTATAAAGTCTGAGTTTTCATCTGCAGTTATACATTACCAAGATAAAATATCATAAAATGAGCTCTCACTCAATAACAAATCCTAGCTTTGCAGGACTATAGTCACCTCAAATCACAGTAATTGTAATTAGCCCTAAGTAACCATGGTTAATTTTTACTGCATGCCTTCCAAACAAATCATAACTAGACAAAACCATTAAAATTTACTTAGGTTTTTATAAAGAGGGCCTGGCCACAAGGATGCATCTGCCAGATATATTCTAGTCTCAAGGAAGTTATTTTATACTAACTAATAAATGAATAGTTTCCTTTTATGCAAATTGCAGGGATCCCACTGATGCTGCTGATATGTGGTACCAACCTTGTCTAAGTATATAATAAATTGCACTTTGTATGATCCTAGATCTGCTGTCTCTCCTTGTATCTTAGGGCACCTTGGAGAAGATCATAATCTTGAACTAGCTTGGTTTCAAACACTGAACAAACCAAATTTAGACTATTACTTGATAAGGATGTAACTAACACAAATAAAGTCCATAATCTGACATGTTCCCTTTGGAAAAAATTAAAGGTTCATAATGGAAGAAATTAAGAAGCAGTTGAGTAATTTAAAACAAAAGAAAAGCGAAAAATTAAAAACAATGCAAATGAGGAGGTGATACCCTTTTTGTGTGTGTGTAGTTTTTTTTGAGATGGGGTTTCTCTGTGTAGTTTTGGAGCCTGTCCTGGATCTCACTCTGTAGCCCAGGCTGGCCTCGAACTCACAGAGATTTGCCTGGCTCTGCCTCCCGAGTGCTGGGATTAAAGGTGTGTGCCACCACCACCCGGCAGGAGATGATACTTAAGAGCACAAGTTTCTGAAACTCCTCAAGGAAAGATGGGCCATTCATGGGATGTTGACTCATTAGATTTGTATATACAGCATACTTTTTAAGATAATGCAGTTAAATCATGATGACACTTAAAAGAATGAGAAATTTTCTCTTTCAGTTACGGCTTGACGGTACAAAGATGTGATGGTGCTTGGTAATTTGCAGCCTCAAACTATTTAATCTGAAGAAGGAGGATAAATAAGAACAAAGTATAATGACATAAATATCATTACAAAGTCCAATATTTTGGATGCTAACTTAAAAATTACTTTTAAAATTATAATTAATGCTAAATAGGAATAATGCTTTAAAAACTAGAATACACAATTGCCTCCATTAGATGGGGAATCCACTGAACCTTGGTGCAAATCCACCTTTGCTATTTCCTATGGACCCTCTCAGCCCTTCCTTCAAGCCTACCCTATTTCTTTGTGTTATCTTATAATACCCAGAAACAAGATCTCTCTGAGACCCCCAGTGACCAAACCATCTGGACCTCAGGCAATCATTCATACTATGCTTTCTGCCCTCCATTATGTTATTTTCATTCTTACCTTCAGCAGCTTGCAGGGACCCTCTTCCCACCCCAAGTCAGTAACCTTACTATACACAACAAACCTAGCAAGAATCCAGAGATACAAAATCTTTCACTGTGGCCTCAAAACAAACAAATAAGCAAACATACAAACAATTTTTAAATATGTTCATTTACACAATGAAATACTACTAAAAATGAAATTATGAAATGTGTAGATAAATAGATGAAGCTAGAAAAAAATCATTTTGAATGAGGCAGTTAAGATTCTAAAAGACAAATATTTTATGTTCATATATGTGTTAGCTATTAAGCCTTAGATAGGAGTGCTACAATCTATATAACTACAGAGGTTAGGTATAGAGTAAGGGACTAAGCAGGAGGGGAGACCTCTCAAGGAAAATAGAATATGTACTTATGGAAAGTCATGAAAGAGATTGGCATGGCAGGATTAAAGGAAGAAGAGGATGGATGAGATGGGTAAGGGAGGCAATCCAGGTGGCAAAAGCTAACAATAAGAGCCACTAAAGGGTCATATGGAAACCTACTACTACAGAAGCTTCTTAAAATATATACACATATGAAAGAAATTTAAACAGAGTCACTAAATAATATGGGAGACAATGCCCCAAGTTGCCACCAAGTAAAACTTCCAGTGCCAATAATGGATTACATCTAGTTGAGTTTGGGCAAAGGTAAAGATACCCCCCCAAATCTCAAACTTTTGCTAAGTCTATTGCCTACTATCCACAAACTGATAGTAAGGACCTATGACTGAAGATAACTCTCATATATCTCACTGCACATGGAAAAGTTGAGCAGGTGCCTAACTAGAGCCATGCCCACTAGTGTTCCTGGTATGGGTTCTTTCTCTGCACACTACCAGAAAAGAAAGTAACTACCAACCCCGCTACAAATACTGTAATCTAAAGAGAGAGAAAGAAAGGACATGGATTTGGGTGAGTACAGAAGTAGGGAGGTTCAGGAAGGAGTTGGTGGAGGAAAAATAATCAGAATATATTTTTTATAATCACTACATTTTATAATAAAAATTATTTAAAAACTGTAAAACACAGTAATATGGACTTATCACTTTTAAAAGTTCTGTAGACTTCAGATAATGTTTCACAACTGTGTACACATTGTTGAATAAACTCCTTCAAAACTGTTTAATAAGTTTAATGATGTCAACGTACATCTTCTCTAATCTAGGTCAACAAACTGAAAATATCCAGGTTTTATGCTTCATAAAATTTCCACTAAGTTTTATCATTCATTTCCTTTAAAAATATATAGAATCTACAAGGTCTATAAATTAGCTTTTTAAAAACATCTGGTAGTCTAGGGACTGGAGGGCTGTCTCAGTGGTTAAGAGTACTGCTGCTCTTCCAGAGGACCCAGGTTCAATTCACAGCACCCACATGGCAGCTCACAACTGTCTGTAACTCCTGTTCTAGGGTATCTAATACCCTCATACAGACATATATGCAGGCGAAACACAAATGTTGTGTGATATTTTGTGTTCTGACAAATAAAGCTTGTTTGGAGTCAGAGGGTGGAGCTAGCCACTAGTTAACCATACAGGTCTGGAGGTCTGTACAGAGAGAAGACAGTAAGTGATAAGGTGGAGTGGAGAGAGGATCTAGGGCCCTTTTGGACAGAGGAGTGGAAGAGGTAGGAAGCTGCTCGTGGTTCTCTGATCTTTCAGATTCTTACCCCAATATTTGAATCCTGATTTTTTATTGAAAAGATTAATTAGATTTATGCATCATCTGGCATCCAACTTTTGGGGCACGAATTAATGAAATAGCTGCTTTCCTGTGGCTTTGCAGCCACTGGCACCTGCTGGAGCTGCATGCAGGGACTGCACCCTGAAGAGTCACTACACTGCTGGCTGGCTTTCCCTTTCTTCCCCAAGTCTTCTGAGAAAGTCAGAGGTTTTCCTGTTGCAGCTTCTCTACAGCAGTCTCCACAAACCCCAAACTCGACAGGCACTTGGGTTCTAAAAAGGCACTTGGGCATCAAACACCTCCAGAGTTAGCCCCTAACAACCAGCCAGCTTTGCCTTCAGGCAGCTCTCTGCTTTCGGTACCCACAGGTAACATGGCGGCTTTTGTATGTTCCTCCATGTCTGCCTTTCAGACTGCTGTCTCTTTGGCTCCTTTTCTTGATAGGTTGTGGGCTTTCCTGACCCTCTCCTCAGGCTGCTAACATGCGATCAGGGGCAGCTGTCCTAAGCCAGGCTGTGTTCTCCACCCAGATGTGCTACGCAGAGAAAGCCAGCCTAACACTTCATTGTCATCCTCAGCAGAATTGGTGAGACAAGTTAGAATTCTTAAAGGAGGGAATTAGTTAGATAGAGATAGAGAATTAAAAAATGAGAAACACTACTTGGATGGAAGGAATTAGTTCTATGATTACACAATGCATGGTTGTAACTGTTTTGGGGGTTTTTGCTTTGTTTTTGAGACAAAGTTTGTCTGTGTAGCTTTAGAGCCTATCCTAGAACTCATTCTGTAGACCAGGCTGGCCTTGAACTCAGAGATCCACCTGCCTCTGACTTCCAAGAGCTGGGATTAAAGGCTTGTGACAACACTCTCTGGCTAATGGATGGTTTTAAAACAGAACACTTAAATGAGAGGATAATTAACTTAGATGGGATTTACATAATGTCAATTATAAACATTATCAGTTTGATAATTCTTGTTTTATCCCTAAAAGAGATGGATGATATGAATGCCAAGATACAAGCCTTAGAAAAAGTCACTACAGAAAATATTGCTGTTTTGACTAATAAGTTACAAGCCTTAGGAAAAAGTACTAAAACAGAGAATAGAGATATTCAGACAAAAATAGAGGAATTTAAAGAAGAACCAACCTCACCATTATATGATAAAATTAGAGAACAGCCCAAGGTTATCAAACAACCAATCTTAATTTATCCAGTCACCTTAGGGGAACAACTGACAAATGACAGGTATCCCCAAGGCTATGTAAGAGCTGACTGGACTCCTGTGGAAATGTTAGATTTGAAGAAACTTAAGGAAGCAAAAGTCTCATATGGTATGCATTCACCTTTTGTGAAGCAGATGTTGAATTCATGGTCAACTAGTAACAGAATTGTCCTACAAGACTGAAAAGACTTGGTTACAGCAGTATTGGAACCTGGTCCTCAATTACAGTGGAGGACCTAGTGGAAAGATGAGGCTAGGATCACTCAACAACAAAATAGGCTAGAGGTATTGAAATTTCCCAAGACTAACTTCTTGGAAGAGGGCAATTATGCTGATGTGCAAAGACAGTCTATATATGATGACCACATCCTGGTTCTCTGTCATGCAGCAGCTTGTTCTAATGCTTGGGACAGAACTGAAGAAGTCAGAAAGAGAACTGAGTCATTTACTAAAGTTATATAGGGCCCAAAAGAAACCTTCACTGACTTATTTTTTTATAAAGATTGACTTCAGGTGTAAATAGAATGACATCGAATTCTAAAGCTGGATAAATAATAATTGAATCTTTGGCTTTTGAAAATGCTAATACACAATGCAAAGGGGTAATTAGGCCTTTAAAGGCAAGACTGGCACCCATAGAGGAAAGGATCAAGATACAGTCAATATTGAATCTCATAACCATGATGATGTTTGGATAGGAGAGGTGATTTCCAGAGGCTTGAAGAAAAATCAAAATGTTAGGTGTTTTAATTGTGGCAAACAAGGTCATCTAAAAAGAGATTGTAGGCAGGGCGTTCCTAGAAACAATATTTTTTTCTAGGAATAATCTAAATAGAAGACCTCCATCTTCTGGAGTATGCAGAAGATGTGGCAAAGGCCAACATAGGACCTTGATTAGAAGAGGTGATAGTTCATCAAACAGCATAACCATTCAATCTAAACTAACATGTAAGACTAACAAATGCTTTTCATTTGATCAGATATAACTTGCCAAAAGGGAAACTTCCCAAAGTTAGGGTTGGGGAAGGGTTTTGTTTTTGTCTTTCTAGGAGAATGAAGGTTCCAATTAAGGAATCTGAAGACCACTGGACAAATGAGATATCTGAAGAAAAAGGACAAATATAGAGAAAATGTTCTAAGAAAAAGAGTAAATTGGCCTATTAGCATATCACATTTCCAACAGGATAAAATTTCATAAATCTTCCCAAATGTTTGTTTTTGCTGTTCTCCACAGGTACATAATGCAAATGGTCTTTTTTGTGGTCCCAGTTCAATTAAAAATTAAAGCTGGCTTTGGAGTTGGGGTGTGGTTCTCTCCTCCTCTAAACCTAAGTAAGCATGCTTGTTAAAAGGAAAATCCAAAATCTCCTGTCTCATGTCAGAAGAGTCACCTGATAAGGGACAGAAGAAAAACCAAAACTAAGGGACTATTCTATTGGCATTAATTTCATTATCCTTTGGTTTTATTTTGACTCTTTAAAACTTTTCAATATCTCAAAATCTATAAAATTAACACATATATATTAAACCTTTTGTCATAATATTAATAATGGTCATATAGAGTACTAATTCTAAAAAAAAAAAAAAAAAGTTTCATCTAGCTTCCTGTACATGATTTCTGGTTTGAGTCTCTATCAGATAACTAGGAATTAAGTTTTCATACTCTGAGGTACATAACAAATTATGGTTCTTTAAACTCTTAGAGATCTGCTGCATATGACACTTAAAATATTTAAACTTTCTACAGTGAACCATGACCATGCTTAACAGAAACTCTTAAAGTCTCCAAAAGGAGGATGGGGCCCCACAATGATGATTCAACTGGGACTATGGTAATGCCACTAATCTGACAAATGCCACCCAAAGATCAGCTTTGGACTACAAACTCCTCAGTACAATTTCAAGGTATAGCTAAGATGGTCCAGCCTCACAGAATACTCTAGCCAGGACTAAAGCCCTGAACTTTCCCATTACACAGACTGGACAACAAATGATACAGCTAGCACTCCCAGGACTTGACAATTATCCCAATTTTTCAGGGTCCCCTAAAGATGCCATCACCCCCAGACATCAGGAAGTAATTTTAAGAATACGACACCCACATTCCCAAGAGGTGAGTGGGCAGTTTTTGGTTGTTCAGTGGATTATAGATATTTGTCATCATTTGGGGGGGGGGGTTGGTTACAAGTTGTAATTGATAATGGTCGGGAAGAAAGCTGAATGAAGATTAGATTCAGGGATCTCATTGTGAAAAGAAAAAGGGGGGATATGGGAATGATAGGATAAAAGGGTAGATTATTGAATCAACTTTTAACCAAAAAAGCAACTACTAGTCTTAAATATTTTACATTGGTACAGATTTTTATATACTGGTACAAATTTGAGGTTATTTTTGTTATACTGTATATATGTTTCTACTCTTGTTTAAGATATTTTGATATTGATACAAATTTAAGGTTATTTTGGTTAGAACATGCTATACATGTTTCTACTCTTGTTCAAGGTATTGTACATATACAGCTCAATTAACAATGTAATGTAAATTTCTAGTCCTTGAAAGTTATTATTACAAACTATTGAGGAAAATAAAGAAATGCAGGTTAGTAGTTAGTCACCAATTACAATCAAACTTGTAGCCATGTTAGGTGTGTTTTCAAGGCCAAACAGATATATTTTAGATAAGTGGTCTTCAAACACTTCAGAGATCTACAGACTATGGCATTTAAGGTGTTTTAATAACATAAGGGTTTTTTGTTTGTTTGTTTGTTTGAATGACAATGAGACATGTCTGCTCCTGGCAACACTAATCTACTTCAGAAAAGATGATGGGCACCAAAGAAACTCCATATGGAGTTTACTTTCTTTGTGGACAGTTAGCCACTAAGCAAGAAACTGCCCTTATTTCGACTGCTGATAGTATGCTGTCCAAACTGGATAAGCAGGAAACAAAAGAAAGTGACTGCCCAGCTTTGCCAAGACAAGGTGGGAGAGTCCTTCAAAAATCCTGCTTCACTGAAAAGTCTGTGAGATATTCTAGGCCTGTAGGCTGAAGATAGATACCCCAATGTTACAGAGGAACCTTTGGTGACTGTTCAGGCAGACAGCTGTTTCTGTCATTTCTTAGTTTTTGAAGTTGTCTGCTCTGCACTTCCTGTTTACTCAGGTAATATTATATCCTTTTCAGGTCTCTGATGGAGCTGAAGACTAGAAAGTTATAATTATAGTTTTCCTTGTTAACAAATTCAGAAAAGAAACTCACAAAAGAGGTGTAAAGTGCATAAGGTTGAGAGACATAAAATGATAAATTTGGATTGGTAATACAAGTTAGGACAGAAAGTGAATTAGGTGTAACACTTTGGACTCACCAAGATAGGATAAGTAATGGAGTATTTTCTCTGAATTTGTGAAATGCTATGAATGAGACATTGTTAATGTAATATTGGCTGTATATATTTGTATATATTTATTGTATATAGTTTTTTTTTCTATGTTAGTTAAAATATTTGCTTTTTATTTAGACAAAAAGGAGGGAATGTTGTATGACATTTTGTGTTCTGACAAATAAAGTTTGTTTGGAGTCAGAGGGCAGAGCTAGCCACTAGTTAACCATACAGGTCTGGAGGTCTGTACAGAGAGAAGATAGTAAGTGATAAAGTGGAGCAGAGAGAGGATCTAGTGCCCTTTTGAACAGAGGAATGGAAGAGGTAGGAAGCTAATAGCAGCTGCTCCCACTTCTCTGATCTTTCAGACTTTTATTCCAATATTTGACTCCTGATTTTTTATTGACAAGATTAACTAGATTTACACATCACATCAATGTATATGAAATCAAAATAAGTAAGTTATTAAAAAAAATCTGACAGCCAACTCCAAAATCAGAGCACAGAAAGTTCTACCTGTGTGTTGGGGGCAGGCTCTAGCTGTTGTAGCACAAGTAAGACTTGACTTGTGATCCCTGTGATCCTGTCTCTCCATTCCTCACCACTATTGATATTACAGGTATGCACCACCATACCTGGCAGTGATATCTGAGATAATAATTTTAAATGATTAATACATGCTAGTAATATGATCTCTTTAAAGTCCAAAGAATTGACATATACTTTCTTTTACCAACAAACACTAAGTAAACAGTTTTCCTTTATTCTCACTGGGCATTTGAATGAACTCATTCAGATAGAGTAATTCATCTAAAAAGAGTTTAAAACTCTTGTTTTTAAATGAACCTAATATAATGTTTCATAAATAAGAATCTGTATCGTTCTATTTTTGCTCAGAGGAAGAAACATGCTGTTAAAAAAAAAATCAAGACTCAGCTATGCTAAGATTTTCAAGTATTTCCATTTTTCAGATTTCAGCCTAGAATTCTTATGGTTACTTAGCTGAGCAGATGGCTCAGAAGGATAAATATTTGTAGTTTAACATTTTAAATAAAGACTATATCCTTTATAGTAGACTTACTTTATGGGAAAAAGTCATCTGTGACAACAAACTGTTCTTATGTAACTATTTTGGGAACAGAAGTCTGTTTTAGTATAACACACTAAAATGAAACAGAAAAAGATATGTTTGAATTAACAGTACTTTACTTTCTAATTTGAATTTGAATTCTGGGTTACTCTTTGGGATATTTAAAAAAGGATTTTAAAAACCTAACAATTACTCTCCTATCATCACTATTAATTTATGATTTGCTACTGTCTTATAATAATCGGTCTCATGTTTTATTGAAATTTCACCTTTTAAATGTTTCCTAGAATATCAGTTGTCACTTGGAAGTGGTCTGAAGAGCTAGAGTTCTAACTGCACTTTAGGCAAATAACAGCCAATCCATCAAAGACTTCTTTGATAGTTACTGTTGTCATCTGACAGAATCTAGAATCATCAGGGGATGGGCCAAGGGATATATCTGAGAGACAACCTTGATTATGTTCATATGTAAACTAATGTGGGAAGATTCATCTTTACTGTAGGTGGGGCCACTCATTGTGTAAGGAATCCTGGATTATACAAAATGGAAAAAGGATGAAACAAAGAACACTGCACGCACTCATTGCTCTTTTCTTGCTGCCTTGACTTTTCCACCATGATGCACACTGTACCTTGAACTATAAGTTAAAATAAAACCAACCAACCTACCTACTTTTCTTCCTTCCTTAAATTGTTTTTGTCAGGGTATTTTTATCACAGCAAGAAGAAAGTAATTAAGACAACTTTTCTGGTTTATAACTTGCTTCTGACTCTATTCCACATAAATTCCTGTCAAAATTTTACAGAGAAACAAATGAATTATTGTTTTGCACACAAAGATATCTGATTAACAGTCCTATTTGTAAACTGCATCTAGATTGTGTGTGTGTGTGTGTGTGTGTGTGTGTGTGTGTGTGTGTGTGTGTGTGGTGTGCATGCACATACACACACACAGAGGCGGGTGTTGTTTTTGAGAAAAACTGCAGATGACCTTGAACATCTGATCCTCCTGTCTCCACTCTCAGTGCTGGTATTAAGGGCATCATGCCCAGTTTATGGTGTTATTGGAATTAAACCTTGTACATCTTGGATGCTATACCAACTGAACTATATTCCCAGCTCGTTTTTGGTTTATTAATGCCTTCATTATACTCACTTCAAACTCCGTAAAACTCAACTAGGTTTGGCTGTAATTTTCTTAGTATAAATAGAACTCTTATGGGTGTGCTGCTGAAGATCAGGTCTTCATAAAATATCACAAGATGATTGAAATTATCTTTGAAAAATATTTTAATGTCTTATGAGAAGTTTCCCAACTTTACTATCTCAAAGTATTTCACAGTACCCCTAAATCTAGAGGTGCTACAGGTAGTTCTCTAAGTAAGTTTTATATTCTAATAAGTAAGCAGCTGCTTGATGAAAGAATCAACACTTTATTTCAAAGAAGAATTATTATTTTAATTTATTCCTAGCCATAATTATAACAAGATGGATACACCTTTTGGGACACATACAGATCTAAAAGTTTAGAATCACATTGGACACCACCACTACTCTTGTTTCCTATTCCACACTGATTTTCTTACATTACTTGCTTTTTTTATTTGTATCAGCTAACTATGGAAAACCCAGCTTCATGAAGATATGGTGTCATCATATGGTGCATCATATGGTGCAATCCAATGTCAAAACAATTAACTTGAGCCAGGACTTTGTTCGACACTTGTGATGATTTTCCTCATACACTACACTGTGCTGCCCATGGAAATATTTTATGGATGTGATAGGTTGGATACAGTGTGTGGGAAATGTGGTTCTTAATCATGGTTTCTTGTAGAAAACTGCTAAAATTAGCTTTATAACGAGTTTCATTCAATTTCTACTCCATTTCATTTCATTCATGGAACACATTGACACAATAGGTTGAAAACTTTTACTATTCTTTAATTCAGACTACTTGAATAATATAATGCTAAATGTACTCAGTAAACACTGAGTAGCTGGAGTATATTAACAATAACTTTAGATATTAACAAGTATATTAATTCTTACCTTTTATATTATCTACAAAAAAATGAAAGAATTTTTTTCATTTATAATCTAAAATGTTGACATATTTAGAACTATGGATTGTAATTTTTTGAAAATATCAATTATAAATATATTTCATTATTTGATGTGCTTGCAATCCTGCAGTAACAGCTCAGAAAACTGGGAAAATGTTCATATCAAACATAAATTTACTAGTATGTAAGTATCGAGTATTTTTTTATTTGAAAAAAATGAATTAACAACTTTCATAGCACTTAGGAAAATAAAAACTAAACAACAATGAATAATACTATATTAAGGCCAACAACAAAGTTGTAGTGGGAATCCGCTCCACCCATGACCTTGGGCTATCTGGCCTGATAGAGGCATTGCTTCTTATCTGCCTACAGGACCTCTTAAAAGGAAGGAGGAAGGGGGTCACGCTGTCTTTGGTGGTGAAGACCAGATCAGGAGGTGTGAAGCAGTGTGTGATTGGTCCCCAGCTTTCCAAGGACTCTGCAAATGGATTTACCTTATCCTGTATCAGTGAATCTGTTTTCCCATAGACCTCCTTAATAAACTGATATATATACACCATTGAGGCTCTTGTTATATAGAGATAGGCCATTACACAGGAAGTATAATTACAGAAGACCTATTGGAATAGGTGGATAAATATCCATAAACTCAGTCTTATGAAAAGGTTCCGAGAAAAAAATATTCCAGGTATAGGGAGGCAAAATTGAATAAATAAATAATAATAAAAATGATGGAATAGAGTTTAGCTTGTTATTCAGTAAAAGAAATCCAATGTAGCATGTGTAAACAGAATGAAAGAAAAATGGTAATAATATGGCAGAGAAGGCCACAAACCATGGTCTAACTAGTCTATCTTTAATAAATTAGAAAGTCAGTAAACGATTTCAAAGGAAATGTCATGGTTTGATTTCCTGTTAATAAAAGGTTTCTCTGGCTGTGCTGTATGCAGACTAGAATAGCAGATGACAAGAGAAGAAAGAAATGTTTAGAAGTCCTGTAATAAACTACAGGGATAGTCATTCGAATCAAGGGGGTAGTAGATGACATAATATAGGCAAGCTCAATATAATTTTGAAGATGCAATTTTAGATTGAGTAGTTATGATGATAGTAAAGGAAAGAGACCAAGAAAACTAAGAATATTTTGTAGGTTTGAATTTGAGTTTTTGAGAATATTGTTATTCCATTTTTTAAAATTGGGTAAGCTATAGAGAAAGAGATCTAGGAAATAACCAGGAATGAAGAAATTACTGTTGTTAAACAATAAAAAGAAATTGAAAGCTGAAACTGTCTACTTGAAAATATTTTAATATATACCTTTACATATTTTTTAAAAGTATACTCATGGTTTACAAAGATGTTGCTATACTACTTTTGGTACATACATGTTCTAAACTATGTTATGTACATGAGAATTAATTGATTTCAGTATTAATGAAAAGTTAATTTTAATGCACTCATCTCAGTCTAAAATTATATAGAAATCAGCATTATTACTTGATTAATATGTGCTTTTCCCATTAGTGCCTATGTTTTAAGAGATGAGGAATCGTCTTATTCTCTGATCACTGAAGTGCTAAGTTAAGGATTCTATTGCTGTGATAAAATACCATTGCCAGAAAAATTTAAGAAAGAAAAGGTTGACACTTCATCTTACAACTCTCAGATCACACTCCATCACTGACAGAAGTCAAGGCAGGAACTCAAGGTAGGAACCTGAAGACAGGAACTGAAACAGTGTCCATGGAGGTATGCTTTTTACTGGCTTGCTCCTCGTGGCTTGCTCAGCCTGCTTTCTTATACCATCCAGGTCCAGCTATCCAGGAATGGAACCATCTCCACAATGATCTGGGCCTTTTCACAACAATTATCAATCAAGAAAATGCCCTGCAGAAATGACTACAAGCCAATCGGCATTTCCTCCATTAAAATTCCCTCTTCCTGCCTTAATACAAGGAGAGGTGCTTAGTCTTACTACAACTTGATATACCATGTTTTGTTGATACCCATCGGAGGCCTGCCCCTTTCTGAACAGAACTGGGGAAGGAGTAAATGGGGGGGGCAGGAGGGAGGAAATGAGAGGAGACCGGGAGGAGAAATTGCAGTCAGGATGTAAAATAAATAACTTTAATAATAATTTTAAAATTTCCCTCTTCTCAGATATGTTTAGGCTTGTATCAAGTTGACAAATATCAAACAGCAGAGTAAATAAGTAAATGAATAAAAATCAGTAACATGATAGAGAGACTAACATAACAATTCTTAAATCAGCAAAATTTAGTATTTATAAAAATCATATATTTTATTGTATTTATATAAATAAGTATTAATTCTCTTATTACCTGAAAATAGCTCTTAAACTTGGGGAAAAAATAGTAATTCTACTAAGGAATACATCAATTGTCTAAATGCAAACCATTTATTAACTATATTGCTATTAAACATTCAATATATATAAGAAAATATGCAGGGTGCTCAAAATTAACTCAGTAAATATTCCTTTTAAGGAGCCTACAATGAATGGAGAAGTACTTTACTGGATACATATGAATAAGTACTATTTATACAGTTCAGCTTAAAGACATTTCTTAACACAGAACAAAGGGCTTTAAAATTAATTTCTTAAAATATTTATGGTAATTTTAACACTGTTTTCTTCATTTGTTTAAATTTTATAGCCTTTCATTTCTTCCAAATAAACACTGGCACATTAACTTTTTTGTCTACTGACATATCACTCTACCCCATTTTATTTAGTAGATGTATAATGATAGAAAAGCATACATATTAATAACTAAGTTTGCATGAAGGTACACAAATAATTTAAGAGAATTTATTGTTGTAAAAATGAATCAGATGCTTCAGAAAAAAGACACATCTTTAATTTTTGTTCATTCTTCCTTCCTTCCTTTCTTTTTTCACGTCTTTCTTTCTTTCTTTTTTTTTTCTCCCAATACTGGGTCTCACTTTGGAGCACATGCTAGTGACTACATGTGTGACCCACCAAACCTTGCTTGATAGATTCTTTTCTGTAATTCACAGAGAGCATCAGTCACTGGTTGTGGTTAAAAAGACTCATTTCTGACCTCTTCTGTCTTATGATAAAAGCAACAGCATGTATGTGACTAATGTAAATGAGATGCTAATTGTAAACGGAGACTGAAAAGCATATGTGTTACTACATGCTCAACACTTACTTTAAATGAGCCTAGTTTAGAAGTTAAGAGAGAAAAACGAAGCATCTAATGCAGATTGGAAGTTTCAGTTCTCTGTAAGAAATTGTGTGTTGTGTTACCTTTAATTGCATTCAGGAACTCTGTAGTTCCGTTTTGTTTTTAAAACACTAAAAAATCAAATCCTACACGTCCCCTTATCCAAGGAAATCTTACACTAAGCTATATTCCTTGGTATCTGTGCAAAATTCTTAAGTTTTATATTATCCATTGACAAGAAAGTATATACATGATGGCTACACGTTTTTCTGGTGTGTGTGTGTGTGTGTGTGTGTGTGTGTGTGTGTGTGTGTGTGTGTGTGTTTTCTGAGACAGGGTTCCTCTGTGTAACAGCCATGGCTATTGGAACTCACTTTGTAAACTTGAACTTACTGAAATCCACCTGCCTCTGCCTCCTCAATGCTGGAATTAAGGGCATGTGCCATCACCGCCCTACCTCTTTTTATCACTTTAACTTGATACAGCAAAAAAAAAAAAATTATTTTTAAAATGAAGTACTACAGAGTTCAGTAAAATCTGTCTTTTGTTTTTGTTTTTGTTTTTCAAGACAGGGTTTCTCTGTGTAGTTTTTGCTTCCTGTCCTGGATCTTGCTCTGTAGACCAGGCTAGCCTCGAACTCACAGAGATCCACCTGCCTCTGCCTCTGAGTACTGGGATTAAAGGCGTGTGCCACTGCTGCCTGGCAAAATTTGTCATTTTTACATACAATGAATTTGAATTAACTTGTGTTCAAGTTCTGAAAATATCATTATTCCTCTTCTATCAGTTTTCTCTGAAAACAACAATCAGGTATCAGTTACGAATTAAGATCCTTTTATCTTTTGCCAAAATCACACATAAAACTATGGTTAAAGAAAACAGCTTATAATTTTCAACTTTTATAACAAATGTGAAGCACATTCTAAGTAAGACAAAGACTATATTATAATCGAGGTGTAATAACACTGAAGCTGTGTGTGTTTTATATGTGTGTGTGTGTGTGTGTGTGTGTGTGTATAACATTCCTGCCTTTCTATATACCACAGTAATACATGTATTTTAAATGCTATTGATATAAATTCTAAAATAAAATAAATTTTGTTTTTTATAGAAGACCTTATATCAGAACTTCTGACCAAGTGGACTAAAGACATTTATTTTTCAGACTGTCTAAAACAACTGAAAGGGTCCAAAGGAAAAAAAAAATAAAAGTTTGCTACTCAAGTTTACTAATTAAAAAAAGGGGATTTCAAGGGTGGCAAAGATGGCTCAGTGGTTAAGAGAACTTGCTGCTTTTCCAGAGGACTGCAGTACCACAGGGTGGCTCACAACCAAGTATAATTCCAGTACCCAGAGATCGGATGACCTCTGACTTCTGTGGGCACTGCATTCACATGATGTACATACAAATATGAGGGCAAAAATTCATACATATAAACTAAATAAATACAGGAAAGTTTTTTAAAAAGTGATCTCAGAGACTGGGAATGAAGAGGTGAAAAACAACAACTACTCTATTTTAAACTCTTCACAGACTGTCAGAGGGCACAGGGGAAGGCCAGCTAGAGCATCATTGACTTCTTTGAGAAAACCAAATAAAAGGAAACCACATTTAAGTGTTATTCTAAATCCTATGACAAATTCCTCAAAACTCCCCTACTAAGACACCTCACTGGGCCATTGATTTTATCAGGAGTACGTAAAGCACATCTTGGTGATTAGTAGATAATAAGCTTTGGTCAAGGAAGCCCCAAGCAGAAAGCTGAGGAGATTTCATTGCCATATTCATTCAGTCTAGGGGGGAAATAAGAACAAAATTTACAGTGTTTCCCAATACTTTTTAAAACTAGGATTTCTGATTGCATATAAGAATGGTAATTCGCCGGGCGGTGGTGGCGCACGCCTTTAATCCCAGCACTCGGGAGGCAGAGGCAGGCGGATCTCTGTGAGTTCGAGGCCAGCCTGGGCTACCAAGTGAGTTCCAGAAAAGGCGCAAAGCTACTCAGAGAAACCCTGTCTCGAAAAACCAAAAAAAAAAAAAAGAATGGTAATTCTGTTGCTTCTACTTAACAACCTATTAATTCTTAATACCCAGATGATTAATAACATTTATCTTATGTATTTTATGTTCTTTAGTGTATATAATGTTTGATCAACAATGAATGTAAATTTAATTCAGTTAAAACTCAAGGTTTCATTTGAAATTAACATATAAAAAAATAAAAAATTTACACATTGCACTTATAAGTCTTTGAAACTGCCATCCAAACAACACAAAATCTCTCTACTGAAGTATGTTTCTAACCCTTAGAAAATCCTGAAAATATAGATAGTGTTGCGGGCACAAGGTTCTTGTGCTCACAGATAAGCACTAGGGAAACCAGGAAAGTTAAATATGCAGGATTGTCTCTTGACGTAAGATGTACACCCATTTTCCACCTGGAAAGCTGGAAATGGATGTAGTTAGTAGCCTGGTGATCTGTACTACCTGTAGGGCCAGGCCACACCTGAATCCCCTATACTAATATGTTTGTTCATCCCAGACTCTTCCTCCCTAGACTTTTATCTTGAGCACTGTCTCTCAGTCAATAAAACCTATCCTTACAGGAGATGTCACTTGTACTTTACAACAGCCTAGGTAACCTCCGTGCTAACTTTAGACCAGGCCACTCCTTACTCCCATAGACCTTTATGTTTATCTCAGTCATTCTCCCTGGCCCTTCCTAATGTTGTGACCCTTTAAAACAGTTCCTCATGCTGTGGTGACCCCCAACTATATTTTCATTGTTACTCTATAACTGTAATTTTGTTGTTATGAATCATAATGAAAATATTTTTAGAGGTTTGTCAAAGAGGTCATGACTCACAGGTTGAGACTCACTTTCCTAGACCCTTATTTTGAGCATTGTTTCTGTTATGGAAGGCGCCATATGTACTTTGTAAAGAGTTTCAATGTAAACATATCTTAAGCTTCATTTTATACACGGGATTGAGCTAATTATCATCAGAAAACTGTTTTCCAAAACTGTGCTGTGTTTGAGTATAGCTAAAATAAACTGCCTGGTGTCAGACTCTAGAAGTTTGAACCAACACCAGCTATTGAGTTGTGTTTAACTGGATTTCCTTCTTGCCTCATGCAGATTGACACTACTGGCCATGACATCTGCAGGGACTCCCACGGGCTAGTAACAAACTCAATAATTCAATACCTTTTCCATGTAATTGAGCATAACAGTAAAACCACCATGCATTTTCTTGACAATTTCATGGGATCAATACTTAATTTTTTTTCTGTAAACTTTAACTTAACCTTATGGCTTTTTTCCCCTTTCTTAAATTACAAACTTTCATATTTAGAATTAAGTAGTTAATGGTTTACTTGTGGGATATACAAATTGCCAGCATCTAATCTTGTACTTTGAATTCATAATACAGTAATGTAGCACAGGAACTTTAACACTCGAATATGGCAGTAGCTGATGCAGTAAATGAAATGATTAATTGGTAAGGCAAAACACATTGCTTAGATAAACTGGACAAAGGGATAATTCCTGTCATCAATCAGATAAGTAGGATTTCTTTATGCTCATCATAAGGACAGACAATTTTAAATGAACAAACTGTTTACTGCAGTAATTTTCAGAACAAGTTTGACTACAAGGAAGCAAAAGTGGACAAAGAGGAATTGCAGATAAGAGTACTATATAGAATATTTTTATTACCCAAGAAAGAGCCCACATTTTCTTTCTAGTAATTTCCTTCCCCTAAATAACTACTAACAGGTTGCTGAAATCATAAATTAGGTTATATAGCCTTCCTGCCCTCCATTCACATCTTTCCAGGCTTACACTAAGTCTTGTACCAGGCTGCTTGCAGTGACCCCTCCTCAGATCCCACCTCCATTTTCTGGGAGCTCCACCTCTTGAATGACACCAATATTCCTCAAACAATTCTGCAAAATACAAACTAAGGGACATTTCTTAATTCTTTTTACAAAGTCATTATTATTCTAGTACCAAAACTTCACAAAGATCCAACAACAAAAATGATTCCTTTTAAACATAGATTCAAAATTTCCCCCCAAAAAGATTACCCACCATGATCAAGTTGGGTTCATTCCAGAGATACTTGGATAGTTCAACATGTTTAATCAATAAATGCAACCCACCACATAAACAGACTGAAAGACAAAAAACCCTTGATCATCTCATTGGATGGAAAAAAGACACTGACAAAATCCAATATCCCTTCATGAGAAAAGTTTCAGAGAGCCTAGGGATACGAGGGGCATGCCTCTACATAATAAAGGCAATTTTCAACAAGCCCACAGCCAACATCAACCTAAATGTAGAGAAAATCAAAGCATTTCCACTAAAATCAGGAACAAGACAAGGATGTCCAATATCTCCATACTTAATATAGTACTTGAAGTTCTAGCTAGAGCATTAAGACAACTGAATGAGGTCAAGGGGATACAAATAGGAAGGAAGAAGTCAAAGTATCTGTATTTACAGATGGTATGATTTTATACATAAGAGACCCTAAAAAAATCCACTAAGAAACTTCTACAACTGATTAACACTTCAGGAAAAGAAGCAGAATATAAAATTAACACTCAAAAACCAGCAGCCTTCTGACAGACAAATGACAAACAGACTGTAAAGGAAACAGAACCTTTCACAATAGCCTCAAAAAAAAAATCTATCATGGGGTAATTGTAGCCACCCAAGTGAAAGACCTGTATAATAATTTTTTATCACACTGAAGAAAACACCAGAAGATAGAAAGAGCTCCCATGTTTATGAATCAGTATAATACTTTGAAAATGGCCATCCAACCAAAAACATTCTACAGATTCAACACAATCCCCATCAAAATCCCAACATAATTCTTCACAAAAATTAAAAACACAATTTTCAGCTTCATATGGAAACAAAAAAAAAAACCTCTGAATAGCTAAAATAATCCTGAATAGTAAAAGAACTACTGGAGGTAGTTCTCCATCTCTAATCTCAAATTAAACTACAGAGCTATAGTAATAAAAACAACATGGCATTGTCAGAAAAGCAGACATGTTGGTAAATGAAATCTAATTGAAGACCCAGGCATAAGTCCACAAACCTATGGACAACTGATTTTTGGGAAAGAAACACACACTGGAAAAAAGACAGCATCTTCAACAAATGGTGCTTGTCAAACAGAACAGCTGCATGCAGAAGAATAAAATAGATCCATCTTTATCACCCTGCACAAAAACTGACCTCCAAACAGATCAAAGACCTCAAAATAAAATCAGATACATTGAACCTGATAGAAGCGAAAGTGAGGAATAACCTTAAATACACTGGCACAGGAAAAGACTTTCTGAACAAAACATCAATAGAACAGGCACTGAGAACAACAATCAACAAATGGGAACTCATGAGACTGAGAAGCTTCTATAAAGCAAAGGACACCATCATTTGGACAAAGCAGCAGCACACAAAATGATAGAAGATCCTTAATAATTATACATCCAAGAGAGGGCTACTATCCAAAATATATAAAGAACTCAAAAAACTAGATATCAAGAAAACAAATAATCCAATTAAAAGTGGATTACAGATCTAAACAGAATTCTTAACAGAGGAAGTTTAAATGGCCGAGAAACTTTTAAAGAAATGTTCAACATTCTTAGCCATCAGGAAAATGCAAATCAAAATTACTTTGAGATTTTATCTTAAACCTGTCAGAATGGCTAAGATCAATAAAACAACTCATGACAGCTCATGCTGGCATGAATGTGAAGCAAGGGAAACACTCATCCACTGCTGGTAGGAGTACAAACTCGTACAGTCACCACAGAAATCATTGTGGGGGTTCCTCAGAAAGATGGGAATCAATCTACCTCAAGATTCACTCTTGGGCATATACCCAAAGAATGCTTCATTACACAAGTACACTTGCTCAACCATGTTCACTGCTGCTCTATTCATAATAGTCAGAAGCTGGAAACAGCCTAGATGTCAAGCAACTGATAAGAATGGATAATGAAAATGTGATATATTTACAGAGCAGAATATTAATAAGCTATTATGAAAAATATAAAATTTGCAGGTAAATGGAATCATTTGGAGTAAGGTAACACAGAACTCCCTACAAAACCAAATATTGTATGTTTTCTCTATCATGTGGATATTAGCTTCGGAGCCTATGATGATAGGCATGCTACAATCTGTGTATCTGCTGAGGTTAAATACCTAGTAAGGGACTATTGGGAGAGGAGGTTCTCACAAGGACTGTAAAATAGAATATATTGTTATGGGCAGACAAAGCAGAACCTTGAATAGGCACACTAAAAAGGGAGGGGGCGGGAGAGAATGGTAAAGGAGGGAATATGGAGAGGGACAACTAATACTAAAGACCATTTGAAACTCACTACTGTAAAAACTTCCTAAAATACATACATATATAAAAGGAATCCAAATAGAGTCACCAAATAATACAGAAGATAATGTCACAACAAGATATTTTATGTCACCAAGTAAAACTTCCAGTACCAGGAATGGGCTACATTTTATTGAATCATTGGACAAAGGGGGTCTCATGGAAACTCCAAACACCACAGACTATTGCCAAGGCTATCAGTCAATCTCCACAACTTGATGGTAAGGCCAACTGCAAAAGACAACAATTATATACGTTATTAAACACAGAGAAGTTGAGCTGATGCCTAAATAGAAGTGTTACCCCTGTTGACTAGAGTTCATGGTATTAGAAGATACTCTGCATACTACTGGAGGAGAAAGGTAATCCTCACTATCTCCCAGCTACAAACCCTGTGGCCTACAACAGTGACCTGCCTGAAAGATACACTGGTGATTAGTAGCATAAATGTTATGGGAGTAACTAACCACTTTCTGATTGGATTAAGGCCCAGTCCCTGAGCTGGAGGAACCCATACCTGACACTGATGAGATTCATACTCACAAGACCCAGAGACTAGGAAGATCATAGGTCTAGGAGAAAACCTAATACTATTATTCTACTAAAGGAATATAGCAATAAAATGATCTAATGACATACCATATACCCATAGTTCAGTGCCTTGCTCAGCCATCATCTGAGAAGCTTCTTCTTGCAGTGGATGAGAATTGACACAAAGACCCACATCTGATAATGTCCAGAGAATGAGACACTCCTGAACTCGGTCCTAAATGGGATATCATCATCAAACCCCTCCCATGAGTGCTCAGGGAGTAATGCAGAAGAGAAGGTGGAAAGACTGTAAAGGCCAGAGGTGATGGATGACTCCAGAGAAATGGTCTTCTGGACACAACAGGACTGACATGCACTAAAACTCACAGAAACTGCAGCAGCTTGCACAAGACATGAACAGATTCAAGCCCAGATGGGGTCCTTGTACTGAGATGGTGATATGGACATGGGAACCCACCCCTAACCAAGAAGCTATCGGCATTTGATACCCACCAGCAAAGGAAAAATCAGTTTTCTCCAATGGTGTGTCTGCTGAAAATATCAACATTTCAAGACAGACCTCATGCCCAGGAGTAGCTGGCCAACACAATAGTACTTTTGTGGATGTTTTCTATCACTTTGTTTTGTTAGGATTTTTTTTGTCTTATTGGCCTTTTGCTCATTTGGTTTTCATTGAGCTTTCGTGGGTCGAACACTAGAGCATTTCTTAGGATTTTGTTTCTTGCTCTTTTTTTGAAAGAGAAAAATAACAATGTTGGATAGAGAGGTAGGGAAGAACTGGGAGGACTTGAGGCAAGGAAAAAATGATCAAAATACACTGTATGAAAAAACTTTTAATTAAAATGGATTATATATTAGCATTCCACAATTCATCCAGATTTAGGGGGCTTTTGAGTGAGACTGTAAATCTGTGAGCTCTATCAGTGTATGAGTAGGTGTTGGCATCAAGGAAATGAAAGATTCCTGATCAGTTTGTATGGTGATATTTTATCTGTGTCCTCCAATAAAGTTTATCTGAGGATCAGAGGAAAAAGCTAGCCACGTTCTTACCATTTGGAGATCCTATGCCAAAGAGATCTACTTCCTGTATACCCACGCCTATATGCCTTTCTGTTCTGCATCTCATTTCCTCTCTCTGTCCAGCTTTATCACTTTCTCTTCCTGCGCAGCTGTCACTTCCTGTCAGTCTGTCTGTACAGACCTCTAGACCTGTATGGTTAACTAGTGTTGGAATTCAAGGCTTGTGCCACCACGCTTGGCTCTGTTCCCAGTGTGGCCTTGAACTCTCAGAGATCCAGACTGATCTCTGCCTCCCGAGTGATAGGATTAAAGGCATGTACTACCACTGCTTGACTTCTATGTTTAAAATGGTGGCTGGCTTTTTCCTCTGATCCTCAGATAAACTTTATTAGGGTGCACAATATTTTAGAGGACACATTACATCACCACATTTCCCCTTTTTAGTCTAAAATAAAAAATTGTAACTAATATAGGAAAAACTATATACAATAAACTTTATTGGGGGACACAGATAAAATATCACCACAGTTTTATATTTTTGGGGTGTGTATGCATGTTTGCAATGTATATGAGTGTATGTTGCAGGTGGGTTGGATGCATGTGCGTAGATGCCAGAGGCTGATGTTGATGTATTCAAGACAGCTCTCTATTTTATTTACTGAGGCAGGGTTTATTGATGAACCCAACATCTATTAATTTGGTTAGGTTAGCCAGTGAGCCTGCCCCAGGATTCCCTGTCTCTTCAAGCAGTGGGATTACAGCATGGCTACAATCCCACCTCTTTTTTAATGCAGGTGCTGGAGATCCTAACTCTGGTCTTCATGTTTGAGTAGCCAGTTTTTTCCCCCACTGATCCCTCTCCTCTGTCAGGGCCTAAGACAAAGCCCTATACTTGCTTTTGTGCCCTGATCATGGGTAATTGAAGTTTTGTTCTACAGTCTACCTCTGAAGCTTGGGGGAGGGGGTAAGGACTACAATCAGCCATCAGCTCACTCACAGATCAAGTAGCTTAGTCCACAAGTATTTGCCTGTCAATAAAATTCATGGGTCTTTGCTAAACAGCAGGTTTCAATGTAACAAGGCCTTGATTGAATTGTGTTTCAAGTCTAAGATCTGAACTTAATTTTCTCCGCCCCCTCCCCCATGCAGAAGACTTATCTCTCCTTGTTGGACTGTTTATTGTTGGGGAAAGAAGTGACAGAGGCAACTCACTCACTCTTGCTATCTTCAGTCTCTTTGAATTGTTACACTAAAACTAAGCACGATGCTCTCTCACCTGATGTCCTTAGCTCCTGTGAATTTTGTTAAATTCGTAAACAGGTGCTACTTGTCCTGTCTGTGAAGAGATGGTTGCAGGAGGAGCTTACTAAACCACTTTCTTGTTTCACATCCCTATTTGCTAATTGTTTCACCTATTTACATGATTTATGCTAAAAACCTAAGATATTATACATCTTTGATGGTATGTTTCTTGTTCACAGAGGAGGTATGTCTGCTAAACCTAGTTACTAAAGAATTTAAGCATCACCTAATGCTTTTGGGCTGAATTCTAAAAGAATACCTAATGAAAAGTTAGCTATTTAATCTCAGGAATGGAGAGGGGAAAAAAGATGTCTTTTAAAAAAGCCCAATTATGTTTTGGGGTTTGTAACTTTAGCATACTGTGGCACCAACTGTGGAATGTCATATTAGACTATATCATTACAATATACACACTATAGATCAGCATGTTATCCATCAAGCAGGGGGAAAAGTAAGTGACACTGATGAGATCTTACAGTTAGAGGTGTTACTTATAAGAAAGCTCTAAAAGGTTTTTTAGAATTAGCAAAATCATGGTAGCAAAGTGAAAACTCAGTGATATTTAATGCTGCTGCTAGAAAAAAATCAAGATTAATACTAAATTAAATTTGTCTACAGTGAAAACAAAAACTCTCCTATTTTATATAATAAAGACTTCAAAGATGCTCTAAAATTGAAATTTTATAAATAATCCATTAAAGATGTTAACTACATTTTAACCTTTATGAAAATGTCCAGCTTTATAGGAAATAACCACTTCAGAAGCCACTGTTTACATTCTGTTGACTGGAATTTTTAAGAAATTCATTTCACCATAGCAACCTCTCTTAACACCAGCAGATAAGCACAGTCTATATTTAGAAATGATTGCTTTCCAGACAGCAATCCTGTCTTTCCTTCGTATTTAATGTCATGATCCAAGGGACCAAAATATCATTAATCAGTGAAGCTACCGTGTGATGACAAGTATACTGGGGGAATAAGGCAGTGCTCTAGAAATACCAAAAGAACAAACTTTCCACCCCAACTAGTAAAAGTTGTGAACATATAAGCAAATACCATTTTTCATGTTTAAGAAATGTATATACAGATACAACTATATTGGCTAACTTTTGTTCTTAAACATAAACTTTTCATTACTAATCACTTGTGATTTATATATCAAAGTATACATCCATTAATAGGATGTTGTTTCTTGATCACTAATGATCTACAACATCAAATATATTTCTATTAGCATGATGTTGCTTGGTTTTTAATCATCCCAAGCTGGTATCTATATTTGAATTATAATCTTTACAAGTATAAATCTTTTTATGTGAGGAATATAAGGAGCATTATACAAAACAAGGAAAAATGAATTTATTAAAATGCATGGTTACAAAATTACTATGACTTTATTTGTATTTTAATCTTGGTAATGACAATAAAGAGAATTTATGAGTTAGCTAAGATGGTCTTATACTGTGTTTTGAGTATCACAGTTATAGTAGTCAAAAATAGTAGACACTTTAAACACAATTTCTAGCAGAATCATTTTAAAGTCAATACTGAAGACAAGACGTGAAGAATTAGTGAACTTTAATTCAAATATCAGGAAACTCCTCAAGCTGTTGGATAATTACTGCATACTAAGAAGGATAGTAACTATCAAACACAAAATCATAAGTGTTGGCAAAGATGGAAGCTAAGCTGCTTTTGGTTTTTAATCTTGTCTCTGTGTGGGGTGACATCCATATTGGGGAGACTAGCATATATTGCTAGTGAAAATGTAAAATAATACAGCTGCTCTAGAAACAGTATTGTGTCTTCAAAAGTTAAAACAGAATACAATGTAATCCAGCAATTCCACTCCTGGGGATATATCTAACTGAGGTAATTCTCCCATCATTTGAGCAATTCTTTCTTAGTGTTAAACAACAAATATCTGGTAGAGTAAGTAATGAGTTTTTGAAAATACTTGGAAATTAAATGAACCTCACCACAAATGCCACACCCAACACTCAAACAACAGCAGAGTGAATAGTACCAACACTTTTCTATAGGTCTTTTGAGTCTTAAACAGCTTTTAACATTTGTAATTGAGTCTAATTTCAAATAATCTAGCTAGATAGAAATAAGCAATAAGAAATCTACAACATGGGGCTGAAGAGACGGCTCAGCAGTTAAGAGCACTGGCAGCTCTAAAACACGGTGGCTCACAACCATCTGTAACTTCAGTACCATTGCATATGACACCCTTTTCTGACCTCTGCAGGTACTGTACACACATGGTGCACAGACATACACGCAGGCAAAACCTCATAAGCTAGAAACAAACAAACAAGTAAATGTTTTTGAGGATTTATAAAAAAATTCAAAACACAAATGTGGTGACTTTTTGTCTCACCAATAGCACACACTTAAAACTGTTTTGAAAGTAAACAGAATTAAGCTCTATAAAGAATGCAGCTGGCTGGGCAGTGGTGGTACACACCTTTAATCCCAGTACTCGGGAGACAGAGGCAGGCGAATCTCTGTTATTATGAGGTCAGCCTGATCTACAGAGTGAATTCCAGGACAGCCAGGACTGTTACATATCTTGTCTCAAACAAAACAAAACAAAACAAAACAAAAAAGAATGCAACTGACTATAACTTTAATACTTATATCATAGCCATCTCTTGGGAAGAAACAGTTTAATTTTTGTAACTTAAACAACATGCATTACTCTACTTAAAGAGAAAAAAGCTTAAATTATATCATGAGAAGAATAATTTCTTATATGATTGAAAATTATGTACATACAGATTTGTTATTAATACAGATATAACTTAAGACTTTTCGCTACATTGAGATACAAAACAAAGAAGGTCTTATAATATAACTGAAATTGCCATACTATACACATGCAGAGGATACAACCTTTTAATTTTTATCAGAAATAGAAAATAAGCTATTAAAGGGTTATTTATTTCAAAATTTAGTATGCATACAAATTGGCAACTCAAACAGCCACATTAGCCAGTTAAAATGAGCTGTCAAAGTCTACTTGGTTTTGTACTTAACATGTACAAGATAGAGATAGACAAAAATCACCCAGGGGAAAAAAAAAGATTATTATATCTCCCCTCATCTCAATTTTGACACAAGTCAAATTTGGCTTCCATTATTACAAGTTAGTAAAAAGACAAAATTATCCTACACGATTTGTGACTTTTTCATATTTCTTTTCTACTATGGCAATCCTCCTTGATCACGTTCAAATAATAGCTTATCCAGTTCATTGCATTCCACTAATTTGTTAATAGTGAAATGGATGTAAAATTGTGGGACACATATTATATATGTCTTGATAATCTATCACATAGATTTATAGTATGAAATAGTCTCTGGGGTCTGCCTTTTTGAACTTATTTTTCAATAAATATAAAATTTAAAAACTTGAGGAAACTATTAAATAGTAATAATATACTAGAATATATGCTTATAAGGAATGGAATTGACCTGAGGAGCAAACAACAAAAGAAACAATTTAAAGAACAAGGAGGAATATGGTAGCACATGCTAGTGATCCATGACACTGGGGGGCAGAGGCAGGAGGATCACGACTTATAGGCCAGCCAAGGCTGAGTTCTAAGCCAGGCTGGGCTGAGACGATGTCTCAACAAACAAAAAAATAAAAAATACTGAAAGCTACAAAACTCCAAACTTTCTAAGGTGTGCAGTTTTCTGATATGGAACATTAAATATGGTCTAATACAGTTAAGTATATGTAGTTATTACAAATGCTTTATATTTCTAATTTTAAGAGTAATTATTGCAAATAAGATTTTTCAAAGAAACTTAAAATTGATGTAAGCAAATTTATTCTCATCTCCCCAAACAAATCAATTAGAAAGTAATTTGTCAGGTGGTGGCGGCGCACACCTTTAATCCCAGCAGTCGGGAGGCAGAGCCAGGTGGATCTCTGTGAGTTCGAGGCCAGCCTGGTCTACAGTGAGTTCCAGGACAGGCACCAAAGCTACACAGAGAAACCCTGTCTCAAACAAAACAAAATAACAACAAAAAACAAAAACAAAAACAAAAAAGAAGCCCCCCCCAAAAGAAAGTAATTCCTTTGACCACTATCTACTGCCACACTGCTGTCACCAGCTACTAGTGCTAATGAAGTCAATCTTTCATGGTAACAACCACCTCTTCTAATGGTTTTCCCTTTTATAAAAAGAAACTTCTGTCAGACTTAACTAAATGTAACAAATTCTCAGAAAAAAAGTTTAAAATTAACTGTTAAAACTATTTTTAAGTTAATGTAAAAATAAAGTTTTAAATTATACTTAGTGATAAAAACAAATACTCACAATGAAGGATCTTGGACAAGATCTTTAAGATTTATCCCACTGCGGTCTTCTGCAAGATTTCTGAAGCAGCTATCACTCACTAAACAAGAAAAAGGGGAAGAAAAGAAAATTAATTTTTGTTTATATTTCACTATAGTTCGTAGTGCCCAAAAGTAATTTTTAAATGAAATTTATCCTTTCTATTTCTTTTCTAAATATCAGCATTGCCGTTTTTCCCCCCCTGGTAAATTGAGGAAAAAATGTTAATGGTTAACAACAAAGCCAACATTTCAATGACAAGTGGCTAATTAAAACACACTAACCTTATATAAATGCAATATATAAAGCAATTAAAATGTGGAAATTTTCTTTTTACTTCTAGAAGATTAATTTAGTAATACATAGCGGCAAGTTCCTGATCCCACACACCCAAAATAAAAGAGATAAACAGCAGAGATCAAATAAAAGTATAAACTAAAGTAGTGGAATGGTAATAGCTTCTTAGATAATTTCAGTGTGCTGACTGTTTTGATTTCTGGGAATATTTGCCATTAGACTAAGGATCAAAAGAGATTATTTGGGAAAAAGAAAATCACCACAGCTCTTGGTATTTGCAAGCCAGCAGGACAGACAAGAAGCCAGTCCAGTTCAAAACAGCAGAGTTTTGGAGGACAAATGGCTCCTCTCTCATATTAATTTAGAATTAAAGAAAAAGAAATTTTATATCCATGTTTACTGTTCCACCCCATGGGAAATACTTGTAAACAATAAGTTACAGGTATGAGATAGAGCACAAAGTATAAACAATGATCAAGATAAAAAAGAATACAAAACACTACAGATAATACAGAGTTTAAAAAATTTAAGAAAACTAACATGAGGCAAAGAAAAATCCTTAACAGTAGCCTAAAAAGGAAATGTAAACAAAGAATTAAAATCTACCAAAGAAAATTAAATAATTTTAGAAATTATATGTATAATATGAAATTAAGAAACGGGCAGGTTTCATATCCAACTCCATATAGCAAAATCTAAGATTACTGAACTTAAAAAAATCAGCTGACAAATGTCTGAAATAAAAAAGAACAGAACATAAGTTATATAGGAATCAACAGTGATACAAATAAACAGGAGAGAATGGAAGAGAAAACAATACTTTAAAGAAGAATTAAACTTCTGAAGCTAGGCTGCAGTGGCGCACACCTTTAATCCCAGCACTCGGGAGTCAGAGACAGGCAGATCTTTGTGAGTTCGAGGACAGTCTGGTCTACAGATCGAGATCCAGGACAGGCACCAAAACTACACAGAGAAACCCTGTCTGGAAAAACCAAAACCAAACAAACAAAAAATGATCTAAGAAATATAGAAGTGAGAGTTAGTAGAAATATGGTCAGAGAGGTTTTCAGTTTAGTTATTTGGGGAACTTAAATAATAACAATAATTATTATTGTTATTGGTTTTTCAAGACAAAGTTTTTCCCCTGGAAGTCTGGTATCTAGGTGATAATAGAAGACTGATACAGTGAGAGAGTAAGCAGTCAGAGATTTAACGTGTATCACACAGAAAAACTTTGTCCTCGAACTAGGGGAAAATCACATCTTTAGAGCAAAGCCAGATAATAATGAAAACATTCCATTTTAATTTAGTTGCTCAGCACAAGATAAATTTAACCAAATGAGCATTTTATTAGAAGAAGGTATATCAAAGGCAATTATAGGGGATCTTACAATAAAACTATAAACAAATAGGAAAAATATCAATAATTAGGAGCACATTACCTCTAGAGAAAAACAGAAAAAGACTGCACAAAGAACTTGAGCTTCTTTTTAAAAAATTTAGCTATCAAAATCTTAGCAAATGCACAAATGACAGTTATCACATAGTTAATACTTTAATTCCAATGTACTAAGTCTCAGTCAAACTTCAGTGCAATGCTGTTGAGGACATAACTACTTTGGAGAATAATGTTACAAAGCTAGTAAAATGGAGAATAAAAGTTTGTTCACCAACAACTGTATACATAAATACATATCCCAAGGAAATTTTTCACATAGGCATAACTTTTTGAAGAATCGTTTATAATAGTGCAAAATTAGGACTACCAATATTATAATTAATTAATTATTCTTTTTTTTTTTTTGTTTTTCGAGACAGGGTTTCTTTCTGTGTAGTTTTGCGCCTTTCCTGGATCTCGCTCTGTAGACCAGGCTGGCCTCAAATTCACAGAGATACACCTGCCTCTGCCTCCTGAGTGCTGGAATTAAAGGCGTGTGCCACCACCGCCTGGCCTTAATTATTCTGAAGGCAGGCTGTAGTGGCATATGAAATTCTAGTACCCAAGAGAAAGAAGCAGGAAGGAGGAGGACTGGAACTCAAGGCCATCTGATGTTATATATACAACAAGTATCAGGCCAGCCTAAGGTATATAGTAAAACCTATATTTAAAAAAAAAAAATCAAACAAATAAATACTAATGCAATTAAATATCTGTTGGGAGTTTAAATGAAGAATTAGACCTATCAATGTGGATGAGTCACATAAATAATGTTGATAGAAACAGGCTTTTGTACAAAATAATTCAAACACATAATATATATCTTACTTCTTTTCTTTTTTAAGAAGCTACAATATAATTACATCATTTACCTCCATTCCATCCCCTTTTCTTCCTCCAATTCCTTCCATGTCCCTTTTTCCTCAGCTGCCTTTCAAATCCCTGGCCTCTTTTTCTTTAACCGTTACTGTTACATAAATATAAATGCATAAATATATAAATACAACCTGATGAGTCCATTTAGTGTTTAAATTTAAAAGGCAAAGTAAGACTACATTTATTATAAATTAAAGTACAAAAGTATAATAAATAAGAATGAAAAAGAAAAACACCAACTTTGGAAGAAAGGATAGTATGATGAATGATATTCTAATTTCATTTCTGCTATGATGAAATATTCTAACAAAAAGCAACTTAAGGGCAAAAGGGTTTGTTTTAGTTTACAGTTCCAGGTTACAGTCCATCACAGCAGCGAGTCAAAGGGGCAAGACCTTGAAATAACTAGTTATACTCACATCTACAGTAAAAGGCAAAGAGACTGGATGTATGTGTCACTTGTGCTCAGTTCAGTTTCTCCACTCTTACAGAGTTCAATACCCCTTGATTGGGAATGGTGCCACTCACAGTGGACTGGGTCTTCTTCCATCCGTTAACTTCAGACAATCTGTAGCAGATGTGCCCACAGGCCAAACCAATGTAGGCAAACTATAGACAATCCCTCACATTGTCATTCATTTCCCAAGAGATTCTAGGTTGTGTAAAGTTGACAAAGTTAACTGGTAAAGGTAAGTATTTATAATATTCTATTTATTTTGTTCAGTGGGGGTTCCCTGAGTATTCATTAGAATAAAACACATTTAAGGTAAGATTAATATGCTCCCTATTCCTATAAAGAAGATTCTATGTAAAATACAGATCATACTGACTTCAACATTGACATATGGGTATTTCTAATAAAGCATAGCTCTGGTTTTCAAAAATTAAAATCTAACTGGTAACTACACTGTTTCCTTAATTTGTGAGATTCCAATTTTTTAACCTACACTGTAAGTTATTAATCTTCCAAAACACTAATATCTCTAATATACAAGTCAAATTTAATTACAAGTACATCAAATTGAACTGCCTATCACTAAGCCCACATATTAACACAAAATTTGAAATTTAGCCTTGGGATATGACTTTTTAAAAAAAAGCAAATACATGCTTTCATTTTCATTAACTACCTATAACCAAAAAATAAACTATTAAGTAGTATTATTATATACATTTTTTTAAAAACTCAACAGATTCATGACACCCAATTAATACATGTTTCCTTACTGTTTTTCTTCTTTGGCTATTCAAGACAGGGTTTCTCTATGTAGCCCTGGCTGCTCTGGAACTTACTCTGTAGACCAGGCTGGCCTCGAACTCAGAACTCAGATATCCCCGTCTCTGCCTCTTGAGTGCTGGAACTAAAGGCGTGCACCACCACTGCCTAGCTCCCGTTTTTCTTCAAAAATAACGTATCTTCAAAATACTGGGTTACCTTCTTTGTAATACTTTATCTCAAATGTATATACCATTAGCACTTCTGTTGAACTTTTGTTCTTCAATGCAAACTTTTATTATAATGATAATCATAGCAATATAAGTTTGATTAGTAACTAGATTCTAGTCAGTCTCATCAGAAGACAATCTCTAGGCATCAATATGGTTAGCTTAGAACTTCTTAGTAGCAGGTCCTACATCTTCATAGCTGCAGCCTTGTACAAGGTTGTGTTTGTAAATCTGCTATTCTCACTTTAGTAAGGTTATTATCCATAGTCCTAATTAAAAGAGAATATAATATACTGAAATCCTTGGGGATATTGTCTAAGGCAGGAGTTGACAAACATTTTCTTCTGAAAAGGACAGACATATTAGTGCATATTCTTCCATCCCTCCCAACCTGACACCTTTTAAAAATATATTTTTAATTGAAACAGAATTACATTATTTTCCCCTTAACCCATACTAAACACTCCCTCTTTAACCCCTCCAATGTCTCCATCCTACTCTCAAGTTGATAGTCTCTTTTTCTGATTATTACTGTTAGATATATAGAAATTATATATAATACACACAGAATATATAAATACAACCTTCTGAGTCTGTTTTTGTTCTCTGTGTTTGTGTGTGGGGGGGGGTGGGGGGGGTAGTTTCAGGGCTGACCACTCTATATTGGACTTTTTTAAAAATAAAAATATCAAACTAAAAGAACAAAATCAAGCTTCAGACAGATTGGCACAAAGGCTGTCAGCCAACTCCTGGTAAAGAAGACAGCTTCCAATTCAGCAAACTGTGCTGATCACCCTTAACCAGCTGGTCCTTCAGACTTGTCCTTGCATCTAGTATATGGGTGCCACCCAGTGGACACCATCAGTTTTTCACTTAATCTGAATCATTCATGAAACGTGTTTAAACACTTATGGTGAGCTCTATATATTACATAGAATCAGTCCAAGGGTTTTATTCACAAATTTAAATGAGTAGCAAACATTAAAATCCATCAGTTGAATCTGGATTTTACCCACACCAAAACATTAATCAAACTACCTCACATGCATAGTCAACAATGACAGTAATAACCATAAAATGGCTGCAAGGTTGGGGAACAACAAATAGCATAATGTATAGAGATGGTGTCAATACCAAGAGCAGTGGCTTTTTTCTCTCCCTTTGCTGTTTGCTCCGGATTGGTTACAAGGCCCACAATTGTTCCTCTTTATGTAGTTTCTGACATTTGGAAAGCACACCAGCTCAGGGGACCCACTGAAGTGTTTCCCCTCAGATTTAAGAAATAAGAGGCACACACCTTTAATCCCAGCACTTAGGAGGCAGAATTAGGCAGATCTCTGTGAGTGCCTGGCCAGCCTACATAGTAAGTTCCAGGACAGCCAGGGCTACATAATGAGACCCTCAAAAAAAAAAAAAAAAAAAGGTAAATAAAAGTAAGTAAATAAAATAAAAAAGACTTCAGCACTTTAGTCAGTTCCTCTAGCCCAGCTTTCCCTCCATAAGTGGAATCAGAAAAATGATAGTGACAGTAACTGAATTTATTTCACATCAGAAAAGTTCAAGTTTCTTCTCTCCTTTACGTTTCAATCTGTCCTTTTCTTATTCCACTCTATTCATGCACTCTGACTTTAACTGCATCTAGGGGAATAAAACACATGGGGAACTTAGGAATTTATTAGAAAGGTATAACCATCAAAATAATGCTGTACTTTATAAATTAATTAGGGGGAAAGGAAAATAGAAAACAGAAATAGATCCTCACATACAAAAATTTGTTTTAAGACAATGGTATAAAAGCAATTAAGTAGAAAAGAAATACAGGTCTTCATCATATAGTTTTGGAAAATTAAGCAAGCAGAAAAGAAAAAATGATTTTAATACAAGCCTCAATCTATATGCAAAACAACCCTTAAAATGCATCATAGACCTAAAACTTATAAATGTTCAACTTCTATAAATATACATATCAGAAAATCTTTGAGATTTTTATTTAAGAACTTGGGAATTTCTTAGAATGTACATAATACAATCTTTTGAGGAAAAAATGATGAGAATATAACTGCCCCCCCCCACCAAGTGCTAGGATCAAAGGCATGCGCCACCACTGCCCAGCTGAGACTATAACTTTTTATACTGAAATAGTCACAGATGCACAGAAAGTTTAAAAAAAACAAAAAAACAACTATAGAATTCACTCTGTTTTCACCAGTGGTGAGATATTATTTATCATAATATTAAAGCTAGGAAAAATTGACATTTAATATTTGTACACTATTCTTAGCTAGCATACAAATCTTCCTCAGTTTTCCCCAATATTTTTCATGTCTATATGTGTTGATTTAGTCAGAGGAATGCAATTTTACATCATGTTTAACCACTACCAAGATACTCAACAGTTTCAAATTATAAAACAACCCCAAGCTAAAAATAATCCCCTCATTATTACTTCTCTGTATTCACACCTTCCACCTGTACTATTCCAGTCCCCATGGCAATTACTTATTTGATTTCATTCTTACAGGTTTTTTTTTTTTTTTTAGGGATATACTAATGGAGTTGCATGCTATCTAACTTCTTTTTTTTTTTTTTAAGATATATTTTTTTAAAGATTTATTTATTATGTATACAGTGTTCTGCCTGCACATATCCCTGCAGGCCAGAAGAGGGCACCAGATCTCATTTCAGATGGTTGTGAGCCACCATGTGGTTGCTGGGAATTGAACTCAGGACCTTTGGAAGAACAAGCAGTGCTCTTAACCTCTGAGCCATCTCTCCAGCCCCGCTATCTAACTTCTTGAAGCTAATTTTCCTTATTGTATGTCTACCCTGTCCTTTATATCTGTTATTGTAAAGGTACAATAGTTTCCAAACAAGGGAAGTGGGTAGGTTAACTGAAGATCTTCACCTCTCCCTCAACCATTTCAAAACCAATCACCCAGTCTCATCCCAAGCTCTATAGCAAACCACCAGTTGCAACTCCTTCAATCCAACTCCAGTGAATAACACAGATTTTCCCCTCCAAACATCCCTCCCCCCATTCATGGCTTTATCCTAGGCATCAAACCCAGCAAGCACTCCTTGGAAAACCACAGGCCACCCCTGTCAGAGAAACAGGTAGACAGACCTTCACTCCTCCCTCCATTCCTTCATGTCCAATCCTCCAGTTTCCCCAGATCTGTGGCAGATCACCTGCTGCAGCCTCTCCATACTCTCTACTCCATTCTCAGGGGACTAAGTAGATCCTAGTGGAACACCCTGCTTTCAGCTCTGCTTTCAGCTCCTATGTAGTCTATCCCCATACCTATGTGTCAGTTCCCAATACCTAGAAACACATTTTATATGATACTGCCAGTGACCACACCCATTAGGATTCCAGAAAAGAATCCTACCAGGCAACAGACAGTCACCATACACTCCTAAGAATCAGAGAGGGAAATAGAAACTAAGAAACAAAACACCCATCCAACAAAGACAAAACCAGATATCAATACCTAGAATTACAATCTTCCCAAATCTAAATGCCTCGATGCCAGCATAAAAACACAATCAACAACAGCCAGACAATATGCCTCCACTAGAGCCCAGCAACTCTATCACAGCAGGTCCTGAATATTCCAACATAGCTGAAGCACAAGAAAAAGACCTTAAATAAATCTCTTAAAGAAAGCTATGAAAACACAAACAAACAGTGGAAGGAAATGAATAAAACAGTACAAGAAATGAAAATGGAATGAGAATCAATAAAGAAAACACAAACAGAGGGAAATCTGGAAATGAAAAAATTTAGAAACTCAATTTGTTGGTGTTAGCAAGCCTCACCAACAATACAAGAGATAAAAAAGAGATTCTCAGGCACTGAAGACATTATTGCAGAATTGCTTAACTGTAAAGATGTGTTGCATTTGTTTATGTTTCTGAATATTTGTTTAACTATATAAAGATGTGCTGCATTTGTTTGATTATGTAAAGATGTTTTGCTGTTTTACCTTGCCTGCCTAAGGCACCTGATTGGTCTAATCAAAAGCTGAATGGCCAATAATGACGGAGGAGGTATAGATAGGACTTCTGGGCAGGGAGACTAAGTAGGAAGAGAAATTTAAGCTCAGGGGAAGAAAGAAAAGAGACACCAGGGAGATCCCAGGAGGTCAGCAGAGCAAATACAGAGGAAGCAGGAAAGTAGGACATGGTAAAAAGCACTAAAGCAAAATGTAGATGAATAGAAACGGGTTAAATTAAGTGAAAAGAGCTAGTGGGACAAGCCTAAGCTAAGGCCAAGCATTCATAATTCATAATAAGTCTTCAGGTCTTTATTTGGGAGCTGGTTGGCAGTCCCCCAAAGAATTCCAACTCCAAGACATTAAAAAAAAAAGTGGATACTGTGGTCAAAGAAAAACTTAAATCTTAAGTATTCCAAGCACAAAACATCCAGAAAATCCAGGACACCGTGAAATGACCAAATCTAAGAATAACAGAAATAGAGGAAGAAGAAACTCAACTCAAAGGCACAGAAAATATTTAGAACAAAATCATAGAAGAAAATTTCCCTAACCTAAAGAAGGAAATACCTATCAAGGTACAAGATGCATACAGAACACCAGAGATGGGACCAGTAAAGAAAGTCTCCTAGGCACAAAATAAATAAAATTAGCTAAAGGTACAGAACACAGAAAGTGTATTAAAAGCTGCAAAGCAAAAGGCCAAGTAACATATAAAGGCAGTCCTATTAGAATAATACCTGATTTATCAATGGAAAAGCCTAAAGGGCATGGACAGATGTTCTACAGACTTGAAGAGACCACAGATGCTCAGTATATTATACCCAGCAAAACAATCAATAACCATAGATGGAGAATAAGGCATTCCATGATAAAACTAAATTTAAGCAATATTTATCTACAAATCCAGCCCTAGGGAAGGTGATAGGAGGTAAACTTTGACGTAAAAAGGTTAACTACACTTAAGAAAACAGAAGAAATAGCAACTAAAAGGAGGGAAAACACACATACACTATCACCACCACCAACAACAACAAAATAACAGAAATCAACAAACACTGTTCACTGATATCTCTTAGCATTAATGGTCTCAATTCCTCAGGAAAAAAAAAAGATAGACTAACAAAAAGGATGCAAAAGCAGGATTCATCTTTCTGCTGCATCCAAGAAACACATCTTAACATCAAGGATAGATAATCACTCTGCAGTAAAATAGTGGGAAAAAATGGACCCGAGAAGTAAGCTGGTGTAGCCATTTTAAAATATGACAAAATAGACTTCAAACCAAAACTAATTTGAAGAGATAGGGAAGGAAACAACATCCTCATCAACGGAAAATCACCAAGAAGAGGTTGCAATTCTTAACACCTATGCACCAAACATAATGGCACCCAAGTTTGTAAAAGAAACTACGACAGCTTAAATCACATATTGACCCTTAAACACTGATAGTGACAGACTTCAATACCTTACTCTCACTATAGACAGGTGAGCCAGACAAAAACTAAGCAGAGAAATGCTGGAACTAACAGACAAAAACCAAATGAACCAAACAGATATTTACAGAACATTTCATCCTAACATATAGAATTTAACTTCTCAGCACATAATAAAACTCTCTGCAAAATTGACCATATACTTGTATACTTGTACACAAAGTAAGTCTCAACAGATATAAGAAAACTGAAATAGCACACTTCATCTTATTGAACCATCACAGATTAAACCTGGATATTAACAACAGAAACAACAGAAAGATTACAAACTCATAGAAATTGAACAATTTACTACTGAATGAAAAATACATCAAGATATGAATTAAGAATAAAATTAAAGGCTTTCTGGAATTGAATGAAAATGAATACTCAACATACCAAAATTTATGGAACACAATGAAGGTGGTTCTAAGAGGCAAGTTCATAGCAATGTGCCTACAAAAAAAAAAAAAAAAATGGAGAGATCACACTAATAATTTAACAGCGCACCAGAAAGCTCTGGAATAAAAAGAAGAAATCACACCTCAAAGGTGTAGATAGCAAAACAAATATAATCAGACTCAGGGATGTAAGCAATAAAGCAGAAACAAAAACAAACAGCCAGGCAGTGATTTTAATTGTCTTTGATCCCAGCACTTGGGAGGCAGATCCAGGTGGATCTCTGTGAGTTTGAGGCCAGCCTGGTCTACAAAGTGAGTTCCAGGAAAGCTAGGGCCACACAGAGAAACTCTATCTTGAAAAAACAACAACCAAAAAAAAAAAAGAAAGAAAGAAACAAAAACAAACAATACAAAGAATCAACAAAACAAAGAGTTGGTTCTTTGAAAAAAAAAATCAAACCTTTATCCAAATTAACTAAAAGGCAGAGAGAGAGAGAATATCCAAATCAACAAAATTAGAAACAAAAAAGGGATGTAACAACAAACACCAAAGAAACCCAGAGAATCGAAAGGACATAGTTTATAAACCTGTACTCCACTAAATTGGAAAATCTAAAAGAAAAGAATAATTTTCTCTCAAATATGACTTAACAAAGTTGAATCAAGATCAGATAAGCAATTTAAACAGAATTATAACCTCTAATGAAAAAGAAGTAAAATTAGTCTCCCAACCAAAAAAGCCCAGGGCCAGATGGTTTTAGCTCAGAATTCTACCACACTTTCAAAGAAGAGTTAATGCCAATACTCCTCAAAGTATTCCACAAAAAGAAACAGAAGGAACAGTGTCCAATTCATTTTGAGGCCACAGTTACCCACATTTCCAAACCACACAGAGATCCAATAAAGAAAGATAGAGACAAATTTCCCATATGAACATAAATGCAAAAATTCTCAATAAAGTATTTGAAAACCTAATCCAAGATGTCAAAGATGATCTGCCACAATCAAGTAAGCTGCATCCCAGAGATGCTGGAACAGTTCAACATACATAAATTGAATAATGAAATCCACAATATAAACAGACTGAAAGACAAAAACTGCATGATCATCTCCTTAGATGCCGAAAAGGCCTTTGACAAAAATCCAACACCCCTTCATGATAAAAGTCCTAGAAAAATCAGGTATACAAGGGCAATTTATAATAATCCCATAGGCAGTATCAACTTAAAAGGAAAGAACCTCAAAGCAATTCCACAAAAATCAGGAACAAGACAAGGTTGTCCACTCTCTCCATACTTATTCAATATAGTACTCAAAGTCTTAGCTAGAGCAGTAAGACAACTGCAGGAGATCAACGGGATACAAATAGAAAGGGAAGAAGTCAAAGTATCTTTATTTACACATGATAAAATTCCAACAGGAAACTGATATACCTGATTGTTAAAGAATTCTTTTATTGTTTATTAAAGTGTAAAATCCATGCACAAATATTAAAGAATAAATCGGGAACCTCAACAGAGTTGCAAGCCACCACATACACCCACTGCTGCTTGCTCCTCGCTCCAAAACGCTTCTTTCAATTGGCTAATGGACTGGTGACAGAACTCCTGTAATAACTGACAAACATTTTTAGCAAAGTAGCTTGATACAAAATTAACTCACAAAAATCAGTAGCCTTCCTATATACAAATGACAAATGGCTGAGAAAGAAATTAGGGAAACAACTGTAGCTCGAGTTTTCCTGCCTTGCCCACAGTCAGGACAAATCTCTCTCACCTGCCAGTCCCACAGCTGCTCAGACCCGACCAAGAAAACACAGAGACTTATATTGGTTACAAACTGTATGGCCGTGGCAGGCTTCTTGCTAACTGTTCTTACAGCTTAAATTAATCCATTTCTATAAATCTATACCTTGCCACATGGCTTGTGGCTTACTGGCATCTTCACATGCTGTTTGTCATCGTGTCGGCTGGCAGTGTCTCTCTGACTCAGTCTTCCACTTCCCAGCTTTATTCTCCTCCTGATCCACCTATACTTCCTCCTGGCCACTGGCCAATCAGTGATTTATTTATTGACCAATCAGCAACACACTTGACATACAGACCATCCCACAGCAAACAACAGCTTTCACAATAGCCTCAAATAATACAAAATATCTTGGGGTAACTCT